>NC_058338.1:1122005-1743076 GCF_905475395.1 Chrysoperla carnea | reverse complement strand
GTACTAGGATAGCTTGAAATGATATCCTAGTATATGAAGATAAAAAAAGTTTCGACTGAAAAATAAGAGTTATTTATGTTTTGATTCAAGCGTGAGTAAAATGCTCATAACGCGAGTGCTGACGGGTTAATTGATTCCTTGACGTACGTTAGTGATTTTCTCAACAGGTCTTTTTATGATGAACTTTAATAATTTTTTAATTTTTCGAATATTTATTCAAGCATGAATTCGAATATTGTATTTTTTGTTAATTTGTAGAGAAGGAACTGCGTTACCTAAGCGAATTCCCTCAGATATTGAAAGAATAACATACTTTTCTAAAAATCGAATATTGCATTTTTAGTTTTTCAAGAATTTATTTCGAGAACTAAGCGTTTAGAGATCCCACCAGCCTTTGTTTACCGGCCAATTTTTCTCGTTAACGAACTTGACCTTTCAAATATCTAAACCCTTCTGGATACCAAATTTTATTCAAATCGGACTTAAATTACGACCGCTAAGGAGACACATAAACGTATAGATACATATTTACATACATTTAAATTTTATCGATGGTCAGTTTTGACATCTAGAAGGTAGAATCGATGAACATTTGAAGAAATTTTTCCAAAATTCTACCACCAATACAAAAGCAATAGCTGTATTTCCTTCGTCAATTCGCTCATTTTCGACGTTTGATAGTTTTCAAATCTACACTAGATTTTTCCAGAAACCAAATATTCAGCCTTCGGTTATTTTTCACTTGAGTAAATATAAAAATTTTTCTTTTTATAAAACAAACATAAAAATCGTTGTTGTTCTGTTAATAATTTTCTTTTTTTTTCCAAATGCATTTCCCATAATTTTCTTATTTTGTAATTTTGTATTCTTTCAACATCGAAAGTTTTTTTTTTCTGTTATTTATAAAAAAAACTGGTGTATGTATGTTTGTGTGTTTGTATAGATATTATTTTATCCTACTGAAAAAAATAAATAAATAAATAAAAAAACCCTTAAATAATAAACAATATCCTTCAGGATATTTTTTTATATTCCATAGTAATTCGTACGAATAAATTACAATATATCATATAATATACATTTTTAGAATTTTAGTGAATATTCGACCGCCAACTTTCACTCGTTCTAAATATCCCAGCAAAATAGATATAGTTCTCAGAAATCGTTTAGAGAATCGATATGAATTTTTCATCAAAATATATCTAAAAGGATTGATCCCGAGTCCTATTTAGGGAAAAAAAGGCTTAAACAGATTCATTTTGATCGGACCAAAACTGTAAGCACTAGAGTGCATTTTTTCGCCAATCTTCTATCATAATTTTCAGCTAATTTAAAAGAAATATATTCGATTTGATAACTGAGACGTATTTAAACAAAAAAAGTAAAAATAGTACAATAGATTTTTCAACAGGTTTGCTCATACATAATATAAATTGAATTGGTCAACTGAACGATATAAAAAATAAATTTGTATGTATTTTCTAAGCACGACTACATCACGGACTTTAGGATTCACGGACTGAACTACTAGGAATAAACTTTTAATAAAATAATATTAAATTTTTACTTGAATATATTTTAATAGAAAACATTTTTTTTTATATATTCATAATGAAAATACTCATGCGACTTGCGTGTATAGAAGTTATGACTTTGACATAAAAAAATCAATAAAAAAAATCATCCAAAAAATGTTTCATAGCATTTCTTTTATACAATTTTGGTGGAGGGCATGGGAAATGTTTGTAGCTATATTAAGATATATTGTAACTTTAATTTCACGCGTCTTCCACCATTTAAATCAATTCTAAAATTAGTATTTTTTTTATAAATATAAACAATTCTGATTTAATTTCGCAAGACTGGGAGAAAAATATTTGTTTTAGTCGTGCTATAATAGTCTCGAACTCTCTGTTTTTCAAAGTAAGACTTTTAAAATAAATTTTTATGAAAAGAATTTAAAAAAAGATATATATAAAATTTTTTAATTTTCTCAAAATTGTCTTACAAATTGGAGTAAATTATCAAGTTTTGTGATGTTTAGGGGTACGTTAAGGCTACGAAAATAAAGACGAAAACTTACTTATGTCATTTTATCCACTACTTTAACTTATTTGACTACCAAATTAGAATTTTAAACATACCTGAAACAAAGAAAAAAATTCAATTAGTAAAACTAAACTCAAAAACATAAATCATACTTAAAAATAAATCATGTATGGGTATGGGTATGGAGGTTAGCGGGCCATGCTCGAGCATCGGTCCTCGAAGCAATGGTTCAGAGCACCTAGCCAAATAGACCCTTGTACTCTACCCAAGCTTCGCTTTTCAGTGGCTATTATAACCAACTGATGTACTGAAACCCAGGATTTTCCTAGCGCTGAGTTTCCTAATTTCTTCTGGTTCGACTATGGCCGGACCAAACCATTTCCCTCGCTGCTATATGAGCGCCGGGCAGTAACAGAGAAAGTGGATCTATGTTTCCTCTGAATTTTCTCCACATCTGTCACACGCATTTCTAATCTGATGTTGGAACTTGTTCAGGTTATCATGCCCTGTGAGTAACTCTACGATGACTCTAATATCAGCTCTGTTTAGTTTCAAGATCTCCTCTGTTATACGATTGCTACGGGACCGGAATTTCGTACTGGTCAAACTAGTGAATGATTAATATAGGCTAGTGTAATGGGAGCAGCTTACGGCCTTCATTAGTGGCCTTCACATAGTCGGTTAATCGTGATCATCACATGAATGTGAAAATAATAGAAAATATCGTAAAATTATAACATTTTAATAAATACAAAAAAAAAGAGCTAAGTCATTCGTGTAGATATTGTTAGCACACACACACACTGCCATTACTCAATGAGTGGAATGGAGAGTTGTTTTCTATGTTTTTCTATGTGTTTCTATATGTTAGCTAGAAAGTAAAGTATATAAAATTTATTTTTTTGTTGTTGCTGTGTTCATAACACACAGAGTTGAATATAATTTCACATCACATATCACAATTCATTTGTACATACATACAAATTATGTATAAATTTACATATTAAATTTGTTTTGTTGGGTTTTTTCTAGCTTAAAGTTAGTTTTAGTCGATAACTTTAAGGTAAGTATTCGATCAAATGGTTTGTCACAACACTTATGCTAAACAAGATGGATGACGTATTTAGCTGCAAAATTAAAAAAAAACTCGACTGTATCGATGTTTCAGTATATACAGAGTAAATAATTAATGAACTGTATTATTAATTGTAATATTTTCCTAAGTAATTCGTTTCCTATTATTAATTAAAATATGCTCATTATAGAAATTACAGATAAATATGGATGAGTATTTATTCATTCATCTATAAAATATAATTCTATTTTAAAACAATATTGAAAACTAATAATAATAATAATAATAATAATAAGCAATCGATTCATCGCTCATTCAATCAATCAATCAATCATTCATCAAACAATATTGATTGTTCATCAATATTATTAAAATTCAACACATTTTCATTGAGTTTTCTGAGCCAAAAATTAATGGTTTCATCTTGAAAATCGAAATTGTCTGACACAAAGAAAAACTCACCGGTAAAGCAGGATTTCATAGGGTACTTTCGGTAGTGAAAAAACAATTATGAAATTTGATAAAAATTAGTATTTATGTAGAAATATATTTAAATATTCTGATTTTGAGTCATAAAAGCATATAATTGATTTATTATATTAAAATTAAAAATCGTAATTTTTAAACTGTATATCATGTGACCTAAAACACACGCGAGCACTGATATGATGTCATATAGGCAACAACTGTCAGTTTAGTGTAAACAACTGGGTATATTTCTGTCAAATTTAACTGTGTTCTATTTATTAAAACGCAAATAATATCCACTAAGGATAAGATAAAAAAGAAGGTTAAAACTGATGATGGCAAAAATATTGTTACAGTGACAAGTTTGGTACAAGATTTTTTGACAGATTAAAAAAAAAAAAAGAAAAATTACTACATGTCACATTTTTTTAAGGGCATAAAAATTAGAAACGAAAAAAAAAGATATCAAGAATCAACAAAAGAGTGGATTATGGTACGAATTCCGCTACGGGGAGAATTACTGCTTCGAAGTGTTTTGAATAACTGTTGATTTTACCAATATTACGTCACCAAAATGGATGACAGCGTTTTTGAACGAATAAAAAAAGTTTAAACTTTAATTTTATGGCAAGAAAGCGTGTTAATTTTGATTGAATAAAATTTTTTGTTGCTTTTTATTTGGAAAATCAACACCTTGAAGTACTTTTTCAAACATAGTAGAATACCTTATTACATTAGTAATGAAGTTGTTGGTCTTATATCTAAAAGTCTTTTCCACAACCAGGACAGGAATATAATTGAACAATACAACTATTTGTTTTTATTAGACCCTTGTATTTGTATTAAATAGGTGCGACATAGATGGATCCCGATCCTATATACCTACATGTTCCAATGAATTCCAATTCATTTCACCATCATTTTAAATAGACATTCATATACATCCGATACCGATAACCGATAACCGATACCGATACCGATACAACATGGATACCGATAGATATTATTTTATATCAAATAAATTTTGTGCTGATTCTCTCAACGAAAATACAATTTACAACAATTTAATTTTAACGTATATGAATGGAAATTGTTCATCAATTGTTCGAAATTCGATATTTTATATGATGGCTAGACAAAAATATTACATCAAGTTTACACAGTTTAATTATAAACAGACGAAATTCAATATAGGGAAAGTCACTAATGACGTAAAGAATGACTAGGGAGTATTAAAAGATTGGGCTTTTGGAACTAGGTTCCCTATCGCACGTTATAATTTGTTTGCTGGTTGAGAGGTAAAACCACCCTGATAAAAAAGTCCGATTCCGATTTCATTCTCATTAAAACCAATTAAAATTTTTTATCGAAATTTAATTGAAATGAATCGGATTTCATTGGGAAAAAAATTTACAATTCATTCTGATTGAATTCCCATTCAATCCAATAGAACTAGTCGGAAATTTCCAATTGGTTCCAATTCAT
Organism: Chrysoperla carnea; assembly: GCF_905475395.1. Classification (NCBI taxonomy): domain Eukaryota; kingdom Metazoa; phylum Arthropoda; class Insecta; order Neuroptera; family Chrysopidae; genus Chrysoperla; species Chrysoperla carnea. The sequence goes on along the minus strand of NC_058338.1, from coordinate 1,737,999 downwards.
GAATGGGATCTAATTGGAAATTTCATATTTGATTGAATCGGAGTTCATATGGAATGAATTGGAAACTTGAATCGGAATTGAATCGGATTTTTTTATCAGTGCAGAAAATGTGCAACTAATTAAAAAAATCCCAAAATTTGAAGATGTGTTACTTAGGAAACTAAAACTTTTTTAATCGATTTAGCTTGCCATAAATTTTGAGAATATTTTGAAAATAATTTACAAATCTGTCAATTTATATTTTTTGTCCAAAGTTTATGTTTTTCATTCAAAAAAATGAGTTGTGAATAATCAAGAGAAGTTAAAGATAATAGTGATAATGTAAAGTAAGAACAAGGAAATTCTATGTTATGTCATAATAAATATTTTGATCAAGCTAAATGAAGGTATGCAGGTAATGTACGCACATATTGGGTTGATTACTAAATCAAAGGTATGTCTTTTTTAGTATGACATTTAATTCATGAAGTATAGAGTTAAAGTAGCTTTACTATTTAATTTTTTAAGCAATAGAACAAGTATTTGACTTCTGAAATACTTTAAGTTTGCAGAACTACCAATGCAGAGATAAGCAAACAGTATGGTGATACAAAAAATAAAATAACCCAACCCAACCCAACCCAACTGAAAGCTTACGGTGCTTGCCAAAAAAAATACTTTGGTTTTAACGCTTTTTCGACACTTTTAAAGCATTTTTCTACATTTACGTCACACAGATTGCTTAGTTTACGATATTTTTATATCATTTTCATACATTTACGTCATACAAATTGCCTAGTTGACTAGGCAGGTGACAGCCGAAGAACTTTAAGAAGCTATTTTAACAAATGTCTAGTCATAAAAGATCAAGTCGAATTTCATTCGGTCGATGGCTCGTAGTATATATTCATACATTAGTATTATTATTTATATATAAACCGGATCAATTCAATTGGAATATTATTTGGTTCACACAAAGTTAGACACCACCAGTGTGTGAGTGGGGGTGCGTATGTGCATGTGATGTGAAACAAAGAGAGATAAATGAGGTTATTGGGGTACATACAGTTGTAGTAGATCACATTTATAAATTGATAAGGGTAGGTAATGTAAATATTTTTGAGGGCAATAGAACACCAATCTATATTTATAACTCTCAGTACTTCATGTCAAATATGTACTTGTTTAATTGTATTGGGGTTGAAGGGGTTGAGTGAAAAGGGTAAGGGGTTAATAGGTTACAGTATAATCGTATTTTGATTCAAACAAGTAATATGTAATGAAACTTTTATTATCGTTAATCCTATGAAATCCTTGTTTAATTGTACTAAATAAATGGAAATATAATTGGCGCAGTCGGTAGGGTAAATTATAGGGACGGATATCATTAAGTTCTTTTCTTAAATATGGTAGATCGAATCCAGGCAACGGCAGTGTGAACAATTATATTTAATGGAGGTGCAGAATTGATGACATTGTCGTCGCTCGGATAAGAACGAAGTAACCGAATCCACCCACATAAAAATGCAATTGTAAATATGTTTGTAATTAAATAACTAAAGATTAACAAATAATGATGTGGATGGTCTCTATTATAGGCGTATATGTCAGAAAAACGGAGGTTAAACCCCATTATTAAATATGATAGATGTTTATGTCAATATAAAACGTAGAGTGCTTGATAAATCGCAATCTCGTTCGAAAATATATAAAAATAAAATAAATATATAAAATTCTAACGGCATTAATTCATTTTGTTTCGATAGTTTAAACGGTGTCAAAATCTAATTTGCACAAAAACAATCGTTAAATCGTTCGATAATTATCGGATGGCGTTATGTGTCAACAAATGAGTATACCTATCGATTAGAAAGTTTGAAAACTTCTAAGTAAGTTTGTATTTTATAATACACTAACTTATATTATGATCGGCTTTACTTTTTTTAACATCGTGATGTATTTTTCTAAGAAGAATTCTTCATAATTCAGTTATGCCATCAAAATTTATTGTTAAGTTTTTCATTAAGTTCATATATGAGCTTAAATGTTTGTCCTTAAAAACCAATATCCTTGACATGCATATCACAATATTAAGTTTTGCTAAACTTTATTTATGAAATTTAATTTAGTATAAATAGTGTAAACCGTAAAGTTATGAGTCATCAATGTCGTCTTTACGAATACGAAAATACAATATACAACAACATACAGGGTGGCCACTGAATCTGTGATACATTTTCTTCATGACGAAAACTTTTTTGAAGCTCTTCAATCGATTAATTTTTGTACAATTATCATTATTGTGAGTTCTTCTATTAAATATTGTGTTAAAAATCATTATTTAACAAGTGAAAACAAACAATTGACTGAGTTAATTGTTGAAATACCATGTATAGTCAGTGTTGATTTCTTTATCACATTACATATACCAACATGTGACACATACATAACTGATAATCAAGTATAGTACATATTATAAAATTTCCGCCCTAATTGGCGCCCTCACGGGTAAACAGTGATGTTTACGAAAAAATGTTTCAAACAAAAGTTGTTTAATTTTTGATAAGGAACATTTTTTACCTTTAAACTTTTGTTCTACCTCTAACGGTTTACAAGATAGGTCCTACGGACCCAAGACCCAATAGACCTATGATGCTCATTTACGAACTTGACCTCACACTTTACGTCCTGAGTACGCTGTAAAAATTTCAGCTCGATATCTTTTTTCGTTTTTGAGTTATCGTGTCCAAAGACGGACGGACGGACGGACGGACGGACAACCGGAAATGGGCTAATTAGGTGATTTTATGAACACCCATGACAAAATTTTTTTCCTAGCATCATTATTTTTAAGCGTTACAAATTTGGGACTAAACTTAATATACTATGTATATTTCATATATACATGGTATAAAAATGAAATATGAGTTCAGATCAGATTTTCAACCCATTTTCTATGGTAGGCATTAACCTGTATAATTATATAGGAGAATTTAATTGGCGCAGCCGGTAGGTTTTTATATTATAAAAACATTTTCAAACATGAGTTTCTAACGACCGCGACGGTAAAATCTTATCAATAAAAAACTAGGAATTTTACTTCTTCCCGAAGATAAGCGTAAGAACATCCTGTACAAAAGTAGGTATATAATAATATCTGGTAACGATTTGTTAAGCTTATGAATAAAGTTTATTATTACATATGACAGATATATATATTTTTTAATAAAATATCATAGCATATTATATAATAATGTTGGTTAAAAACTATCTACTGTATATATAAATGTATCGTAGGTTCTAGGTTTTAGGTAGGTAGAAGGTTCTATATATTAGGTACTTTGTTTTGTTGGTTATGTATCCATCTATCTAGAATAGATAGTAAATGAAAGAATACAACAACAAAAATTACGAAAAAACTAAATCTGTGTTGTTTACTTCAAACTAAGTATATAATATTATAGAGAGTATGATACAGAATGATTTAAAAGTTACTTAACAATGATATTAGTCAAAGTAGGTCGAACAATAAAATACTATGAAATAAACCACGATATTTTAAGTTAGTCTCAAGTTTGTAACGCTTAAAAATATTGATGGATATGAGTATGGAGGTTAGCGGGCCATGCTCGAGCATCGGGCCTCGCAGCAATGGTTCAGAGCACCTAGCCAAATAGACCCTTGCACTCTATCCCCGCTACGCTTTTCAGTGGCTATTATAATCAACTGATGTACTGAAACCCAGGATTTGCCTAGTGCTGAGTTTCCTAATTTCTTCAGGTTCGACTATGGCCGGACCAAACCATTTCCTTTGCTGTTGTATGAGCGCCGGGCAGTAACAGAGAAAGTGGGGCGATGTTTCTTCAAAAATATTGATACTTGGGTTAAAATTATGATATAGGTGTTCATAAAATCACTTAATTAGTTCATTCCGGTTATCTGTCTGTTTTTCTGTCCGTAATTTATAACGTTCTCAGGAGGAAAAAGATTGAGTTAGAGTTCATAACTGAGCAAGACAGCTTACTTGGATTTTGGGTCCGTTGGACTCATCTTGTAAGCCAGTTAGAGATAGACCAAAAGTTTAAATACAAAAAATGTTCCTTATAAAAGAACTTTTGTTTGAAAAACTTTTTCGTAAACATCACTGCTTACGCGTGAGCGCGCAAATTAGGTTAGAAACATTATAGAATTTGCGTACAGGTATTGTATATATTTTAAATTTATATGTTACATACATTATGTGTTTCATTGCTATAACATATGCTATATTCACAGAGGAAGTAAGAGGAAAGATACTCTTATTCCTTTGTGTGTAAGAGTGGCGGTCTTTCTTTACTTATTGTGTTGATTGCGTTATCAACACTGACTATACATGGCATTTCTACAATTAACTCAGTTAATTGTTTGTATTCACTGGTTTCCTTGAAATGAGAGAGATAATTCTTTGAAATGTACATTTACTTTGCATGTGTTAATAAACTTAATAATCATTTATATACATGAACATAATAAATATATTGTTTTTTAGTAGTTTTTCATTCATTCATTCAGTTGTAGCAGCAGCACTCCAGCCACTCCACACATATTTAGTTTTAGTTTCTCAAAATGAATATCATATTATTATGATGAGAGTTAGTTAGTTTGTTCCCATATTTCTCCTATTCTTCCTTCTCATTATATTTATTATTCCTGTATTCCTGGTCTACCACCATTTATATACATCATATACACATATTTTTTTATTTATTTTTTTTGTATTTTTTTTACTCGAGCTAGTTTTTTTTTGTTTCATATTTGTATTATTAAGTATTATTTTGTATTTGTTGACTGACTATTGTATAATACGTTATAGGCGTTACATACGTGAACGTATATATATATATATATATATGAACGTATGAACGTATGAACGTTTGTACGTATGAACGTATGAACGTATGATATGTAATGTAATAGATGATGAGACTAAATAAGTAATATTTTTATTTGTTTATGTACAAATAGAACTCTATTAATCTGAACATGATTTTTATTATATCAAACTTTTATACGGAATGTTATGGTTTATACAGGGTGGTGCAAAAGTGACCCACATATTTAAAATTGGAGTAATTCTACTATGTTTGATAAAGTAATTCAAAATGTTGATTTTGAAATGGGCTGCAGAAAGACCACAGTTAATTTTGACAGATATCTATCCAGCTGTATACACTGAACTGACAGTTTTTGCCTATATGACATCACATTAGGGCTCGCCCGTAAAAAAAAACATACAGTTATTCCAAAATTAAATTTTAGGCAGGCCAACAGTCCCTATATCTGACTATGATTTTTATTTTTAGACTGAGTGCTATTTATGTCACCACAAAAGTGAAATTGTATGATTAATCGAAAAATTTGCGAAATAAACTAATTTAACACAAAACAAAGCCTTCCTGTTTTAGGGTTGAGTCAATTGACACTGCCACATGCATATTTAACAAGATGTTCTATTTTCAATAGTTCTCAGTGTATTTTGGTGTTAAAAAAACTCCCATACACCAAAACAATAGTCAATTCCAATGTAATTTTGTTGTTGTGGCAAACAAACCTTGGTTCAGTGTAATATTGTGTGATAAGTATGTTTTTGAACCCAATTTCATGATATAACTGAATTATTGAGATATATGGTATAACCTTTAATATTACATCAGAACATATTACACCGGATGTCACTCACTCCCCTAGCATTCTAAAAATGTTTTCAAGTAGTTCGACTGTTTGAGCAATTTGTTTTTGGGGGAAATGATAGTTGAAAGTCTCTTAATCACAATAAACATAGTTTAGGGCCGCTTCCGAGCCAAAATTTTGAATTATTTCATTTTAAAATTGTGACTTTTATCACAGTGAATGAGCTTCAAAAACACATCATGAAGAAAATTTCAAAAAATCTTGGTTTGTGACGCTTTTTCGATATTTTTATACCATTTTTTTTCTTTTATGTCATACAAAATGCCTAGTTTACAATATTTTTCAAGCATTTTCTTACATTTACGTTATACAAATTGCCTAGTTAACCAGTTGACTAGTCTCGTGACTAGTCAAACCATTTTAAATCAACCTAGGAGAACTAGGATCAATCTGTTGTCAGAATAGGATGTTCCCGTTATTGGGTATGTTACAAATTTCGAGCCAACAACAAAAAAACATAGGAATTTTTGATAAGAGGGCCGTCCTATTTAATAGGTTTATTATATACATAATATGTAATCATGATATATTTTTATTATCACTGTAATATGTAGTACTATACATTCTTATTATTATTATCGTCATTATTATACGGTTTTACTGTACTTGTTCACTTAAATCATAGTGTTTATTATATTATATGAACTCCAAAAAAAAGTGTCAACTTTACTTTTTTAATCTTAGGCCATATTTTCTAAGTAGACAGTAATTGATAGTTTTGGCAAGTAGATAATTTGAAAGGGTTCAAGGTTGGAAAATTAAATTACGTTTTAGTTATCTTTTTATCCAGTGTCCAATTAAGGCTCTTGAAACTATGTACTTATCGCACGTTATCGGTTGGATTTGTTTGCTGGTTGAGAGGAAAAAGAATGAAACCAAAAACCGACCATTTTGGACCTTGGTAACCCTGGAAGCTAAAACTTTTTCAAGCAATTCAGATTACCCCGAATTTTGAGAGTACGCACAAATATTTGTATAATTTTTCAATTTGTATTTTTCGTCAAAATTTTTTGTTTTTTCATTAAAAAAAAAGTTGTGAAAGTGAGTCATTAGAAGTTAAAGATAATAGAGATAATTAAAAGTAAGTACATGGAAACTTTAAGTATTTAGAAGATTTAACACAAAATGATGACTATGAACTTTACATTCCTTTCGCTTCTGATGGGAGTTCGAATTTGCTAAACATTCAGCTTTACGACAATTCAAGTAATTTTTTTATTAAAATTTTAGTAAAACGAATTAAAGGAGGCATATTTGAATGTTTCTGACATTTTTCATACATTTGAATGAAAGTATCAACAAGTTTTCATCAAAAATTTTCTCGAAAAATGATTGAAAAATCTTGTATTATGTCACAAAAAGTTCGATAAACAAAAATTATAGAGTGAACTTAGTAAACAACCTTGAAATGTTTTAGATTAAATAAAAAAAATTAAAGAAATATATTTATTGCAGTAAAAAATGCACACAAAAATTTGATACTGGTAAAATTGATATTTTTTTGCGCGTGCTATGCAAAAAAATTTAGGTTTAATCAAAAAGCATAATAATTTCAATCTGTATGTATCTAACTCAATTATACATTTTTTACAAAAAAAAAAATCTAATTCGTAATCCGTAAATTAAACAGAGCGTAAAAATACATATACCTAGTATAAAGGTTCATATACACTAAGCTGTTATGTTATATCTGGTATTAGTATGAGAGTCGATGCTAGTAATTCCTTTTTGATAAAACTAAATTTAAAAAAAACCAGATTCAGTAATTTATAACTTAAATGAAATTTCCACTGACTTGTTTTGGAGAAATCTATGAAACCGTATCATCCATCTAACGTTTTCCCATAAGAAGATGTTAATTATGCCTACTTTTTAAAGGTAAAATTTCGGGTAACTCCCCTCCTCGTCACTGGGACAACTTCTGCAGTAGTCGTGATACACTACTAGGCCCAGGCGTTCAGCATGTCTGCCACCCAGCCAGTGTCCTGTAACAGTCGCAACAACTTTGCTAATAGACGCTCTTGGCAGTGATATAAGATCTTCAGAACGCCTATGATAGTACTCAGACCATATTCATCTTGTAGTATCACAAGTACGTTCCTCCCTCCATCGAAGATTGGCCTCTTTTAAGATATCTTCTTTGAGGAGCAATTTGCAGTTTGCTGAAACTCCCGGATATTTATTGTTGCTTGTGTCCGGCAGCATTCTGTCATTACCAGCAAGCTCGTCGACTTCACAATTTCCGGGAATGTATCTGTGTCCCGGTATCCATACCAGGTTTACATTCATATGGTCTCCTTTGAGGTTAGATAGACTGAGCTATAGAATTTAAGGACTGCTTAAATGTCGGTGAAGATTGTAATGTCCTAGCACCTAAGGGTGTTCAGTCTTATACATTCACATACCTCATGAATAGCCATCACTTCCGCTTGCTATACGCTACAGTGATCCAGCAGTCGAAATAATAGACTAGACGCAGATCGAGATTTTTAGAGAAGACCCCACAACCCATCTTCCTGTAGGATTTACTAGGTTGAGTTTGATGTGATAGTATAAATGTTTAACCAGAATTGCATACAGTTCATATGATTAAAACACAAAATATGAATTATGTATATAAATATTATACTTTTTTGTGTGTTTGTACATTTCGAGGCAAACAGATTTTATATTCGAGACAGAAAAATGATGTCCATATAAACTGTACGCATGAAACAGTAATTGAACATGTACTGTAATGTACCGAACGGTTAGTTATAACGGTAAAACGCTTAGTTTTCGTAATAAAAATTCTTGGAAAAAATGCAATATTCGATTTGAAGAAAAATATGTTATTTTTTTCAATCCCTGAGGGAATTCTCTTAGCTAACACAACTCCTGCGCTACGAATTTTTTTTATTTACTTTATATTTAGAAAATATATATACATTTATACATATTTGGATAGATAGGTATAGTTTTTAAATTTTTGGCACGTTTTTATGTTCGATTAAGTTTTGACGAATGGAAAAATAAAAAGTACTCTCTCTCTTGTAGTGTATAATTCGATAGATAATCGGTATATCGAATCGAATTTATAGACAATATTTTATCAATATGAAATAAAATTATATATTCGATTCGATTTTCTATTGATATTATCCATTTTTTGTTTGTTTTAATAAATTTTTTCATCTTTTTCTAAATTTTTTTTATATTATTTGAGCAGATTTTCTCTTTTTCGATTATCGAAACTCTATTACAATTTCAAAACGTCTGGATACGTTTGTATTTAGAAACGTCTGTATTTAGAATTATCCAGACTAATTTTGTAAGATTTATCACGCCAATGGACATTGTTACATTGAACTTTTCCCAGGGTACTTTATTATAGAAAGATTTTAGCCAAAACGATACAAAAATAAAAACCCTTTTCGATAAGAATGTCTTATTTATAACATATTTAAAACATTGGTCGTATCTCGCATGCATGGTTATAAGGACTTGAAAGACAAACCATTTGCATCAGTTTTGGTTAACATTATTACATTCTAGAAACATGCATGGGTACATGGGCCGATCAATACTGTGTATTCCCATATTGTACGATAATACCCAAACTGTTATCTTTGAGATTAGCTATTTGTTATTCAATTTTATACAGTGAATACAGCTCTGGTTAAGGATGTATGAGCATGGTAGTGGGGGCACAAATTTAAAAATAGATATTTTCAATTTTGATGATAAATTTATATTATTACTTGACGATATAAGACGAAAAGTAAGAATAAAATTTTTCGATATCTGGCTTAATTTTCAAAATATCGAAAATTGAAAATTTTGTTTAATTATTTAGCTTTCGATATTTCGAAAACCAAGACACATATCGAAAAATTTTATTCTTATTTTTCGTCTTCATTCATGAAGTTATAACAAAATTCATCATCAAAGTTGAAAATAAGATAAAAATAATTTCAACCCTTAATCTAAACTGCTCTTACATCCCTTATATGGACGGTGACGCTTAAAGTCTATCGATAATTGCATGTCATGGATTCAGGCTGTATTGCCCTTGACAACTTTTAGTTAAAGCATTTTTCCGTAGGTAGTAATTTATAAAATATGATTATGGTTATTCTGGACGGTAACAGTCTGTATATATAAATGTATATGGTTTGATGTTATCCAAGGATGTGAGAAGCGTAGAAATAACTTGTTCAATATTTACCATTTTAAAGCTTAAAAGCGTTTTAAAATATTCCTGCTGGATTGTTAAAACAAGAAGAATTTCGACTATGTGAATAAGTTGTTCAATTATAATAAAATCATAGCAACAAGCGAACTAAAATAATTCATCAAAATATTGCCCGAATTTGCGTACACACTTTTCTAAACGGGTTTTTTTTTCCTTGGAAAAGTATGTACATTTTTAGAGGCCACAAAAACTTTTATTGTTCTAGTAAAAATCTATTTTAAATTTCCAAAAAGAAAACTTAAAAAACTTTGATTTTTGACGCTTTTTGATATTTTTAGAGCATGTGCGTTATACAAATTGCCTAGTTTACGATATGGTAGGAACATTCTCTGATATTTACGTCATACAAATTGCTTAGTTGACTAGTTGACTAGTCAAATGTGACAGCCGAACCACTTTAATAAAAACAAGTGAAAACAAACAATTGACTGAGTTAATTGTTGAAATACCATGCATAGTCAGTGTTGATATCTTTATCAAATTACACATACAAACATGTGACACATACATAACTGATAATCAAGTATAGTACCTATTATAAAATTTCCGCCTAATTGGCGCCCTCACGGGTAAACAGTGATGTTTATGAAAAAATTTTTCAAACAAAAGTTTTTTAGTTTTTGATAAGGAACATTTTTTACATTTAAACTTTTGTTCTATCTCTAACGGTTTACAAGATGGGTCCTACGGACCCAAGACCCAATTGACCTATGATGCTCATTTACGAACTTGACCTCAATTTTTACGTCCTGAGTACGCTGTAAAAATTTCAGCTCGATATTTTTTTTCGTTTTTGAGTTATCGTATCCACAGACGTACGGACAACCGGAAATGGACTAATTAGGTGATTTTATGAACACCTATGACAAAATTTTTTTCCTAGCATCAATATTTTTAAGCGTTACAAACTTGGGACTAAACTTAATATACTATGTATATTTCATATATACATGGTATAAAAACTATTTTTTAAGATACACCTGTTCAAAAAAAATCAAACCACCTACATGATATGTTAATCAGATATCAATTCTATATAATAATGTAAAGAAATAAAAATTTAAATAAAAACATCTTAATTAAATATAAATTAATAGCATTCAAACATTATTTTCTTATGTTTTACCACATTTCTAAGGTCCGTCATATGGGTCTGTCGTAATGAATGACCCATGTTCGACATAAAATACAAATAAAAAAAATTATGTAATCTGATTTTATAATCTAACCTATGTTTTTCTTTTCAAAATCAATTTCGTAAAAAATGTATTAAATAAAAAAACATTACAAATATTGATTTTAATCTTAAAAATTTTTTAATGTTATTTTTTTTTAAATAATGTACCATTTTTTTTTGGGAACATCACACAGTACTTCCATAAATATAGTTTAGCTATCACATTATTTCCTTGAGTAAAATTTACAAAATTTAAAAAAACCCCCGACAAATTTAGGAGTTCAACGCCAATTTTTAAGTTTTTTTTGGTATGGGGCCCTAGCTCTCCATTAAATTACCTTTCAAACAAAATCAAAATCGGTTCATCCGTTTAAGCGCTCGATGCCACAAACAGACAGACACACAAACAGCCACACACACATAGCAGTCAAACTTAAAACACCCCTTTTTTTAAGTTTGGGAGTCAAAAATTGTACATCAAAAATGAAAAATAAATAATTTTTGATATCGCTTTTATACGAAACCCAAGCTGAATTTTTTTTTTCTGATAATGTGTACCAGAAATGCACCAGGCCAACCTGTTGTTAAAGGGGATGAAATTTAATATCAAACTCCCGTTATCTAATAACATAAAAGTTTTTTTTCACCCTCTAATGGAATGCATATATATAGATATCTCCATACAAACATGTAAAGTTGTTTTTAACAATTCGTGGAGAAGAGGACTTTGAGGGTTAAGGTCAATAGCTTTCTAATGAAATATATTTTGTGAAAATTTTTTACTAATCCGTTAGAACTCGCGTCAATCGCTAGGTAATCGTTAATCGCGTGCAGAGAGATTTGCTCACTCGTTCAGCATATGCGTCTTTTCTTTAACTTTGTAGATCATAACCTCTACATAATTTTATATAAATTTATTTTTTAATGTACTAACTAATTAAAAATAACCTGAACAAGTTCCAACATCAGATTGGAAAAAGACAATCCCCCGCGTGTGACAGATGCGAAGAAAATTCAGAAGAAACATCGATCCACTTTCTCTGTTACTGCCCGGCGCTCATACAGCAGCGAAGGAAATAGATTGGTCCGGCCATAGTCGAACCAGAAAAAATTAGGAAACTCAGCGCTAGGCAAATCCTAGGTTTCAGTACATCAGTTGGCTATAATAGCCACTGAAAAGTGTATCGGGGATAGAGTACAAGGGTCTATTTGGTTAGGTGCTCTGAACCATTGTTTCGAGGTGCGATGCTTGAGCATGGCCCGCTAACCTCCATACCCATACCCATACCCAACTAATTAAAAATAGTTTCGTTACGTGATTATTGAATGATGTTTGAGAATGAAATTATTAGATCAGGGAAATAATTTCAATTATTTAATTCATTTTAACTAATTTCACCAATATTTTCTATCACAAGTGTTAATTTACTGAGTCCGACTTATATTCAATTAACAAAAATAGAATATTTCTCGACATTAGAGAAATTCTCACAATTTTTTGAAGAACTTAGAAAAAATATTTTTTAAAGAAACTGTAGATAAGTTGAAAATATCTGAAATATCTGAAAATATCTGAGTGTTCTTAGAGGAACGTGGAAGTATTCTAATTAATTTTGATTTTCGAGTTCGATAAACAAGAACTTTCAATCAGACATGTTAACTAACATACTCAATAGATCTTATCTTGTTCGTTCGCTCTCTTTGGTATATAAAAATCTCTTCAGATGTCATTTATTTTTACTACATGATATTAAATCCTTCATCACTTCAACACAACACACACAGTCACTTCACAGACCTGATGGTGGAGGCTGGAAGGGCTGAATTCATATGGTTACATAACACAACGAAGAAGACATGATACACATACAAAAAAAAAACACAACCATCTTTTGATAGATTTTCAATAAGTTAATATACTTGTTTTATTCAAATCTACATTTTAGAAGAAGGTATCATAATCTGTGTAGATTTTTTCTGTGGAATTAAGTAAAAAATATCTTATACAGGGCGTTCTGTTATTAACTGTAGATCGTTGGCCTACAGAATAAGCTCATAAAGACGAACAAAAAAGCTCTTTACCAAATTTCGATCTGAGGCCAGATTCGGGAGATTTACCTATGGGAAAATAGACAGATTTATGAATTCACAAACGTATCAAATTCATGAAATTAGTAGGTGTCACTTAGAGGAGACTATCATAAAACAATAATTGATTTAATTGGGTAGTGAATACTAAAAAAAAAATATTTTGTTATTATTTATAAAGAAAACAAAAATATAAGTCACCAATAGCCAGTTAGATGTGGGAGGTATCAAATTATATATTAATATAGGTACGGGGCAGAGGGGAATAAATTGTGTAATTGTGTAACAGAACACAAAAGCTTAAACATTGTATCACTTTACAACTTCAACTCACAACATACATACTTTGGTTTGTGTCGGTGTATGTGTATTTCAACAACGGACAATTGTCCGTCTTGCCAAATATATGCCTAACGTATGTGATATTCGCACAATTAGTTCCGTACAACACTTAATTTACCAATAAACGTAGTGTAAGTTTTAATGGGTTAGTTTTTATAATAACAAAAGTAGCCAAATAGAGTTTTTTTTGTAATAATTTTGCATTTAGGGACGCCTTCCACTATGATCAAACACATCTTCTCTTTAAGTAGTGTTTTATTGGTTTCATTCAAAATGTTATTGAACTGTGATTCGCTAAAGATATATTAATTTATTTTGTTAATTATCTCGTAAAGTAGACCTCATATCCAAAAGTGGAAAATAACTTTTTCCTTCGTTTTTATGAGCATATTCTGCAGGATAACGATATGCAGTCAATAACAGAACAGCCTGTATATATGGGAATAATTACTTTCAAAACATTACATATTCGTCTGAAATAAATGAATCTACATATTTAAATTCGTTCATTTCTTATAAAAAGCATAAAACATAAAACATAAATACATAAATATATGTACATAAAACATAAAACATAACGATATATGTTTTAAACAAAACATAAATGTTTAATGATCCTGATTTTATATTGGGTTTGGTTTACAATACATAAATATTATTCTAATATTACACAATACAAGTCTTGTTAGTCATGTTTTAAGTCTTGGATTTGATTTGAGTACTTTTGTTGCGAGTAATGTTTATTATTGATCGAAAGTTATAGATCTTATCCTGAAAATTATAATTAATGAGTATTTAAGGTGTTTCGGAAAGTTACCAATATTTTTTTACTTTTTAGTGCATATTAATTTGTTTTGGAAAAGTTTTTCTTTTGAAGTCGGTTTTCTTTTTGTTAAAAGTTTTTTTTATTTTGTGATTTTAAGTGAACCTGAAGTGCACTAACTAATTTATTACTAAAAAAAGAATCATGGAAATCGGTTGGCGTGATTTTGAGTAATTCGTCCTCTTGTCGTGCATACTTAATGCAAATTTAAGACTTTTATGATTTTCTCATGGATGCCGTTATCAGAACTCGATCAAAATGAAGTGAAGTTCATAAAAATCGGTTCACCCAGTCGAAAGTTCTGAGATAACAAACATAAAAAACATAAAAAAAAATACAGTCGAATTGATAACCTCCTCCTTTTTTGTTTGAAGTCGGTTAAAAATGTTTTTACTTTTTACATAAAAATTTTTTATCAATATTCCTCAAGTTTTAATCAAGAACTGTGAATAAAAATGAATAATTTCTTTAATTAAAAAGTTATTGAACTATCGTCTAACGTTCATATCCATTACGCTTTATTATAAGTGTTTTTTGATATATATTCAGTGTGAAGAGTGGAAGCATGGGGTAGGTAGTGTGTAAAAGTATAAGCTACCAACAAATGATTTATTGAGAGAAGTTTTACAATCTTTATGAAAAGTATATGTAATGTAATGTAATGTAAGTATGAACAGATTTTTTAAATTATATACAAATCACATAAATATTGTGAAAAGTACAGGATGATTCGCATAAAAATGTAAAACTAGACTTGAGACACTTGAACAAAATTTGAAAGTGAAATTAAAAATTGATTAAAAAACGTAGAAGTTATAAACATTCAAAGATTGGTACCCATCTCCTTTTTTAGCAAAACAAAGTTTTATATGTATTTTATATCTATGATGATATAGTACAATGACGTCACTAACCGATATCTTTCTCTTTATTTAATTAAGGATTTTTAATCGTTCATATTTTGCGTAGTTCTGAAGATTTTTAAAAACCAACCGTGCAGTGAGAATTCTTCATCTGAAGTGATAAAAAAATTTAGTCAACAAGCCTATTCGTTCCAGAATACGTACAATCATAAAGTGATTCGGCTGTTTGAGCAAGTACGGTGAATGTCCATGTTGCTTTTTGCGGTAAATGACAGTTCAAGGTTCCTTGATCACAATAAACACAGTTTTGGGGTAAAATTTTGAATGATTTCATTTTGAAATTGTGATCACAGATGACGCTTTTTCGATATTTTCTTACATTTACGTCATACAAATTACCTATTTGACTGGTTGACAAGTCACGTGACAGCCGAACCACTTTTATAGACTGTTGGACTGCTCCAAAGATCTATCATTTTTGAATGCCACATCAATAATTAAGAAACTTTTAGTAAATATTATTAAAATCATAATTAAGAATTCAAATTAAAATATTGAATATTATTTTTTATAAAACAGAACACATTACATAACATTACACCACTAATGATATCATGGTTTGTTTTCTATGTTCTATAAACAAAAATATAATAACAAAAAGTAAAATTGTATATAAAGTGTATATAATACCAAACAAATGACGTAGTACATACATATGCAATGTTCGTATGTTGTGCTTGTATGTATCTAAGTATGGTATGTATATTTGTCGTTACATACAGATTTCATATTGTTTTTTGTTCGAGGTAAAGGTGTTACAGGTACCATCTATGTAGAAAGGATACTTATTGCTACACAGCCAACTCTCGTAAATAGATAAAGGAGATCATGGACGTTCCAAAAAAAAGTGTGATTTCAATCGGATCGGATCTTAGTAATGTACAAATGAGAAACGAAAAATTTGTTTCACATTTGTCTAAAAGTTGTTTAACAAAGTAACATAGCGTCAAGAAGTTCAAAACCCCAGTTCATTTGGTGAGCAAGCTTGCAGTTTCGAGAGAAAAACGAAATTTTGGAGCAATTTTTGACCTCGAAAACTACACGATACGAAATTTTTTGCCGACATTATTATGTAAGTATAGGCGTGAACGCAATACTGTATGGTTTCGATGATTTTGATTTGCTATAAAATTTTAAGCACAGATGATTTTACCATTAAATGTATCGGAGCTGATATCTGTATGGGTGTTAGGCCCATACTGACTGGTGGCAATAGTTCTGGCAAAGAGTACTATCAAACGCTGTAATATCTTTCACTAATGGTACTAATGCCATATCAGCAATGTTTATTAAAATGAGCAGTGTGACAACAAACATAGCGTTTACATCGATACTGAATAGGATCGTAGTTTAATAATGCGTATTGATAAACGTGCCAAAAATCATAGCGGGAAAAAGAAGTAGCTTTGCAACATCTGCAATGTAGTTTAGGACTCAAGATCATACTGTCAAGTTGAACTTTCTTTTTTCTAATAACAGTAAAAAAATTTCACGTCTATGGTGAACTTAAAAATCTATACCGAACACAAATGTTGTTATGTAGTTGTTATACAAAGTATCGACTTTGTGTATTGTTTAGCGTAGAATAGAGTACGTACGTTCGACGAGTTCGAAGCAAGTTCGAATATAGAGAGTCAGTCGATACTTTAAACATATATATATATATGTATATATTTAGTATGTGTTATTATAGAAGCTTGTGAAATAGGATTTATTCCTGTTCGATGAAGATGAACGATCCATCCAAGGATTGTTTGTTTGTTTGTTTGTTTGTTTGTTGAATGTGAGGAGATAGAAGTGTAAGTGATCTGCTTGCTTCACTCTTGTCTAAACGGAATAATGATTACTTATATCATGATGTGTATTCTAAATGTGTATAAATATACAAGATGTAACAGACAATGCACACATTGCGAAAGACTGGGATACACTGTATATTCTTGTAAATTATATGGAAGATAAGATCTACGGAACTTCCACGAAATTATCGGATACAAAAATCACTTCTTAGATGTTTGTGTATTGGGGGAGATCAAGGAGATTGAAAATTAGTCCCTAAGGAAGACCTCTCTACATTTATTACCATGAAAGAAAGAACCATGAGAGAAAAGAGAAGAGAAAGAAAAAAGCCATGCTAATAGTTTAGATCAGCCAGTGATCATACCTGAGTAGAAAATGCCTTAGCAAAAATAGGGAAGAAATTATAATGAACCTTCTTTGTTCCCTGAGCAGTTCTTACGTTAGGACAACTATTATTTGGCTTGAAATCAAATCCCTCTGACTATAAATTTTTCAAACGTCAAGAAATAGTGAGACTTGCAATGACTTAATCCCCACTTTTTATGTCTCATTTAAAATGAGTCAGCAATCTAGTTTTAATATAATCTTTGAATGAATATCACATATTTATTCTTCATAGATGGTGTACATTCTATAAACAATTTAATATGACGATCATGTGACGTTACCCATCTATTTACTCCACCAACTCTCCCACACAATTCTAACAACAACAACATCACCTTTTACACTGTGTTACTCACTAAACAAATTCTATAAATGTATCTGTTTTAACCCTCTGTTGGCCTCCAATACAATACGAAACAATACTTATTGAAGTGCACAAAATAAATATTGGACAGAGTGTCTTAAAAAAAACAAATCGTAACTCATTAAAATCCACCGCAGAGTATTTTCATAAAAATTCTTCAGGAAAGAGCTGAGTAGTCCTAACGAATCTTTCTTTCAGAAAAAAATGGCCATGAATTGTTTTATATTTACTATTTAAAATTTTTACAGAAATCTATAATTTATGCTTCAAAATGATAATCACACATAGAGCAGTAAAATGTCAGAATAGATTGCTGTACAGTTTCATTCAAATCCATTCCTTAGATTTTGCGTGAAAGCGTACTAAACAAACAAACAAACATCCCTACTTTCGCATTTATAATATATTGGAATAGCTATTACAACAGCGTTATCTGAAAATCTTACATTTTTTTTAAATTAAAAAATAATTGGCGCAGTCGGTAGGACTTCATTATTTTCATAACAATTATAGCAAATTCTTAAATTATAATTTTTGAAATACTCGGTGTTTAGAAAGTTTACGATTATGAATGTCATACATGAATCTGTTTTAGAAAATGATCTGATTGTGTACCTCGAACAGAACCTCGAATAGGTGTACATACCGTATGTAGTATATATCTCTATTTATACATA
This sequence comes from Chrysoperla carnea, assembly GCF_905475395.1. NCBI lineage: Eukaryota > Metazoa > Arthropoda > Insecta > Neuroptera > Chrysopidae > Chrysoperla > Chrysoperla carnea. Next base: position 1,719,475 of record NC_058338.1, on the reverse strand, counting down.
TAAATATTACTTAGATAGTTATGTCACGTAGATAAGTTAGAATTCTACCTCGATATATTATTTTCTTTGAGTATTTATTGGTTCGAAAACTATTCAATGACAATCAATTCAAGTATATAGATGTATGTGTGTGTACGAATGTATTTCGAGGATCGTCTTCGAATTGTGTTATTAGTTGTATATCTACTCAGAAAAAATATTTTACTGTGATTCTGATTAGAATGCTTTTATTTCCTCGGTTGTGGGTTATTATGATTTCGTGAAGAATGTCAGTGATTTCGAAACTTACCATCATAACATTAATATTCAAAGAGAAATTTATTTCTTTTCATATCAAATTTTTATGTACTTACGAAAGGATTTCGAATATTTTATCTTGACCATATATTTTGTCTAATAAAATTGAAAAATGTTAAAAAAAACAGGCAGAACAATTTTAACAGTTTAACAGTCCTGACTGTCGTTTTTCCAAGCCTGAGAATCTCTGAGAACTTCGAAGAAATTAATTACTTTTGGCGAACCGCCAAATAAAAAAATTTGAAGTACTAACTTGTACTTACGTAGCGAAACTATACAGAAGAATAATTAGACATACCTGCAATAGAAGAAAAAATTCTAGTTAGATAAATTTGATTTAGAAAAAATGTTTTTTATAACAAATAAATTTAATTCTGCAAAAATTTTATTTTTATATTTACAAAGTTCTAGCAATTGAAGTTATATTATCCGATCAATCATTCAAAATTACCCAGTATACAATTATATTTATTATTTTCTATCTTAATAATCTTAACAATTTAAAATTCATTCTCGAAAATACGTTTCCCAGAATCAGTAAATTTAATAAATCTATCTTGTGAGTAGAAAGCGAATCCTTATATATTTTTTTTATAAATAATCCCCATTGTCTTGGATTAATGTTGTATATATATTTATTTTTTTTTATTCGAATAAGCAATAAATATATACTTTATCTTTCTAGTTATTCGAAAATAGCTACTCTACGAATATCGAATTGTTTTTAAGTACGTTTATTTTATTTGTACGCAAAATAAAATGGAATACACGGCTTTGATCGGTCTTAAAGATACCTCTTTGATAATAATTTTTGAACAGTTTTTTAATAACATATTTTTGAGTTAACTAAGCAAAATATTATTTATCAATGTTTATAAATCACTCCACATAAATATACTCTAGGTCAATGAAATTGAATCACTTTAAAACAACTAAAAATTGAATAATTTTCAATAAAAACTGTTATGGTCTTTAGAGAATACTACAGTTTTTCTCCAATTGGATTTGCGTTTTCTAGTCGTATGATTTTTCGTTCGAGATATGAGCATATTTGTAAGCAAAGTCTACACAATTTTACTAATTTTCTGTTGATAGACTATTAATAATAATATACTACCTACCAGCTGCGCCAATTATTTGTATATTTGCAAATTCCCTCATAACTTGACAACGAAAAATCGGAGAGTTGGAAACGAACATCAAATTGGAAGGGAAAATATAACTCTTGAAAGTACGTAATAGTTTTCCTAGAAAGGCTGTGGTAAGTGCCGTGCATCAAAAGAAACACTGAATCATTTTTTTTAAATGTCTTGATTTTCCGATGCCCATTACAACACTTTGAGTTCTAGAGTATACGGAAATAACTTATCTTCAAGTTCACTTCTCCAACCTTAAAAGAAGCCCTGGAAGAGTTAAAAAAAACCGGGGATAACAAAGTTACATGATTATAAATATTGTGTTAAACAAAAATTGTTGCCACTTTTTGAGTGTATTTTTGGTATCATATTTTTTGAATCGTTTTGTACAATTATATAAACAAAAATAATAAAAATAATGACCATTATTGATTGAAATCTTTGTATACATTTATTTATATCAGTATATCAGTTATTTTTTTTTTTTTTTTGGTTTTTCTGTTCTTATTCGGTTCTTGGGATGGATATATTCTTTCTTTTTATTTATGATTCTTGCTTGCATAGAACCAAGAAAAGATATCCCGAAGGATATTAGAATGAGCCAGCAGTGCTGTGCTGTGTGTGTTTTGTTGCTTTCTTATTTATTATATTTATTATAAAGATACATCAAACATTTTATTCGAACTTTCGTATTCGTACAAATAATATTCTTCATGAATAGATAACTTTTATTGAATTCGAAGAATTCGAATATTATATGTTTTTATTAAATTTTCCAATCTATGTGTATCATATTTTCCATAATAGATTATATATATAAAGCAAAAAACTTTCTAATCTTCTATTATATAAGTCTACGGCTATAGAGAGTATTTAACCAATTCAAGTTAGAAAAGACAGAAATTGGAATACAGCACCATAAAAAATTTTTACTGTATTGATAGTTTATTTGGCTGACTCTTATAACAAGTAAATTTACAAAGTCAACGATCTCAATACTTAATTCAAGAAGATAGGTATTTGAAAGGTTAACAAATAAAGTATAGCAAGGAAATATTTTCTTAGTTAAGCAAAATGTTTACTTCATTTCAGAAAGCTTTTAAAAAACGCTTTATGATAGCTGTGACGATAGCCGTCTTAAAATAAACCAATCTACTTATATTGAAAAAATTATTGGCGCAGTCGGTAGGGGATTATAACTATCTCATTTTCCTTCTATTAAAGTTTTCAGACACGGATTTTTTTTTCCGGGATCTTTGAAAAATTTAAATTTCACAACAAGCTCAAATACACAAATAATTTGGCCCAACTCTGAACAAACAAATGTGTCCATAGCCCGAAACCTTGAAAATTGCTACCTGGTACGATGTCGGGCTATAAATATCCGACCCTTAGACGCCCCACTGAAAGAGATTTGTAGAGAACGTGGCCAAGGGAGGGAAAGGCCTAGTAACTGGCAGTTCTATTTGGTGCCTTTTTTTGAGGCTAAACAGCAGTCCATCAACTCTTCTTAAATGAATGGCTAATAATTCGTCTGGCCGTAGACTTATTATATAAATATTAAAATGTTTTAATAACAACAAAACTTTGTTAGATAATTATCCTTAAAGGAACAAACAAAAATTTGTTTTACTGTTTATAAAGAAATATATTCACAAAACAATTAGAATTCGAGGAAAAACTTGTAAAACTTATATTCCCATAGCTTATATATGGTTCATGCTTGTTTTTTTTTCTTAAGAATTCAATTTTGTTTTCCAGAAAATCCATTTTCTTTAAAATTAGGGCTTGAAATTTTAGACAAACATCAAACCAAAAATGAACTTTAGTCAACAAAACTTTTTTAAACCCAACTAAAAATCCGTTCAGAATAAATAATCACAATATTTCACATTTTAAAGATTGTAGTGTATTCCGATTTCGATTTGCTTGTGTTTCATTGCATTCTTTTCATTTTCGTGTATTTTTATATTAAAAATGATATTTTTACACAAAAATATTTAAACAATTTTGTATATAAGATTGCTATAAGTGAACGCCTGAACGTCTGAACGTCTGAACGTCTTTTATTGGATGGAAAATGTACAAATAATAAATTGTTAAACAATATTTCACTTTTCTTTTTTTTTTGCCATCAATAGCAAAAGAAAATTGTTGAAAAATTTTAGTAATATTTTTAGTAGTTTACTTTTAAACAAACAAAATTTTATTTCAAAGCATGTTAATTACAAAAAAATAAGGATTATTTCCTTTCAGAGACAATCATGGAAATGTGATCTAAATTGTACAGCCCCTCTAAATAACATAACATAGAATATCATTTGATTACTCGGTACCTGACTTGAACTGCTTTGTGATAAGATGGAAGATATCTCGGAAATTACGTATCGGACAAAATTTGGTAAATAACTTTTTCGTTCATTTTTGTGAGCTTAATCTCATAGTAAAATTTTCTACAACTAATTTAAGGACACCCTGTATGGTAAAATATGTTGTTAGGTTCCAAATTTTTATTTAGAAAGATATTTTCAATATAATTTTCTCAAATTTAATCAACAATATTTAATGAAAAGGACAATAAATTCTATAATAATTAATTATTAAAAAAAAAAAACATCCTTTAAAATTGAATACCTGACTGTTTGATCATAATAATAATTAATATTAAATTAACTCTCACTAAAATATTTATTATTTATTAAAGAATTAAAATTAATAACAAAACACTTTAATTATTGGTTAATATAGAAAAGGTTTCATTTTCAATTTTACAATAGAAAATTCAATCTAAATAAAATTAATGATTTTATTATTTAGGTATTGAAAATATTTTAGGCTGCCTTTTTGTTATTCAGTTCGAACAATTCGAAGTTAATTTACGATATTAAAGTAGTCTCACAAATTGGAAAATTTTCATAATTAAATATCCTTTGTGTGATTTTATTATAAACTGGGGGAGGATTCAAGAAAGAATGATTGAATTAATCAAAGGATATTGATTTATGATTTAATAATAAAAGAAATTATTAATAATATTTATTTAATTTAATAATTTTTTATTTATGTATTCAACAATAATTATTTAATTTATTCCCGTTTTTTTTATATTGAATGAATAAACTAACCTTGAGACAAAGTGGGAATGAATGGAGATAATCAAAAATAGCTTTTGCAAAGTCGATCAAAATTTTTAATTTCTTTTATAAAAAGTTTCCATAGGACTGTAAAATTGTAGTGTACTGTGTCAGATCAACCTTAATATCTCAGAGGTTTTGATTCCAGTAAAATTCAATACAACAAGTGAAAACAAACAATTGACTGAGTTAATTGTTGAAATACCATGCATAGTCAGTGTTGATTTCTTTATCACATAACACATACAAACATGTGACACATACATAACTGATAATAAAGTATAGCACATATTATAAAATTTCCGCTTAATTGGCACCCTCACGGGTAAACAGTGATGTTTACGAAAAAATGTTTCAAACAAAAGTTGTTTAATTTTTGATAAGGAACATTTTTTATATTTAAACTTTTGTTCTATCTCTAACGGTTTAGAAGATGGGTCTTACGGTCCCAAGACCCAATTGACCTATGATGCTCATTTACGAACTTGACCTCACTTTTTACGTCCTGAGTACGCTGTAAAAATTTCAGCTCGATATCTTTTTTCGTTTTTGAGTTATCGTGTCCACAGACGGACGGACGGACGGATGGATGGATGGACAACCGGAAATGGACTAATTAGGTGATTTTATAAACAGCTATAACAAAATTTTTTTCCTAGCATCATTATTTTTAAGCGTTACAAACTTGGGACTAAATTTAATATACTATGTATATTTCATATATACATGGTATAAAAATGAAAGTCGTTTTGTCACTCATTCTTCGAAATATTTATCGAAATTAAACGAATATTTTAAATAGATAAATAAAATAATTGTATTTTTTCTTCGTTTCGTTTTTTTTTCGGTTTATTCTAGCATATTAAAATACACTGCATTCAAATAAAAAAATTAGGTTAATAAAGTTTAAAATATTTAAAAGATGAGAGCTTGTAAGAAGCTCTATAGAGCTTTACCAGACCAGTTCTCTTCTCATTATGGTAATAAATTGGAAAATAAAATTAACTTTTTTTTTTGTGTTATTTCATTCTTTTCATTCATTGGATCGTAATCATAATCATCATAATAGTCATAATCGGTAGCTATTAGGTAAAGTGGAAGGTTCAATTCGTTATTCGCTATGTTATGTATGTGTAGTGAATGGAAAAATTATCTTTTTCCTTCAATGTGTGTAATTCGAAAATTCTACCTTCTATAAATGGCACTGGCTTTTATATATAACACTGTTTTATAAGAAAATTGTGTAATTTTATTTGTAAAGTCTCTTCAATTTTTCTATATTCGTTTATAATATAGGTCTGTTTTAACTTTTTTGAAAAAAAACAACGAGAGGGGTTGTGGGACACCCGGTTGGAACTATGTATCGTATTTTCGTAAATTATAAATGTTGCGCTTACTTATTATTTTTTATACCATGTATATATGAAATATACATAGTATATTAAGTTTAGTCCCAAGTTTGTAATGCTTAAAAATAATGATGCTAGGAAAAGAATTTTGTCATAGGTGTTCATAAAATCACCTAATTAGTCCATTTCCGGTTGTCCGTCCGTCCGTCCGTCTGTGGACACGATAACTCAAAAACGAAAAAATATATCGAGCTGAAATTTTTACAGCGTACTCAGGACGTAAAAAGTGAGGACAAGTTCGTAAATGAGCATCATAGGTCAACTGGGTCTTGGGTCCGTAAGACCCATCTTGTAAACCGTTAGAGATAGAACAAAAGTTTAAATGTAAAAAATGTTCCTTATCAAAAATTAAACAACTTTTGTTTGAAACATTTTTTCGTAAACATCACTGTTTACTCGTGAGGGCGCCAAGTAGGCGGAAATTTTATAATATGTACTATACTTGATTATCAGTTATGTATGTGTCACATGTTTGTATGTGTAATGTGATAAAGAAATCAACACTGACTATGCATGGTATTTCAACAATTAACTCAGTCAATTGTTTGTTTTCACTTGTTTCTTCTGTCTATTAGTTAAAATATTCAGTGTGACTTGTAGTCGATTTGCTATAAAAAAAACAGAATTCCAAAAAAATGAAAAATATACAACAAGATAAAAATTAAATGCGATAGGGAACATAAATAAAATTTCAAATATTCTGGAACATTTTCATTTTGTGAGTATCGAAATACCTTCATGAAAATTGATTAAAAGCGGATACTATATTTTCGTAATTATTCCCGTAAGTTTATTATACAAGTGAAAACGCACCCCAAATATGTATTACGTGGGCGTTTTGTAACAAGCTAGCATTACTTAGTAGCATTATTATTAAACATTAGAAACGTAAATGAGATGAATAATACCCAATGGTACTCCTTAGCTCTCTTATCAACCAACCCCTCTGCTCTTGGAGTAATAAGTAGGAAATATAAAGAATATATATATATATATATAAAAAAAAAACATACACCAGAGTTATGTTTGTTGATAGACAGCTTCATTGCTCACTGTTAGTAGCTAACTTGAGCTAATACTAGCTAACAGATACATGCTGCTAACACTATAGAGCACTGAGCATAGAGCTAGGGGACTTGATAAGAAGAGAAGAGGCACACTTGCAAACAATGAAATACACCTTCTTTTCATAATAACACATAAATGAAAAAAACAAACCATGGTGGAAATGGCCATTATGGGCCTCACCTATAACTTTCTGCTAAATCTGTATTCCTTGATCGTGGGTGATGACCGTGAATTAAGCAAAATGCTGCTAACGCAGATGCTGATGGGCTGATCATGTAGTTTGCCAGACAAATATGACTGGCATCTACGCTCTCAGATTCAAGACATACTGCCTTTCTTCTTAAGTTAAATAATAGAAGAATCCTCCGAAATTCAGTCATCTTAAACTAAGCACTCGCAAACCTTCCAGCTCCGATAAAAATATGGTGGCAATAGGAAACAACAGGATAGTTTCCTAGTGTCGAATTTGCCGCATTAACCATAAAATTGTAAAACTAGATTTGAAAAGTTATAAACATTCAAAGATCATTGTCTGTGCCTTTTTTAAAAACAAAATTTTATATGTAATATCTATGGCAATACCGTGAAATGACGTCACTAGTCGATATGTTCCTCTTTGTTTAATTAGGAGTTATAAATCGTAGCATGAAAATTCTTCATCTGAAATGATAAAAAAAAGTCAACATTCTCAAGGATTTCAAAAGAAAAAAAAATTGGATTTCGATTTACAATCGAAAGGCGAAAACAATAACTTTCTATCAAAAAGTTTAAAAAAAAATTTATACACACCAAGCTTTCTCTCGTACTGTCAAATTATTCGTTGCGTATAGCTCATTGCTTTCGTAGTGAGGTAGTCATTCGATTGTCACATAACACTCTGTAATTTAAAAAAAAGAATCTCCACTTCACTTCACTTCCCATGATCATGTGATCACTAATAATAATCTCGAAAGTGTGCGAAAGAAAAATGTTTGTTCATTTGTTTTATTCCTAAGGTTTACTTACTTTCTCCTTTTTTTTTGTGAAGAAGAAATGAAAAATTCGCACGTTTACACCTTTTAAAAGTGTCGGAGGTTTTTTTTTCTTCTAGTAGAATGAAAAATGACCTGGTTTCCTTCCGTACAGTGACCTGGTTTAAAAAAAGATTCTTTATACGGGAGAAGTCAGCGAAAATGAAGTAAACGTGTTACTGGCGGGAAAACAACGCATTTTGTGTGGTAAATAGAATATTCCAGAATCGGAAATATGATACTACTTATTTTTCTCAAGTCAAATTCACGAAACTTAATCTAAAATTTAAGGAAAAAGAGTTGTTAAACTATTTTCTTGGTCTTATCAAGCACCAAAAACAGGAAATATCGCTGACAACTTTGTCAAAAATGCCAGTATTTTTGTTGGTTTGACGACTCAGATATTGTTTTGTAGAGATAGTTGTGGCAGAAAACTTGGGCTTAGAAGCCTTTGGATGAAAGAGAAACATACGCGTTCATTGTGCTTGCCAGCGGTCTTCCTAAGAAGTGGTTTGGAGAACAAAACAAAGTCAGGACAGAACTCGTTTTGTCTAATAATGGACCTAAGGTCAATCTTCATGCAGTATAGACCAAGAAATATCTTTAATTCCAAAATAAAGTAGATCTTTTTCGGTTTAAAACAGATGCCATTGAAGCTCCCAACTAAGTTTTTAATTTGTGCATAAAGGGGTGTAGTTGATCGTTTCCTTTCCAAATGTGCCAGTATTTTAGCCAACCATCTTTATTCCTTAAAAATCCCGACATTGTTCGTAATTGCAATAGGGTATTATACTTAAGAGAAGAGATACTCTGTAAAAAGAAAGACAGTTTTATTTATTCGCGAAGACAAAATACTAATTAAAACAAGTTTATGACTTGTGTTAATTAAAGCGTTGATAGTTGTTAACACAGAAAATATATTTAAAGTACTATTTTCAGGTAATCTTCTTCTTGTCTTGACTCCCTTTTTTTACGATCTACTCAACAAACCCTGGAGAACAACGAACAAGGGACACAAAACACACCAAATATATATAAAAGTACAAGTAAAACGAATTTATTAAGATCAGTTTGAAATACACCTAATTTGACATATTACATTGTCTTTAGAATTTCAATACATCACACACTACTCTCGCGAAATGAAATACGTGGTGTCAACACCGAGGGGGACGTGTGCAGAACGAGGGGTGGGATGGGATGTTGAGAGTATTTTCCTCTCTAAACTAAAACCTTGTAACAGCCATACTAAACCAACTCTCAATATATCTCATTCGTTTCCTTTACTAAGCTTAGAGAGCTTTCGTCGTGTGTGTGTGTATGCTATATTGGGGGGTGTTTTCTACTCTCGTTCTACCGAATTTTCTAGCATGGTACAGTGTTCGCAGTTTATCTTCGTTCGCTATGTTTGTAGAGTTAGATATGCGGGAGAATATCTCTCAATATATTTGTGATGACACTCATTCAGCAGTTTTTTTTTCTTCTTCCCGTTTTTGTTTTTTCATTGGGAATGTAAACTGAATGGTAAAGAAAATGGCGTTAAATTTTTTGCATCTTTCTACAAAGCAGGCAAAGTAATTAGAAAAAATTCAGTTCGCGTGACAGCACCCTTTTTGTTAAATGACCAATACACATTTGAAACTTTCTGAGTGGCTTCCTTTTGGCGAGTTTACCAAACTTTCTCCGATGATACTCGTCAATATATTTTACTAACTACGCATTACAGAATCTGTTATTTTATACCGCGTATTTAGGAGCTCAGCAGAAGAGAGTGAGTATTTAGGAGCTCAGCAGATTCGATTGTTCGAAGTTCCGCTTCATTTTATTGCGCGGATCTTATTTTGTATTTTTTTACTCAGTGGATCTAGGCTATCCCCGAAATGATATGACATGGATGGAATCAACACAGTAGAATATCAAAACTGCTCAGAGTGCAGAAAAGTGTTGTCTTTAATCTTACTGGACCATTTGCAAGCCTTTGCCAAGGTCTAAGGATATTAACGTTCTTACTTTAGATCGGCTGGAAGTTCTAAATCACATCTATTCCGACGTGTCACTTTTCAACCTTATTTTGTCACTTTTCAACCGTATGGCTACCACACGAAAAATTTTGAAATTTAAAAATCGAATATTGAATATTTTTGAGTCCTTTCCAAGGCAGAAGTTACACTAATCTGCAATATTTTTAGGGTTTAAATAAAATGAGACAATTTCGATAGAAAAAAAAAGTTATTTGTAACTTTCTTCGTCGTGAAGCTGTTCATTCACCTTCTATGCCGGTTACTGTACCAATATTTTGTTGTCACCGTTCCGGTATTCGTTTCCCAGATGTATATGCATGAATGTTGGATGACATTCCGTCAGCTAACATAGCCTGTCAACGTGTTGACGTTCAAATTTAAATAAAGTCTATTGTAGCAAAATTATTATTCGATATTGTTTTTTTTTTCTCTCACCGTATCGTAGAGTTTTTTAGTTCTCTCTCGTAGTTCTACGTTTGTTGTATACCAAAAGGTATAAATTTTTTACCTGTTACAGAACGATATATGCGGTGCTATGCGTTTGTTATATGTTCTTTTTCGGGTATTTTTTTTCGACTAGATGTAGAAAAAATAACAAATATTTTTATAAAATGTTTCTTCTATTGTCATTTTATACAGTGAGTCAATTTGAAATTGTTACAAAAGAACAACTTGGCAACGTTTTTGAGAGTTTATTTAAAGAATCTTGAATATTTATTTCCATACGAAACCTCTTATTTCTAAGAGCGGCGCCAATAAAGCAGCTAAATTTATGTCGGACATATTAGACTTACAGTCTTTAGTTATAAAACTAAATCATATTAAAATTACAGCCAGAGCAAAAAAAACTGGCAACCTACGAAATATACATACAGTCAAAATAGAGTATGCGTAGCCCGTTCTTTTACTTGACACCCCGGTATAATAATCGAATATCCCTTCCAAAAAAATATAACGTTTAGATATAAATTTGTATATTTGAATTTAAATTTAGTATTCGAAATTCGTCTATTACACTTTTCTTTTTTTTCTTTTTTGTTCATTGGAATGTAATATTTTATTATATTGTCGTGTAAAATATCCAACGACATCTATTTAACTCATCCCCATTTATAAATACATGTTCAATATATTTTATTGGAAGTATGTGATATCACTATTTAAGTATATTTTAATAAGGTTGTCTGTCTACGTCTGTCATCATATAAGAGTGACTACTGTTGCTACTGTGACAAATTATTGTACATTTTTATGTTAATTAACTTTCTCAACTTCGTAATTTCATGCTTTTCTAGAAGAGTACTAGAAATCTTTATTGTGTGTTTTTTATAGCAAATCGACTACAAATCACACTGAATATTTTTTTATAAAAATAGATAGAGAAAAAAGCACAAAATGAACTTAGAAAATTGAACATGTGCAAAATCAGTCCTTCAAATCAGCAAGAAAAGCAATCAAAGCAAATCTGAGTTAAAAAGTAAGCGCTACATTTATAATATAGGAAGATACGATAGTAACATTAGTTCCAACCGGGTGTCCCACTGCACAACTCGTGGGTTTTTTTTCTTCTTTTTTTTTGCTTAAATTTCTTTATAATAATGATAATAATTTAAAGTTTTCTAAGTAATAAATATAATAATTAGAAAGATTTTTTTTTTTGTATATTTTATTAGAGTTAGAACAGTGGTTGGTTTATATTTCTATATAAAAGAGCTTCACACAGAAAGCATAGAAAGCTTCCACCTTCCAGTAGTGTGTGTGTAAGTTGTATATAGTTTTGTAATTGTAGATTTGTGTCTACATATTTTAACTTTGCTTTGTGTTGTATAATTATTAAAGCTTTTATTTTTAGTGTAATGTAATGTAATGTAATGTCGTATGCATTCACTGTATATTCATTATACCGTGCTGTTAATCACTAAATGGCCCCCCAATTAATGTGAACTTCATCTTTTTCTTTGAATTTAATCATTAATTTTTAGAATTTTATAAAAGAATTCCTTGAAAAATTGATTTGTGGAATAAGTATTAATACTAATTTCATTTAAAGATAAAGTGAATAGTTTTTGATATATAAACGAAAATCTATTCTAGATAAAGCGCTTCATACAAGATTTCAAATGATATATCAAAACAAGTGAAAACAAACAATTGACTGAGTTAATTGTTGAAATACCATGCATAGTCAGTGTTGATTTCTTTATCACATTACACATACAAACATGTGACACATACATAACTGATAATAAAGTATAGCACATATTATAAAATTTCCGCTTAATTGGCACCCTCACGGGTAAACAGTGATGTTTACGAAAAAATGTTTCAAACAAAAGTTGTTTAATTTTTGATAAGGAACATTTTTTATATTTAAACTTTTGTTCTATCTCTAACGGTTTAGAAGATGGGTCTTACGGTCCCAAGACCCAATTGACCTATGATGCTCATTTACGAACTTGACCTCACTTTTTACGTCCTGAGTACGCTGTAAAAATTTCAGCTCGATATCTTTTTTCGTTTTTGAGTTATCGTGTCCACAGACGGACGGACGAACGGACAACCGGAAATGGACTAATTAGGTGATTTTATGAACACCTATGACAAATTTTTTTTCCTTGCATCATTATTTTTAAGCGTTACAAACTTGGGACTAAACTTAATATACTATGTATATTTCATATATACATGGTATAAAAACACACAAATTATAAAAATATTTCGGAATTACTATTAACATTCATGGTTAGCTGAATTCCCTTGAAAAAGTTTTAGTTTCGTGAAAATGGTCGGCTTTTGGTGTTGATATTTTTGTTACACCTTTTTTCGTTTGACCTCCCAACTAGCAAACAAATCAAAACGATTACGAGTGATAAGGTACATAGTTTCAAAAATTATTGTGAATTATTGTTTCTTGATAGGTACACATTTTCGATTAACACACTATATATTAATTTTCTAAATATATATAATAATAATTGTCTTTTATAATTCCTTTTATATGCCTTTTCTGTTTTCTATGTAGTAAATAGTATTGGTGGAAGTAGTGGTAACTAAATATATAAATGTACCTAAGTAGTAGTAGATACATATAATAAAGTATATCACATTGTTTTCTTGTATTAAAACTAATTAAATGCTAATTTAGTCAGAACCCTTTTAATACCAATTTAATAGTCTAAATACTGTAGTTATACTGTTATACATACTATATATGTTTAATATTACTATGCTTTACCTATATATTCATATATATGGAAGTTTTATTGTAGTATAAACTCAACTTTATAATAAAATAATGAATATAAGACATGTAATGTTCGTATAGATGTATGTATGTATGTATATTAATGTTAGTGCATAAAACATATCAAAGAATGTTTCAAAATTATACTCGTTGTTTATTATTTATTATGTACACTGATTGGTATGTAAAATGAGACAACTGACAATAAGTCAAAGCTGCTATAAAATATTATAGTTTCTTAAGAAAAATGTCTATGAAACTTGCAACATTAGTACTTTTTGGGAAATAGGGTTGAGTTATTAATGATTAAGCTTGTTTTGCTAACTTTTATAGGGATTGTGTCCTTAAGTGTCCTAAGTCTACCACTTAACCAACTGCCTTACCGATGCTTGTTAGCTGTATTCCAAAAAAATATTATAAATGATATAAAAATGATCAATAAGTTTATTTCAACCTTTCTGTAAGTTAGTAACAACAATCTTCATGTAGTTGGCACAATCACATACAGACTAGGCATGATAAATATGTGTTCATAATAACCAAATCCTCTATTTAAAGCAAAATTTTCTTGAAATTCATCGATTCGTTTTATTTACACGATTAATATATAGGTATTCCAACTAAATACAATTTTATTTTCTATCAATAAATGCATGACTAAAATCAATCTCTTTCATAGAAGTAATGATTTTGTTTATTTAACTTCAGTGATTTTGTATCAATGAATTCATATTTTAAATTCAATTACATTCTATTGTAAATAAAAATATTTAGCATTAGTAAATTGTTTGAGTAAAGTATTTTTAATTTATTTCAATATGAAATGGCCAACTTCTCGATAAGATTCTCATTATTATAATTTTTTTTTTTCAGTGTATAAACTACGATTTTTGTCTCATTTTATATGTTTTTCAGTTTAAATTAGTGGATGGAATTCAAACAAGTGAAATAATTGAAAAGTAGGTAAGTTTTGCGGTTTAAAATTTATCAAGTTAATTGTAGAACATCGATATATGTTAATGTTGTTATTAAAACGTTCGAGTTATTTATCTGACGGAAATCTGAACAGTTAGAAATCTTATTTAATTATCTATCTTTGATTAATTTATTTAAGTATTTAAAGAAAAAGATTTAATTTAATTAAATAATTTCCAAGAATTATCAAAAGTTGATCGAGCTTATTGTTATAAATCACAATAGTTTTAGAAATCGAAAAAAATCCTTATACAAGTGAAATTTACATAAATTCAAAAAACCCCGACAAATTTTTCGGGTACGGAATCCTCAACTCGCACTTGAAACATAACTAAGGACACTCTCCACTAAATTACCTTTCAAACGAAATAAAAAAAATCAAAATTAGTTCACCCGTTAAGGCACTACGATGCCACAGATAGACAAACAGACAGACTTACAGACAGACAAACATACAGACAGATAGACACATATATAGCGGTCAAACTTATAACACCCCCTTTTCTAGTTCGGGAATTAAAAAAAGAGTAGGATTTTAAGAATTATCCACATTTTGGAATGATTTTTAATTTTCTTGGGAAATTTTATCGATTTGTTCCAACTTTCTTGACTCTACAATGTAATCATTTTCCATGTGAATTTTTTCTGTATGAAAAAAATAGAAATTTCTTATCAATATTAAATGAAGCTAGTTTTCCACTTTTCCCCTTGGTGTCAAGTATATAAAATTGTAGTATATCTAGTAAATCGTAGAATGTTTTATGATGGAGGAAAAGGATTTTGATCCTTAGAAAATCACTTTTCATCCTGTTGTTATATATGTGTAGTGTAATCCTCATTTATCTATATTTAAACCTTTTTGGGTATTTGATTCGGATATTTATTTTATGGTTTATTTCATATACATTGAAATTGCTTCGGGTTTTCAAGATATACAAATTATTTTCGTTGTCAAAAAGCAGCCATACGTATCAATTGAATTCCAATAAAAATCATTGATAGCCTTTTTCGATAATATTCATTCTCGCTTACTTCGAAATATAACGAGCCAAAATTTAACCAGTCAATGTTAAAGTCAAACTGCTTGATTAATTCGCGTATGGGTTAATTACTTAACTTGAAACCAATTCGAAAAGGATTAATCATTCGATATACATAGATTCTTACTTATCTCATCCTAAAATTTGTAAAAACGTTTTTACTCGAGGGAATCTAGAGCCTAGATACTCCAGGGAAAAGCAAAAATTTGTTCGACGAAAAATTCGAAGAAAATTATAGAAAATTGAAACACCTATCGAATGATCTGTATATATAGAAATAAATTGCTGTGCGTTAGTCTCGCTAAAACTCAAAAACGGCTGCACCGATTTTCAAAATTTTTTAATTCAGAGACTGAACGGAATGAAAATGTTGGCTCTACAGTCAGATTCATAAAATATCTCGAAAATTACTCATTTAATGGTCAAATAAACACGATTTCTGTAATTTTCGGGTCACAATTACCTTATAAACTTAGTTTTATCGAAATCGGAAACAAAAACTTTTTTTACATTTTTTGCAATTTGTAAAAATCGAAAAAATCATAAAAAATTCAAAAAAAACACAATTTTTGTAATTTTTGGTTGGGTTGGTTTAGGTTGGGTTAAGTTGGGTTAGGTTGGGTTAGGCTGGGTTAGGCTGGGTTAGGCTGGGTTAGGTTGGGTTAGGCTGGGTTAGGTTGGGTTGGGTTGGGTTGGGTTGGGTTGGGTTGGGTTAGGTTGGGTTAGGTTGGGTTAGGTTGGGTTAGGTTGGGTTAGGCTGGGTTAGGCTGGGTTAGGTTGGGTTGGGTTGGGTTGGGTTGGGTTGAAAAAAATCACGAAATTTCATCGAAAATCGTGTCTTTTTTTGTTTTTACTGTGAACGGTTCAGTTTTTATGTTAATTATTTGTAATTGACTGCAATGAATTTGGAAGTAGTTTCTCAGCCGAGTAGAAAACGAAAACTTTTGAAAAATTTGAAAAAAAATTGAAAATTTTGTCTTTTATACCGATTTTTCGGAAAAAAGGTCTTTTTTTTTAAATCGGCATCAGTCTAGGCTTGGGATGACCTACAGAAACAATCTGAGGGATCTTAAATTGTTCGTAAATGATTGTGTTATAATGTGCAGCAAGAACAAATGTTTTCACTCTAATAATCTCAAATAGAAATCAAGAAGATTTCGAAAATGCCATAATCTACAACCAGTTCATTCTGTAAGGAATGTACCATAATTTTATACACATATACATCATCTAACGAATTAGTAACGAATTTCCCAAAAATAAAACACACATCACTGATGATGGTTAGTTAGTTGCATGTTGGTGATATCCCAAACATATTAAGCGGGATTCTAAACGCTTATAATTTATAAAACGGGGTTCTGAGTATTATTACTATTATTATTTTATACAACGGAAATGGTATTACTTGTATATTATTTGTAAGCATTCGTACTTACTTACAGTTCAAGCTAAATGTTTTGGTATTTCCGTTTTATTAAAAAAAAAAATTATCCCGGTTCATGTAATGAGAATGCAAACATATGTGTTATGTGAATAATTATTATTTTAAACAGGAAAAAGATTGCGTAGGATGCTGCAATATTGCTTTAAAGTTATAGTTCAATTCGATGGAATATTCCAGGAAAAATGTCTTTTATTTCTTAATTGGGATTTGAA
Source organism: Chrysoperla carnea (assembly GCF_905475395.1). NCBI lineage: Eukaryota > Metazoa > Arthropoda > Insecta > Neuroptera > Chrysopidae > Chrysoperla > Chrysoperla carnea. Next base: position 1,702,482 of record NC_058338.1, on the reverse strand, counting down.
AAAAAAAAAGAAAATTTTGACAAAAATGCAAAGATCATTTTATAAGTTTTATGACAAAAGTTTTTTTATTTTTTCATGCTAATTTTAAAGTTACAGACAGTTTTAAACTTTTCAAAAGAGAAGTTTTTTTGAAAAAAAATTAAGGTATTTTTTTGAAAAAATACCTTAATTTTGCTAGTTATTATTTTCTCTTATTAAATAAAATATTATTTTAAATAATTGACCTTCAAATTTTTATTTCATTCAAAAATGATATTTTTTGTTAGTTGTAAATAATTTTTATATCAAAATAGTTGAACTGGTAAAAACAAATTTTAAATTATGTAATTTATTTTTTTATCAAAATAAATATAAAACTTCTATTATTTATATGTTTAAATACTAAATTATTTATTAATAAAATCGAGGAAAAAATAATATTTCTTGTAAATTTTTTAAAATTTTGAAAAAAAATATATTTTTTTAAAAAGTACTTACAATTATGACGACCCATTAATTCAAGAAAAATTTTCAATCGTAACAGAAAATTATTACATACCTGTAACAAAAAGAAAAACTTAAATTAATATTTTTTTGGTAAAACTGCTTAAAAAGTAAGCTTATATCTTAAAAAAATATTAAAAATATTTTAGAATTTTTTGATCAGTTTAAAGCAAAAAAGAATTCGTATGGTTTTTTGCGGAATAAAAATTCCTGGAAAAAAAAATCTAAGGGAATTCGCTCAACTAACGCAGCCTTTGCGGTGCGAATTCTTTTCTATTGACGTGTCCTGGGGTTTAGAGGCAAAATTGCTTAAAACGACATAGAAGAGAAAATATTCATCGTTATCGTAATTATTTCAAGTCGAAATCGGATCAAAAATACCGAAACTTTCCTGTGAAAAAACAGAAAAATGTATTTAATCTTCATTTTTTGTTTGTTGGTGTATCTGGCGACAAATTTATACACTTTTCAATAACACAGCCAATTTAAAATAATACATCCAGACATTCCAGACAATTTTAAAGGAACGCGAGACATAATAAATTATAATTTATATACATATATATTAATAGTTCGTACAACCAAAGTTAATGCTCAACTCAACAGCATGACTCAACATTTTTATAAATCAGTCGGTCTGTTGCAATAACGATTATAAAATAAATTTTCATATGTTCTCCTCATACATATGATTCGTCGTTCTTCGACCGACCGACCGGATATAAATTGTATTATTAGGCCTTTTTTTTTGTGTAAATGTTTATATTACATTTACATACAAGCCGCTTTGGGTGCATCAGAAAAAGAAACATTACATTACAATAAATATATATCTTAAAATAGAACTTGAAGTCAGACAATTTTAAAATAAATATATTCAATTAAGGCGGTTGGTGCTGTAAAGAAATATTTTTAACTAGCTGTGTACTACCCGCTTGGCTGGGCAACATTCCCACTTTCACCCCTCCCCCATATTCCATATCCTTTTCTAGGTTACTATCTATCACCTAACTAAATTTCATCAAAATCCGTTCAGCCGTTTAGGCATGATAGAGAAAAACTCCCAGCAAAAACCATACAAAAATCACTAACTCAATTCAGTTTTCTGCCTACTTCCTACCCCCTAAGTACGATGACGTGATCATTTTGATCTTATATCCGTTTTTAGGTAACCATCTATTACCTTACTAAATTTCATCAAAATCTGTTCAGCCGTTGAGACGTGAAAGAGCAAAAGTCCCAACAAAAACGACTAAAAATCACTAACTCAATTTAGTTATTTGCCTACTGCCTACCCCCTAAGAACGATGGCGTGATTATTTATATCCTATGACCATTTCTAGGTTATCATCTATCACCATACCAAATTTCATCAAAATCCGTTCAGCCGTTTAGGCGTGAAAGAATAACAGACAGACAGACAGACAGACAGAGTTACTTTCGCATTTATAATATTAGTATGGATTTTATTCATATCTGAGAACCGAGAATTCGTTATATCAAGTCTACCGTGGCTATATTTATTAGATAAAGCTTAAAATAATGGTCGAAATATGTAAATAATGTAGAAAATGAATAAATAAATTTCTCTGGTTCACCTACTTAACCCGTCAGCACTCGCGTTATGAGCATTATGCTCACACACGATTTAAACACGAATAACTTTTATTTTTCAAATTGTTTATTTGGTTTAATCTTTTTCTATTTGCCCTAACAGCCTTAAATACTTGCGAAGAGCGTGATTATATTCAATGTCTTGTATCTCATATGTTTTTTTTATAGATATATTCTCAGATATTTTTAAAATGGTCGAACTATAAATACTTACGACTTTAAATGCTGCAATATATATATAAATACCGAAATGTCTGATATATTTCCGTAGTCGAATTAAAATAAATGACAAACGAATGCGTTGTTGTTCGAATGCTTGTACAGAGAGCGTCAATATATGCTCAGTAATTCGTAGTGCATTTATATACAATTAGGTTTGTTTTAACTTATACGTCTAGTTCTTAATTTTATTCTAGATAATCTTAAGTCGCGTGATGAGAGACGCTCATATTGGGTTGACTACTAAATCAGAAGTATGTCTTTTTTAAATAATTATTACAATTAATTCATAAAGTATAGAGTTAAAGTAGCTTTAATATTTCATAAACAGTAAATCAAGTATTTGACTCCTTAAATTAATACTTTAAATTTTCAGAATACCAATACACAGAAACGCAAACAATATCGTGAGAGAAAAATTACAAAAAAAGCCATTTACAAGAAACTAATTACACTAAACCTGCTAGGTAGCGTAACTAACATTAATAATACATCACTCCTACATACAGTTCAGTATTTTCAAATAATTTTTACCTTGTTATATAATTTTCATTTTTACTGAAACTTTGACTACAAGTCACACTGAATATTTTAAAAAATAGACAGAAGAAAAAAGCACAAAATGATCTTACAAAATTGAATATGTGCATAATCAATCATCAAAAAAATCAAAGTAAATTTGAGTAAAAAAAGTAAGGGCTACATTTATAATATACGAAGATAAGATAGGAACATAGTTCCAACCGGGTCTTCCACGACATCTCTCGTTTTTTATGTTACAAGATAAAACAGACTAATAAATACTACAAAATGTATAGTTATAAATAACTATTGTTATTAATGAAGTGAAGACATTTATTATAACTATTAAGGGATGAAAACATATGGTGTTGTGTAGACATTGTAACGGGGGGTTGAGGGTTGTCTGTGTGTTGGGATGAAGTATATAAAGGATACTTAATAATCTGTTATTATTATTAAGTACTTACTTTAGTACTTTATTTTAGTGAACATACAATGAATGTCCTTGTACCGTCGTGAGTGTCCTAAACTAGAGGCTTTAAATAATTTAATAAACCAATTTTATAATATCTCTAGTTATGTTATTAAAATTACTTGATATCATCTATGTTGGAGCCTTTTTTTAGGAAAAGGATGTGTTTACAGGTTTTTTTTTGTATGTTTTAAATCTTTAATTAACATCAACTTAAAAATAAAGGATTAGATAATATTTGTTTCATATTCCGTTTTGTATAAATCTTCTAAATGAAAGCGTTTTTATTAAGTGGGATTATTTATTGCTCATATTTTGTTTAGTTTTCTTAATTTTCTAATTTTAAAGCGATCATTTTCTAAATTCTAGTGACGATATAAAGTAAAAAATTCAATTTTTTTGATAACACAGGCAAATTTGATCCGATCTTATTGGAATTTTTTTGAAACCGACTAATTTTGGGTTATTCTTTTCAGGTATGATGTCAGTTTTTCGCTAGCTATCACTTATGTACTTAATTCCGGGACCAGGACTCCATATTCTTGGAACCTATTAGAGCTAGATTAATTTTGATCACAAATTTGAAAAGAATGACCCAAATTTAGTAGGATTACATACTTGGTTTGTCAAAATTGGATAAAATTTGGGTGTGATAGAGCAAAATTAAATTTTTTGGATTTTGATGACGTCATAAAGTTAAAAAATTCGATTTTTTGATATCACAGGCAAATTTGATTAGATCTTATTGGAATTTTTTTTGAAACCCACTAATTTTGGGTTATTCTTTTCAGCTATGTTGTCAGTTTTTCGCTAGATATCACTTATGTACTCAATTTCGGAACCAGGAATCCATATTCTTGAAATCTATAACAGCTAGGTTAATTTTGATTGCAAATTTGATAAGTATGACCCAAATTTAGTAGGATTACATACTTGGTTTATCAAAATTGAATAATATTTGGGTGTGATAGAGCAAAATTAAATTTTTTGGATTTGATGACGTCATAAAGTTAAAAAATTCGATTTTTTGATAACACAGGCAAATTTGGTCCGATCTTATTGGAATGTTTTTTGACACCCACTAATTTTGGGTCATTCTTTTCAGCTGTGATGCCATTTTTTCACTAGCTGTCACTTTTGTACTTAATTCCGGGACCGGGAATCCATATTCTTGAAACCTATTACAGCTAGGTTAATTTTGATTGATCATTTGAAAAGTATGGCCCAAATTTAGTAGGAATACATACTTGGTTTATCAAAATTGGATAAAATTTGGATGAGATAGAGCAAAAATAAATTTTTTGGATTTTGATGACGTCATAAAGTTAAAAAATTCGATTTTTTGATATCACAGGCAAATTTGATCCGATCTTACTGGAATTTTTTTTGAAACCCACAAATTTTGGGTTATTCTTTTCAGCTATGATGTCAGTTTTTCGCTAGCTATCTCTTATATGCTTCATTACGGGACCAGGACTCCACATTCTTGAAATGTATTAGAGCAAGGTTGATTTTGATCATAAATATGAAAAGTATGGCCCAAATTTAGTAGGATTACATACTTGGTTTGTCAAAATTGAATAATATTTGGATGTGATAGCTATTTGTTTTTCACTATAATTTTTTTCTAAAAATTTTAAGCCGTAGTTGAAGGAAAATAAAAAAATCTACATGTCTTATCTCGTGTGCACTTCAATTTTCTAATTTCGTCATGTCTCATAAAATTCATATTTTATGTACATAAACAAAGATAACAACATGCATAAGTAAGAAAGAGATAAAAATGTAAAGTTATTGTAAAAGTAGTTTTCCGTATATTATTTATTTAAATTATTAAAGGAATGTTTTGTATTAAATAATATAAGATGAAGGAATAAACAGGAAGTGTGCGTAGAGGAAACATTATATATAAGGCTTATAACAAACCTAGAATAAGGTTTATAATAATAATAATAATAAAGGGAATTTTCTTTTCTAGTAGGTATCACATCACGTATATGTGTAAAACAAGCCACCTTCGTGAACTTCGTGTAATACTTATGCCTTTGTTTTTTGTACTATTTTGTATGTGTGAAGTGTTCCAGAAAAAATATTCCCAATTTCTAGGAATAAAAGTAACGAGAAGTGTCGTGGACACCCGGAAAGAAGTATGTGTTTTCCGTACTTTCATACTTATTTTATACTTTAAGTAAGTTAATTTCCTAGCTTTTTTTACTTTTTCTTGTATTTAATAAATTGTAATATTAGTTTAAAAAAGACATACTTCTGATTACGTAGTCAAACTTATGTCTGCATGCATTACCTACAGGAAATTATCCCTATTATCATTAACTTCTGATAGCTCACTTTCACAACTCATTTTTTTAAATGAAATAACTGAAAATTTTTACAAAAAATACAAATTGACAAATTATAAAAAGCTGAATACTTTTTTTTTTGTTTAACTTCCATTTTTCCAAAAGAACTACTAAAGATACAAGGGTAAAATGCAGATCTTGGAGCTGGAACTGTTTCTTGAATCATTCTATACTTATTGGACAGTATTAGTATTGAAAGGAGGATATTGTGTCAGAATGCAGGTAGGCTGAAGACTGACTGTTCATGTGGTTTTGTATTCGAATACAAATGTAACTTTTTTTTTTATGAAAAATGTAACAATTTTTTATTCTTCTGGCTGTTTATTAACAAATTGACAATTATAATTTATTCCAGTTATAATCAATCCCATATATTTCCATATTCCAGTTTTATTCACTAAATGTTTAGGAGGTAAAATTGAGATAGACCGACACCGTTAGCTCTTTTTGTGTCCAAGTCAATTAAAATAGCACTTAAGGCGGTGTAAAATCCGTTTGTTGTTCTCTTTTTCATTGCTGGGTCTTTGAGGATCAGCTGTATTCAAACTCAATATCACGATATTATTCCTGAAACATTCTGTACACATATACATTAAGGATAAACTCTCATCATGATCTGTAGGACACAAACCGTAAAAAAAAAAGAATGTTTTATAAAGAACAATCGTGATCTTTAACAAACTACTAATTCCAGCTAGAAATATTCTACCTTCTTTCTCAACTAAATCTTATTCATTTTAATTCGTATCATTTAATAAATCTCTCTTTGTCTTTAACTTAAATGAAAGTGTTTTTTTCTTTCCGGTGAAAATATGTGTATAAAATTAGTTTAAACATCTTTTCAGATTCTTGAACAGATGACTCATCGATTGTAAAGTGACTCATCACTTAAAACTTGAATTGTTCATGCTAATAGACTTTATATACCATGTGTGTTTGTACCATCTAGGCATATACATATCTGTAGTATGACAGAATACATCCGTTTAGTAATGCATCTAAGTGAGAGGTATTATATACAAGTGTTGTAAGACTACAGATACGATACGACAGATTTTCTTTTGTATGCATGCAGAGAGTGGGAGTTTTGATGAACTTACTAGTTATCTGTAACTAAAAAACTCCCACTTTCCAAGCGTTTTCCAACTAATGTTCAATACATGTATATAATACCTCTCGCTTAGATGCATTACTAAACGAATGTATTCTGTCATACTACAGATATGTATATGCCTAGATGGTACAAACACACATGGTATAATTCTAGAGTAAAAATATTTTTCTGTTTTTTTTGCCTTTCTTGTTTTTTCATCATAAAACATTTTCTCTTCAATTTTTGTGCTCTTGTATAGTTTCTCACAGTGTGTTTTTAATTAAGTGTTTGACTTTTCCTTGCTGCTATAAAGTGTAATAAACTTTGCCTAACTTGATTCATTTAATTCTAATCTTTTCTTCCTACTCTTTACTCTTTCTTTAACGTTTTAAAATTATTATGAAAAAAGAAAATAGGAAAAAATGTTTTAATTACGATGACCCATAAAAAAAAAAACGAATTGTATTCGAATGTAGGTCATGGAATTGTTATTCGAATTGTTCAATTAATTCTATCCAAATTTCTACTAATAATTCGTAAGTAAATGTATTAATACCTGGATGGCCGAGCTTCACTCGATATTTTTTGAGTTAAAAAAGGCACAAGTCCCGGTAATGTACTTTATTTCGTCGCCAATAGATGTCAGGAAGAGTCATATTTTGCAGTTAATGTCTCAGTTTTTACTGAAAACATGGATAAAACGATATTTTCTGAAAACGAAATCTAACTAAATTGATTTTTCGCCCCAAAAACTCCTAGCATACTAATTTCCATGTAAATCGTTGGAGCCGTTTCCGAAATTGCTGATATATTTGACGCATACGTGCAGAATACATGAGTAAACCTCTCATTACGCGATTAAAGATGGTTCACGCAAGTGCTGTTGGGACAATTTCATAAAAAAATAAGCCTCATCTGGTTATCAGATGGGTGAAGATCGACCTTTTACCATCTTCTGTCCTAAAAACGGCAAGATTTATTTAAAAAGTATAAAATTACTAAAAAAAATTAAAAATTAAAATACCAGTTTTTTTTGTTGATAGTTTTATTTAAGTAAACACATTAAATAAATATTTACTGAAAGGTGTATTAAAAAAAATAATCAATATCTTCGTTTTTTTTTTAATTAAGATTTGAGAGGTATCGATTTCTTATTTATTATATATATATATATTTTTTTTTTTAAATTACTTATTTCGTTTTGTTTATATAATTCTAGTCGAGTAAATTTGTTTAAACTTCATAGTGACGACATTACGTTTATTAAAAGATGCGTAGACTTTTTAAGAATATTAATTAAGTGGTTTTAAAATATATATTATATATATATAATTTGAGGAATAAATCGATATTTTTAATTGAAAACTTGTTTTTACAAATTTATTTAGAGATAATCTAATGGATTTATCTATATTATTGATAAGGGAAATTGAATTCTATTTGTTTTTAAAAATAGGGCTCATTAAAAAGTACTTAAGTTTTTATGAGTTTTAACTTTCAAGCAGTTCTACATGTCACTGTAAGTATTTTTTGTGTTGGTGTGCAAGTCTCGTAAGTATTAACAGGTTCCACCCGGAGTGTATTTCGAAGTATTTTGACCCGCTGAATTCGAATTTGAGCAAACTTGCTCATCGCTCAAAGTGGGGAGGGATTTGGTATAGCTCCTAGACTATTGAAATTTTATGGAAACAATTTGGTATCATTTTATTCTACATGAAAAACAAATATTTCTTTCTTATATTCGTCTTAATACGACCAATAGAACCGGAGACATGGTTAAAATTGTAAACAGAAATGATATGGCATAAGATCAGCGCGCAGCGGTCGGTTGGTTTGAAACGTCTGTAGATTCGCCAATCTGTATATATAAAAATAAATTGCTGTACGTTAGTCTCGCTTAAACTCAAAAACGGCTGGACCGATTTTCAAAATTTTTGTTTTGTTTTGTTCGCTATAGTTCAGGGATGGTTTAGAAAAATTATTGCTGTGTGTCCGAAACAGTAATGAATCGTAATTGAAATGAAAATGACAATTTCGGAATAATTAGATTCAATGCGGAATAATTTCAGAGACTGAACGGAATGAAAATGTTGACTCTACAGTCAGATTCATAAAATATCTCGAAAATTACTCATTTAATGGTCAAATAAACACGATTTTTGTAATTTTCGGGTCAAAATTACCTTATAAACTTAGTTTTATCGAAATCGGAAACAAAAACTTTTTTTACATTTTTTGCAAATTGTAAAAATCGAAAAAATCATAAAAAATTGTGGTGTGGGTTGAGTTGGTTTTTTTTTCAATTTTATTGATCTGTATATATAAAAATAAATTGCTGTGCGTTAGTCTCGCTAAAACTCAAAAACGGCTAGACCGATTTTCAAATTTTTTTTTGTTTTGTTCGCTTTGATTTTTTTAGTTCAGGGATGGTTTAGAAAAAAAAACTAAACAGAGCTGATATTAGAGTCATCGTAGAGTTACTCACAGGGCATGATAACCTGAATAAGTTCCAACATCAGATTGGAAGAGACTATCTCCCGCGTATGACAGATGCGGAGAAAATTCAGAAGAAACATCGATCCACTTTCTCTGTTACTGCCCGGCGCTCATACAGCAGCGAAGGAAATGGTTTGGTTCGGCCATAGTCGAACCAGAAGAAATTAAGAAACTCAACGCTAGGCAAATCCTGGGTTTCAGTACATCAATTGGTTTATAATGCCACTGAAAAGCGGGGATAGAGTGCGCGTAGCGGGGATAGAGTGCAAGGGTCTATTTGACGATGCTAGAGCATGGTCCGCTAACTTCCATACCCATACCCCATAGATGAAATTTGCCAGTCACATTATTTTTCATAAACATTGGTTTGGCTGTTGATTTAGGGGCTTGCTCCAGGACTGCCAGATGGAATAATTGGATACAAAAAGGGAATAATTTTGTAAGTCTCTGTATTCAGCTTGTAAATTATATTTTTTGTACTTTAAGGTACACTTTTTTAAAGGAATGATCTATATTTTAATGTTACGCACAGAAAAATACATTTTACGCAATAGAAACGAAGCTAGCACGTTTGTAAGAATAAAACTTTATTATTTGTCCGCCTCGATATTAGTTTATAAGTCGTAAGCGATCCCTTAGCGAAAGAAAACCCCACATTATAATATATGGGAAAATTACCAATTTTTTCGAGCTTAAGAATCTTTCTTATTTTTTTCTTAAATATCTCTGTTATTATTTCTCTTTTTTACTAGAAAACTAATCACATGATTAATGATACAAAATATTTGCATAAACTTTTTTTACTTTGTGACGAACGCGACGAGACATGACGTTAATCAGATTGATATGCAAATAAAGTATAATTCGATATAATATATAAATGTATTTAATTTGTTATAGATATTATTAAAAAAAAAAAGAATACCTTAAAAGCCAACCCAGCCGGATATTAAATGTACATTTGAGAGCCTTATAATACCTACAACAACAATAATATATTGTAAGGCTTCATATGGCTTACTTATCATGTAGATAATGTAGATATTGACTTTCTGTCTGGTAGACAGTGGTTTTGGTTTTTTATTTTTGTACACTGATACATTTTCACTTAAAATATTAAATTTTATATACAGAGTGACCTCTGAATTAATTGTAATATTAGTTTCAAAAAAGACATACTTCTAGTTTAGTAATCAACCCAATATGTGCGTTACCTTACCTTTATTTGGCTTGATAATGACATATCATAAAATTTCCTTGTTCTAACTTTAAATTATCTCTATTATCTTTAACTTCTTCTGGGCAACTCACAACTCATTTTTTTTAATGAAAAACATAAACTTTGGACAAAAAATATAAATTGACAGATTGTAAATTATTTTCAAAATATTCTCAAAATTCATGGCAAGCTGAATCGATTTAAAAAGTTTTAGTTTCCTAGGTAACACATCGTCGGATTTTGGGATACATTTTTTGGTTTTACCTTCCAACCAGCAAACAAATCATAACGTGCGATAAGGAACATAGTTTCAATAGTTTGTTAAATAATTTAATTAAATAATTTATGTATTTTTGTAATAATATTTATTGATTTTATTTGTAGATAATAATTATTGATAGTAGTAGGGGATAATGGGGATAAAATGAAATGAAATGAATACATATATATATATATTCTTTCGTCTGGTTAGGTCTCTCTATGTGGTTTTTATCAATCCAATCCAATCCAATCCCTTTGTATTCTATATCTATCTATAAATGAAAATGATATTTAATATTAAGTCACGCAACTTTATTAAATACAAAATAATTAAAATGTATTGATTGTGTATTGAATAGAAGGCAGGGGGAGGGTTGGGTTAGTTGGGGGAGGGTTGACTGACTTGTCAATATAGATAGTATAGTCACAACTTATGATTACTTTTGTTATGATAAATATCACATCATGTTATACAAAGCATTATTATATATTCAAAAAATACAAATTTATTTCTGTTATTTTTCATTGAAAAATTATTTTTTAAACAAAATATTCTAATAATTTATGCAATAAATTGTTTAAATATTCTGTTTATGTTGAAAATCTATTCGGTAAATTTATTTCAAGATTTAAAATGTACAGAATAAAACTAATACCGAAGAGAAACGTTCTTAGAAAGTACAATTTTTGGTCAAATAGGGAATATTAATGAAATTTTTGGTATGGAAATCGAGGTTAGATTAGGTAATAGTGGTTGTCCTGGGGTGGGACACACTTAGATCATAGGGTCCGTTGTGATACCGAAAAAGGGTTGGCCCATCCTCGGTCACTAGTCCATGAACAATGTGAAGCTGTTTAAGAACAGCAGGAGAGCTTTGACGTCGATGGGATCCAGGTTGGAGAGGTCGTCAAAGAGAGGCTGGCTCAAGTAAGTTCTACTCCTCATGACAAGAGCTGGGCAGTGACAGAGAAGATGAGACATTGTCTCCTCCTCGTCCCCACTGTGACAGCTCCTGTAGTAGTCGTGATACACTGCCAGGTCCAGGTGTTCAGCATGACTGCCACCCAACCAGTGTCCTGTAATAACCGCAACAACTTTGCGAACAGAGGCCCTTGGAAGTGATATAAGATCTCCAGAATGCCTGCGATTGTACTCAGACCATATCTGTCTTGTAGTACCACAAGTACGTTCCTACCTCCATCTAAAATTGGCTCTTTTTAAGATATCCTCTTTGAGGAGCAACTTGCAGTTCGCAAATGGAACTCCCGGATATTTGTTGATGTTCGTGTCTGGAAGCATTGTGCCATTTCTGGCAAACTGGAATGTCCCTGTGTCCCGGTACCCATACCAGGTTTACATTCATTTGTTTCGCCAGCTCATTTTAGGACGCACGGCAGTCCTGTGCTACCTTTGACGTTAGATAGACTGAACTGAAGGATTTAAGAGCTGCTTGGCTGTCGGTGAAGATTGTAATGTCTCTGCACCTAAGGGAAACCGTAGAAAGGCTCGATATGAATTTTTAACAAAAGACGTATAAAAGGATGATTCATTAATAAATAAAATTTAATGTTTTTTGGGTAATTTTCATTTTTTCTTGGTAATATAAAAACGAAGCAAATAGAATCATACTTAGATGTGACCTGAAGGTATTTTAACAAAACGAACGAATGTTTTTGATATATTTGAACAAAACAAAATGAATTTCATTTTAATTATTTAGATAAATGTTAAGAATTACCTTCATAACTTTTCAAAAACAGCATGATATGAGAGCAGAAGCATGAACAAGCGTAACGTTAACGTAACAATAATAATTATTATGTGCTTGCTGCTCTAATTGTAGAATTAAAGTTCTATCCTGTTTAAAATATAACGTAGGTACCAACGAACTGGTTGAATTCCTTTGTTTTATATTTAGACCATATGATTGTTACCTTTCGTTCCTGTTTAAAGGTAGAATATTTTGTTTGTAGTTTTATTTAGTAGGTAAAACATTTATTTATTTATTCTGTATTAAAGGTTGTAACCTACAACTTAAAGAAACATAAGGTAAAAATGTTTAACCTATGTTTACGAAAATAATGTACACTAGTTCGACTCGTGCGGAATTGTGCTCTCATAGTTATCGTATTCGTCGGAAGGAAGATAAGGACAGGACAGAAAAAATCTTGCTAGAGTAATAAATATATAAGATTTAACAAAAATGATTAGAATCTATTAATAATAATATTTTTCTAAGTAATTGTTAAGTAAGTGGTTTTTTTTTATTATTAAAAGATATTTATACGTAACTAAATAAATAATAGGTATATTTAACGCCAGAATTCTTTACATAATACATTCTTATGTAAATTAATTTATTTTTTTTATATATAGATTATCTAGTCCAGGAGGTACATTGGAAAAATTTTAGACTTAGGGTTTAAATTATTTGTATCTTATTTTCAACTGTGATGATGAATTATGTTTTAAATTCATGAATGTAAACGCAAAATAAGCATAAACTTTTTCGATATCTGCGTAAGTTTTACGAAATATCGAAAGAGTAATAATTTAACAAATTTTTTCGATTTTTTCAAAGGGGTACATATTTTTACCCCTTAAAAAAATTTCAAAAATTCGAAAAATTTTTTTTGCTTCCAATATTGATAAAAATCATTATATAAGCTAATTTTGACCCAAAAAATCCAAAAATCGGGTTTTTTTTTATGATTGGATGCGTGGTTTTTGAGATATAATCCAAAATTGGACACAAAGATCGATTTTCTCAAAAACTATACATCCAATCGTAATGTAAACCCGATTTTTGTATTTTTTGGGTCAAAATTACCTTATATATAGAGTTTAATCGAAATCGGTACCAAAAATTTTTTCCCGATATTTTCAAAGGGGTACCCCTTAAAAAAATTTCAAAAATTCGAAAAATTTTTTTTGCCTCCAATATTGACAAAAATCATTATATAAGCTAATTTTTACCCAAAAAATCCAAAAATCGGGTTTATTTAATGATTGGACGATTAGTTTTTGAGATATAATCTAAAATTGGTAAAAAATAGCGATTTTCTCAAAAACTATACCTCCAATCGAAACGTAAACCCGATTTTTGTATTTTTTGAGTCAAAATTACCTTATATATAGAGTTTTACCGAAATCGGTAACAAAAATTTTTTGCCCGACTTTTTCGATTTTTTCAAAGGGGTACCCCTTAAAAAAATTTCAAAAATTCGAAAAATTTTTTTTGCCTCTAATATTGATAAAAATCATTATATAAGGTAATTTTGACCCAAAAAATCCAAAAATCGGGTTTATTTAATGATTGGATGCGTGGTTTGGGAGATATAATCCAAAATTGGATTATATATTTCTCATGTATCTCCCGGACATATAGACATAAGATTGAAGTGAAGTATTTTAAGTTTTTTTTTTTTTTTTTTTGTTACTATTAATGATATAGTTTGGTATTTCTAAAATTAAAAATTCAATTATCCAACTCATAATTATTATTTTAATAATAATAATAATAATAATCGTTTTTATTTGGTCTTCAAAGCCATAGTTCTATAGCTTCTATATAGCTTGACACTACCCATCATTTCTACGAAATAAATAAACATAAAATTTTATTAGATACCATAAAAGCTAGTAATAGCTAGTTATTTTTTTAATTTGTGAATAAATGAACTATGTAGAAATTTTTATCCATATTCATATTCATTAAAACTTCCATAACAAAATTGTTACAACACCATTGGTTCATAGTTTTTCCAAGAAGTTCTTTAGAACCTTAAAAAACATACTTAAGAAAAGCATAAAATTAGCAATATTACTAGCAATATTTTATATTATACAGTTTATTCATACATTTGAACAGTATTGTTGTAAATTACTATGGTTTTCTTTATACTCATCCAATTATGACACTCAATTAAAGCTTCTTATTGTAATTTTATTTTTAGCTAAAAGATGTTGCATGGCAAAATGATTTTCGTAATATTTAAACGTTTTTCCATACTTCGTTTTCGTTAGGAACTCTACTGAAATGGTTTCCAAATTGATTTCATAAAAATTATAACCAAAGATACATCGAGTCGTAACTGTCCGTAAACAGTAGTCAAACATGATGTATTACAATCAAACAAACAAATAAACTTATGATCCAATGATAACTATTATTAAAAAAAAAAACCAACACAAATAAAAAAGAATGCTAGAATTAAACGCGTTTATGACTTTTATTCATTCATTCATTCGTAAAATGTTAAACGTTTGTTACTTGTAATATTTAATACTGTTATGTTGAAGTGACATTGTACACAACAGGTCATAAATATATGATCCAATATGGAATCACTTCGTCATACATTTACCAATGTCGACATGATTACCGTTTTTATTACAAATCTTTTAGAATGAGCTGCGTCTTGATCGCACTGCTTCTTTATGTCCATCAAGAAGTTATTTTGAGCTGAACTGAAAAGCTCGTTAAGTAGGAAGTGTTCAATCTTATCGAAGAATGCAAGTTCAATCTTATAGTATTTTTCAATAGTTAAAATATTTCCATTTTGGTAATAAAAAGCAAAATTTAAGACTCCTCCTTTCAATACTCCCGCCTTTTTACCTAAGTACAGGGTTTTTTAAGTTGGGATATGCTTGAAAGTCGATAAATTTAATCGAACAAAATGCTTCAAGCGAAAAATATGAATTTCAAAGGCGCACACTTCTTATGCCAGAATCGAATTTGATCTAAATTTTTAGATTCAATTAAAACCTCACGTTGATTCATAACTGACAAACATAAGATGAACGCTTTAAATTACAAAGTTGTTATTTATTTTCAAGAAATCCCGATTTCTACCTTCTAAATGAATTACAAAATTTAAAAAAAAATTAAAATTATATAGATCGTAATGGGATTCGAACCCGGGTACTTACAATTAGCAATCAACTGCCTATATGATCTACCTAATCTTCTATTAAAAATAACAATAATGTTTCAATTTAAAATGTATAAAACTGTACTTGTAGTAGGTAGGTACGTTAATAATATTCGTTCGTTCGTCGTTGCTGTTGTAATGTATTGTAATAATAAATAAGTAAGGATGTGATTATGAGCCATTTAATTACAATGTAATTATAAATTTTATTATACTTATTAAAATATAAACAACAATAAAACAATAAATAATACCAACATAAACCATTCTACTTAGTTACCGTACATAATACTAAACCGTACTGTACTGTATAGTTACAAATAAATATAAAAAAAATAACTAGGGATATTCATTTTTATTTTTATTTTTTGTGTGTTTTTTTATAGAATTGCTGAAGGGAATGGAGCTATTGCTTTTGTATTGATGAAAGAATTTTGAAAAAAATTTCTTCAAATGTTCATCGATCCTATTTAATAGATGTCAAAAATGACCATCGTTAAAATTTATAATAAAATTTATATAAACACCCTGTATATTTATATATACACGGTGGTTCATTTTTAATCTATAGTGGCTTATAGTTCTTTTTGTAGTTAATCAATAAAAAAAATAACTCAAACAAAGATTGTAGAGGAGAAGGAATCCAAAGAACTAGGTCCTAATCTAATGGCAAAACATGATGTCCCTCATAAAACTCTACAGGGAGAAAATTCGCTTAGGTAACGTAGTTCCTGCGATACTTTTTTTTTATATATATGAGAAATATAATTTATTCAATTAACAATAAAATTGTACGTTTTTAGTGAGGCACTTATTATATTAGTTACCCAGTGTTACCAGCTATTACTAGTGGTGTGTTTTTTTTATATTTATTTTTACCGTTTTGTGTAAAAATGCAATTTTAATTCTTTTTTTTTTGTTGCTTTCAATTCCTTATTTTATTATTGCATTAAAATAATTACATGCAAATGTTAAATTATTACTATTTTCTATGGAATTTGTTTTAATAACGGGATATTAACGGCATAAATACAGGATGTGCATCTGGAAGTGAGTAAAAGAAATAAAAAAAGATAATTTTTTACTCTTTGTATAAAATAGATCAAGACCTGACAAATTTTCGTTATACACTGTATAGAAAGTGTCCGTGCTTTCATAATTCAACATAATTCAATTAGGACGGCCTTCCGATTGCAATTTGTTTTGATTTTCGAAAATTTTCGAAAATATTTTTTGTGGAATTTTTTTCTCTTTTCGAGCATCTTTCACAAGACCACTAGTTTAAGCTACCTGTCAATTTTCAACAACTGATCTTTTATAGTTTTGGAGAAAATGGTCATCCAAAATTTGGACTAATTTGTGCCCTCATGGGTATACAGTAATGATTACAAGAGCCTAAGTGGCCGAGCGGTCTAAGGCATTAGTTATAGACCGTTTGTTTACTTAGACTTAGGTTGCGGGTTCGAATCCAGGCAGCGGCAGTGTGAACAATTATAATTAATGGGAGTGCAGAATTGATCACATTGTCGTCGCTTGGATAAGAACGTAGTAACCGACTCCACCCACATCAAAAATGTAATTGTAAATATAATTTGTAATTAAATAAATAAAGATTCACAAATAATGATGTGGGTGGCCTCTGTTATAGGCGTATATGTCAGATAAACGGAGGTTAAACCCCATTATTATATTATAGTAATGATTACGAAAAAAAATTTCAAACAAAAGTGGTTCATTTTCCTATAAGGAACATTCTTTGCTCTCTTTTGTTCTATCTGTAACGGTTTACAAGCTAGCTGATATGGACCCAAAACCCAATGGATCTATGTTGCTCATTTAGAAACTCAAACTGTTTTTTTAAAATTTATGCATGAGAAATCTTTTCGTTTTTTAGCTATCGTGTTCACGGACAGACAGACAAACGAAAATGGACTAATTAGACTTAATTACTAATTATTCTAATGATAAAAATTTCAGTTTAACAATATTAATCAAGGAATTCTTAGAATCACAAACACACTTTATTGTAATTTCATAATTTTGTTTCGTTTTTAATGCGATAGTTTAGGGCACATTTCCTCGACAATACAGTAAAAAATCTTTAAATAAATTATTTATAATTTTATAATTCTAAATAGATTTTTCTGTATAAAATTATTTATAATTTTGACTAAAATAATTCACTTTTAGTAAACATATATTTTAGTTTAAAATTTTCCCAAAATAATTTCACATTTCACATATGCAGTTAGTATTACACGTAGATAGAGGAGGTGTGGGTAAAGAGGTGTATAGTTAGATATTCATATATGTATATATATATATACAAGTTGACATTTCAAAATATAATTTAAAGTGAGTAGATACTGAGTTAGAGGTAACCCAAATGTGATTATTCGTTCAACACAGTTAAAGTACGAATACTTGTAACTTTACAAAATTCATATGTATTTGTGTTGTGTGTGATGGAAAACTACATTTTACCTCGGTTATCCCCCTTTTCCACTTATGGAAAATACAAGGTGTTTGGGAAAATAATGCCAAAAATCCGATGTTCTACTTTTGGTTATAAAGTCACGTAATTGGCGGCAAAGAGTAAACAATGAGCCCGATTTTTGTAACCAAAGATTGTTAACTAAGCGCTCCTTTGACCTTGAATATCTAAGGATACAAACACGTGACCTTATGCAAATTGGCGTAAATTATCAAGTTTTGTTGCGTTTAGGGGTACATTAAGGCTACGAGAAAATAAAGGCGAAAACTTTCTTATGTCATTTTATCCACGACTTTAACTTATTTCACTAGCAAATTAAAATTTTGATTGAGGAAGAAAAACAACACATTTGATGTATCTATTCTCGATATAGGAAACTCTGCGATCAAAAATCTTGAAGGACGATCAAAATTTTCCACTCTTGATATTATTAAGTATCAATATTTAACAAACTCCCAGTACAATTTAACATTAATATAACCTAAAATATAATATTTATGACATTTATAATAAATGAATATTTCATATCTCAAAATGATTATTATATTTTATTTTGAAAATTTTGTGTTCATAAACAGATACAGATATACATTTTAGATATATATTTAGATACAGATACAGATACAAACGTAGCACAGTGGTGTATTTATACCAAATTTCCAGACAAAAGTCGCATTGAAAGTTGTTTTTTGGTGTAGTTAGATAAGCAATCCATCACAAACAAGTCCTTTGAGTTACCTTAACCTCGTCCTCCGCCTGTTTTGTAAGCCCCCAATCTATCTACTTTTACGGATACATGTTATTATTGTTGTTGCTCTCGATTTACCGTGTCATTCAATTTATGTTTAATGTGTTTGTTAGTGCAATTAAGTAAGGATTTTTTATTATATTGAAGACGAAGGTTCGTGCTTTATTTATAAGTATTTAATGTTAATGTTTCTATTAAATACTTGTGATTCATATTTGTTGTTAAAAAAGTTTTTTTTTTTTTCATTAAATTTATCAAACTCAAAGCTTTTTGGGTTGAGTTGGGTTGGGTTGGGTTAGGTTTCCAAAATTTGTAAGTTATAATTTCAAAATCACCTTACGTGGACACAAAAGCAAGCATAGATAAGAAAAAATTGCTCAGAAGCAAAAAAAAAAAAAAAATTAAAAAAATTATAGGAGAAAATTAAATAATTGAGTATGCAGGTAAATGTGATGAAAACGAAAATGACTAAAAAAATTTGTTCATCTAAATAGTCTTTAGAATCAATTTCGAGTATAAAAATCCCTTCATTTATATTTTATCCGGAAATTTGGTATAAATACTCCACTGTAAAACGTATCTCTAGCTCTAGAGCTCTAGATATTATATTCATAACACATTCACACAGAGTTTTTGACTTGACTACTATAGTAATACTTGAGACTTAATAATATATGTTTTCTAGTCAAAACCAGTCAAAATATTTTAAACTTAAAAGATATTTTATATCTCTCTAAATATTATTCTATTCTAGAAAACGTTGGAACATGTTACGTTTTCACGTTTCACGTTTTAATTTTCTAAAAACATTTTCTATGAAAAGTAGAATTTTCGTATGTATCTTAAATTATAATTTGAAATATAGAAATTTCTAACATTAACATCGAGCCATTTAAAAAGGATTTCTTAGCGTAGCGTCAGATAACATTTTCAGTTTTATCATCGTTTTATATTAATATATCAATTTATATTAATATAAGTCAGACTCAGTAAATTAAAAAATATTCCGATTATGTCCCTACTCTAGTATTTCCACTCTCAAATATCATTCAATAAAGATTACCGAACAGTTCATGCGAGTGCTGGCGGGTTAAGAAATCGGTGGTTCAACCATTACTGGTCCTACTCACCTTGGTTTTAAATATTAATGATGGAAAATTTTATATACTGTAACCAAAAAAAAACAATAAAAAAAATTGGAAAACTTTTTACGATATAAACTGTACTGATCCCTTTTTTAAGCTGAAAGTACAGTGAAAATGTTTTTCATTCGAATATAAAACGTAAAAAAAGACAATCTATGATGGGTATGACCCCTAGCCGTGAAACAAATAACTTCCCGATTAAATAAATAAATAATTGAATTAAATTTATTTAATTTTGGAATATGCATAGTATTCTCATCGAGGCCATGTCTTGTGGTTACGGTGCCCACTCTTCATATTTTCCATGTTTAAAGCTTTTTTAAAATTTTTAAATAGAAATACATTAGTTTTAGAAAATAACGTAGTTCCTACCGAGTGTCCTACGACATCTCTCACTATTTTCTTTCAAAAATTTCGATAACATTTTGTGCTTTCAAAAACAAATAATTTTTGGGAGTAAAAACAGAAACTTTCTATTAGAAAAAGTGTAAAAACTATTAAATTAGATATAAATCGTTTATACACATATTATGAAAAAACAAAAAGTTTTCTTTCACACAGGGTAGAAAATTTAAATTTTTCAATTAATCATTTATATATATATATATATATATATTACAGCGTACATAGAAAAAGAGAAACGACCTTCGTTTCTAAAGCTTTCGAGTTACACGAGCTATGGAAAAAAGAAATAGAGAAAAAAAAATCTTAAACTTTCATGTTATTCACAATTCAAGTTTTGTTTGTATGTCGAAAAACATTGAACGTGGTGTACACTTGAATGTCAATAAAAGCGAACCAATCCAAAATGATTTATATCTAAAGGCCATTTTTTTTTAATACTTGTGTGTCAATAAATCACTTTTGAAAACTTCTTTTACAATTTAATAGATCGAATTAAAATATCGGACGCGGTTCGTTTCATTTTAAATGACCTCAAAACCTTTGTGTGAATATCCCGAAAACGAGATTGTTTTGTCCCTAAAGTTGGAAATAAATTATAGTAAATCTTTCTTGGCTAATTGTCATAAATGAGGATAAACTGCGTTGATACAGTCCAGAATTTTGAGTGGTAGAGAACGTCTTGACATAGGCCTTAAACAAACTAGACTTATGTTAAGGACGTTACACAAAAAAAAAAAAAAAAAAAAAAAAAAAATGGTTGTTTGCAAATTTTTGACATTTACTTTTCAAATATTGAATTCTGTTAAAACATGAGAAAATAAGACGAAAATTAAGAGTAAAATTTTCGATAAATTCAATAGTTTTTGAAATATTGATGCCTAAAATTTTGAGAAAATCTCTTATAAAAGATGTAACACACAAATATCATCACTATAAAGGTATTTTATGGAAAAACGAGTGCCGCTTGTCATAATATTCTCTATCGGAAAATATTTGTCATGCTTTTAACTAATGAAAATTATTTTTAAGAAATTTAGCCTTGATGGCAAAACATTGAGACATAGTTTTGAACAGAAATATTTTCCTCAATTTTTCTGATTAAATAAGTACCCAGTGCTATAACAAGACTCAAATGTAAAATGATATCTATCTTGTGAGTTTTTCCTCGAATGTTCTGACAAAAATAATGATAATATTATTCGTATATAAAATGAAAATCGTTCATTTTACAAATGGATGGATATTCATTTACAGGAAACTAAAATAAAAAAACAAGCAACGAATTTTCTTAATATTAGCAAATGGATTATATTTTACTATAGGTAGGTATTTCACTAACGTATTTCTACCTATGCACCCCCTTCTATCTAGTAAGTTTGATGCTAAGCACTAGCAAGCTAGCTCTAGCATGCTGTTAGCATCTACACAAGTTAGGTGTGGTTTAAATCCGGATATATTTAGATGAATCGGTACAACACGAATTATTCTATTACTTAAATTCATCTTCAAAGCAAAATACAGTTTACAATGAATGTACATCCCGTCAGCATGTGCGACAACCATTCGGTTATTTGTTGTCGAATGATAAGAGATTTACTCACGCGTTCTGCCCATGACAGTTGATTTTACCATTTTTCTATCAGAAGTTTTTTTTTTAATTTACTAAGTACGACTGATATTAAACTAATGAAAGTACACAAACAGACCCAAAAATTTCCGACGAATTTCTTAATATTTTTTCGCTTACAACTTTTACTCTCGCTTTGTTTTCCAACTTTATGGTTAAATTATGAGTATCGCTTACGTTACAGTAAAGTGTAAACGATACCTTAAAAAATAATATAATGTCGGTATAGTAGGTAACTGATTCTAACTGTGTGATATAATAAGTTATGGTATGTGCTGGATGCTAGAGCTATAATGCTTAGGATAGGATCTAGGATATAGAAAGGAATATGGTAATATCTTATCCTTCTAATATCCTGTTAATATTGGGTCTTAAATATTCAATTTTAAAGCAGGAACAGTTTGTTTTGTTGCTAATCTAGAAATGAAAATATTCACAACAAGAATTAAATAAATACGTCCAAACTTAATATATGATAAAATTTATTATCCATAGCCTCAACTTTAGATTTAGCTCGGGTAATAATTGTAGAGATAATGGGAAAGTAAAGAAATTGATAAACTTTTCTTTTTGATTTTAAGGTTTCTAAATAAACGAAAAAACAAATTAATCGAATTTTTTTTATGTAAAATCAGGTGTCTTTGATATACAGGATGTTTTTTAATTGATCCTAGAAAACTATACTACAAGATTAAGCTCATCAAGACGAACGAAAAAGCTTTTTACCAAATTTTGATCTGATGGTAATTACCCAAGATATTGTTAGTTGAAAAATCAATAAGAAGAAATGAGGAACGACTAGGCAGCTAGGTGCACTACCAAATGCCCACCTTCTGATTCTAATTACTGTGTGTTTGGTTGATAGGTAGTGGAGTTCTAAAGAGCTAAGGAGGAAGACTTTGTTTCTAAATTTGTTAAAATTTGGAAAATTGATAAATTTATACCCAAAAAGAAGTATTTGAAGGTCTATTTTGGAGGAAGATTTGCGACGATATTTCTAAAAATATTTCTGAATTAGGCTATTGATATTCTCCAAAAATAGAAAAATTTTATATTACTTTTAAGCATACCGATAAAATTACAAGAAAATTTTATAGCCTCACATTTGTGCCAGTTCGCTATACAATGGAGTACTTAAACAGGATTTTATTCATAATTCAATTTTCAACGAAAGGAAATTTCGTATATTTTGTTGGGGGGAATAAAATTGATATACTTAGAGATACCAGAGAGATAGTTAATCCACAAATGGTTTGTTGTTTTACAACAATTATGGATTAAGTAATTACTTTTAAAATAAATTGATTCTCATACAGTACAAAGTACAGACTTTAATAACGGACAAGCAAGACAAACATGTATTGCAAAGTTTAAATTTGAGCTGAACTGTATTTAGAATATATTTTATCGAATATTTGTCTATGAATCAAGAAGCAAGAAGCAAGAAGCAGGCAATAGGGAGAGTTTTTGGGATTTTACCATCAATTTTATAATTTATCCTGTCAGCACTCGCGTTATGAGAATTAAATTTGTTTGAACTATATTTGGTTGAAACTTTTTTTATCTGCCTATAATTATATCTATTATCGAATTACAGGTTAGAGGTGCCATTGCCCGATATTACCAAAGAGATAAATATCAATTTCATATAAAACTTTGTTTTGCTATAAAGAGATAGGCAACAATCTTTGAATGCTTATAACTTCTTCGTTTTCTAATCAACAAGTAATATGGCAAGTTCGACATCAGACAACTACAGTCCATTTTATCCAGATTATCCACCTTGTCTGTCCATATCCTTCCGGTACACATATACATAGTTATTTACCATATAAATGTAAACACACGGTATATATATGTATTAAATGTAAAATAAATAAATAGATATAAATGAAATTCTAAACTAAACTAAACTAAACTAAACGTTACGTTACGTTACGACTTACGTTTTACGTTATACGTTACGTATAGAAATTTAATTCTACTTATACAGAACTGTATTACTTTACTTTGCTTGTGTTGTTGAGTATTGAGCTATGTTGAGCTGTATAGTTCCTTGCTATAGTTAGCTAGTCGCTAGATATAATCTTCATCTTCCACAATGTTTTGTGTTTTAGAATATAGTTCCGTTATCTTATATATTAGTACTCTAGCAAGTTTTTTTCTGTCCTACCATTATCTTCCTTTTTCCTTGATCAAATTTCATAATTCATCCCTCATTTTCAAGCTTATTATGTCTAGGTTTGACGAAAAATATGTCAAACCTAGCGGTCAAAAAATGTACCGCTTTGGAAGAAACATGCTCTTCTAATACTCGAGACATATAATTACTATTTATAATACATGTTCTCCTAATATTAAATTAATAAATTCGGATTTTTTCATCATTTTTCTACAAAATTTGTTGTTTTTAGCCACGGGGGTACAGTATAGCCACGAGGGGTTACGGTAACGTGCTACGGTAGTGGAATTCCGTACGAGTCGAGCTAGTAGATATATTTATATATTTATGTATGTTGTGTACTGTTTTAAGTTTTAAAGTATAATATGGTTTTTGGTGTAGATGAATACAGGGTGCCAACTTAAGTTGGGTACATTCGTAAAATTTTATTCTTTTTAAAAGTATCTAATTTCGAAAATATTAACATTCAATTATTCACTTTTGATATCATTTAGAACAGATAATAGGGGAAACGGTTTAAGAAATCACTCCCGAGATATGTAGGAGTGATTTCTTGAACCGTTACATGTATGGAACACGAAGGTGGATACGTTCAGGCAAAAACGAACTGTAAATAACTGCTTTTTCTTGCGTCAGCCTTAATAATTGTAACGTAATATTTTGTTATAAATGTTTCAAATAAGTAAATAAACATGATTGATCAATTTGGATAACAAATAACATTTTTCTCCATTTGTGGGTGGGTGGACACCCTGTGGACACACTTTCGATGTTAAAAGTGAATCGGAGAATATTAATATTTTCAAAAGTAGAGAAAAAATACCTTTTTTTTCGTAAACTTTATAATAAACAAGTTTTGCATATATGTAGCCAACTTAAATAAAACACCCTGTATATATTTCATATAAAATGGATAAATCCGTGCTATTTTGCTTCTTGTAATACATATTTGTATAAACAATATCAGTGGATTTTCTTCCATAGCAGCATCATAGTGAAAATATAATGTTAAATAGCAAGAGAAAACATACACACAATTGGATGAGGTTTTGATGATGGTGAAAATACCATATATATGGATAGTTTGTTGTTCTTTTTTATAACGTTCCAGTTCCAAGCAAATATTATGGAACTATTTGTTTGTTGTTTGTTCTATGAAATTGGATAATAGTTACCAACGCAACGATTTACTTTTATTTAGTTATGTGGACAGAAAGGATTTGAAACGATTGTGGGCAGCAATTTAATTTATAAAAGTAGAAGTTTTGGTACTCGCTATTTCTTTCGTAACGAACGAAGGCGACTAATCTATCGATTTTATGAGCACCTTTAATAGAAATTGTTTTCTACCATCACGTATTACTAAGTGTTTCTTGTATATATTAAAAATATACATCGAATAAAAACTTACAAAAATTATTATTTCAGCTTTGGAAAATTACATTCAAAATTGGAAAACATACCTGAAACAAATAGAAAAAGAAAATTATTAACAAAAATCTCACTTTTCTACAACGCAAGAAAAATCATGGATATCATAAAAGTGGGAAAAATGCGTGGGAAAAAAGTTCTATAAAAAAATTATTTCTAATTTAAGTATAATTATCATATATATACACATATGATCAAAAAATTTGAACCAAAAGATATTTGTATAGAGAAAAGTGTTTGGATTGCAAAATAATTATATTGCCTGTCCACGAAGGACACACTTAGGCTATAGAGCCCATTGTGATTCCATATGTCTTTTACCACCTTTCCGCTGAGAGACTGAGTGCACCTTCTTCATGCAATATCATGCACTACACCAGCCCATCACAGCTATTAATTAATTTAATTTTGTTGAGAAGGCGGGACCACGGACGGAATTGGTTACGCCTTACCAACTGAGCTAATAGGGCGACTTTTAACCATGTCAAAACGTACTAAAATGCTTTTTTTGAGTAAAATTAGTATGAACCTAAAAAGTCAAAAATAAAATTGTATTTAATTGGAATTTTAACTAAATATTTATGAAGAAAAATATTATTTAGGTACTTAAAATACTGAAAGCGAAAAGTTCTACAGTATTGGTACCATACCACAGTATTTTTAGAGTCAAAAACAGATTTTCATTATTAATTTTTTCCATTCATTTTACACTTTTTTCCTGGAATCACTCATGAAACGTTTTAGATTGGTTCAATTTTTATTGAATATCCTACTTAACATAAATATATGTTCTCATTTATATCACAAATAACAACAGGAATATTTCTCAATTGTTCCTGTTATATTTAAAGTTTTTTATTTATTTATTTATAATAAATTTTTGTTGTTTTGAAATAATGACATCTTTAAAAAAAAACAAAATTTATTTTGTTTTTAACAAGCAGATAAAAAACATATTCCTAAATTATCATAAAATCATTATTTTTAGAAGAAAAAAAAGCATTGAAAGCTCTTTGAAAACCATTTATATTATATATTATTTATTTTTGAGAAAGGAAGATCGAATATTTCTAAAAAAGATTTTTTTAAAGTAGGAGAATAAATATCTGACTAATAATTGGTAAATACCCTGTAAAAAAAGAAACTAGTTGTAAAAAAGTTCTGAAAGTGGTTCGGCTATTTCAGCAACAACGATGAATGTTTATTTTTGTTTTTTTTGCGGAAAATGATGGTTCAAAGTCCCTTAATCAGAATAAATAAAATTTTGAGACCTCTTGCAAGGCACAATTTTGAATTTTTTTTTGAGTTTATGGGAAAAAAACATTACCTTATGACACTTTCCGAAAAGAAATCATAAAGAAACTTTGGTTTCAACGTTTTTTCGATACTTCTACAGCATTTTATTTCATTTACGTCACACAAATTGGCTAGTTTACGATATTTTTAGACCATTTTCACCTATATATTTTTACCAAGTTGACAGCCGAACCACTTTTGCATATAGTTCAGTAAAATAATACATTGTGGTATGCAAAAGGTCGGGTAGTTTTGATTTTTTCCTATGTTGTTAGTGTTAGGCCCATGACTTAAAATCCAAGTTTTCCACCTCGGGGTGCCAAGGCGCGCTGCGGGGCGCGCCATTTTTTAATGAAATATCGAAAATTTGACCATTCCTAAGTGAAATCTCGCGAACGGTTTATTTTACAGTAAACATTATTTTAATAAATTAAAGGGTAATAAGATTTGTGAAAATCGTGATTTTTTAAAAATATTTCCACAATATAATTGTTTAAATCAAACGCCGTATAAATTAATTGTGTATGTTAGTTTATTTGCTATAAAAGAATAAAAGAAAGTATTAATAAAATTATGAAAGAAAGAATGAAAAGTGTGTTTGTAGGAGTTATATATTAACATTTTTTTATCAATGAATGTCCTATTTAGTTAAAACAATACAGTACACTTTGGAAGTATTTGTTATAAATAACGATAACAGTATCTATTTAAAGTTTTCGCATTTTTGATGGGCCAGGATGGAAATGCTCAAGCTCTGCCTGATGCTCCTTGTTCTCTTCATCCAGTGGAAAATTTAACTTTCCTATATCTTCATGTTTAGAGTTATTTATTGACACCAGCATGTCGTCTTCGTCTTTAAAGCTCCCCTCAAACGGATTTATTTCCGAAACGTTTTCGCAAGATTCTCCTAGAGAACAGGTGCATAGAGAAGAACATATAAGACCAGCTTTACGGCAACCACATGAGTTCTTGCACGCTTTCTTACAATTGCAAGATATCATTTTAAGAAGGGATTCAGGAGCTGCATCTCTGTCCATTTTGAGGGGAGAGAGCCCAAATCTGGTAGATACCCAGCCCCATTCAAGAGGGTTTTTCTCTTGACCTAGCCACTTCTGTATCTTACAAATGATACTTTTAAGCAATAACCATGCACGAACATTCAGATCATTTTAAACAACAAATCTGACAATAACATGACAATAGAATTAATTTGTTTTTACTAAACTACTAACACTCAGCTGATCAATTAATAATGTAGGTTTACCAACCTATATCATTGATCCCAATTATCTTAGTTAATTTATTTTGAAGATCTATAATTCAGCCATTATTTACGCTACAAACCTGGTGTTGGGCTTAAACTGTCACAAATTTATTACCCTTTAATTTATTAAAATAATATTTTCTGTAAAATAAACCGTTCGCGAGATTTCACTTAGGAATGGTCAAATTTTCGATATTTCATTAAAAAATGACGCGCCCCGCGGCGCGCCTTGGCACCCCGAGGTGGAAAACTTGGATTTTAAGTCATGGGCTCAACACTAACAACATATCCAAAAATCAAAACTACCCGACCTTTTGCACAGCAACCCCATATTTTCATACATATTTACTGGATTAATAGTATTCTTACCATAAGTATATAATTTTTCAATATTAAAACTAAAATATGTGGAATAACAAGGTAATGTCTATATGCAGTCATGAAAAATACAACCCGTACACAATATAAAACTACACTAATAAAAAGGCGATAAAAAAAAAGCGAATAATTTTGAAAAACAAAACGATATCGACGCTTATAATGCAAAATTAGTTTTTTGTTTGGGATTTGAAACCGCAAACGGAAATATATGGCTTTAACAAATTTATGCGAGTTGCATATATAAACACTGCCGTATCGGTTCTTTGATATCTATTGAAAAATATCAGGGAAAACACATATTACAGGGTTATTCATTAATGTGGACCTGTATAATCTACACAACAGAGTACATTTATTAAAAGTCGAACATTAAAATCGCACATGTTGTTCAAATTTCCGATTGATTCGAAAAATTAGCGAGGAATTTACTGATAAGAACGTCCTCCGTTTTTGCAGTCGGTTACAGTAATAATAAAAAATAGAATTGATAACAAGAGAAACCATAGACCAGCACTAAATCTAACATAGAATATGTATTCATGGACGATCGATGGGATTTATTTCAGAGGAAAATAATATACACAATTTTCTACAAAACCCATGAAAAACAAAAGCTTTTCCCACCACTTTCCTTGCCCCCCCCGCCTCCTACGTGCACAAATTTTGTGTGATTTATCCAAGCAGCAGAGCGAGTACCAATTGTAGTACATTCATTGTGTACATTATACATGTATACAAAATTCATTCGCCACAATTCACTCATACAGTTACCAATAATTTCACCATTATTGACCATTTTGTATGATATGTGTACAGAATGAGCTAAATAATTATGGGCAAAACAAAATCAGATGATATGGTATAAGAGGTGAAAATTACTCGGTAGGAATGAAGTACGTTTCATACTTAAAGAGCGGTTTTTGTTAACTATGTTTATTGGTGTGCAACCCGGAAAAAAATCACTGATTTAAAAATCATTTTAAGATAATTTTTTTTTAACCCTTCTGCACTCGCGTTATGTGCATTTCGCTCACGTTCGCTTTAAAATATGGATGAATGGTTTTTACACCTCTCGGTGCCATTCGAGGTGCCAGTTGAATTTTGGTACATACATTACCAGTCTATATTTATAAATAGGATTTATTTTAAAAACGGCAGACAGACGAACAGACAGACAGACAGACAAACAACCCGACAAATGTATGGAAAACCATTTTAGTGTTTGTTAGAGTAATTCAAACATTTTATTCATGATCTAGTGATAAAATTGTAACTACTACGATTGTAGAGTTAGAGTAGCTCTACGAGTACTATACGAACGCTACGAGTCAGCTACAATTGAACACACAAAATACACAAATAAATAAATTCCAAATTCATATATTCATTAAAAAATAGACAAAAATAAAATAGAAAATCACTTGTTTGGTTCGATGTGGAGAGTACTTTCAAATATCGATTTGTTTGTATAATTTCTATACATATTCGAAGACTATTCTTTCATCAATACTAGAAAAAATAATACTTACTTTATGCTTTGTGTTTAGCTTTGATTATTCTAACCGATTTGTTTATATAAAAAGTTCTATATCGAATTTATTGTGTTGGGAAAAATTTTAATCATTGAGTTTCGTGGAAAAATACTGGAGACATTTTTTGGGTTAATCCCAAGATTGGAATTCGTTTAAATTACACGCCAGACATGCCAGACAATATTTTAATAATTAAAAATAAAATTTTTTAAATTATTTGTGTGTGTCTGTAATTATACCCCGTATATATGACATATATATCAAGGTATATTAATTTTAGTCCCAAATTTGTATCGCTAAGAAATATTGATGATACGGATTTTGGTAGTCTGTCTGTCCATCTGTTCATCCGTCAACATGATTACTCAAAAACGAAAAGAGACATCAAGCTGAAATTTTTATAGCATGCTCAGGAAGTAAAAATTGACTCAAGTTCGTAAATGAGCAACCTAAATCAATCCTGATACAAGTATTTTGTAAACCGATAGAGATAGAAAAAGAGTTTAAAAGTAAAAAATTTTCCTGATACAAAAATAAACAACTTTTGTTTGAAACATGTTTTCATAAACATCAGTGTTTACCCGCGAGGACGTAAACTAGGAAGCTAACTTTGGTGTTTGAAAATTCAACCAGTGGTCTTTTAAAAGATTCTCGACAAAAAATTCTAGAAAAATACTTTCAAAAGTTTTCGAAAACCAAATGCATGGCATCCGAAAAGTCGTCACAATTGCATTGCTTTACTTTCAAATGTATTGATTGACTCTCGAAAATTTGCAGCACTCGTGCCATTCTGTCCAGCAATTTTGAAGTGCCATATAGCGCTAATTAAATTTTTAATAAATTTTTTAAAACAGTGTTCGAACAACCTTAAAATATATTAAAATACAAAATTTTTTAATCGCGCTATCATATATAGCAGCGTGTTTTGCTTATAGTTCTTTTATGGTTTTTATTTAAAATTTAAAATTATATAAAATTAAATTTTAAATTTTATAAAGATTAATATTATAAAATTATTAAAATACAAACAGGCGCGCAGGTATTTTAACTAAAACTCAAACACAAATTAATTAATATTTTCAAAAGTACATGTCTGTCTGTCTGTTTTTTGTCTATCTGTCTCGCACGGTCTGGTTGCCATAATCCTCAAAATATTAAAATTATATATTCTGGATTCGTTGAATTTTAGTTAAAGTTAGCTAGAGAGTCAAAATAATAATTATTTAATAATAAACTGCATGTATGAAATACAGAATGTCCCCTCTTAATTCGATGCATTAACTCTAGAAATTTTATGTTGTCACGTGACTAGCCAACTAAACAATTAGGCAATTTGAATGACGTAAATGTAATAAAATGCTATATAAATATCGTAAAAGCCTCAAAAACCAAAGTTTTTTTTATGTTTTTTTATTTGGAAACCTCCGTAAGGTAAAGTTTTTTGTTATTGTATAAAACAGAATCTGGGATAAATTTTCGTCATGATGAAAACTGGTTTGAAAATGACATAATTCCACAATTTAAAAATGATATAATTCCCAATTTCACCACTCAAAAGGGCCCAAAAGTATGTTTATTGTGATCAAGGCACTATGAACTACCGTTTACTGCAAAAAAACTAAGCATTCACCGTACTTGTTCAAACAACCGAACTATTTTAAAGGATATAACGTGCAAAATATTAAGCGAATGTGTAGAATGAAAATTATTGAACGATTGACGTGAGTGCTGATGATATAATGTGATGGAACACCCTGTTTTATTCAACATATTATTTGTTTCGAATTAAAATTGAGATTATATTTTCTATATATTTGTTACTCGTATAGATTTAAAACTAAATCAAATCAAATCAGTATAAATATGATTAATATGAGTAATATGAGCAGTCTAAAATATGTATTTATTCTTGAAATTCAATTTAATTAATATGTAATATAATACAGGGAGTCACTCTACTCTATTATCAACAAAACAATGTCATTTAGACGAATTTTAACTTGAAATACACACCCATACAACTAATATTAAATTAGTCAAAAGTTTGAAATTTCAAGTGCGTGACAGGAAATGATAAGGTTCTTTATATCGAGACAATTTTACAAGAGCTACATTTTTTGTCTCTAGACATACATATTGTTATTGGTAATCCTTTAATTTCTTTCATTTTTGATGGATTTCAGTGTACATATATACAGGATGGATATTTTTGAGTTGACATGTATTTTTTATCGAAAACTAATTATGTTGGCTGTGTAGCGGCACATCTTACGCAGACATTAAACTAGACCCAGGTTTTCAAACTCAATGAAAAGCTCAATTCTACTCCATAATTGATAATCTATAGATAAACACTTTAAATTAGAAAGTTGTTATTGATTAAAAAGGTAACAATTTTTTGTTCGAAACCTTTTTCGCAGATCGTACAGCTTAGGCAAAAACAGACAAACGCTCAAAAAGCTAGATTTTTTATATCAATTAGTGTCTAAACTATTCGGTTTACAAAAAAATGTTTCATACAAAAAATGTTTGAGTATTTATAAAGAACAACTTTCTATTTTGGAGCGTTTATTTATCGAGTTTCAAGTATATGTCAACTTAAAAAAAAAACATGCTGTATATAATTTAGTATCATTATAATTTTAATAATGCATGTATAGTAAAATACGCAGATTTAAAAGTATATAATGTCTATGTTACAATGTTACAATGTTACATTTAAATTGTTACATCACTGGGATAAATGTACAGACTTACAGACTTACAAAATACAGACTGACTGCATTATAGACGGACATACAAACAGACAGATATATTTAACAACTCAAAAATAATAATCTAAACCCCATATAAAACACAGATATGCACTGATGTTGCTTGTATATCCTCTGCGTTACAAAATCTGCACATGTTTTTACCATTCTAAGTGATATTACTGTATGATATGTTATAGTTATATCACTTAGAATGGTAAAATCTATATCACTTAGAATGGTGAACGAGTAGCTCATCGCAGAGTATGTTTTGTTATAAATTTAATGCAACAAATGCAACAATTTTCTGGTAAATCCAGTCCAGTTAGCTCAACATACAACACTAATAATGCCTACAATGCAAGCTATTAGTATACGGGGAGGTAATTATAGTTAATCCACCCCTACAAGTTCATGTCTGCTATTTCACAATTTCATATTTTAAGCCCTAATAGTGATAGCCCTTATATCAATTTGTCGCTAATTATTACTTATGTGCTATATTTCGGGACCAGGTCTCCACATTCTTGAAACTTATAAGAGCTAGGTTAATTTTGACAAGAAATTTAAAAAGTATGGCCCAAATTTCGTAGGATATCATACTTAGTTTATCAAAATTGGATAACATTTGGATGTGATAGAGTAAAATTAAATTTTTTAGATTCTGATGACGTCATAAAGTTCAAAAATTCGATTTTTGTGATAACACTGGCAAATTTGATCCGATCTTATTGGAATTTTTTTGAAACCGACTAATTTTGGGTCATTCTTTTCAGCTGTGATGTCAGCTTTTCGATATCTATCACGTATGTGCTGAATTCTGGGACCAGGATCCCACATTTTTGAAACCTATTAAAGCTAGGTTAATTTTGATCACAAATTTGAAAAGTATGGCCCAAATTAAGTAGGATTACATACTTAGTTTATCAAAATTGGATAAAATTTGGATGTGATAGAGCAAAATTCAATTTTTTGGTTTTGGTGACGTCATAAAGTAAAAAAATTCGATTTTTTTGATAACAGTAACAAATTTTATCCGATCTTACCGGAATTTTTTTTGAAACCCACTAATTTTGGGTCATTCTTTTCAGTTGTGATGTCAGTTTTTCGATAGCTATCACGTATGTGCTGAATTCTGGGACCAGGATCCCACATTCTTGAAACCTATTAGAGCTAGGTTAATTTTGATCACAAATTTGAAAAGTATGACCAAAATTTAGTAGGATTACATACTTGGTTTATCAAAATTGGATAAAATTTGGATGTGATAGAGCAAAATTTAATTTTTTGGATTTTGATGACGTCATAAGGTTAAAAAATTCGATATTTTTGATAACACTGACAAATTTGATCCAATCTTTTTGGAATTTTTAAAATGACACGATTATCGTCCCAATTTAGTCTTAACTCTTATGTTAAATACTATCAGTATACGAATTTTCATCAAAATCATTAGAGCCGACCCCGCAACTTAAGAACTTGCCACCAGCACTAGGTACCCTCGTTACGGCTCTGTGGAAGTGCTTACTATGATTAGACCTCCAGTATCATAAAATTATTGGTTGCATATAATTTTGTTTAATAAAATATCAACTCTAATAATATGCTGGTGATGATCATCATCATGTGCTGGTGATCATCGTCATATAGAATAGAATGGATAGATTTTCTATGTTTTCATTCATATTTAATGACGATTGTTACTGTACACACAAATGTGAATAGAAAAGTGGGTGGTTGGGTGAGTGTGTGTAGATTTAAGTGGATGAGTGCATGGGGATGTTAGGTTCATTAGTCTTTTGTATTCTGTACAATTAAACATAATCTGTGTGTTTGTATGTTTTAGAATTAGTCGGTGCATTAGTTAACGGAAAAAAATAATTGATACGTTATTATTTAGAAATATAATTTGTAGCCAAGTCCCGTTCTTCCTAAAACTAGGTCGATCCGTGCGGAAATCCGTAGGGTGATACCCGTGGCTAAAAACAACCCTGAGAAATAATAAATAAAAAATAATTTACTTTCTTTTTATAGGCAATTTGATTACAGATATGATAATCATATTTGTAACATAGTAAATTAAATTTAGAAAGTCATCATAGATCCAAAATGTGGGGAAAAAATGTATCTACGTTTGGTAAAAGGTCACAAAAATGCGAAATTGTAAATTTTATCATAAAAGGAAAATTGTAGCTCAGAAAATAAAAAATTAAAAATGTCTCAATACTTTTTTTTCCTAAGAGCCACCGTTTCTGAAATATAAATTTGGAAGAGTTGATTGTTCTTACCATGACTATGCACCCAACGGACATCTTTGAAAAACCATAACGTGTTTGTTTATTTACAAGAGCCATGATACCATCACAATATGATAACATCAACGCAACATAATTATTTATTTTATAATAAATATAAAAACAACAAAACAATATTTTATTGAAAATGATTAATTGATTCGATTCAACAGAACGAACGACGGCGGCAGCGTGGCATTGCAAAGCGGCTTTCATAAACATAAAACACGTTTCTTTCATAGATATGTATACAAAAGAAATCAAAGTAACGGCATAGTAAAGCGCTGTGCCACGCGCGTATTGCTTATGAATACACTTTATTGTGTGCGGTATTGTAAGTGTCATATTATTTTTTGATTGTTTTTACTTAAAAACACTTCATCAAAAGTATAAAAACATCGGTATAGTATGAAAATGTTTCACATTTTAAGGGTTACGTAATAATCTGAACAAGTTCCAACATCAGATTGGACAAAGACAATCTCCCACGTGTGACAGATGCGGAGAAAATTCAGAAGAAACATCGATCCACTTTCTCTGTTACTGCCCGGCGCTCATACAGCAGCGAAGGAAATGGTTTGGTCCGGCCATAGTCGAACCAGAAGAAATTAGGAAACTCAGCGCTAGGCAGATCCTGGGTTTCAGTACATCAGTTGGTTATAATAGCCACTGAAAAGCGTAGCGGGGATAGAGTACAAGGGTCTATTTGACTAGGTGCTCTGAACCATTGCTTTGAGGCCCGATGCTCAAGCATGGCTCGCTAACCTCCATAAATTATATCGAACACTTGATGGTATTTTTATGCAAAACATTTATGATATAGTCAGTATGAAAAATATGTTTTGAAGAACCAATTGACGGGTTAAGGTAAAATAACCTCTCAAGATTCAAAAGTCCCGTCGTTTTTGTTTCCAGGTACGGAATTCTATGAAAAAAGACAAAACATTAAAGCGTACAATAAGAGGAATTGAATAAAGAAGAACTAAATGTTATTGTTTTTAAATTGAAAATATTTTATTTATGATTTATTTACGAAAATAATTTTTACATTTAATTGACGGATAATGTTATAAAGTACACTGAAAGGGTGTCAAAAGTGGGATAATTTAATTTAAAAAATATTTAACCATTGATTTATTTCAGCTAGGGCTTTACTTCAAGCGATATGATATACTGAAGACAAATTCTATATACGTTCCGTAAAATTATAAAATCGTTTTAGAATTTTCATAAATGTACGTTGTATTCAAATGAAGCGAATTGTCGTTAAACATAAGGTACGATTTATAAAAAGTTTTTATTTTCCACGATTAACTTGAGTGTTAGATATTTGATAAAAATAATATAGAAACAATATGATTTAAAATGTCGACTAAAATTGTATCGAAAAAAACTTTTTTATAATGCTTTGCTAATAAATTGAAATAATAACTATTTAAAAAGCTTATTTAAGGACTAAATTTTAAAAAGCATAATGAAATGAGAAAAAATACTAAGGCTTTTTAAAAGTATTTTATTTTTATTTGTAATACTAGCTGACCCAGGCACATGGACTAATTTAAAATTGAAATAAAGAGTCATCTATTGAATACTTACACATAAATAAAGATTGTTTTAGAGTAATTGTACACCTCTTACTGCCATCTTTTGAAAATTTATGGAACTTAGAAGTGAAATAAACCCTTTCTTTCACACACATCGACAAAATTTCATTGAAATCGATTGAATAGTTTCGAAACGAAAGCGTAAATGAACATCGTGATATGAAATTTTTGTATACAAAGAGATTTAAAAGAAAAACTGGGCTAGTGTTATTACAATTTTTATTTTACAACCAGAAATGGAATAAAAAATGGTTTAACTTATTTTATCGATATCAATTTAATTTAAATAATTATATATATTTTTATATCGTCTGAATTATTTAACAACCAGAATTCTCTGTGCATTTAGCCTTCAGTGTATGCTTATTTATACATAATTATCCCTTTTATATTATGGATTCTGGATGTTGGATGATCCTGAAGTATGTATATTTTTTTTATATCTAGATATAATAAAATCCCTCAGATAAATATATTTATTACGTCACAAAACATTAGAATGCTATTAGAAAAATTAAAATTTTATAAACAAACAATTGACGGAGTTAATTGTCCAAATACCCAGTATTGACTAAGTTATTTAGTTTTCTAGAATTTATTTTCGTTTTTCAAGAATGTTTCACAAGACTATTCGTTAAAGCTATCTGCAAATTTACAATTTTCTATCTTTTCTATTCAAGGAGAAAATGAACAACAAACTTTTCTCCTAATTTGCACCTTCACGGGCAAATAGTGATGTTTACGAAAAAATGTTTTAGACAAAAGTTGTTTATTTTTTACATTTCAACTGTTGTTCTATCTGACAATTTAAAAGATTGGTCCTATGGACCCAATTTCAACCACAGACTCACTTTTTATGCTCTGAGAACGCTAAAAAATTCAGCGTCATATCTCTTTTTGCTTATGAGTTATTGTGTCCATGGACAGTCGGACGGACAAACGGAAATGGGCTAGCCTATATCAAAAGGATCTTGTTAAAAGGATCAATATTTCTGAGCCTTACAATCTTGGTACTAAAATT
The DNA here is from genome assembly GCF_905475395.1 of Chrysoperla carnea. NCBI lineage: Eukaryota > Metazoa > Arthropoda > Insecta > Neuroptera > Chrysopidae > Chrysoperla > Chrysoperla carnea. Next base: position 1,664,634 of record NC_058338.1, on the reverse strand, counting down.
AATATACCTTGATATATACCTCATATTAAACAGGGTAGAATGATAGTATTTTTCGCACATAATTTTTATACTCACAGTATTTTTAAATAAATACATATAAAAAGTATCAGCAAAAAAAAAAAAGAATTTATTGAAAAAATTGTAAATAAAAATTTATTTTATTATTATTTTTATACATTAAAAAGCTTTTTATTTTTCAATTATTATTTTTACAAAAAATTTTTAAAAAAATGTTATTTAGATATATTTGAAATAATAGTTTTTATGAATTTAAAAAAAAAAAAAAAAAAAAAAAAGTAGTTTCATATTTTTTATTTTATTCGTTCTAAAACTTTTCAATTTCATGAGAGTTATTTTTCACTAATTCGGCAGATTCTGTTTATGCCACAAATTGTCTCTAGTTTACGATATTTTTAGAGCATTTTCTTACATTTACGTCATGCAAAAGCCTAGTTAAAAGAAAGTCCGCTAACTCCTTCGAAACCACGCTGCCGTTTGCAAAACAGTTTTCTTATGTGTATAACTTCTTCCGGAAGGTTTATTTAAAAGCCGAAAGTATTTTTGGTAATTAAATAAGGTTTTTTTTTTTTGGATTATGGAGCAAATAAAGCACATTGATATACCTCTACATACCTACATTGCATACAAATCATAGATAGGTCTGAATTATTCAACTAATGAATGGTCTATGACATATTATTCATTAGCTTATAGCTCTATGGTTTAAAGGTATACCTATAAGTATATTGACAATACAATTGACCTAACTACAAATATCAATTGGGTCTGTTTTAAACATCCGATATCTATCCGACAAACCGAAATTTATCTCAACGATTCCAAAAAAAAAGGTACCTTAAACATTGTACCACTTTACAACTTCATCACACAACATACATACTTTGGTTTGTCTCGGTGTACGTGTATCTCAGCATATATTTATCAAAACGGAAAATTGTCCGTCTTGCCAAATATATGCCTAACATATGTGATATTCGCACGATCGCGTACAACACTTAATTTACCAAGAAACGTAGTGTAGGTTTTAATGGGTTAGTTTTTATAATAACAAAAGTAGCCACATGGAGTTTTTTTTGTAATAATTTTGCATTTAGAGACGCCTTCCACTTTGATAAAACACATCCTCTCTTTAAGACTTAAACACTACTTAAACACTACTTTAACACTACTTAGTAGTGTTTTATTGGTTTCATTGAAAATGTTATTGAACTGTGATTCGCTAAAGATATATTAATTTATTTTGTTAATTATCTCGCAAAGTAGGCCTCAAATCCAAAAGTGGAAAATAACTTTTTCCTTCGTCTTTATGAGCTTATTCTGTAGGATAACGATCTGCAGTCAATAACTGAACGCCCTGTATATGTTTCAAGTACGAGTTAATGGTTCTGGTACCAGAGAAATTTGTCGGGGGTTTTTTAAATTTCACTTGTTAATCAGCTTATGCACTTAAAAATAAATTTTTACAAAGAGATTAGGATTTACAGGATTTGCATATCTTTTTTTACAATTTTAAGTTAAAACAGACTTTATTTTGTATTGTATTGTATGATATGATATGTGTATATGAAATTTCATGCTTAATGAATGTCAAGCATGAAGAAGAAGCATGACAGAGCATGATGGTTAGTTCATGTTTAGTATTTAGTAGCATTGATATTAATGAATTTAGATATGATTACATGCTTTATCAATTTCAAGTGTCAATTTCAATCAAACCATTTTTGGTTCATTATCTTATTATATCTATACAAAGGAGAAATTTACAAAAACCCTCGACAAATTTCTCTGGTACAGAACGAAGGTACATTTTCCAAACTAAGCCAATTTTGAAGATCTTCGCCAATTCTTTAGTTTTTTTTGGGTACGGAATCCATTTGAATCATAGCTAAGGACACTCTCCATTTAATTACCTTTCAAATAAAACAAAACGATCAAAATCGGTACATCCGTTTAGGCTCTACAATGCCACAGACAGACACACAGGCACACAGACAGACAGACATAGCGATCAAACTTATAACACCCCTATTTTTGGTTCGGGGGTTAAAAATAGGGTATAGAAGTTTGTATATGTATTTAAAATTGAAGTTCCCCATCGAAGCGGGTGAGTAACTGCTAGTACAAAATAAAATTTAACAAAAAGAAATAAATTAAGTAAAAATAAGAAGTGTAGTATTATTTTTCTGGTAAGGATAGAAATACTTTCGATAAGAGATCCATTTTTTATAACACATTCAAAAAAGTAAAAATAAAAATAAAATAAATATCTAGAATAGAATACCTCGAAATACGTAGAATTGGAATACGAACAAGGAAGGATCAAACTAACTGAAATGAAATAATTAATTGTTGGGATTTTTTTATATTCATCATGAATTATTTTATTGTTATTTTTTTGTGTATTTATATCTACTCTTTAAAAACACCACCAACACTCTCTGATGAAGAGTTCGAATACATAAAGCATAACGATAGTAGCAGCGAACAAGTCTAGAAGAAATAAATATAATCATATCATTCTTTCTAGACTCAACAATTTCTTTTTCTACATCTGTTGTATTCTAGAAAAAAAGAAATATGAATACAATATTTAAAATTATTATTATTAGTTTATTTTTTTATAAACAGGTTGTATTCTTAAGAAGTGAGTATAGAAAAGTGAAAATTTTCCAACCAATATATTGGAAAAATCACGAATGACGTTAAACAGTCAATATGGCAGTCAAAAACAGGTTTATAAATCTTATAAAAATAGAAATTGTCTAAGAATTAATACATTTGAGCAGTATTATTGTAAATTACTATGGTTTATTTAAAATCGCGGTTATTGTATGGCAAAATGATTTTCCCAATAAGCATCTGAAAGATTTTTCTCTAATGCGTTTAGTCCAAGCACTGATGGCCACGAACGTACTTATTAAGAAGGTTTGGAAATTTTATAGACATTTTCAAACGATTAACAAGATTCTCTAATAACACGTCAGCACTCGCTCGATTTAAAACCTAATTTACTTTTACTTTTCAAATAGTAGCATTTCTCTATTTTCGAAATATGAATTTTTCAAATCTTTCAAAAATATTTCACCTCAGAGATATTTGGGCCTGTGTGTGTAACTTTAATATAAGTCGTACTCAGTAAATTTAATAAAACTTGTGATAGAAATATGATGATTAAATGAATTTCATTTCTCAGTCTTAATATTTTGACTTCTAATCCCGTAATCCTCTAACCAATTTTAATTAGCGTGTACATTAAACATAAATGTATATAAAATTATGTCGAGGTTATGATTTACAAAGTTAAAGAATATTTAATGCCCGAAATATTTGACGCATCAAGAAGTTAATAATCGGGCTTTAAATATAATAAAGTTCTGTTATCACTTCAGTAATTAACTATTATTTATTTATTTATGAATAGGTAAAGTATTGGTAATATGATTATTAAACTATAAATCTATAATAATATCTATATCGTTAATAATAATAAAGTATCTCAATAAATATCTCTGTAACTAATATCTGTATCTGTATATCTGTATCTGTGTATTTGTATCTTCACTAAATGTTGCTAATCTTTATATTAACTCAAATGAATTGTACTAAAGAATCTTTAATATTAATTCAACCATAAATACATTTCAAATATATTATTACTAATATGGCTCTAGATATACCTGATGATTACTGAAAAAGCAGCTTTAAATATCATGAATCTCTAATAATTTATTGCAAAATTTATCTCTAGCCCTTATAAATTTAGAAAAAGTTGTTGTTCCGCAGATTTTACCGTCTGAAAAATAACTAAATTCCCAAAGGCGAGGTCCAAATTTTCTCAAATCATTAGTTGCATATATTTGTCGTTACAAAGTGTTTAAAGACAGAATATCATATTATGAGCAATTATTGTAGATTGTCTTTTTCGAGCAACAAAAGCTGTTTTTAATTCTACTCACAATTGTTGTTTATTTTTTAGAGCACGCGAAAAAATTTCTTGATATCTTCTTTCGTTGTTGAGTATACGTGTCTAAGGACGGTTAGACAGACCAACGGACGGGCGGACAAACGGCAATGGATTAATTCAATGATTTTATGAACTCCTATACCAAAATTTTATTCGTAGAATCAATATTTTTAAGCGTTACAATCTTTGGACTAAAATAAGCATACCTTGATATATGTTTGATAAATACAAACCCAATTAAACTTTTAGTTTTTAGTGGCGTTTTTTTGAAAATAGTTTACTATATTTTATGGACGTTCTTATGTATAAAAAAAAGAGAGAGTATGTACTGTGTCTTATGGTGTGTTATGGATATGTGTTACTGTGTGTGATTGGTATTGTATGTCTACAACTTATATAGTGATGAGTCTGATCAGATGGATATATGTATACACATATGCAATTACTCTTTGGTTTACACATAAGAACGTCCACAAGAACTCTTCGTACATAATATAATATAAATGGCTAACGATATGGTTTTCAAATTGTATATTGATCTCTTGGATGAAAATTAATTATCTACCTACATCTATTAAGTTCAGGTAAACGTATAATCTTTCAATTTCAGTTTCGTACAATGGACCATTATTTCTGTACCTCATAAATATGATGGACCAACCCATTGTTTTCATGTGATCACTGTCCAGTCCAGTCCAATGTAATAATTACGTCATAATAATTGTGTAATAATAGATATGGTATAGGTAATGATCACATCATTATAATAGGTAATGTTTTGTGTTATTACAACACCACTGTCGTCTGTCTAATTATTATTATTTGAGTTTGAAGCGCTTATATTTGAGTAACCAGCTCATTAGATGTTATTGTTATGTGTTATTTTAGGGTAGGTATCTATCTATCTACCCTAAAATAAGCACCCACAACTGTTAGGTACTTAATAATATTAATGCGAGATTAATGTTATTAGATAAAAAAATTTATTTCATCATTTCAGGGTGTTACTAATCACACTTGTAATAACGTGTACACGCTGTAATTCTTCAGATTAGCCATTGATGTATATGTTTTTAACCCCCGATGTGTCTGTCTGTGGCATCTATCCAATTTTGTTTTTTTTTGTTTCGTTTGAAAGGTAATTAAAATGAGAGTGGTCTTAGCTATGCTTTAAGTGTGAGTCTGAGGTTACGTACCCGAAAAACTAAAAAAAAAAAGATAATAATCTACAAAATCGGATTAATTTGGAGAAGGCTTTAAGGAAAGAGTTAATTTATTGGAAAGGGTTAGGATATGTTTCAAGGTCGAGTTTTTAAATTTTACTTGTTATTTTATCAATTTAAAAGGTAAGACGACTTAACAAACTCGGCTACTTGCCAGTCTTCCTGTAAGAAATGTTATTGCAGCACTAATTCTTTCAAATTTTTCATAATATTTACTGAATAGGGAATAGTGCTGAAATAGCATACTATACTTTGTGATTGGTTGATGATTCACGAATATCCTATATTAATTTTTAAAGAATACAACCTGTATAATGATATAAATTCACATAAAACACTCTATATATATTTTATACAAACATATAAATATATATATATATATATATATATATATATATATATATATATATATATATATATATATATATATATATATATATATATATATATATATATAATAGGTATGTTATATGAATACTATAAAAGCTCCTCATATATAGTCTGCTATATAATATAATAGTAGTAAATATCTACTTAATTATTTCCAGGTCATTAAATAATATGTTTATGGTGGTAGTGTTGGTAGGTTTATTGAATTGATTGATGATAGGTGTAAAGGTCATTATTTAAACAATATATTATATATTAAATATTATATTTGTATTTGTGTTATATAGATTGTGTAGATATTTAGATATGATAGAACTTTTTATCAATTTATTATTAATCATTATAGAAGTGAACTTAGAAATATTATTAAAGATTATATATTTATATGAAACGAATTATAGATTATTTATTGAAAATTATTATTATTATTATTATTATTATTATTATTATTATTAATTGGGAAGGAAAAACTATGATAAAATTGTCACAAAAATCTTAAAAAAATAATTCCTTATCCCTATATATTATAAATGTGAAAGTAAGGATGTTTGTTTGTTTGTTTGTTACGCTTTCACGCAAAAACTAGCGAGTGGTTTTTAATGAAACTATACACCAATATAGGTCATACATTAGAATAACACATGAACTATAAATTAAAAAGATATAGAAATAATTAAATCTGACATTTACTATTTTAAATTTTTACAGAAATCTTTAATTTATGGTTCAAAATGATGCTCACAGATGGAGCATAGAGGTATGATCATCATTTTGAACCATAAATTAAAGATTTCTATAAAAAATTTAAAATAGTAAATGTGTCAATTCATAGCTACCTTTTCTGATATGCCTTTTGTGAGAAGGCTAGTCCTGGCACTCGTACATCCTTTATTACTTTCGGGGTAATCACTTTTTTTTCCCTCAAGTGTTCTTCATTCTACCAACTCTCCCCTAATACACACAAAAAAAAAACCTTGGAACTATATAACAAGTGAAAAATATTTTTAAGACAGATTATCCCAAATAACATTCTTCAAAAGATTTTCATCCAGGAAGAAAAACAAAACAGTAGAATTTATTTTGTTTTAAATGTAGTGTTTTTCGTAAAAAAGAATAATCATAATTTGTCACAGTTCTCATATAATTGAGTTTTTTTTTTTGCTACTTTTATTTTCTTCTATAAATAATGTTTGTAAAAGAAAACGTTGTTTATATGCGGAAAAATGCTTGATAATATATGATTTTCTTTAAGAAAATTGTTCAAATTTTATACCCAATCATTATTAGAGTTGTAGAGTAAGTTATTATGTTTGGAAAAGCTTTCCTCTCTATACCTATATTATTTTAATGTTTGTAAAATTACACTTTTAGTTCATGCAAGTATATTTTGTAAATTACATTGTAAATATTTTACAAATATCATAAAATATTACTTGTATTATTAACCTAGTAACACACTCAAAAATACAAAATAATTTTGATTAACTACAATAAATCAATCAACTTCCATAATGAATACAATTCTATATTTTAAGCCAGTTAGAACTAACGTCAACCGTTGGATAATCTTTAGTCGAGCCCGCGTTCTGCACATACGTCAAATATTTCGAGTTTTAAATATTAAACTCATTTTCCATATTTCTATTCCAAGCTTTTTTAATTTACAGAGTACGACTTATATAAAACTAAAAAGTACACGAACAGGTCCAAAAATTTCCGAACTTAGTATTTTTGCTTACACCTTTATTCTCGTGATAAGAAAATTCTTAAAATTACTTAAGAACTTACATAGCGACAACTTTAAGAACAACTGAGAACTTAGAAACTGTAAAATAAATAAAATTGAATGAAGCTATTTTTAGTGAGTTAAACATTAAAATATATCGAAGTTTTCACAAAGAATTCACCTAGTGTGGTATTTTATTTTTAGTCCAATCTCATTTATAGTGTTTTGCAAAAGGGATTTTACTGTTATTATATATTCCATACGAGTTTTTCATTTTATTGTATTATGTTTGGAAAATTAATTTTCATAGAAAAATTTAGAATGCATATGGGGACAATTATATAAGATTTAAGTTTGTTCTGTTTTGTGTCATGAGAAATCATTATTGTGTTAAGAGGTGGTTGGCTGTGAACAACCCGTTTATGGTTCTATCAAACAAAACAACCCCTCATAAATTCAACCCTCATATAATGAAGTAAAAAATAAAAATAAAATACTCGCACAATTCTCTTACTAATAATATATTATTTAAATATGTTCTTTTTATACAACAGGTGTATATTGATACACTATTTAAAGTGATTCGGATGTCACGTGACTAGTCATCTAGGCAATTTGTATGGCGTAAATGTAAAAAAATCGAAAAAGCGTCAAAAACCAAAGTTTTTTTTTTTTGCTTTTTTTTGGTTCAAGGGACTTTGAACTATTATTTACCGCAAAACGGCCCGCTAACCTCCATACCATACCATACTATACCAAGTGTACTACACCGATACAAAAAGAACAGATAATTTTATATTGTTCGTATTTTACGTTACACACATAATTTTTATTGCTCCCATTATGAGACTGAAATGAATGCAATTATTTAAGTTGAGAAAAATCTTTATAGACACCTGTGAATGTAATCACCACCTGATACAACGTTCATTCTAGAATCTAGATCACATTATTATACCTTGTGGGAAAAACAGCTTTTATTATAAGTGTAATAAATAGTTTGTCACGTAGAAACTGCGTAAACTAAGCGAACACCCCCCGCTTAGAATAGCCACAAATAAAATTCATAAATTTAAAAAAAACTGATGATTATTTTTTTACTACGGAATCCTAAACTTTTTTCGTTAAAACCTTCTCCAAACTGCAGCGATTTTGAGGATCATCGAAATTGAAAGCCTCGAAAAATCTATTCTAAAATATAATCGAAGCCTATACCAGTACAATTTTTGTCCGATCAGAAGTTAAAAGAGCTAATAATAAAGAGAGATGAAACGTTATTGGAAAAATCGTTTGAAAAATATTATTATTGACAAAAAGCGAACCGCACAAATAAAATTTGGTTAAAAAAGATAAATATTTGATATTTTGTTAATATTTTATAATGAAATCAAAAAATGAATGTTTTTTTTTATTTTGATAAATGGATAACAATTTTTGGTAACAACTAATATTAGTGACTCTTTGAACCAGAACCAAAAGCTGTAAATATGTATGTAACTATGTATGATGAATGTACCAAAAAACATTATGTTCTATGTGTTTGTTGTTCCAGTGTTCTACTGCTGTTCTGACCACAAAAATTGTACAAACAACCAAGCAAAAACATATTTAAAATGAGATTATATTAATCGAAAAATATGGTTATCAAATTGGTCTGTTTTCACTTTTTTTTTTTTGAAAAAAATTATTTCGAAAAGCCTGTTTTTCGGGCAATTAATCTTTGGGTTTCGCTTGCAGATATTGTTAATGGATATTTTACCTTTACGAGTTTAGTCAATATCTCAAAAACTAGTCGTTCAGTCGTAAAAAGGTACCCATTTTTTTCACTTTCTACTTTAAAAAGCGGCCTTTATCCGAGTTTTTGCAATTTCTGAATTTCTTTTTTGAAAAATTCAGGAATTGGTGAAACTTGGTATAGAGTAATTTTGATCGTAAAAAAAATTGATCCTATAAACGACAGTAAAAACTAATTTATCATTTGTATTTTTAATCAAAATTTTACGTTTTTTTCATTTAAAAAAATGAGCTGCGAAAGTGAATTATCAGCAGTTAAAGATAAAAGACATAATTTTAAGTAAGCACAAGGAAATTTTATGTAACGTCATAATAAACTTTGCAGACTATTCAAAGAGCTCAGAGAACTGAAAGAACATTGTCTTGGTGAAAATGATTAAGACAAAACAGACCTAATTTGAATAGCAACATTTATCCAATGTTCATTAATATTCATTTAAATACAAAAAAAAAAATTATTCGAAACAGATGTCGGTGGTAATTATTTTTGTAAACAAATCTTCACAAAAATTCCCATCCACTAATGTGTGTGTAATCGTATCAATGAACGAGCTAAACAAACGAACCGACAGACAGACGAACAGAGCGAGCGAATGAAACATATTTTTACAAATGAAATTATTTTGATACAACTACAAAAAAAAAAAACCCAAATGTACAATTTTTAATAAAACGACACACATTCTGAGTTGTTTTTTTTATTAAAATATCAAAAATTATGAAATTATCAGCATTCGATGAATAGCTAAAAAATAGCTGCTAATGTGTGTTTGGTTAAGGTAGTACGACCACCTTGGTAATTTTAGATTTAGGATTGAAATTATTTTTACGTTATTTTCAACTTTATTGATGAATTTTGTTATAACTTCATGAATTTAGACGATAAAAAAGTATAAAATTTTTCGATATCGGCCATGGTTTCTACTACTAGTTTCCTCATAAAAAATTTTTATCCAAAATTTCCCAAGCGCTCGTACATCCTTAATTTTTCTCCTTACCCTGTAAACAAGATCTTTAGAAACAAAAAATGATGAACACAGCACAAGACGTTTTCTTGTACGATTCATAAATTAGACGAAAATTCGAAGAAATTATATTTTTTCTACCATCAATCATTCTCACTCCCTCAAAAAAAAAGATCTAAATTCAACCTCATCGGGAAAAATAGCAGAAGAAGAAGCATATGTTAACAAAACCTCGAACAAACCTAAGTTAGAAAAACACTCGAATACACATTTCATATGTATATGACTAATTGTATTTATATGTGGAGTGGATGGATAATTTTTTTTTTGTTTTAATTTGTTTGTTAGAAAACTCGTAACTCGTACTCAACTCAACTTGTACAAAATTATGAGAGTTTTTTGTGTTTGTGTGTATGTTCATTAATTTATATATTTTAGACACATCCTGAATACATTCACTACGGGCTGTGTGAAAAAAATAAAATTAAATATACAATTTTTGGTTAAAACATGAAAGGATCTTATCTTACAAGTGGTTCAGAAGTTATTGAAAAGTCATTGGAATCTTGTTTTTGCCTAAGAGGCAATTGAAATCTTATATACATGTTTAATTTTGTAAGATCATTTTGTGCTTTTTTCTCCTGACTATATTTTTTTTAAACATTCAAAATGTCGAAGAAGGTAACAAGATGGGACTGAAAATCAATGAAGGAAAAACCAAAGAGCGTGTACGGCAGTTCCAATACCTCGGAAGTATTGTTTCTGATAACGGCGGCACTGATGAAGATGTAGAACAAAGAATCAAAAAAGCCAAGGCAGCGTTTGCGCAACTTCGACCCATCTGGTGATCACACCAACTCAGAAGACACACTAAATTGAAAATATTCGAGACTAATGTCAAAAGTGTTCTTCTGTATGGATGTCAAACCTGGAAACTCTCGCAAAGTATCACCAGACAACTGCAAGTCTTTATCAACAGTTGTCTCAGACACATCCTCAACATTTATTGGCCCAACACGATTTCCAATGAAAACCTGCTGGACACCTATCACCAAACTCCAGCAACGCAAATATGGTTGGATTGGTCACACACTCAGGCGAAACAATAGCATTGCTAAAAAAGCACTTGAGTGGAACCCCCAAGGAAAAAGAAGGATGGGCCGACCTCGTCATACCTAGCGAAGAACTCTGGAGCAAGAAATTACTGAAGAAGGCAAATCCTGGGGAGAAGTCAAGTCCATGGCACAGAATCGAGTTCATTGGCGAGCATTTGTCGAGGCCCTACGTCTCCCTCGGGATCATAGGACATAAATATGTATAAACAAAAAGTATAAATTGACAGATTGTAAATTATTTTCAAAATATTCTCAAAATTCATAGCAAGCTGAGTCGATGAAAAAATTTTTAGTTTCTTAAGTAACACATCGTCGGATTTTGGGGTCGTTTTAAAATTGATAAAAACAAATTATAGCTTGCGATAAGGAACATAGTTTTAAAAATGATTTAGAAAATTAGGAAAAAAAAGTTTTAGTAGTTTTTCCTAACCTCAGTGTCTTCGATTTTGTATGGGATCAAAAATTCGGGTGCTGATTCCTGGGAAATTGTTTGAGTTTCCCTAGAAAACTTTATAACACATACATAAATACATATGTTTAAATATAAATGCCATTTATCACATGGAAAATAAATTAATGGAGTTTTCACTATATATATATATATATGTTGGTCGGGTCGGTAATGTTGTGACTTGTTTTACCGACTATAATAGTGTTAGTGAGGAGCAAAACCAGAAAAGGCAGAAATGTACATAGGAAAAAAAATTACAAACAAACACACATACATTCACCACATATGTGTATTCGAATAGGAGAACGCGAACATATTCTAACTAAGAAGAACCATCATAGTAGCTAGCTAGAGAGCTAGAGAGAGATTTGTAATATTTTATATATTCAATACACGTTCGTTAGTTAGAAAACGGTAGAAAATATGACAAATATATATGAGAGAGTCGACTTAGAACACATATACAACAAATACACCTTCCTAAACCTAACAAATTTAACTTTTATCAAACTGAGAGTTTGAAAGCAATTATTTTAAAAAGTGTGCGGCATTTGGGTACGGAATTTGGCAAACGTATTGTTACTTTTCGAGAAATCTTTCGAAGATAGCTGGTATGATTCTAAGTCAAACTTATCAATTGTTTAGGATGTATGAGCATGGTAGTGGGGGCACAAATTTAAAAATAGATATTTTCAATTTTGATGATAAATTTATATTATTAAGTACTTGACGATATAAGACGAAAAGTAAGAATAAAATTTTTCGATATCTGGCTTAATTTTCAAAATATCGAAAATTGAAAATTTTGTTTAATTATTTAGCTTTCGATATTTCGAAAACCAAGACACATATCGAAAAATTTTATTCTTATTTTTCGTCTACATTCATGAAGTTATAACAAAATTCATCATCAAAGTTGAAAATAAGATAAAAATAATTTCAATCCTTAATCTACCCTGCTCTTACATCCCTTATATGGACGGTGACACTTAGTTTTTTTCTTTTCTAATTCATTGCTAATATGTTTACGTTCTATTAAAAAATTTTTTTTTAATTTTTTTTCATTCATTCCAAATGAAAATTATCAAAAACTTCCAAAATATGTCGTTTTTTGAGATTCCTCCATAAGAGCCAATGTATTTTATATCGATTTTTAATGACTTTTTTCTTAAAAATTTGCACGGATACCTAAGCTGAAATTTTAACCACATATTCTTTGAGTAAAAGACTACCTACAAACAAATTTTGAGCCTTTAAATCAAACATTGTTGTCATGCTCATACATCCTTAAACCATAAAATTATGAATTTTTTCGAGTTGTCAGTCCAGTTATGACGAACCAATGACACATGGGATGCCACACAATATTTTGGGCATACCACCGATCAAAAAAGAGAGAGATGTCGTGGGACACCCGATTGAAACATTGTTGCTATCATATCTTCGTATATTATAAACTAGCTGTTACCCGCCCGCTTTGCGTGGCGTAAAATATACCCGCTTTGCTGGGCAACATCCCCACTTGCACCCCTCCCTCCACATTTCCTTGCGTTGGATAACAGTTTTGTAATGTACACGTCATGCTCTTTTATTTGATACCCCACTTAGGTATATTTGTAAATATTCGATATTTCCTTCCCACTTTCTCGCTACAACTTTCTACCCTCCGAAGGTAAAAAAAATTTCTAAATGTAATTTAAAACATTCTGACCAAGTTTTGAACTATTAAAAGCCATAATTTAAAAATATGAATTTTTTAGTCATGAACACCCCCGCAACCCCTCTTGTGGGTGGAATTTCGTAAAATCCGTTCTTAGCTGACCTCTACTTGGCAAAAGAAATATTCCTGCCAAATTTCAAGTCTCTAGGTCTTATAGTTCCAGAGATATCGTGATGAGTGACTATCTATCTATATCTATAGAAAGTCTCCTATATATATATAAATATAGCGCTTACTTTTTAACTCTAATTTGCTTTGATTTTTTTTGCTGGTTTGAATGATTGATTATGCACATGTTCAATTTTGGAAAATCATTTTGTGCTTTTTCACTTTGACTTGTAGTCAACACAATTCCAAAAAAAATGAAAAATATACAACAAGATAAAAATTATTTTAACTCAATCTTTTGGGGGTACAAACTTTTGTAATACTTTGTACATATGTTATTATAATAAGGTATACCATAAAACGTATGTGATATTTTATGGGATTTTCAGTGAAAATGTAAAAGGAAAAGTTATTAAACTACCATAAATATATGTCTTAAATTTCCTCTTTAAACTGTAAAATCATTTGCAAATAGGTACGTACGAGTTAGGTATACGAACGAACACGTCTATCCGTCCGTCCGTCCGTTCAGTCTGTCTGTCAAAACTAACCACAGTCAAATTATAACAAATAGTTATTTTAAAATTTATTTTCAACCAAAAATAAAACAGTTCGAGAGAAATTGTTTATATATTTTCTATGAGTTGTTTTAATAATTTTATTTATTCAGGTATTGTAAGTTATGCTTCAAGTATTTAAGGGACTAAAATTTTGGCAAAACAGGACAAAAATGTCCGCGAACAGATGAAATTAGTACTTCGATTACTCGCCACAAACGTTAAAGACATCAAAATAGGTTAAGTTTTAAAAAATAGAAAGCACAAAATGATTTTACAAAATTCAAACCAGTAAAAAGATCAAAGCAAATCTGTGTAAAAAGGTAAGAGTTACCCATTTATAATAAACGAAGATACGATAGGAACATAGTTCCAACCCGGTGTCCCACGACACTTTATTATAAGTTATTATTTAATAAAAATATAAAAAATGGACACATTATATGGTTATTAACCCAAAAAATGTCAAAACGAGTACCATATCTAACAACCTACTTAAAATTGGATACTAAAACATAGCTTGAAGATTTAAGAAAAAACAGAGCAGAATTTATGTGATTTTAAGGTTTCTAAAGTAAGATATACATATACATACTAAATACTCGTAACATTATAATGTCTTTTGAAAGTCCCCGAAAGCATCAGAAGTACCTACACTGACTGACTAAGTCATATAAGTAAAAAGATTGTTTTGCTACTCTTAGTTCTTTTTCAGCTTATTTTTGTCGTCGTTGGTCGTATAAAGAAGTAAACTGGATATGATGATAAAATAAATAAAGTTCATAGCATGATGATGGTAGAGCGTGTGGTGTGGTGGTAAGTAGGTAGGTAGCTAACATAAGCAAGCACAGAATCCAATAAGATTTTATGTTTTTAACTATAACAATTAAATATGTTACCCATGATACCAAAAATATGTATATTAAAACAAAAAACATACCAAATATAATAAAATACATAAACATTACATGTTACATATTATATATGGTGTCATATAAAAGTAATGTTGAGTGTACAGGATGTTACAGGAAAGTGAATACTACTCTATAACCTGACTAGAAATTATTTGTAGATCACCAAGGGTGTATACATCTGGAACTCATTGGATCCTAAGAAAATTCTTATAATGGCCCAATTGGATCATATTGAGGCGTACCTAATAAGGAAATCTTCAATCAGAACCAAGGAAGTTCAAGCAGGACCCCTGCGAGAAGTCCTAAGCAAAAATAAAGTAATTTAGAGTCAGTTTTTCCCAAATGGGCTTCACGTAGGAAGCCTTACGGTGAAAATAAGCAATTATAGCCAGTTTTTTCTCACTGGGTTTTGTGTGGAACTTTAATGAGAAATTTTAACAGGAAAATAATAAATTATAGTCTGTTTTTCCATTCGGGTTTCATATCACAAAGTTCCTTGATAATTTTTTGAAATATCAAGGACTGTTCAAATTTTTTTTGGCAAAAGCCAGCGTTTGGAAATGACAAAAGCCATGAAAGTTACAAGTTCTGACAAGCGGTTAAAATGAAGATGAATACTTTGCGACAGACAAAAAAATACAAGAAAAATGAAAATGATTAGCCAAGTAAGACTAAGGACTAAAAAGAGAAAAAAATTTTTACATAGTTCATCTACGCAGCACGATCGAAAATTTGCCTTGCATTTTAATCACATCTCAAAGGCAGAGGAAAGACAAAATAACGGACTTAAATCCATCACTTCGGATAGAATCTAAGTACCTGGAACACATGGTACTTGTAGT
The DNA here is from genome assembly GCF_905475395.1 of Chrysoperla carnea. Classification (NCBI taxonomy): domain Eukaryota; kingdom Metazoa; phylum Arthropoda; class Insecta; order Neuroptera; family Chrysopidae; genus Chrysoperla; species Chrysoperla carnea. Next base: position 1,648,844 of record NC_058338.1, on the reverse strand, counting down.
AATATTGGTATGAACTCAGTGAGTACATATATCTATTACATTTCATAGAACCCATAAGTAAGTCGTTAATATAAAATGTCTTAGTAGGTACTAGTGAATTAGATCATGAACGGAGTCACTAGGTGTTAGAGAAGGGATAGGGGTGGGGGTGAGTAAGAGGATTTGAGAGAAACTTTTTATATAGATGATGAGAACAACAGAGATAGATTGAAAATGTTGTAAAAGGTTACTTTAATACGGTGTCCTTCCATCTTCTTTCAACATATATGTTTTTCAATTTGCAGTAAATCTTCTTACATACATTGGGAAACGACGGATAGACAAGGGGCGGGCGGATGAACACAGCAGCAGCAAAAGGCGAAAGAAGACGATATGAGAACATTAGAGGGTTGTTGCGCTGCTTGTTTGGTTACCGCATAGCTAACTAAAACACATTCTCTCACATACATGCATATACATAAATACAGCGTGTTTAAAATTTTAGACCATGTTTGCTTAAAGTACAAAATTTTGAAAGTTTGATCAGTTTTCAGCATAAAAGTACTATTCCAATATTTTCTTTAAAAAAATTCTTGGAAAATCAAAAAAACAATATTCGATTCTAAGAAAAATGTGTTATTTTTTTCAATCTTTGAGGGAATTCACTTAGCTAACGCTCCTCCTGCGCTACTGCGAAACTATTAAATGATGATTTTATAAGTATTTCTATTTTGAAACCCCTGTACATACAGGGCGTTCGGTTATTGACTGCAGATCGTTATCCTGCAGAATAAGCTCATAAAGACGAAGGAAAAAGTTAATTTCCACTTTTGAATATGAGGCCTACTTTGCGAGATAATTAACAAAATAAATTAATATATCTTTATCTTCTATCATAAAACAATTATTGCAGTCTCCTCTAAGTGACACCTACTAATTTATTGAGTTTGATAGGTTTGTGAATTCATAAATCTTTCTATTTTTCCATAGGCACATCTCCCGAATCTGGCCTCAGATTGAAATTTGGTAAAGAGCTTTTTTGTTCGTCTTTATGAGCTTATTCTGTAGGCCAACGATCTGCAGTTAATAACAGAACGCCCTGTATATGTTTCGGTGTAATAAGTACTATAAGTAAAAACAGACAGATAGACTTTTTCCCTGACTAAATGACTACAGTGGTCGTGAAATATAATAAAACAAGTGACATGATGAAGATAGAATGACGGACGGACTGAAAGCTGATGATAGCGCAAAGCTCAGTTTATAAATGCTGTTTAGAATTATGTCTTAGGGCAGTATAATAGTTGTTAGCATTTGTTAAGATATGTACCAAAACACAACTAGCGCATGGTTTTCAAAGGGGTTCTCTCCCAAAATGATATTATACGATTAAAGATAAAATTTATGATTAAGACTTTCTATGTAGTGGAGTTTGTTACTTTTATAAAGTTTTTAATCTTTTTACCGGTAAATTTGAGAAGGGAAAAAGTTATTTCGTAGTTAATGAAGAAACTTTTCAATTAGAACTGCAAACATTGTAGAATCTTCGAAGATCAGGGGAAATCGATGTAACTGCATTACGGCCGAATCAATCCAGACTGAAATTTCCAGTTTGGAGAGAGTTGAAAATTTGCAGGTAGCTTCAACTATTGGTCTTGTAAAACATTTTCCGAGGCTACACGAGATAAAACTAAATTGCTATAAATGTTGTCTAACCTCGAATGAAGCTCTAACTTTCACACTTTCGACTGGCAGGATACCGGAAAAATACTTTTTAGACGCAGAACATTGTCTAGACATAATAATAAGTCAAGTTTCTATTCGAAAACTTGTATCACCTACAACCCCTATGCCTACCGATTTCCGATGAATTCTATCATCAAACCAATTCAGAAAAAGTTGACAGAGCCGAAAAAACCGTTGCTGTTTCCACAAATGGACAATGAGATTTTCGAGTGGGAACCTTGAAACTTTTTCTTCATTCTGGTAATCAATAATTATATCATTTCTAGCAACGTTCTTTGAAGAATTCATAAAATAGACTCGTAATTAGTTTGATACAATTTTTTTTTCTTTGAATAAATAATTAAATAAATAAATGATATTTCATAATTTATAAATAATATTTACAAATATGTCGTTACCATTTTAAAATAATATCAAAACAAAACATTATTAATATTACAAAGTATAAATATGAAATATTTTAAATAAAATATTATTAATAAATAAATACCACCCATTGTTTTTTCATTAAATAAATCCGTACAAATAGATATTAATTAATAATTTATATAATCATAAATATTACTGGAAAAATTAATAAGTACAGAGAGTTTAGTTAATATTAAATGGTTGATTTGTTGAAGAATATATATCTATGTCTGTTGAGCATGATAATATGAACAACTTACAAGATTTACTAACAACGGCTTGGGAAATTTGAAGTTTGGTACATACCTGAAACAAATAGAAAAAGGAAAATTATTACAAAAAAAAAAAAATTGTTTATATGTATTTTGAGAAATTTTTTGTTATTTTTTCTCTGAAAAATACTTAATTTTTTGATTTTCCAGAAAATAATTCATTTGCGTATCGAGGGGGAACAGTCCGGGTTGCTGTTTCCCTTCTAAACGTGGGCATGCAAAATCAAAATACAGTTGTTCCTCCCGAAATGCTTGGTTCTGAGTATGCTTGGTTCTCTATAATGGGTACTCTAAACTCTACCCTCGAAATTTAATGAATTCTGTGTATATTTTGTTAATTAATTATTGATAAATTATGATTTCTTTGAAAATGCAAAATTATGCATAACAATTTTTTTTTTCATATTGAAATAATTAATAACCGATTTAAAATATAAATCCAGGATTGTTGATTTGTTAAAAATAACAAAATATTAATTTTTTTTGAAAGAACAGTGGCTTCCAGAATATGTACATTTTTCGTTTTTAGACAAATTTTAAGTTTCTTTAGAGCGGATGAGGACACCCTATCTATTAAAATTAACATGTTTTAAATTTTATAATAAATAAGTTGTAACAACATGTTGTAAAGTGTTTTGGGTAAAAACCCTTTAGAAAATAGACAAAAGTTAAATTATCTTGAATTATCTATTAATAAATTTAAGTATAGAGTGTCTCTCTTTTACAGATAAACAAAATCTATTGTTTACATAACGGATGTTTCCTTTTTCGTAGAATGGATTTAATATATTTTTAACCCATAATTTTCTCTCAAATCATTTTGTAGTTTCAATATAAAGAATTCTGTTTGTGGAAAATAATATTAAAACCATTAAAATAAATTTGAATGTCTTTTCAGAGTATATTACAGGTTGTCCTGCGTTTTAACTACTTACTGAGTGTGACTTATGTTAAACTTATTACACGAACCGACCCGAAAATTTCCTTGTGATAAGAAAAATTCTCAGGCCTTCCGAAGGACTTGAAAAAAATTGTAGATCGGTGGATAAAAACTAAAAAACTCATGTGTTTAATGAGAATTTTGATTTCAGAAAGCGAAAAATACCGAATTTAAATGAGGTGCTATAAGTTTGAGCACTATGTGTGTGTCTGTCTGCCTGTCTGTGGCATCGTACGCATAAACGGATGAAATTATTCTGGTTTCGTTTGAAAGACAATTTAACGGACAATGATCGTCGTCAAAACCAGTTCAGTTTGAAAAAGGCTTTAAGAAAAAAGACAATGCTGAAATGTTTCCAGTAGGAATACGTTTGGGTTCCGTAAAATTTTGCGGGGTTTTTAAATTTTGTGAATTTCACTCGCTTGGACAAATATAAACAGGGCCAATTTATACCCACAGTATTTCTTTTTTATCAACCATCTAAAATGGTAGGTAATAACTGAATTCAAGAAGAAGCAGAGAGCTGAGGGAGGGCCATCCTGTATTATTAGTGGTAAATTTTATATAAACAAACATACATCGTCTAAAAATACAAAACCTATTATTATTAGGAACTAAAATAAATTTTAACCCAATACATTTTAATAGTCCACAAATTATTTTGGACAGAATTATATGGATATATAGTTACACACGTTCTATATAGTAACGTGCATGGGTTACGTAGGTAAATAAAGAGTATGGAGGCATGGGTCTGTTAGTGGGGGAGGGGAATAGATTGGAGTAAAAAACAAATAAACATTTACGATGTTTTGGACAGGCATATGTCCAATTTTCTATTTATAACTTATATATTAAACTTTATGGGAACGAAGTTATTAGTTTCTTCACGAAAATCGAAAGCATAATAATATACAGTTGAATTTTAAGAAAGTCATTAACGTCAAACAGTCAAAATGGCAGATATAAGATGGCTTACAAAATAACAGTAATCTATGGAATAATGACGAGACCATTAAAAACATTGGACTAGTTTTTATATAATACAGTTCATTCAAAAATTTGAACAGTATTGTTGTAAGTTACTATGATTTCTAGACATTCATCTATTTTTTCAATTGAAATCCAACCTTTCCCAACATGCTTTAAGTATTCCACCATATACAGACGTTTCGAGTTTCAAAAAGACGAAGGAAAAAGTTATTTTCCACTTTTGGATATGAGGCCTACTTTGCGAGATAATTAACAAAATAAATTAATATATCTTTAGCGAATCACAGTTCAATAACATTTTGAATGAAACCAATAAAACACTACTTAAAGAGAGGATGTGTTTTATCATTAAGGCGTCTCTAAATACAAAATTATTACAAAAAAACTCTATTTGGGTATTTTTTGTTATTATAAAAACTAACCCATTAAAACCTACACTACGTTTCTTGGTAAATTAAGTGTTGTGTGCAACTAATCGTGCGAATATCACATACGTTAGGCATATTTTTGGCAAAACGGACAATTGTCCGTTTTGAAAATTCCTAATAATAAAGCTATTGGTCTATCCTGTAACAGATCATCCCTATCAAAACTTGTATATGTGGTATATAGTGTTTGGTACTCTTGTTATGAAAATGGAATTTTCCTATTTTACAACAACGATAACAAACCAACAAACCATTTTCCATTTTCCAATGTGACAGATATTTTCTTTTCATACACACATACATACAAACATAACATATATATCTGTAGATAGATATTTTAAATTGCAAATAGGTTTTTGGTGGATATTTTCTCTATTTTATTTATTTATTTTTATTTCTACTTTTTTTTTTGTAGATATTTGCAGCCAGCAACTTAAATTGAATGACCATTAAAAAAAATTATCAACTGTAGTTTTTATATTTATTATTTTTTATTTTATTATGTTCCTTATCGCACGTTATAATTTGTTTGCTGGTTGGGAAGTAAAACCACGACCCCAAAATCCGACGATGTGTTCCCTAGGAAACTAAATTTTTTTGAAAATAATATTTTGAAAATAATTTACAATCTGTCAATTTATATTTCCTGTCCAAAGTTTACGTTTTTCATTCAAAATAAATGATTTGTGAGTTATCAGAAGAAGTTAAACGAAAAAAGAATGGAAACTCGAAGTAGCGTACACAAAACTTCCAAATTTTTTAAGTTGATAAGATGAAATTTTTTCTATAGAAAATGGTTTTTCCATGTTTTTTAATCTTGATTAAAAAACATTTTGTTCCAGCTAATTAATCGTCTTATAAAAAATCGTCACCATAGAACATACAACGAAGGGTGTTAAAATGAATATTTGATTTATAAAAACAATAATAACACATCCCCCATAATGTATAAATAAGGGTTTATGTTTTTTTACCAACACAGGAATAAAAAAAAACACCAACCCTGTGTGTAAGCCTGATGTGATGCTTTGCTATACATTCAACGATAATTTAAGTACATTACAAGATGTTTCAGTAGGATTGGTAGGAATAGAAATGGCGGATTGGTTAACCTCAAAAATTTTAGATTTACTATCGTTATAACATCAACGTTGGCATCTGTCTTTTTGTACTTTTTCGGAAATTTTCGGTAAATGCGATTGCTGTAAATTTTTATTTTTAACTGGGCAAAAACATATATATACGTATTTGATTTTTTTTTAGTTTATTATCTTGAAATTTTTCTCGATGAGAGAGTAGTCTTGTGGTTAGAGTATCCGCTTCTAATGGAAAAGGTAGTCAGTTCGAAACCCATTCACGTGAATGGACTTTTTTTATATAAAATAATAACTTGTTTTACATAATTTATAACATAGTACCTAGCAAGTGTCCCACAAACAATCTTCGCTCTTATGTGCGTCTATCCTAAAATGTTTTTCTTTTCCTTTAAAGAAGGAAGAAAGTTTTTTTGCCAAAAAAAGGTTTAATTTCAAAATATCGCCCAAAATATGTACAATTTACAAAATGTTATAACATTCTGATACGATTAGATTCTGAATGATTACAATGATATAAAAATACACGCAAATTTTTTTAACATCAAAGATTCAAATTTTGTACTATATCCCAATCATTCTGTCTGAAACCTCCGGTATTTTTTCTAACGATAATAATTTTCGTATTATATTTTGTGTGTGAATGGCGAATGAAGATATTAAGGCGATTACAGTTGATTGGCTAATAGACGAAGGAGCAACAGCAAAATAATGTTGTGTACATACATACTATATGTAGTGTTTATTATTGAATATAATTCCTGAAAAACCATCATTATATAAGCTCCCACTTCTACACTCCCTCACTCCCTCACACCATCTTACTTCTCTATACATTTACTTCTCTCATTTATTTGTCACAACGTATTTAAGCTTCTGTTAGTGGCACAGAAATCATCCGTTAATATTGCAGGCTGTTATGTATGTCCATGTTTTATGTGTTGTCCTCGTTCTGTTCTGTTCTTACTTGCCCTCGCTACCACCATGACTTTATTATTAAACTGTTATAGACGATATTGTTGTCTACTTTACCGACCACAATTCACATAGTAATCTGCTGTTTAAGAATTGTGTGTAGGGATTTTAGGTGTATATCCAGAAGGTGTTGGATATCCAGAAGGAGAGGCACCAATCTTATAAGTGAATTTTTACGCCCTAGCGAAGTTATCTCCTCAATCTCACAAAACACAGACTTACTTCCATTATTTTTTCTAGATTCATCCCATTTCAGGGCAAGTATATAAAAAAGGTGCTTATGATAGTACATTCGACGTGGAAGAAGTGTCTATTTTGACGGTGATTGGTACGAAACACTCCAATGAAGAGGTGAAAGGGTTTTCAGTTTTTGTGGAAGAGTCAGGCTGACTTTGGGGTATATCCAACTTATCTTCAGCTTGATACTTGCCTGCCTAGTAATTTCTAGTTTAAGATTATTTCCTACCGAACTTTAGTTTCAATCCACAGAGAAGTTGGATCAAAATTAGCTACCAATTGCAGTAGTATCCATATTTGGACCACGCGAATACGTTTATGGCTACTACCCTTTGAACTGTTTTGAAACAATTACGGGAAGATAGAAGAGTGCAAAATTTTCGTAAAACTTGAGTCTCGTCAATCTCTTCCCTTATCTAGCAGTTCTATCTCTCTTTCAGATATAAATTAAATTTCAGTAACAACAAAATTTTTTTAATCTAAGACTAGATGAAGATATTTGGTATTATTTCGATGAATTTCGGACAAAATATTCTTTTAATTTCAAGTAAGATGGTAGCACACCTGAATGGACTTACCTTAAAGCTACTCTACTAAAAAGCTGTTTATTACTTCAATATATTATGGGAAACTACCTACTACTAACCACACCACCGATTTACGAGATCTGACTGAGCTTTATAGAACAAGCTCTGGTTGTTGTCACCACCATTTGATTCATTTATTCAACCAATACCACTAAATAAAACCCTTAAATTACAAAACCAACCTCCTCCCTCCCCAATGCAACCCCATTCTAACCAAGAATTACTTATTACAATCTATTAGATGAGAAAATCTTTAACACTTATTGGGTTCTTAAAAAACATTTTCTTGAGAAATTGAAAATAAGGAAAACTTTTTATGTTAGAAACATTTCCGTTAATAATATATCGAATAATTTCCTTTTTCTATTATTTACAGGCTTTTAATTTCACTTCACCATTTGCAGATTCTATACTAACATTTTTTGAGGCTCGGTTCTAGCCCAAAAAATCACACGGATATAATATGGCGCTCAGATTTAAGAAAAAACATTTTAAATGGGTATATTTCGAAGGAAACGTTTCTAAGAATATCGAAATGTTTTTGGAAAGACTGAAACACATGATGCAAGGAAAATAGGCGATATGATCCTCAAAATCTACTCAGTTTGGAGAAGGCTTTAAGGAAAAAGGTGTTTAGGATTCCGTAACCGAAAAATTTCTCGGAGGTTTTTTTAATTTTGAAAATTTCAGTTGTTAAGGAAATGAAATAAATAATAATTATTTAAATATCAGAGAAATAAAAATATATTGCGATGTGACCCGTTTTGTTCGGAAATTTCACGCGACAAGCGAAGGGTTAATAAATTTTTTGAATCATCATAGGATTGGGCCTTGTTTTTCTTTTTCTTTTTTTTGTAATTTATCATTGTTTAATATTGAATATATTCTCAAATTCTCTAAAGTAATTATACAATTTTTTTTCGTTGATATATTTTGTTTTTTCTGTTTTCATACGTTTTGCTTCATGTCTTCAGGTTTTTTTTATTTTGATGATGAACTATTAATTATTCAAAACATTTCTATTCATAAAATATTCAAATATATGTGGATAAATTTAGTTTGTTCTTCTCTCTACTCTCCATTCTCCTCCAAACAGAGAGACTCTGCTGCTGCAGTGTATTATAAAGTTATGATCCTAGGACCTAGAGGACTTGTTCGTATATGGATATTATTATTATAGTAAAACACAACTGAATAGGACCTAGAATATAATATAGAATTTAATACTTATACGTTGAACTAACTGTATGATGTACCTATGCATGCAATGTTGTTAGCTTATAGATTTGACTTTACCCATGGGGCGACAAAAGCAACTATACCGACCGAACGACCAGCGAACGTATGGGAACAAATGTTCTATCATTTTATATACAGTGTATCCACGGATTGCGGTAACTAACTATACTTGTAAATTGCTTGATACCAGCTTGATATCTCTGTGTGTACGACAGTTTCAATACCTCGGAAGTATTGTTTCTGAAAACGGCGGCACTGATGAAGATGTAGAACAAAGAATCAGAAAAGCCAAGGCAGCGTTTGTGAAAACTTCGACCCATCTGGAGATCACACCAGCTCAGAAGACACATTAAATTGAAAATATTCGAGACTAATGTCAAAAGTGTTCTTCTGTATGGAAGTCAAACCTGGAAAGTCTCGCAAAGCATCACCAGACAACTGCAAGTTTTTATCAACAGTTGTTTCAGACACATCCTCAACATTTATTAGCCCAACACGATTTCCAATGAAAACCTGCTGGACACCTGTCACCAAACTCCAGTAGCGCACACCATCAAGCAACACAAATATGGTTGGATTGGTCACACACTCAGGCGAAACAACAGCATTGCCAAAGAAGCCCTTGAGTGGAACTTTCAAGGAAAAAGAAGGGTGGGCTGACCTCACTTACTTCGCGAAGAACCCTGGAGCAAGAAATTACCGAAGATGGCAAATCCTGGGGAGAAGTCAAGTCCATGGCACAGAATCGAGTTCGTTGGCGAGCATTTGTTGAGGCCCTACGTCCCCCTCGGGATCATAGGACATAAATATTAATATATCTCTATACCAACTATATCCATAAAAAAATCTAAGAACAACTTTTACTCAGTATAGAAATTTCTACTGATCATATTTTACTTGAAGACACTGCACTTTTAAAACATTAAAATCGCCATATAGGAAAGTTGAAATCTGTTTTGAAACGGACTTAATTAAGATTTTTCCATTATAAAATATAAATTTTCACCATAAATTTTTCCGTGATTAATTTTTTCACATTTTCCAAACTTTTGATTCTTCGAACGTAATCAATCAATCAATCAATCAATCAAGTCACAAAACATGATTGTATTAATAATGAAGACACGATATCTATGAGATATTTGATAATAATTAGTATCTATGACATGTTATTATTCGGTATGAATATCTATCTCAAATTATCATTAAGATAATTATGTCATGTAGATATCTGTTTCTGTATCTTTAAGATCCAAAAGTTTGTTGTTGGGTATCCATGGTAAATAGAAAGTTTGTATGGCCGTCTTTGACATATTTCAATGTAGACAATATTGTATTATCTGTTTTGTGTGAATAATTATTATATTCATAGTTGGGGAGTCGACGCTAGTAAACCCTTCTTGATAACATTTAACCCGGCAGTACCTACTCGCGCTATGAGCAATTCTTTTTTTCAACCAATCAATAGTTTTTTTAAATATATTTTTTGAAGTCCTTCAGAATTTGTGAGAAAGTAAAAAATATTAGCTTCGGGAATTTTAGGAGATGATCGTATACTTCTGTTAGTTCAACGAATAATTTTCGACATACCGCCTAAAACCGTTTCGAAATATCGAGCTGAATATAAGGTTTTTCACTTTATCTCAGCAAACAGTGGTCAGATTATCAATTGAACATTATTTTTGTAGTTTTTGGATCAAACTTCTTAAAAGTTAGTAAAAATATTTATTTCTAACTTTGCTAAAACGCCACGTTTGAGCTCACTTGAAGTGCTAACTAGATGAACGCGTCAAGACGCATGGACCATTCTCATTTACTGATAATATTCTAGAATTTCTCGAATATTATTGTTAATAATTATAATTGAATATTGTGATAATACTGATCATTATCAGTCATCTGTGTTGTAGATAAGATTATCAATATTCTAATAATCCTTCTAGACAGGACTGTGCATGTAACGTTATTAATAATTAGTGTCTTTATATCCATCTATGATATTACATAAACAAGGATTGACTTGATATACAAACAGGATAATTATTTATTCATAATAATTGATCGATTACCAGCTATAAGTTTTTTCTAAGAAATTTACAAATGGTTGTTTGTGTAATATAAACTTATCATAATCAGGCGCATCAAGTTGCATCTTCGAGGAAGAAATAGCTCCTGTTAACCAGGACTCGAACCCGAACTTCTTGGATTCATGTCAAGAATCCAATAAGTCCCTGGCATGAATCCAAGTCGATGAATGATGTCCGGGTACGGGTCCCAATTCGAGTGTATTTTTTTCAATGCTCTTTAATTAAGATTACTAGACAAGATATTTGTCAATATTTAATCGAATAGACCATGATGTACATAAATATCGTATGCATGATTAAAAGTAAACAAAAACAATAAAGTAATAGTGTAAGAAAATTGTTAATCAGCAAATATTTTCATTAACTGTGAACATAATAAAACAATTTCATGAATTGTTTTCTTGTACAAAATACTAATTATTAAAAATGATTTCCCGTTTATGTTTTCCCTTCCGCTTAAATCAGTGAAACAAACAACATCTGTGGAAATTACAATGAAAATTCTTTTGTTGAAAATACACTGAGAAACATGTAAAAGGAAATCATTTAAACAGTAATCGAACTTGTTTTGGGAAATGTTGATTTGAAGACGATTTAGAGTCAATTTTATATAATCACTGGCTTGATACCAGCCTGCTTCACTGGGCTTAAAAGTAACAACCACCGCTTTATAGCCTCCACCTCACTTGATCTCACTTATCCCTTTTCCATAACACTCGAAGGGATTGTTTTACACAGCTAAAATATATGCACAGTTTTCAATTATTTTAAGTTTAAAATAGTCATAATTTATTGAATTTATCAGAAAAGATGGCCATGAATTGTTTTACATACAAAATTTTTTTATAGGAATCTTTAATTTATGGTTCAAAATGATGATCAAAGATGGAACAGGTGTTATTCTGATGTACGAGCTATATTGTTGTACAGTTTCATTCAAATCCATACGGTAGTTTTTGCGAGAAAACGAATAGGGATAATGTAACTTAAATTTACCAGATAAAAATTCGATTGCGGTACAAACTCAACCCACGTTAGGTAACGAAACCGATTCCACGTTCGAAAACGTTGAACATAAATAAAGATATCAAAATCCTTCGTCTCACTTTTGAGTGTTCCCCATGTAAGTGTCTTCGGTCCATATTTATAATATAGGTTGAGATATTTTCTGTATCTAATAAAGAAGTACAGAGATATTTTTATTAAATAATAAACGAAATAAAATAACATATCTGTAGAGATACAGATAAATTATAAATTATTATATAACAAATAATTGAAATATTATTTATTTATTTATTTATTAAAAAAAATAGTTCGTAACGCAGGAGCTACGTTAACTAAGCGAATTCCCTCAGAGATTGAAAATAAAACACATTTTTCTTAAAATCGTTTATTGCATTTGTATTTTTCAAGAATTTTTATTTCGAAAACTAAGCGTTTATGGAAAAAATGACAAGAGTGCTTTCCAAATACCAAAACCTTTCTAGATACAAAATTTTATTTAAATCGGACTTAAATTGCGACTGATATAAAGTTTACAGACACATAAACGTGTATACCCATATATAAATTTTAACGATGGTCATTTTTGACATCTAGTAGGTAGGATCGATGAATATTAGAAGAAATTTTTTCAAAATTCCACCATCAGTACAAAAGCAATAGCTCCATTTCCTTCAGCAATTCGCTAAAAATAATAATAATAACAAATGATAAAAAGAAGGAATATTTGCTTGTGCTTTACTATGAACGAACTAAGAGCTCTAGAGCTACGGCGGGGTTTTACTTGGTAGCAGGTAGCAAGTAGCAGCCAACCAGGCCCCATGTTTACTGTTAAATAACACGCAATTTTATAATTTAATATCATTGAGAGAGCCAAAGCAGAACGAAGTGAAATTATTTCATTTTGTTGTTGTAGTTATATTTGTATGAAATGAAATGAAATGAAAATGTTAGAGGTTGGAGGTAATGAATTAGTTTGAAAATATTTTATATTTATTATTTTTTGTAAGGTTAGGTTGAGTTAGGTTATTGTAGGATATCTACCTTATCAATTACCTACAAAATATACAGGATGTTACAGGACTTCAACAAATGGGTTGATAGAGTTAAAATAATAATAATTTAAGATCACACTTATTGCCGGGAAAACGTCCTTTTTCCAGATATAAAGTGATAAAAATTTATATATGACTAACGTATGTGATACCGCACGATTAGTTGCGTACAACACTTAATTTACCAAGAAACGTAGTGTAGGCTTTAATGGGTTAGTTTTTATAATAACATAAGAAGCCAAATAGAGTTTTTTTGTAATAATTTTGCATTTAGAGACGCCTTCCACTATGATAAAACACATCCTCTCTTTAAGTAGTGTTTTATTGGTTTCATTCAAAATGTTATTGAACTGTGATTCGGTAAAGATATATTCATTTATTTTGTTAATTATCTCGCAAAGTAGGCTTCAGATCCAAAAGTGGAAAATAACTTTTTCCTTCGTCTTTATGAGCTTATTCTGCAGGATAAAGATCTGCAGTCAATAACAGAACGTCCTGTATATTAATATATATATTTTTAAAAGTAGTATTTTCATATAATTTTCTTATTGAAAATTGCATCATCATAATAAATAATAAATATTATTGGTTTCATTTCATTATACAAATGGGATCGGTGCGGCACGGTGCGATCTTTCTACTCTTTCATTCGATTTTATGGGAGGTATTAGAAATTTTATTTTATTTTCGAATAACCTGATTCTTTTTCAATGAGTCATCATAGACTTTTCAAATAAAAATACTATATTGTGAGATGACTCATTCTAAAAGAAATCTTGAAAATTGTTTTTTTTTTAATTTTAGAAATAATAACTTCGAAGTCCTAAATTCGTTTGATTCCCTTTCTTTATAAAAACGTTGTTTTTCTCCACAAAAATTATCCATTTTGATGGAAAATCGAATGGTTTTGAACTTTTTTTTTGTTTTAAATAGATCAACAACTTTCTTTTATTTTCAACTTTTTTTGGGAAAACACTTTTTAGTTTTATATGACCACTCAATAAATATCAAAATAAATATTTCCTAGAAACCATATTATAGAAATAGAATTATGCATATATATGATACGAGAACTGGCAACGTTTTCGAGAATAACATAATATTCCCTCGACTTTTGACTAAAGCAATTTTCTGAATCATTTTCATTTTCGATAGTACCAACCAGAGACATGATGGTGCTCAGCCTCTAATACCGTTTTTTGAAGGATCTCCAGGAGTTTTCCGAAAACAAAACCCATAAACAAGTAAAATTTACATAATTTACAAAAACCCTTAAAACACTTGAAACGTATCTAAGAATACTTTCTATTAAATTACATTTTTCCTTAAACCCTTCTCCAAACTGAACCGATTTTGGGGATCATCGTCAATTTTTTTAATTTCCCGGGTAAGGAACTTTAAACTTACACTTGACATAGCAAAGGACACTCGCCATTAAATAATCTCTTAAACGAAACAAAAAAAAGCAAAATCCACAGACAGACGCACAGACAGGCAGACATAGCGGCCAAACTTATAAGATCTCTTTTTTGGTTGGGGGGTTAAAAAAAGTGTCTTTTTGAGCTCGTAACTGGATATAATAATAATAATAATGGGGTTTAACCTCCGTTTCTCTGACATATACGCCTATAACAGAGACCACCCACATCATTATTTGTTAATCTTTATTTATTTAATTACAAACATATTTGCAATTACATTTTGATATGGGTGGAGTCGGTTACTATCGGTTATAAGCGACGACAAGGTGATCAATTCTGCACTCCCATTAATTATAAATTGTTCACACTGCCGCTGCCTGGAATCGAACCCGCAACCTAAGTCTAAATGGACAAACAGTCAAAGGCAAACGCCTTAGACCGCTCGGCCATTTAGGCTCTTCGTAACCGGATATAATCCTTTGAAATAAATTTTTCCATAAAGTTGCCAGTACCTGAACCAATAGATATTTTATATCCAATATAATATAAATATCGAATATATGTATACACAAAAAACGATATCGATATTAAAATGAGAAAACGCATAAATATAAATATCTGTCCATATTATTTGAAAACCACAATTTTATATTAAATAAAATATCTGTATCTCGTCTCTTTATTGAATCGGTTCTGCCCTACTTACAAGACCAGACAAGTCCATTCGATATCGATGTGTATGTATCTATCGTGAGTGTGGCTGGCTATACAATGAGCTTCGATCAAGATGGTTTTCGAAGTTTATTATGATCATATTTTGTTATATAACAATACAAAACAGTCTGTGGTTTGTTAACTAATTCTAGAATAATGAAGTCTCTCTAATAACCAAATAAAAACTTTTCGTTATATTTATTGAAATATTAAGGTTGATCTGCCAGTCCAGTTTCAATTTTATAGAAATGTAAATTAATTATTTAAATTTAGATAGCGTCTAACATAACTAGTAATCAGATTTAGGTAGTTACTAGCTTGATATTCGTCGTAAGGAACACCGCTTTATAGCTTTCATCGTCCTTATTCTCACTTATTCCCATTTCAAAACACTCGAAATAATGGTAAAGATTGTTTTACACAGGTAAAATAAATGTACACTTTTCAATTTTTTAAAATGTAAAATAGGCAAAATTCAATGAGTTAATCAGAGAAGATGGTCATGAATTGTTTTGTATTTACTATGCTTACAGAAATCTTGGATTTATGATAAGCAAAAGTTCCAAGGATCCAATACTCAATTATGTTTGTTCATTTACGAACTCGACCTCACTTTTTGCGTCCTAGGGATGCCAATTTCAGCATTTGATATTTTGTTTTCGTTTTTGAGTTATCGCGTTTACAGAATGAGTCAGGCTGTGAACTATGAAAAAGTTTTAGCAGGTTTTAAGATAGTTTGAGAAAGTTATTTTGTCCACAGGCAGAGGGACAGATTGACAACCGGAAATGGGCTAATTAAGTTACCAAAATTTTATTCGCACTATCAATATTTTTAAGCGATACACACTTAGAACTCAACATAATATAGCTTGATTTATTTCATATATACATGGTATAAAAACAGTGTACTTTCTTTTAAAATGAATGCCAAAATTGATTATGAAAACGATTACTGACTGCAGCCATGTAGTTCAGTTAGCTGTCATAGAAATATGAACATATTAATTCCATAAATTAATCATCATTTAATTATAGATATCAAACTCCAATAAAAAATAACAAACCCATTAACTTCTAACATTTTTTTCCAAAAAAAAAAAAAAAAAAACAATTACTTACTTTTATAAAATAACTACTAAATAGATACACAACGTTTCTCATATATATTTTGTAGTCGTTTCCCAACGCTGTTATTTGCTTGATTGTTTGAAGGAAATCATTTATTTAACGTCCATATATAATCCATAACAAAGTAAATATCGGTCAGTGATCAAAAATGACCATATTTTGTTCATTATCTTCGAAATAGACAGATTACAAACACAAAATAATTCCCTAATAACTCCCATAATTTTTATTCATGTTTGCGTCGAAATATTACGAATTAATAAGTAAAAATTTATAAAATTTATAAAACCCCCGAAAATTTTTCGGATATGGAACCGTAAGCTCGCACTTGAAACATATCTAACAACATTTTTCATAAAATTACCTTTTTCGGAAAAGCTTTTTCGAAATTGAACCAATTTTCAAGATCATCGCCAAATTTTTAGTTTTTTGGACATGGAACCCTAATTTCGCAATTGAAACATAGCTAAGAACACTCTTCATTAAATTACCTTTCAACCGAAAGAAAAAGTATCAAAATCGGTTATTTCGTTTAGGCATTACGATGCCACATACAGGCAGACAGTCTTATAGCACTCCTAAACTTATAGCATCCCTTTTTTTTGTTCGGGGTTTAAAAAAAGAGCTTGATATATCGCATATGGGTAATTTATTTAATTTAAATTAAATATCGATTCGAAAAAAAGGTGAAAATTTGACAAACATGGCATCGTAAGGTAATTTAATTCAGAGTATTCTTTGATATGTTTCAAGTGCGAATTTAGGATCCCGCTTGTTTCGGGTATAGAGGTCACTTGACGATTCATATTTCCCAAAAACCTTTTAAAAAAACATTTTGTTTTGTACGTATTTAATAAAACCAAAGACTCCAATCAATCATTTTTATTTCAAAAAGTAAAGCATTTATTATTTTCATTATTATTTCAGTCATTTTTTTTTGTAACCAATTTTATTATAAAAAAAAAAATACATAAAAATGAAAGAATAATATTTAGCTGTTGGTTCGCTCTGACAGAAAGCAAAATATATAATTATTTTATATACAACATACAAAACACAACATAACCGAGTTATAGAACCGAGGAGTAAGTTAGATGTGGATGTGAGGTGTACCGTGTTTAACATTTAACCGGAAAACATTTCACTTTGTGAAAATGAAAAATTATTTAATACAAAAAAAATAAAAGAGTGTATTATTATTATTGTTATTTTGTAAATGTATTTAGAAAGTCCATTATTTCTTTCCCACACAACAGATATTTAATTTCTTTTTTTTTTAAATATTGAGTTTAAGGTAGTTCTCGAAAGAAAATTAATTTTCTCATCATAGTTCGAAAAATTGAAAACTCTAAAAACAATATGCTAATTTAATTTTTAGTTATATTTAAAGTGAATAGTTGTCGCCCTATCAGCTCAGTTGGTTGGTCCGAGGTATGCTTAAGGTAGCGGGTTCGATTCCCGCCGTCGCAATAAAAATTGATTTAATTAATAGTTGTGATGGGCTGGTGTAGTGCATGATATATGCATGAAGGAGGTGCATTCAGAATCTAAAATTGAGGAGCTGATAAATGAAATTATCAGTGGAAAGGTGGTAAAACATATATATGGTATCACAATGGGCTCTATAGCCTAAGTGTGTCCTTCGTGGACAGCCAATATAACCTAACCTAACCAAAAGTGTATAGTAATTCGATGACCAGTAACTTTTTACAAATTTTTATGGATATTTTTTGAAATGACATTAGCACACTTTTGGGATTTTGAAATTAACTAATACAGAACTATTAAAGTATTGCAATTGGTAGAAAGTGCTGTTAAAACCGAACCACCTTAAAGTGTATTATATACATTTTTTTTTTAATGCTTTATATTTTTTAATGTTTAATGACGCGACATTTATAATTTTATGTTAATCATATTGTTTCCTTCCTTCGTTCGGAGACGGATGTCGGAAAAAAAATCTATAATAATAGATTTTCACTAATTTGTTTCCATCACAGTATGAGAATAAAATTATGTAAAATATTTCGAATTGCAAAATTAATTGCAATTTATCTACAATCGTTCTGCATAAAGTAATAGTTCCCACAGGAAGTCATTGAATAGAAATATATTTGTATGGAAACTTTCATGCGAAAGCCGAAAAATGTGATCCAAATCGGAAAAGGGGCAACAATTTTGATTATATATATTTTTTTTTGTTATATATTATTTTAAACAAATTATTACTTACAAAGCAGGAATTTCCACAGAGAAAATCAGGATGATTAAATTATTTACGTACCTGAAACAAAAAAGAAAATAATTTAATGAATGAAAATTTTCGCGAGAAATACTTGACGCAGAACGCCTGACTGAATGTAATTTGGGTTGAATTTAGGTATTTCGATACCCAAAAAAATGAAAAAGATCCCAAAAATTAATTGGAAATTATATTTATCAATTATTTCTCCTTTTGTGAAAAATTCATATCGATTCTCTGGACGGTTTTAGGAGAAATTAACTATCAAAGTCAGTGCTTTTACTAAAAAATTATCCAGTTTTTTCCAATAAACAACGTTCTTCCATGTTTTTTCCCTATTCTCAGGGTTAGTTCGTTAACTTTCCGAAAGTTTCGTGAGTAGGTAATTCACAATTGACAGTTTTTTGCTCGAATATTTACATAAAATTAATGTAACTAATAATATAATAATATAATTTTTTTTTTTTGTACAAAAGAGTCGTGAAACCCTTTCAATATGATTAATAATATAAATTGAACAATAAAAGGGTTCAACAATCGAACAAAAACGATCATTATTGCTATATATTGTTGTATATATATGTATTGTTGAAATCATATTTAACAAATTCCTATTCAAGTCCACATTCAGTAAATCGTAAGCTATTGTAAATATCACAATCAAGTTATGACACCGAATATAATAAAACGTATTAGAAGGATCAAAATGTAGAGTTTGGATATTAATGGATAGAAAAATATTTATAAAAGGTTATTATAAGGCCACTATCTTCATTTTTGTAGGAATAGAGGATAATCCTGATGTCGAATTGGTCATATTACTCATAAAATTGTAAAATTAGACTTGATACCATGACAAAATTTGAAAGTGGAATTAAAATTAAAGAACGTAGAAGTTATAACCAATCAATGATTACATTCAAATGTTGTCCATCCCCTTTTAGCAAAACAAAGTTTTATATACAGGGCGTTCTGTTATTAACTTCAGATCGTTGGCCTACAGAATAAGCTCATAAAGACGATCAAAAAAGCTCTTTACCAAATTTCGATTTGAGGACTAATTCGGGAGATGTGACTATGGTAAAATAGAAAGATTTATGAACTACAAACCTATCAAAATCATTAAATTAGTAGGTGTCACTTTAGAATATGGAGGGGACTTTCGTAAAACAATAATTGATTGTAAATTGATTTAATTAACGGACTGGTCCGTTTTGAAAAATATATGCTTAACGTATGTGATATTCGTATAAGAAAAGTAGTGTAGGCTTTAATGGGTTAGTTTTTATAATAACAAAAGTAGGCAAATAGAGTTTTTTTGTAATAATTTTGCATTTAGCGACGCCTTCCACTATGATCAAACACATCCTCTCTTTAAGTAGTGTTTTATTGGTTTCATTCAAAATGTTATTGAACTGTGATTCGCTAAAGATATATTAATTTATTTTGTTAATTATCTCGCAAAGTAGGCCTCAGATCCAAAAGTGTAAAATAACTTGTTCCTTCGTCTTTATGAGCTTATTCTGCAGTATAACGATCTGCAGTCAATAACAGAACGCCCCGTATAATTGGGACTACATAAAATTATAAAAAAAATTCATCATCAAATTTGAAAATAAGGTACAAATAATTTCAACCCTAAGTCTAATCTTATTCATAAGAATCCTAATCCTATTTTTGTCATACAGATTAAATAATAAATCCTAATAATAAGTATTCTTGTCATCTTTGAATCTTTGGTGCCTTGTTAACAAGAAATAAGTAATAATGCATACCAGAGATCACAGCAATCAATATCTCATTATTCATAATAAAATGTCAAATATGATGTAGGCATGTAGTTGTAGTGAATGAGATCCCCCTTTTTAGAATTGATCCAAAACTATTAAAGGAAGGTTTTACACCCATTCTTCAGAGGATTAGAACATGAATGTAAACACACAAAAACATATCTTTTAATAATAATTGATTTTGCTGTCTTGAAAATGACGTTCAATAGAATTTTTTGTAAATGAAATATATTTTCATGTAATGTACATTGCATAAAATACTCTGAAATATATACAGGGTGTTTTTTTTAAGTTGACATATGAAACTCGAAAAATAAATTAAATCGATAAAAATGAACAGCGAAAATTATTGGGCACATCTTACACAGATATTAAACTAGAGCTAGGTTTTCAAGCTCAATGAAAAGCTCACTCTATAACTGATAATCGATAAATGGACACTTCAAATTTGAAAGTTGTTATTGATTAAAAAAGTAACATTTTTTGTTTGAAAATTTTTTCCGCAAACCATACAGTTTATTCAAAAACGGCTTGAAAAGTTTTACCCAAAATTGTTTTTCTTATCAAAAATGTTATTTCGTATAATTGTTTCGAAAAAATCTAGGTTCTCTTTGAAGAAAGTGCTTTATCATTGGATGAAAAATATCTCGGAATATCACAGGAAATAAGCATCAGATCGAAATATGATAAAGACATTTTTCGTTTGCCTTGATGAACTTAATTTAATCTCGTACTCAAAAGTTTTCTTGAACTAACAAAATATTTACGTCTTGGAACTGATTTTTTTCTAAAGTATGTTCTTCTTTAAAAAGAACATAAATACGTGGGCTAGGTTTTCTCTCCTAGGATTTAGTTACGTATTCCTTTTAAATCTCAAACAGAAAGCTGTGTATAGTATAAAGTTAGTCACTCATTTTAGATTGACATACGGTATAAATTCATACAAATATAAATAATATAAGACCCTAATCATTTTGATTATTATGATATTTCTATTCAAAATATTTAGATAATGATGCATGTCAATGTTTTCCAATTATTTTCAAAATATAATAATATGTATAACAAAAGCCTTCGACTATGGCTGTCATCATAGAATATTTGAGCCTGAGTATAAACAGCTTTTTTGAGCTTTATTTAATAATTAAATTAATCTACGAACTGGATGACAGATTGATGTCTGGTAAGTCCGATTTAAATGCTCAAGTGCCGAGAAAACTTTAAAAAATGAGCGAATATAGTCGTTTTTACATCTACTTATAACTTTCTTTCTTTTTCGGTGTTAAATGAGCCATAAGTTCAAAAATCTTTTTTAAGCGAAAAATTTTGAAGATTTTTCGAAATATCGCATTTTTTACACTCGTAAAAACTTTCTTCTTGGTCGAAAGATGTAAGTGCGTTTTTGTGGGGCTTGATCTCAGCCGATATTTGCAATTTTAAGATAAATTAAACTAAATACTATCATTCCCATGGTAATAATTTTTTAATCAAACAAACTTGATGCACTGGACCGTTTATTTGGATAATATCGCGGATAATATATGCAAAATAATTTATTTTGAAAATGAATAATTATTAAATTACAAAATTATTTTTTTCTTCTATAATTTCGTATATATTTTGAAATATTAATAATAAAACAAAGACCACATTATACATAAATGTTGATATCTTTGTTTAACTAATCGAGTAATTGTATTATATATATATATATATATATATATATATATATATATTGGACATATTGGATAAAATATGGTGTTGAATTTAAAATAAATTTTTGAATATATAAAATTACAATATTTGAAACACAAACTAATTGAAAATGACAATTAAAATTACAATTTTCAGTAACAAAATGTAATTGAAAATTTACTATTAAATCAGTTCAGTTGTGAATGGATAGGTACTTCAAATTATTATGTATACAGTATCAACATACTACTAGTGGCAGTAGCCTATCAAACTAACTAAATACACATATCAAATTCTATATAATTACAGTATGTAACAGGAATACGGATTTTTGTTGTTGTTGGAAAGTAATTCTAGAACCATTTTGCGAAATCATTGAATAATTACTCGGGAAATTTTCAAAATTTAAAAACCCCCGAGAAATTTTGGGTACGGAACCCTTTACTTGCACTTAAAACGTATCTAAGAACACTATCCAATAAATTACCTCCTTCGTGAGAGCCTTGTCCAAACTGAACCGATTTTGAAGATCAACTTACATTTTCAGTTGTTCCAGGTACGGAATCCTAAGCTTACACCTGAATGAAACATAGCTATGAACACTCCCCATGAAATTACCTTTCAAACTAAACAAAAAACAATTCAAATCGGTTTATCCACCCAGACACACAGACACACATAGCGGTCAAACTTATAACACGCTTTTTTTTGATTCGGGAGTTTAAAATTAGGGTTTTTTAACGGCTGGTGTTCGATATTTTCCTGGAATTTTGTTTATTTTATAAACCTGATACATTTTGTATGCTAAAATAATATTCATATTACAGAAAATATAACATCCAAAAATTGAAGGGTTAGTTAATTTTTTTATTTATGATATAAATTATACTAAAAAAAAAATTTTATGTAATTTATTTAGGTTTTGAAATATTTTGTAAAATTAAATTTCAGAATTATTATATTTTTTGTATTAAATTAGCTTTTTTAATTTTGTATAGATAAAAATTAAATGAATTATACGTAAATTTGTTTTTATTTTTTTTGTTTAAATTTTAATTTGTAGCGTATTTGATTACAATCCAGGAAGCAACCATTTCTGGTCAACATTTTTAACCCTTGAGAGACTTTTTCGAAGCTTATTTTAACTCATTTCTTGGAACTATGTTCCTTATCGGATGTTATAATTTGTGCAATAAATTAAAACGACCCCAAATTCGACGATGCGTTACCTAGGAAACAGTAACTTTTTCAATCAATTTAGCTTGCCATGAATTTTGAGAATATTTTGAAAATAATTTACAATCTGTCAATTTATATTTTTTGTCCAAAGTTTATGTTTTTCATTCAAAAAAAATGAGTTACGAGTTATCAGAAGAAGTTAACCATAAGAGAGAAAATTTAAAGATCACAATCAATCATTCAAACCAGCAAAAAATCCAAGCAAATCTGTGTAAAAAAGTAAACGCTACATTTTTAATATACGAAAATGCGATACGAACATAGTTTCAACCAGGTGTCCTACGACACATTACGTTATTTTAAAATTACTATCTTCTCAAAATTTCATCCATTTAAATTTCGTTTTTTTCAGCTTGCGTAATAGTGTGAGATTTTCGCTCATCACAAGAGTAATAATTGTAGTATGAAACGATCAGTCTGAAGTGTTCATTCATAATTTTAAATTAAAAAGAATTTTTTTTTGAAAGTCTATGAGAAAATATTTTCTAATAAAATGAATTAATTGATGCTCAATAAAATTTCTGATTAGAAATTTGAAATGATTAAGTAAGCACATAATAAAAGACAGTCGTCAATAAATTTATATTATTATAAATACTGATGTGAAAACTTATTGAACCATTTTATTCATATATAAATAAACAAGTTAAAGGCCTACAACGAACATAACAACTAAATAACTAAAAGACTTATCTATTCTAAAATCATTCAACTATAATTCCTTTCTCAATTTCACAAATAAATAATCATTACAAATTATTATTATTAATTTTAATCAATTTATTATTATATTAAAATGAAATCAAATTTACTTCTAAATCTGTAACAAACTAATCATATTTATAACTAACTTCATATTGGGTTCTGGTATAGTTAATCGTATTTAATATCCTTTTTAACGGTTTTACTTATAACGGTATCGATATCGATATATAACGGTAACACTACGTTGGTTTATTTACTACTCAATCCTTTATTCCTGATAAATTAAATGTGTGTCCTTATTATATGATACAGGATGATTTTGTAAAACTATATATATACAGTAATAATAAATACCCTACCGACTGCGCCACTTAAAAATATATGTGTGGATTAGCGAATTGCCGATGGAAATGGAGCTATGTCTTTTGTACTACTGGTGGAATTTTAGAGAAATTTCTTCAAATGTTCATCGATCCTACCTGGTAAATGTCAAAAATGACCATCGTTAAAAATTGTGCATACATATGTATCTTTACGTTTTTGTGTCTGTAAACTCTCTAGAGGTCGCAATTTAAGTCTGATTTCAATAAAGTTTGGTATCAAGAAGGATTTTAGTATTTGAAAGGTCCAGATTGTTATCGAGAAGAATCCACTGATAAACAAGAGAGGAAGGGGGGTTTGTGCAAAAAAGTACAAAATTCTGAATTTTTCAAAATAAAATATTTTTGATTTTAAGAAAAATGTGTTATTTGACTGGTAAGCAATCCGAAGAATTAGGACCATCAAACTCTTCAACTTTTGATTAAGGTAATTTTTTGTTGGTAAATTACGAAACGAGCTATTATCCATAGATTAAAATGATGCACCCTGTATATATTTCTATATAAAGTAGGTAATATTTATCTCTATATTACCTACGTTGGTAAAATATATATCAATGATACGGCTCTACGCTAAAAAGGTATATATCTATACATGGAGCGTAGAAGACAATAATTGTAACAGCAAACTTGGTACGAATGAGTGAGAATGCAGGTAATAATACGAGTAACACTGTTACCGTCTCTCTGTTACCACACTAACAAGCTAGCTAGGAGTAAAACTAACTTAATTTATTTTCCCAATAACGGAAATTGTACCAATAAATATTATGTTCAACTGCGTATGTTCTCGTATGTAGTTTGTATCCCAACCCCTTACCATTCCTCCCCTGCACTTACACCCTTAAAACATTTAACCTTATCATATATACCTACAATTCATTAACGATCCAATAATAGGTTACCACTTTTAATACGATATCGAATAGTAGTAGTTTTAAATGGACTTACATACATGCCTTCTATAATTTTGTACTCCTGGTTTGAGTCTATGATAATTATTACTTACTTTAGTCGATATTGTAGTTTTCTATATTACCTCATGTATAAGTATTTATGTTTGTAAAAGATATCTATGAGAGTAAGTGTTCATATTTATTGGGGGTAGTTTATTAAGGGATGTTTAAAATAAATTAATACGGTATGGGCTTTAATAAAATTGAAAGGATCAATTGTGGGTCATATTCGATTAATTACCTTTATTGGTTTTGGTGTGTGATACATGTGGGTTTGTTTTCACACTAACTACGAATATTTTTTATTTTCTGAAACTTTTGCAGAATTTATGTTTCATGGTCTTTTCAATGTTTTATTGGTCTTAAACTTTGATTAACTTGGAAAAAGTTTTGTAAAATTGATGGTATTATAACGGTTTTACAACTTTTTCTTCTACATTACAGCTTGGGATTCCTTTTTTTTCCCGCAAGATTGAAATTTCTG
Organism: Chrysoperla carnea; assembly: GCF_905475395.1. Classification (NCBI taxonomy): domain Eukaryota; kingdom Metazoa; phylum Arthropoda; class Insecta; order Neuroptera; family Chrysopidae; genus Chrysoperla; species Chrysoperla carnea. The sequence goes on along the minus strand of NC_058338.1, from coordinate 1,623,045 downwards.
AATCCTCTTTGAAAATTATACCAAAAGCACGAGATAATTGCTTTGGCAACTCGGAAGGTACACTAGAAAGTCGAGAGATCAAGTTTTAATTTTAGTTTTTTCCAAAATTAAAAATTTGCAGGCAACTCAAAGATGTCCAATTATCAAATAAGTGAAATTTACCAAATTTAAAAGACTCCCGACATTATTTTTGGGGCTGGAATCCTATACTCCCACTTAGAACTTAAGAATACTCCCCATTAAATTGCTTTTCAAACGAAGCAAAAAAATCAAAATCGGTTCATCCGTTTAGACGCTACGATGCCACATACAGACTGACAAACAGATACACACACATAGCGGTCAAACTTGTAACAACTCTTTTTTTTAGTTCGGGGGCTGAAAAACTTCTCTATTTACTGACTTGTGGAAGATTCATGTCGATATCGGAAATCGCGAAAAAATACATTTTTTCTGGAATCTCCCGATCAAATCTGGAGTGGTAACAGACATAGTTCGCTTTGAATTGAATTATCTTCTTATTTGAATATTGCCCTAAATGAATATTCAGCAAATTTAAATTTTTCAAGCAATAACAAAACTTTTTCGATTTCCTAAAAGAGAAATCCCATTTCTGACCATTCTTAAATATAACTAGGCCAAATACCACATTGCTCTTTACATTTTATGAGGAAGTTCTCCGATTTTTTTCTCACAATAAAACCAATTTTTCAATAAACACTCGTTATATTATTAATCACGACACGGTCTAAATAAATTGATGATAATTCTAAAACCTTTTTTTTTTTTTGGATTGTATTTGTTTCTAAAGAACCACAGAATTAGAATTAGAATTGAATTGTATAATTATAAAATCTTAATTTGTATGTGATTTTATATTATTTTGTTACAAATGAGTAATTTAATTTCTTCTATCTCTAATCCTAACTATTTACAGCTACGAGTATTTTATGTAATTTTATTAGGTAAGAAGTAGTAAAAGCAATAGATTTAAAGTATGGTTACATCTACAATTTATAAAACCACATGTAATAAAGTATTTAAAAAAGTTGTGGTGGACCTGTATAAATCAGACCAATAAACTTCTGGATTAAATAAATTCTACGATGTATTCAGTGCGCTTTGCCAAGTCAATGTCAGGCTCCGACGAAAACAAAAATTATAAGTGCAAAAGTAATCATGTTTGTTTGTTTGTTACGCTTTCACGCTAAAACTAGCGAATGGTTTTTAATGAAACTGTACAGGAATATAGCTGATATATCAAAATAACAAATGAAATATAATTTATAAAGATAAATTACAGATTTCTGTAAAATTAGTCATTTGACATTAGCATAAACTACAGATTTCCGTAAAAATAGTCAATAGAAAATATTTCACGGCCATCTTCTCTGATATACTCAATGAATCATTACTATTATACATTTAAAAAAAATAGAAAACCATACATATATTTTACTTGTGTAAAACAATCCTTATCATTCTTTCGAGTGTTATACAGAGGGAATAAGCAAGAGAAATCTTTATCAATCTTTACTTTTAAATCCAGCGAAGTGGGTGAGTATCACTCTTATCTATTATGTTATATATTATTTATTATTCAAGCAAATTTTGAAGATATCTGGTCACGATACGATATATAAGTTTTTTTTTATTTCTTTTTTCGGGTATGAAAACAATATATTTCTATCAGGAAGTTGAAACTAAATGTTCATTAAATTAGAAAATCAACTCAAAAATAGAAAAAATAAAAAAAATAAACTAAACCATTTGTTAAAATCACATCTTTAGTTTAAAACGATTTCATTTTAATGGTTCACTGATATGTGACCATCTTAAGAAGACCATGTCACACCATCTTATTACATAAATTCTTAAAAAAAACTTTTTGTTAATTTAACACCAAAAATTTCGTTCCTCTTACTTGGTTTGTCTCCGATGTGAACATTTTGTGTGCGGAAACAATTTAATTTTTTTTTTTTTTTAAACTAGAAACAAAAAAAATTTTAATATAATTTTTGGTTTTATGGTGTTTTCAAGTAGTTTCCACTCTAATTTATTTACGCAATGAGATCGATGATCAATTTAGGGGTTATTAGCTTCAAAAAATGTGTCATAGTAAGGTATCTAAGGTTATAATTTAACCCCTTTTTTGAGTTTGGGGGTTAAAAAAGAGATGCACAGTTTGAGCCCTAAATTCAAAAATTTCAACATTTGAGAACGAGTTATTTTTGAGTTTTAAGAGAAATCGAAAGGTTTTAATCATTGCTCCTCACAACGAAGAATTATAAAGAGTCAATGGATAACAAGACGTCCCCTAAATTCCCTATGGTTAAGGGTTTTTGCAGGAATACTTAATAATAATCGTATTATTAAGTATTCAAATTATCGTCATAATTTGCAGGAATAGAAATTGTACCCAAAAATCTAAAATTTTCATAATAATATGAAAAATTGAAGAAATAAAAGCACTTTCATTAAAACAGATACCAAAAATTAAAGTTGTTTATAGGGTAAAATTGGATAAAATAACATTCTCCACAACCATATAATAATATAATACAAAGAATATTTGAATATAAAATTAGATTATAAAAATATATTTCTACACACTTCTATGTTTTTCCATTTCATACACTTTCTAGACCAAGTTCACTACCATTGCATGGCGTTGAGTTTAAAAACAAATCTTCGAATACAAATTACACATAGAATTCATTTATGTAGAAATTCAACACAATACACAGCACAATTGTGTGTTTCGAAGTATTATTCTGTGTAAATTCTTTAAAACACAAAAAGTGAATATAAATAAATGTAAATATTAAAATATTATATATTTTAATAAATATTCATTGGACTCATTAAAAATATTATTTACATTTTAAAATATTTTAATTTTTAAAACTCAACACCATCAAACCAAAATTGTATGTACCTACTGTGTGTGCTAAGGGCATAGAGAGAGATAGAAAGAGTACTAATTCAAGTTATGTACGGTTTGAGTTGGGAAAAATTGAATCAATTTGGGAATCATTCAATTGGGATTTTGATATTGAAATTTTCTATCGGTACAATCATTCAGATCAGATATTAAAGATCAGATATTAAATTAACATGATTTTTATAATTTTTTTGGTCAAAATTACCTCATCCACCGAATTTCATCAAATTGGAAATCAAAATAAAGTTTTTCTCGATTTTTTCAAATCGAAAATTTTTTTTAATCTCCAATTTCGATAAAACTTAGTATATTAGGTAATTTTGACCCAAAAAGTTCAAAAATCGGGTTAATTTGGTGACTGGTCGAATAGTTTTTGAGATATTAACTAAAATTGAGCCAAATATGGTGATATATCAAAAACTCTGCATTCAATCGTTAAATTAACCTGATTTTTATACTTTTTGGAACAAAATTACCCCATAAACCGATTTTCATCGAATTCCAAAACAAAAATTATTTTTGCGTTTTTCTCGATTTTTTCAAAGGGGTACCCCTTAAAAAAATTGCAAAAAATCGAAAATTTTTTTTAATCTCCAATTTCGATAAAACTTAGTATATAAGGTAATTTTGACCCAAAAAGTTCAAAAATCGGGTTAACTTGCTGACTGGTCGAATAGTTTTTGAGATATGAACTAAAATCGATCCAAATATTGCGATATCTCAAAAACTCTGCATCCAATCCAATCATTAAATTAACCGGATTTTTAAAATTTTTGGATCAAAATTACCCCATAAACCGATTTTCATCAAATTTTTTTTTTGCGTTTTTTTGACTTTTTCAAAGAGATCCCTTACAAAAATTCGAGAAATTTTATTTATCTCCAATTTACCATATACAAAATTCGCATCCCTTTTTGAGCCCCTTAGGGGATGAATTTCCAAAATGCATTTCTTAATGCTCACTTACGTTACTTAAGGAACGTGTGTACAAAATTTCAGGCTTCTAGACTCAGCGGTTTCAACTGTGCCTTGATTGATCAGTCTCATTTATGATCTTTCCATTTTTGTCAAAAAAATTTGATTCAAAATCCCTTTTAAACTACAGCGTCCATCAAAAAAAGATTCTATGAGTTGAACATTGATAGATTTTTCTTATTTTAAGAGCAAACAATTTAAATTTGAAATATTTTTGCTTACACCCAAAGGATTCCAAGAATAAGTTGCACATCAATTAACAAATATTTTTTTATCAATTAAGGTAGATTCAATTTATTTTGACTTGGTGTGTAGGTGTATAATAAGAGTGATCATCACAATATTACAACACAATAACTGCGAGTATGGTAATTAAAAAATATATTTTCCATTTTCATATTTTCATATTAATAATTTTCATTTTTTTTGTTGTATTCGTTCATTTTCTTCATCATCTCTCATGTATTTATATTTATTTCATATTATTCTGATGATTATTCTACTTATTCTAAAATATAAAAATATGCATAAATAATGTACATATTTATGTTTTATAAATTTTATAATTATTTCTTTTTTATTTAAAAACTTTTTATTACTTATTTTATTTTTTTATTTTAAACTTTTTTGTTTTTTAAGTATCAGCAGTCGAAGTTAGTGTTAGCTAACGTTAGCTTGGCTATTTGTTACGCCAGCGTTAACATTATATATCCGTTTTGTTCGTCCTTTGCTTAAAAAATCCATGCTGGATGTGACCTAGAAGGGGCTTGATCAATAACTTGCTGATTGAATAAATTATTGTAACCAATGGTTAGTTTAGAAATTCTAACTTTTGCGTTCTTATACAAGAAATAGTTAATTCAAACTAAAACCCACTAAAACATAAAAATAAGAATAAAATTTTTCGATATCTGCCTTGGTTTTCGAAATATCGAAAGTATCGAAAAATTTAATTCTTACTTTTCGACTTATATTGTCAACTTACAACATCAAAATTGTGTCCCCACTGCTGTGCTCGCACATTCTTAATTAACAATTTGTATGAAAATATAATTGGCGCAGCCGGTAGGATTAAACTACAATATTTTCTGAAGTAATGCCACGAAAGCTGAAACTTATTTTATTTTCGGGCTGAAAACACTACCTTTCCCTTATCCAGAAAGTAAAAAAGATATCATCATTTTGTAACACTCAAATCGTTAAGTTTTTCGTGTTGTTGTTTTTAAGTAAAAAAGACAATAATAAAAAAACTTTTTTTTACATTCAAATGTGTTTTATTCTATTCCGAACACCTTCACCATCTCTCCCACATTTTTATATGCGCTCCTCTTTTACATAATTTTTTCACACAAATTTTTTAATTAAATTTTTGTAGTTATAAGAAGTAAAAAAAAATAAATATTTTTTTTTATATTTTTCCTTTTTGTGGGTTTTTCTTTTACTGTTTTTCGTTTTTTTTTTTTTTTTTAAATTTTCATGTTCTATTTTTATTTTCATGTTTTGTTGAATTTAATGATTATATGTTTATTTACAATATTTATAAACTTATTTTTTTTTCGTTGTATTCAATTTTTATGAATTTTCTTCGATTTTCTACGCAAATAATTCACAAAAAGTATTCTTAATAGACTTTTTTCACATTTTTTAAATGAAAGTAAATGTCTTGATAAATGGGCTAATTTTTTTCCCCGATTTTTTTGAAGCCATATGACCGAGAAAACAGACAATGAAAAATTGGCGAAAATGATCCGGAAACACACGATGTTACACGAAGGTTGGTTTGACGTCATTTAAAGTCGATAATAGTGATATATTAATACAACTGTTGACACTGTTTTATTGTCATTGCTTGTCGAATTGACATCACAGATCACGTGTGCGGTGGAGCCAAAAAAAATCGTTTTAAGATATTTCAATTATTGTGACTTTTTAACAATTTTTTCCATAGTGTTTTATTGTTAAAAATGTGTAATTTTTGAGTTACAGGCTCTACTCGACCTATATTTTCATAAAAAATTATCAAAAAGCATTTCTGTTTTTCAGGAAAAAGGTCTATAATCAACCCAACCCAACTCAACCCAACCCAACCCAACCCTGAGTACATAAGTAAGCGCTACATTTATTATATACGAAAATACGGTAGAAACATAGTTCGAACCGGATGTCCCACGACACCTCTCGTTTTTTTTCTTAATTTGACCATTTTCCAATAATTTGTTTTGTGTCATTTGGTCTCAGATACAATTTAAAATCGTAAATCTTGCATGAAGATATTAGAAGTTTAAAAACACTCTCGAGCACGACTTTCTTTTACATGTAGTGTCAGTCACATTTGCATTAAGTTAAATAAATCATATATCATAAAATTTTATGAGCATATTACTTTGCTTAAAATGTAAATGGTGCTTGTTTCTGACAACACATCCCTTTTACAGCAAGGGAGTAAAATCGTTTTATTTATAAAAATTATACTTTAATAACGGGTAAAGTGAAAATTGTCTCTATACGAAAATGTTTGCCACTTTTGCTCGTCACATATAAAACAACATACATTTTCATGATAAATTATTATACACACTGGATTTTCACACAACAACAAAAACACGCATTTTCCTGATGTGATTTGGGGATTAAAAATAGTTTTTCAACAACAACCAAAGAAGAAAATACATAACAATAATATTATTATGGTGTTAGTGTTGGAAACACACATACACACAAAACATGGAAAATAACTTGAATTTTCCATTTTCACTCAACAACAACACAGCGAACGTGTATGTCTGTATATGTTGTGTGTTCTATGCGGTAATTTGAAAGTAATGTTAAAATTATCGTGGGAATTGTTTTATAAAATATTAGGTTTGATATGTGATACCTACAAAACTCGGTTCATCAGTTTTCGGTTCATATATGTGCTGTCTTTTATAATCATGTAGTTTTCATATTTTCACAACTAAATTTTCATATGTTTTTCACCTCAAAAAAACACAACCAAATGTAATCAGTGAAAATTTAAGTTCAAAAGTCTTTTTTAGGGTAAAATTTAAGGTTACTTGACAATTCACTCAAAGAAAATGGTGTAGTTGGATAAATCGTACCGCCGTTCAGTTTGTACCCGTTTTTCTTCGTGATTTTCTTTGTTCTTTAAACCAGAAATTGTATTTTTTTTATTGAAAATATCTATTTAAACCGATTCGGCTGTCACGTGATTAGTCAACTGGTTAACTAGGCAATTTTTGTATGACGTAATTGTAAAAGATGGTCTAAGAATATCGAAAAAGCGTCAAAAACCATGGTTTTTTTATGTTTTCCTTTTTGAAAGCACAGTACCCACAGATAAATGTTTCAAATATCATACATTATTCGAATATGATATACGTCTTTTTAGATTGGAAAGTTTTTTAAAACTTAATACATACATTTTTGGTAAAATCATAGAAATTAATAATAACAATTCGATTGAAAATTGAAAATTCTATATCCTTCTTGTGTTTTCAATTTTAATTAAATTAGCTTTCGATATGTATATGTATATGAAAACCAGAATGTTTGGAAAATGAATTAATTTATTTGGTTTTTCCAAAAAGTAATATATATATGTAAATGAATTTTCCATCTTTATTGCGGTTAAATTTGTTTTCTATATAAGTGAAAAACTTTCTATTTGATTTTAAATTTTAAAAAATCATCATGAAGAAAATTTATCACAGATTCTGGAGCTTTCTAAAATGAAAACATAAAGAAAACGTTGATTTTTGACGCTTTTTCGGTATTTTCAGAGCATTTTCTTACATTTACGTCATAAAAATTGCTTAGTTGACTAGTCACGTGACAGCCGAACTACTTTAAACAAGCCAGAAAAAAAATCAACAAATCGTTAACAAAATAATTTCAAATATTTTGAACAAAACAAATTATGGTAAAAATTTATTACTCATGGCCACATAAAGTACTAAATGACTTTATAAAAGAACAATTTAGTATGATAATGAGCTTCAACTTACATAGCAGCACTCCCTCCTGCCCCTAAACCCGTTGTGTATACAAAATTATAATAATTTGTTGAACATTTATACTAACAGTATTTGTAGGTATATGAAACCTAATAAATAATATGCGGTCAAAATGACTTTTAACGATATGGAATGGACGAATAAAAATATTCATATTTTTTGTTATAATATTCAAAAAGTAATAATAATTTTTACAAACAAAAGTTGTGTATACTAATTATAATGTTCTATACATGTGATAAATAACATTTTTATTTATTGGTCGATATCGAAAAAAAAAGTAATGGAAACCTGTTGGAAAATTAATGTTTTATTCATTGTTTGACGTAATATGTAAACGTAATTGGCGCAGCCGGTAGGAATTCAAATAGTATTACTGTATACAAAGTGTCCAGCTAAGTTAGCTACATAATATGCTTTGTAAAAAGCTCTACTTTCAAAAATATGAACTTTCGACATCGAATATAAAGGATTTCCAAAAATTGAGAAAGTCTAATAGGAATGTTAATGGTCGTTTAGAAATATAGATCATTTAGACCAGGTAATAAGGGAAACGGTTCAATCAAGAAAATATGCATGGAATGCGATGGTGAATTTGTCGAGGCAAAAACGAACTGAACATTGAAAAACTCGATTTCCACAAATTCGACACTCAGATCATTAATTCACTTTTTCAGATTCTCTGCAATAAATTTTCTATGCCAATTTTGGTGTGCCTATTGAACAGGGGGCAGAGAATGTTCAAGAAAATTACCAGAACATTATTAAGCGAAAAAATATGTAAAAGAAAGTTTTCGAAACAAAAGTATAAATTATAATACGTCATTAACTTTGGGTTAACGTGTTCTGTGTGCTGTTTGGACAAAACATACACAAAAATCAATTCGTAATGCTTACAAGAATTTTTTCATACGAGGAAAAATTTTCTATGTATAAGAAAATATTTGTTTTACATTTTTTTTAAATGTAAAACATCACAGTCATTACTTCCATAAATACTGATTTCTCAATAATTTCTCAATGACAAATTTTTATCGAGATGAAATTCTGATTTCTTATATTTTGGAATAAATATTTCTATTTTATTAACCCATCAGCACTCGCGTCAACCATTTGGAAGGTTTTAGTTGCGTGATGAAAGGTTTGCCCCCGTGTTCTATGCATGTAAATCATAACCTCTACATAATTTTATTTTTATTGCACTAGCTAATTAAAAATAGTTTTATTACGTGATTATCGAATGATATTTGGAAATCATTTTTTCCTTTAATTTACTGAGTTCGACTTTTAACACGAGTGCTGATGAGAAACTAACATCTACTAAAAACGAGTAAAATAAATTAAAATTCCAATACAAAAATGGGACAAAAATTTTTCGAAAAGAAAAAACCTATACGGAAGTGTAAAAAAAATTTTTCCATTTATATATAAAAAAAAAAGCAGAACTTAAAAGATATGGGTGGCTATGTGTGTGTGTTTAACGAATAAAAAGCTTGTGCTTTATTTTTTCCCAAACTAATACTATCACATAAAAGCTTTCAATGTATTTTAAACCAAGAGCCAGGGTCTTACCATATGGGTTGGGAGATAAAACCAAAACAATTGAAACAAGAAAAATGGCACCAAAAACCGACCATTTTCATCTCTTTCACCTAGGAAATTAAAAATTTTTTAATCGATTCAGCTTGCCATGAATTTTGAGAATATGCAAAAATATTGTGATAATTTGTCAATTATGAAAGTGAATTATCAGAAGTTAAAGATAATAGAAATAAGTTAAAGTAAGTACATGGAAATTTAATGCTATGTGGGTAATTTCTGCCCATATGATTAACAACTCTCTTTCACATACCCAAAACAAAGACGTATCTTCGTCACGACCTGGCCCTTAATGTATGATATATGTGAATAAATGTTAGGTTAGGTATTATAGTTTAGTGGTGTCAATATCTGATTGCGTTATGAGGAATGTTCACGAACTCATAAATCAACAACTCTCACGCGTAGTGTAGTACTACAGTACACATTACACATTACACTCCATTCACGCGTTACTTACTTACTAGCAGCGAACGATACCAATGTTGAATAAACAAATACATATATAGAGAGAAAACCCATCATCATACCAAATACCAACTCATTCCATACACACTAACACCACTTCTACACTAGCTATATACTATATAATATATACCGTAATCTAACATGCTAACATTTGACTTCACCATCAAACATTGATGGTGCACACAACCAGCCCCCCCCCTCCCCCCATCGCATACAACACAACCACCCAATTATTCGATCGAACTAAACATATTTTCATTTTATTTTTACCGTATGTCAATTTTATTGATTTACAATTTATGTTTCTGTTTATTACTACAGATCACTCTCTTTCATAACGTTACAAGGGAAATTTTTCAGGTGCGGAACCCTAAACTCGGACTTGAAACGTAACTAAGAACACTGTCCATTATCGTTTCAAACGAAAAAAAAACTCATAATCGGTTCATCTCTTTAAGCGCTCCTATGCGACAGACAGACAGACAGACATGCACACACACATAGCGGTCAAACTTATAACACCCCTTATTTTTTTTCGGGGGTTACAAATTTCGACAATAGATAAAATTACATGCAGTTAGAAGAAGTTTCAATCACATATACCATTTGAAAAGTTAAAGCATGAGCAATAACCTCATAATGCGAGTGCTGACCGGTTAATCTAAGCTCATATTATGTTTTTTGTTTTTACATATTTTGTCACCCCCTGCTGAAGACTTGATTTTTGAAAAACAAATTTAACATGCTATATAAATAAAAAGCTCTCAAATACTAATATAGCAAAGTAAAAAAAAAAAAAACACACAAGCTCGCCTCGGATGGTATGCTTTTCCTATACGATAACTAAGTACATCAAACATGTTGGAGAGAACAATTCAACCACCCCTCGTTTTTATCCCACAATCCCGTATATATTTGGTCCAAGTCAATACATACATAGTTGTTCTAACGGTAACAGAATTCCACTTACTTTACTGCAAACGAAAATACAAACAGAGAGAATCAAATATATCGGGTATCTCAAAGAAGTTGTAGAAAAGAAAAACTGCGATTCCCTTAAATATATTCGATTCCAAGTTTTTCTGTACACGTCCATCATAAAAATTCACTCTCATAGTTTTTTCGCGCCTAGAAAATCTTCAAAAATAATCTTTGAAATAACTCGACTAAGAGTTGATTCATTCATTTGAACAGTGTTGTTGTAAACTACTATAGTTTTTTATGTGAAATATCTTTAACGGCAAATTAAACCGACTGTTAGAAATAGTTTTGACAAATAGTTTTATAGACAAATATAGATCAAAGTTTGCTACGATGTCAATGATAATAATTCTTCTCACAAGCAGTATGTAACGAATGTTTCTTTATAAATCGAAAATATAAAATTACATTAAATCATTGTAAGAAAAATATATAAATATATTATAAAACTACTAGTCGAATCAGTGAGTGTTTCGATGTTCCACATACCTGCTAGGCTTCCGCGAATGCTCGCATTTTTTATATTAATCTATTTATGGAATGTCTGATGAAAAATTTAGGCCTGAAAGATGTCGGTTGTCGTATGCCGAGAATAATTGAGTTAATTTGATCGTCTGTTTTTTTCTGATTCACCTTTCTATTTTATTTCGGGTAACTAAAGATTATATGGTTTGTCCTATGTACATGTTTTTTCACTTTCTCGGGGAAATTATTTTACAGATCCTCAAATTCGAACATTTTCGAAACGTTCTGTATTTATATACAGAAATATGTGTATGTTTTATCAAATAACCCTCGAATATAATATATAGAAAACTTCCTTATCGTCATTCTTTGACTCTCCCCCCTCCTTTTACGCCTTTCTACCTCTTGTGATGATATCCTTTGAGTATATATGCATTATGTTTAGCTAATATTTGTTTAAATAAGATGTATAAACGGAATGGAGAGTGCGGAGAAAACGGAAAACGGAGAGGCAATGTATAAAAAAAATGATTATCTTTTACTTCTTGGAGGTTTTTTTTTTTTGTTTAGAAATCATTTTGAAGATAGCTACCCCGAAAAACCAAGAAAACGTACAAACACGAAACGCAATCTTTTGTTGATTTTATTAATATTATATATTTTTTTCTGTGGGTTTTAGTTTGTTTCCCTAGCCTCGTTCGGTTCGTTGTTTTTGCGTGTTGAAAATATTGAAATGTTTATTTTATTATAGAAATCGAGAAGGTTCGAGTTAACTGACCGAATAATATTTAATTTTGTTATTTATAAATATGAAAAATAATATTTGGTTAGAGATTTTAAGCCGACGGACAGAATATTTGTTTGGAAAATGTTATAGAGTCACTCAATTTTTTGTCTATATAAATGAAAATTTTCCCCGAAAAGTTGTGCATACGGTAATAACGGTACGGCTCCTGACTTCCCGGAATCGTGAGGTAGCAGTCCCTTTTACCAACAAATGACTCGAACATTGACTTATTAGACTTTCAATTAAATTCAGCAGGCCATCCCGATTGGGATAAATAAAATGAAAATATTTATCATAGGAAAAATCATGGAAAATAGGTTTTCTTTTATAAAAATGAATACAATGTATTTAAGAGTAAACAACCTTTATTTACCTTTCAAGAACAAAAAAGCACATGAAAAGTATTGAGATCATATGTTTGGATAAATAAATAATACTACTTATATTATACCTTTTTAATATGAATATAAAAATCATACAAACTCACGTGACTTAGATAATATTGGGCCCATAACATTAAAGCTCATTGTAATATAAATGACTTGTGAGTTATAGTTGTCGTATATAAACCCCCCAACCCCATCTACCCACACCTCATCCCACTAATCCCCTATATTAAATATGGTAGAATGTCAAGCCAAGTAATTGCTATACACACATATATATTTATATTTAATCATTTGTCAAAAACTAACTTAGGTTTTTTTTTTCTTTTATTTTTGACTAATAATCATGTATTTAGTTTGGAAAATAAATGTTTTCAACAGTTCTTTCTCGGGTGTGGAGATTATCACGAAAAATTATTTAAATTACTTTAAAAAGTATTCATTCTTGTGTTTGTTTTTAAATCGAATTAACACACAGGTTTTCGTTTTGAATATACAGAGTGTTTTCTAGTTGACTCGGAAAAATGCTGCTACAAGACTAATCTCATCAAGACGAACAAAAAAGATTATGTAAAAAATTTTGATCTAAAGCGTAATTTCCGAGATATTTCAATACCTTTCGTCCAATCATAAAACACTTACAGTGTTTCTCTTGGTGAGCTGAATCTCCTAGTAAAATTTTTGAGGATCAGTTTAAGACCACCCTGTATAAATAACAAGTTGTTAAACCTTCCTAGGTTATGAACTAGGTTAGTTGACTAGTTGACTAGTCACGTGACAATCAGACAACTTTAAGAGATTTCCATTTATTAATTTTATCAATCTTTATCCGTACCTCATTTTACTTACATAAAAAAAACTGCTCAATTTACTTACAACCATTACAGCAGGATAAGTATCTACCTGCATATCCTGATTGTAATTGAGTCTGGATAACAAGTATATTTACACGGTAACTATTTAAACAGAATATAAATTGTTTTTTAAAAATGTTTTGTGTATTTTATAAAATAAAATATAAAACAATAACACACATATTTAAATTAAAAAATTTTTTTTTCTGAATGCATGAAATGAATTTAAATAAGGCCATTTTAGTCATTGTTTTGAATATTAAATATTTATTTATGTATATAGTACTGTATACACACAGTATATAGAGTTGTATGATCCATGTTCCATATTCCATGTGTTCTTGTTCCATATTCCATATACATTTTGTTTTAAAAAGTTTTCATGTATTTTATTTACAAAAAAACATTTTTGTTTCTAAATGATTGAAATATTATTTATATACAAAAATATGTGAAATGACAGACGAAAACTGTTTACCATTATGTAAATAGTATCTACAAGTATTGTGAACAAATTTGGATCAATCCTTGAAACTATGCCTGGGATTTTATACCAAATTTCTGGTTTGACAAAAATGGACAAATCATATATAAGTTTTAAACCAAAACTGTTTTTATTATTTATTTTCCATGATAATTTTAAAGACAGTTTAAAAAGACTTTAACTATCAAAAGATAAAACGATAACGCTCATTAAAAAAATGTTCGTAAAACATCGTTGTGACGTAATAATGTTAATTGAATAGTATAGACTGTAATTAGTTATTAATGAACATTATTACATCAAAACGATGTTTTACGAACAATTTTTTTTTATCAGGCGTATTTTTAAAATTATGATGAAAAAATAAAAAATTAAATGTGACCTTTTCATTTTTGCTTGCTCGCCAAATAATATGCCCACCCCGAACTAGATCATTTATACTGTTTCAATTTTTTATGTATTTCAGTGTACAGATAGTGTGTATTTGTATGCCGTATCGCATCCCGTACGATGTAAATTTTGATGAAAATTTTATTTTTATTTTAAATAATATTTTATTTATTATATTTTATTCAATTTATTTACAACAAAAAACACTGAATTTATTTTTATTTTTATTTTATTACTTATTTATTTATTAAATTTGTGTCATCTCTGTTTTATTTATTATTGAGACATCAATTCTAAAATAAATTTATGTTTTGTTGTTTACTAAATTCTTGCTTGGGTCAAGGCTATGACCTGATGGTTTCAAGTTCAATGTCATAGTTTTCGTTTTTCTTTTTAATTCGAGGTTAAGAAGCTTAAAAAAGTGAAAGGAGCACTCAATGCCCCTCTTGATTTTGTCCCATGCAAATTAAATGCTGCTGTTTGAATAAATAAATTATTTTAATTTTTAAATCGATGAAAATGTATATTTTTCACATATATTTCGATATTAAAACTAAAATTTGCCTATTTTTAGATTCTATATGTAATTATTTCGAAGATTTTTGATGATTAAAAAATTCGTAACACAGCAGCTACGTTAGCTAAGTGAATTCCATCAGAGATTGAAAAAAATAACACATTATTCTTAAAATCGAATATTGCATTTTTAGTTTTCCACGAATTTTTATTTCGAAAACTAAGCGCCCAAAGAAAAAATCACAAATGTACTTTTTTGCTTAAAACTGATCAAAAAATACAAAATTTTGTACTTTGCGCATTTTAATCGCACATTTCTCCGCTTCACTATTCTAGACTAATTTTATTGAAACTTAATCAGAACAATTATCTCAATAATTAAAAACAATTTTCTCTATTAAATTTTATATTTTTTAATAATAAAAGCTTTGAGCTTTCTCTTCTATTAATGATTTCATGTCGAAGAATAAAAAATTATTTGTGCTTAAGTTTTTTTTTTCAGTTCTTCCACTTTCTACATCGAATACAATAACAAAAACAAACAACCAAAAGCAGCCATATACAAAAAAAAGCTCTCACTTCAACAAGCTTTCTGGTTGTATATGATGCTGTTTTCCCTATATACTTCTTGCCTAATGCCCTTATAAAATACTCACATCTAGGAAAAATTATTATTCGCTGTTGTTGAAAACGTCAAAAACATCAAAGAATTGAAACGTTTAAAACAAATGAAACTTTATCATCAAGCACAAACTATACGAGCTTTAGTCAAGCTTTCATGCTTGTTAATAATCTGTGTGTTTTATATATATATATGTACATTAAAATTATTTTTCCCTTGCTTTGTGTACTTTAAAGGATCCCGTATCGATGGAAAAAAAAACGAAAATGTCGTGGGACACCCGGTTGAAACTATGTTCTTATCGTACCTTCGTATATTATTAATGTAGCGATTACATTTTTTTTACGAATATTTGCTGTGTATTTTTTGCTGGTTTGAATGAGTGATTATGCACATGGTCAAATTTATAAGATCATTTTGTGCTTTTTCCTCTGTGACTTGTAGTCGAATGTACTCCCAAACAAATAAGGATACAGAACATAGTACAGAACCAAAATTTTTTTTCATAATCCCAATTGTTTTTTACTCTGTACTTCATTTATTTATAAAATATTTAATTTTTTCTAAATGCTGAAAAATTTTCTAAATCAAAAGAGATTCGCTACGAGATTACCTACGAGATGGCAAAAGTAAATATCTTGGTAAAGCTTGTAATACAGAACCTTTTCGTTACACTTAACCGTTCATTTCATAACGTCCGTTCGCCCTCGTTTAAGAGGTTGATGTTTTTGATTAGCCTCATCAGAATGATATGTAGGGGATGAACGAATGATCATTACATGATACAGAAGTAGGTTACTTAGAAGTTTCTAGGTCAATATTCATTCAACATTATTTTTTTTGTGTCAGTCACAAATAAAATGTATTCCTTTTTATCAATTAGTTAATCTTATACAGAGAATTTTTTTGGTTTTGTCATGTACCAGTGAGTGGATTGATGAGAGACAAAACGGAGAGTACATCAATGGTTCTGAAGATAAAATGGTTCATTACGTACGATAAAAACATACTAAAGTTTAGAAGTTTTTCGACTTTTCCTCCGATAATCAGTTTTGATTCAAAAGATCAAATGTCTCTTGTATAAAACTCACCGTTTTAAAATGAAAATCGGTCAAGAAATACGGAGATCGGACACCGGTGACATGAGAACACTGCATGCTAAATTCTGTTTTGCTAGAAAGAGATATAATCAAATCTTTGATGGCTTTTATTTTGATTGTTTTTATAGTTATTCGAAAAATAGTTTTTCTCTGTTTATTGTTATTTTTCAGGTCTAGAAAAATTGATATTATTCCCTTCCGTAACTATCGAAAAGGATGAAAAGTTTTCAATCTCTTATTTCGAAATTTTTATATACTTTTAGATTCTTTTCGAGGACGCCAAAACCGAGGATATGGCCTATGATTATCCAACGATCTAATTTTAGTTTGAATCATAAGATATTTTACATGTTTTTCTACATGAAAATGAACCCGCAGGTAAAAATTTGGTATTTCCCAGATATTTTTAAAAATAACATAATACATAATTTTGAATATTAATTTGTCCCTAATAAATATATCCCCAGGTCAACATATTATTATTCATATCTGATCCAGTGTATGTATGTATATATAATGATGATGTTCCTATAGGAACATACATGGTAAAACTGCCTGTGGGAGAGACTGATGATCATATATGTATATATATTCGAGTTGATCGGGATGAAAATATTATTATACATATGACAAAATATTACAACATTCTTTTTTTCCCAATGAATTTTAATTTAATTTCCAATTAAGGATTAGTATCGTGTTTAATTTTAATTATCCTACAGGATGTTGGATATAATTAAAATTATTTATCACAAAAATTGAAAATGTATACCTGAATTTTCATATTTTATTTCATGCATATCATTTTTTTTAGTAAAATTTAGTACGTGAAGTGAAATTTACAAAATTTAAAAGATCCCTCGACAATTTTTTCGGGTACGGAACCCTTAACTCACACTTAAAATATAGATACGATGTCACAGACAGACAGACAGGCGGATGTACAAGTAAGCTTGAATTAATAAAATTAAAAATGATAATTAAGGAAGTTTAAATCGTTAAAATTTAAATATATTTTGATCCGATGCTTTTGGGACATCCTGTAAAATAAGTAAGATATGTATGATTCAAATTCTCTCGGGATTTCACTCATTTTCCGGTTTTTCTGTTTTTCTCTGGTTCTTTTCTTCCATTTTCCATCTTTTACATTTGTGTAATAAAGATATTTTTATTTATAAAATATAATCGATAAATATCACATTGATATCGAACAATGATATCTCTGTTCAATGTAAAGAGATATATTAATTTAATTGATTTAGATACAGCTATTAGTTTGAAATACCAGCTATAACTAAATGGGATACACCATTTAGTTTTACCCATTATTCACTTTGTAATAGAAAGGAATTTGTTTTTATCTCGAAAATAGAAAAACTTTCTATTGTGTGTCGCATTTAAGATGAAGACACTCTCATATTTTCGTTATTTAAAGGAATGTCGATTTGGAATTTTTTATTCACAGTCATAAAGTGTGATCGGTCACATTTTCTAAGATACTTTACCGAAATCAGAACTTCGAATTTTTTCTTGCGTCAGAGATGGTTAGAGATATCAAAAAAAAAATTATTCGAAAAAGTTGCTTAGAATATTTATATAAACTTGATTGAAATAATTTTGAATAAAGATCAAAATAATGAAAAAAATTACACAAAAAGCACTTGGTCTGCCGAGCTACAAGTCATAAAAGTCGCAGTTATTTGTATGTATTTTGTGTTTATTGAATTTCCTGTATTGATACGATATAGATTCGGTGAAGCTAGTTTCTAAAACATATAAATTCAACCAGGTTTATTGGTTATGTGTAAAAAGAGATAGAGACATAACCATTAAGTACGTTTTTACTTTGTCTAAATATCTCTGAAAATTGTCTGTCTGTCTCTGTTTGAACTGAAAATATATATTTATAAAATAAAAATAATATACCTTTAAATTATATGAGATATTACAGGATGATCAATTAATCGCATGATAGTTATCATGCGATTAATGTGGTGAGTATGACCCTTATAGAGATTTGATCTTATCACAAGAAAAACTTGTCTAAATTTCAATTCAATTCATTAACTACTTTTAAACTTTTTCAGCCATAAACAAACGGAAGGTAAAATATACAAGATACAATGGGTATAAAAAAACTATTATAAATGATAAAAAGACAACAGCACACACTGCCGTTCAAATACTGACTGTGCTTAACTTGTTACCAATCGTGAAGCGGTGTGTATACATGCCACTTCGGAAAGGACCATCTGAACTATGGTAACCACCGCACAAGAATTTTTACCCCATATGAAAAAACTATTATAACTATTTCATTAAAAACCGAACACGCTGTATATACAGAGTGGACCATTTTTATCTATACACCTAAATATCTAATTTTGTAGCTAACCAATCAAAAAATACCCGAAACAAAAGTTATAGATTTTGATGGGAGGGGGACGACTCTTGGCTATTAAAGAAACCCGAAGGCCCAATCCGATGCCAGAACATGGAGTCCCCCATCAAACTCAGTAACTTTTGTACAAACTATTTTGTGATTGGTTTATTACAAAACTAGATTTTTAGGTGTATAGATTAAAATGACCCACTCTGTATGGTATGTAATGTAAATGAAACCGAAAATAATATAAAGAGATTATGATATTGGTATTATATGGTTATGGTCGTTAAAACATATCGAATATTCTAAATGGTATACGAATAGACCTACTTTTACCATGATATAGACCAGATATAGAAAGCTTTCATTCATCCATAGTCATATAATATTTAGAGTTAGCTAGTCAGTCAGGCTAACAAAGCTCACTGGTAGTACACAAGCACAGTACATGCTATACAGTCAGTATCGAACTAATTCAAAATCAATATGACAGTCAATAACACACCAATAATAATCAACTAAATGTACTTTATTCATTAAATGTTTCATTTCTACTGCTACCACTATACTTGTATTATATATATATATCTATATCCATGATATTTTTATTTTTTTTAATGATCAAAATGGGTAACATTATTATTATTATAGGATGTTTTGTACACAGAGTTCAGAAAATGGTAAAGGTAGAAGAGGAAAAACTTATGAAACTATCTGTGGCATGGTAGCACCTAAATGGATGAGCCAATTTTGAACCTATGTTACCAATGTGAGTATTTCGTACCCGAAAAAACTAAAAAGAAGACTCTAAGAAAGAGAAGGCTCTAAGAAAAAAGTTAATTTAATGGAAAGTGTTCTTTGATACATTCCAAGTACGAGTTTAAAAACATTTCTCAGTGATATAATTTTTATTGCAATAGCACTTACACATTTTTTTATTGTATATATCAGCAAATTTTGACTGAAAATGTGCAGAATTCCGTCAGCAACAACTTTAACATATTTGTTAACATTTTCTCATATTTAAAATTTCAATTTGCCTTGACAATTCACTTGATGTCACATTGGACATGTTATTACATCCTATCAACTAACCATTAAGACAATTTTCAGTGATTTTCGAAGATCATTACGATCATAACGCTTCTGTTAGTTGTAGTATACCAACCCTTCAATAATTTATAAACACTCTGTCTGAATAAATTCATATGATGGAATAATGTTATAAATAACATATATAGATATAATAATAATAATAATAATAATAATAATAACAATAATGATACCTTTTCACAGAATTTTATTTTTTAAATAATATTAAAAAAATATATATTTAATGAAATTAAAAAGAAAAATTTATTTATCTCTATCGTTAATAAAATAAAATCTATCATCAAAATGAACGAACATTGGCAGAGGAAAATAAAAGGTTTCAATAAGAAAAACATCGATGGATTAGTTATTGTTAGTTACTAGTTGACTAGTCACGTGACGACCGAACTACTTTAAATTGTAAACTAAAATTTTAAACAAAAGTATAAAAAAACTATTATAAATAAAAAAAATAAATATTTTAACTGAGCTGGGTTTCGATCCCAGGTTCTTTTGTATTCCAGTCCAGTCGTTATACCACCTATCCAGGCTGAATTTTTAGTGTTTCATTCAACTTTTTAGTTTAATGGTCACGCGAGTTCAACGTTCTCTTAACTTTGGCCACAAGTTCTCTAAAACCGAAGTTCCTTAAGGATGTATATGAGCATGGTAGTGGGGGCACAAATTTAAAAATAGATATTTTCAATTTTGATGATAAATTTATATTATTACTTGACGATATAAGACGAAAAGTAAGAATACAATTTTTCGATATCTGGCTTAATTTTCAAAATATCGAAAATTGAAAATTTTGTTTAATTATTTAGCTTTCGATATTTCGAAAACCAAGACACATATCGAAAAATTTTATTCATATTTTTCGTCTACATTCATGAAGTTATAACAAAATTCATCATCAAAGTTGAAAATAAGATACAAATAATTTCAACCCTTAATCTACCCTGCTCTTACATCCCTTATATGGACGGTGACACTTAGTTTTTTTCTTTTCTAATTCATTGCTAATATGTTTACTTTCTATTAAAAAGTTTTTTTTTTTAAATTTGTTTTCATTCATTCCAAATGAAAATTATCAAAAACTTCCAAAATATGTCGTTTTTTGAGATTCCTCCATAAGAGCCAATGTATTTTATATCGATTTTTAATGACTTTTTTCTTAAAAATTTGCACGGTTACCTAAGCTGAAATTTTAACCACATATTCTTTGAGTAAAAGACTAGCTGCAAACAAATTTTGAGCCTTTAAATCAAACATTGTTGTCATGCTCATACATCCTTAAAGTTCAATCGATTTTGAATTGAGTGACGAAAGAAATATTTTTTAGGGAAAAAAATTACAAAAAGAATAATTACTCATTCAAAAAATAATAATAATAATAATGAATAAAAAAAAAAAAATCAAGGATGATGAATTAATAAATAAATTGATAAATTAGCACCCCTTTTTTTTAAAATAAACCAAACATGGCAGTTTATTTATCATAGTCTGATGGCTGATGGTGTATTATTAATAAAATAAATATTATTTTGTGTATGAACGAACGAACGGTAATTAACTAAACTGAATACAAAACATTTTTGTTAATGATTTGAAAATTTTTTTAATTCAAATATAAATACATATAATAATATAATAATATAGATGAATCATACATTTTTAAAATAATAAAAATACCTAATAAACTTATAGACCGGAAGATAAGTGATAGATTTGGGATGTTTCGTAGGTTCACTTGTGTTTTGTAGATAAATCTCAAGCTTACTTTCATCAGTTGTTAGGATCTCTCTAAATTTGTAGTCAACTCCAATAATTTTCATTTACGATTGCTTCAAAATATCTTTTAATACTTAACTCAATCAATATCTGTACTTTATTGGTTAAATTTAATAGTGCTTATAACTCCTTAACTATTGAATTTTGGATAAAAGTTCAAGAGGGACTTACGACTTAAAATTCTTCATAGAATACAGTCTTAAGTTATGACCATCGAATCATAGGACACCCTGTATATAAAAGTGCTCGTTTACGCTAACTCCAAAACCACAAGATCGATTTCAATGAAATTTTGTAGATGTGTATTTCTTGGTCTTACTTATAAGAGAGAATAGTTTTGATGAATTAGATTTATCTGGTCACGTTTAATACCTTGAAATTTTGTTTAATTCTAGTCAAAACTAAAAATAAACCTTCATAATCTGTCATCATCTAACGGCCTATAAATTATATTATATATATATAGATAAAATTTTATATAATTTTGGTGATTAAAAGTCGTGGGGTGGGTAATATGAGGAAAGGGTGTGCTGGTTCTGTATGAAGGTGCAGGGGTTGATTTGTATGTAATATTAATTGAGGATAGATAATCAACTCATATAAAACCTACGTATAGTATTAGTTCACCAGTCAGTCAGTCAGTACTCAGTCCACACGTTTATCCAATAAAATAACATAGAAAAAAGTATTTTTAATTACATCAAATAGTTTAATCAATATTTATTTGATGACGGTACAGTGTGATTCAGCAAAGATGTAAGTGTTATAAACGAAATATACAGGGTGTTTTAAAATTTACTTGGATAAACTTTACTACGAGCTTAAGCTCTTCAAGGCGAATAAGAAAGTTATTTATTAAATTTCGATCAGAGACGTACTTTTCCAGATATTATAGATATAATTTTTGGTTCAATGCTACTTCCATAGTTTCAACCAAATTTCATTAACTTAATAATTCAGTATCTTAGATAAATCTTTCCAATTTTAACTTGAATCATGCTGTAATCATCTATTAGCGTACAAGTATTATAAATTTTAATGCGTTTACATATTTTTTTTCTTTATTAATGGAAAATAATTTACACTGAATAAATTTCCTCTCTATCTGTAAGGAAATTAATATTGATGATCATCTTTCCTCTTTTTGTAAAATTTTCATCAAATTTAATAATTTTGAAATGAAAATTTGCACACAAAAAAATATATATGAATATTAAAAATAATATTTATATAATTTTTACAACATGATGGAAAATACATAACTCGTATTTTTTTTTCGTGCGTCTGCTATTGTTACAAAAAAAAAAATGCAATGCAAAATTATTAAATTAAATTTATAACAAAAAAAAAAAAAATGTAATCATAATTTTTTTTTGTAATCCATAAATGTATCGTATTTGCCTATTTACACATAATAGTTCGAGAGGTGGACATAGCAATCCCTCTTTATCTGCAGACAAATTTTTTTCTTTTCATTGCTTTTCTTTTTGGTTGATAATTTTCTATGTCAATTTTTTTATTTATTTTTACAACCGCTTTCAAATCTATTACATTTTTTTCAAAAGGTACACTTCTCAATAAAATTATCAAAATTCGAGAAAAATATCTGTCTTCAATTTTCATGATACTTGCTCTTAAGATAATTAGAACTTGACGAAAACATTTTCAGCTGTTGAAATCTGTTATTACATTTATCGAGATATCAGCTTTAAGGTAATGACAAATTTCAAACCCAATGGACTGATAACGGCATAGCTTGGAATTGAGAAAAAAACTGGTTCAAATTATTAAGGAGGACTTACTAGGATCAGTTCCGCTATCATTATGTAGAAAAAACTTTTATTTTCTGGGGATCCATCAATTAGTTTCATTTAATTTTTCCATAGTAGAGAAAAAAAATTTTGTTATTTCAATTGGGTATGTTTTTATTATTTTTATAAAAGGATTTTGTAATTTAATTATTTTCACACACACACAAATTATGTTTATAAAAATTTATTTTAAATAGAAAACTGCATCATTGATATTTGTTCCAAAAAAAAAAAGGAACACATGTAACAGTTTATATAAGGTTGATCGGACATTACGCAGCAGTTTTACAGTATATTCTTCATTTTTGGAACGAAGTTCCTTAAAGCAGCTTGCTTGCCATGGTGAGCAAACTGATAGAAATCTTCACGAAAGTATATGACATGTGTACCATATCCAAGGAAACCACTATTTGTTCACCTACTTGCCACTAACCAAATTCATTACAAAAACAGATCATTTGTTTAATACAGATTTAGAAAAGTAAGTTAATAAAATTGTATTTAAGTATTCATTTAACGTTTAATAATAATTTAACCGCTAATAAGAAAAACCATTTATCTAAAATTAAAATTAGATTTTGCACAAGAAATTAGAAAGTGTAAAATTGTCTCAATTAACTAATTTGTAACATATTTTTAAAATTTGAAATCAGAAAAACCAAAAATATTTAGATTAAAATAACCACAATCGTTTTTGGTAAAAAATTAGCCAAGGTAATTTTAAAATGTTAACAAGAACGTAAGAATTGAATAAGTTATTTGAATCTGTGTAATATTTTTATCAAAATAAGATTTCTCTTACGATGGCTTTTAATTTTTAGAATTTCTAAATTAGTTAAACTCGAACAAATTTCTAGAAAATAAAATTTACTACAATTTATCATTTAAGTCCAGTTACATATTTATATTCAATGCTCTAAAATAAACAAATGCGAGTTTTTTGTCGATTTTCACGGAAAAGCAATAACATAAATTGATATAGAAAATTTATAAAAAAAAACATTTCTCTATTTTATTTAAGCCATAAAAAAATAATAATAGTTTTTTATTACTATGAAAAAAAATTATAGGTTTGTTATGGTTTTTACCTTCGAGGTGTTGACAAGTTTCTACAACAAAACCGATTGTAAAAAAGACTGATGTGAAGTTAGAAGTCGGTTTGCCTCGGTCTGTCTGTCTATGTTATTAGCCTGTCACCACACATCATCCTGTTGGTGTCATCAAGGAATCATAAATAAAAATGACTGTATGGTAGTCATTTTTATGACTCTTAAGGGTTTTACGATTTGTACGTTTAAACTAAAAGAATCGATTAAAATATTATGTACCCTGATTAACTTTGAAAATAGAACACAAAGGAAACAAAAGTAATAAAATAAAGATTCTTAGTTTGTGATAATATTTGATACTGGCCTCATTTTTTTTGCCATTCAGTGTAAAAAATTTATTGCTTGATTTTATAAGTGTGATTCGAATTTTATAACTTCAATTTTTATTATTCATCTGAATTAATTACGAATTAAATATTAAAAAGATTAAAGATAAAAATATGGGCGCATTCTAGACCTGAATTTTTCATTTTAAGTAAATTTTTTTAATTTGCCTCATTCTAGGTCCCAATCTTTTGATTTTCCTCATCTGGGAACTACGCCCTTATTAGTTCAGCCTGTAAATTTACTGTTGGTTGCCAAATCATTCTTATTGATTATTCTCCAAACAGGTAAGAATTTTTTTAAATCGGTTGTATTTTAAATGTTTCTCAAGCAGGGTTCATATTTTGGATGGAAAAGGCTCGATGTAAGATTGCATTCTTTTACTTACCATAATATAAAACGGGCGAAAATTGTACGCACCTGAAATCAAAAGAAAGAAAAATTTAAAAAAATATCGAAATGATTTTGAAAAAAAAGTTTTAAACGAATTTTTTTTTATTAAATAGGAATATTGTAGCAGTCCTTAGCCGAGTCCTTAGACGAAGAAATCCCACTCACGTCCATTGTTTTCCCGACTAAATTTTCGGGCCAGGGTTACTGACACAAGTAAACAACATCCTTAATAATAAACAAATCAAAAATATAATAAAAATTAAATAGGGTATAAATAAACTACTCACAAAAGGACTAAGGACTGTGTGTGAATGAGGAAGGACTATGAGGGCTGTGTAAGGACACTGTATTTTATATGCACAGGATAATTACGACTGTATTTTATGGTACGTGACAATCCTTTTAAAACGTTAAATTTTCAATTGAATTAAAATAAAACCACTGTACTATATAATTTTACAATATCAAGTACATTTTCCTTTACGTCCGTTACCCCCTCCCTGCTGTTGCTTCCTCATCCTTTGTCCTTACACACAGGGTATACAACAAAAGTAATGCTTATTTATCAGCGTGTATGCCGTCTGGAGTCAGTCGGAGAATATTTGAGAAACATTTCAGAACGGTTGAAAACTTGAAAACCAACCACGGTTTTGTAAAAACTATTTTCAAAAGTCAAGCTACTTTCTAGATATTATTCCCAAAATCTTGTTAGATGTAATAGCCTGACACAACATGCCCCATAAGCAAAATTCCCTAAGATATATACAAAAAATTTTTCATAAAACTTCAGGATAACACTAATTTTGAAACTCCTTTTCATTACTTCTCAATTGTTCTAGAATAGAAAGGAAAATCCTACCGGCTGCGCCATTTGTCGCTCATAGACTTCTCATGTCGCTACCTTGACTTTTGAGGCCATGAAGAGATAGGGAAGAGATTTAGAACGTTTTCTATGTTTTATGACCTATTTTTTTGAAAATTTTCCTAATTGATGCACTTGTTGGGCACGAGTTTGCAAATATACTCCCAAATTTTCAATCATTCTAAAATGATAGTCAAATACTCCATCAGACCCTTGACTAAGGATAATCGTAGTTGGTATTTAGGCCTTATTTGATTGTATGTGCGGATATTACCCCATTATTATTTAGTTTTAACAGTGTGACGAAGGTGGAATGGACAGTGGCTGGAATGAGAACAGGAGTTTTTGGAATATAAAATCAAAGTGAACAATAGGAACTTGTATGATATATTTACTAAACAAAGGTAGGTTTTATCTTTATTTTGTTTTTTGGAGATGGTTTTGTGTCACTTGATGCCTGATTTCTGAGAACTTAAAGTTTAATCGGCTGGATTTTTGATAATTGTTTTTTTTAATTCAAATTAGAAAGGGATGAAGTAAGTCTGGCACCTGAGACCGGTTGAATTCATCGTCTTCTCGAAAATAAGTATAAAAATCATAATTGCCAGACAGTTTTTCCGCTATCAATCAGACGTAATTCAAATCATTTAAAAAAAAACCTTTTTTCAATCATTTGAGCGTGGCTGTAATTTTAACAGAATTTAGTTTTGTAATTAAAACATGGAGTTTTAATTTGCCAGACAAGCAAGTCAGTCTGGCAAGAAGAAGAATTTAATTTTGTTCAGAAAAGTCGAGAAAAAGATTCATGAGGTAAAACAGTCTTTAAATGTTTATTGTAGTACATAATATATATGATGTATAGATATTTGACAGCATGACCGTAGAGCTTGGCTATATAGATGGCTATTATATTATTAGAGCTAGCTGGCTACAAGCCCTTTTACTAACATAGCTCTCCAATTGTGGATACCAACATTATTATCACCTTCATATAATATGCCTACAATAGTGAGTGTTTGTCACTCCTCCATCTCACCCAAGCTCTCATATATAGTTCTCTGTAGCTCTGTACAGCTCTGAATGAATTAGTAGCTCATACGTATAGGTATTCGCACACACACAAAGTATAATTAATAGATTACCTTTGTCCAGACAGCACATATTTCACAGAACAAACTATTGTTTTAACAAACAAACAAACACACAAACATTACAACAATACACACAATTGGTTGGAGCTGCTGGTCACATGACTATATCTACTAACTGTTGTTGTGACAAGCGGACACACAGACAGACAGACAGACGGATCGTTAATTGTACTCGACAATACAATATAATAATAATAATAATGATAATAATCTTTAGTGTTTGTGGGATTTCTATATTGTTTATATACAGGGTGTTCTTTCATTGACCATAGAAAATGGAACTACAAGATTCAGCTCATCAAGGCGAACAAAAAATGTCTTTACCAAATTTCGTTCTGATGCGTAATTCCCGAGATATTTTGAGATATATTTCACCCAATCATAAGGGAATTGGGACAAGTGACGAGTTTCTTGAGACATTTTCAAAAAAACGAACCCGTTTAGTTTAAAAAATCTTAAAGAGTAAATTCTTAGGTGATCCTAAGAAATCGTGATTTTTTTCCATAATGAATGAAATTCTTCTTCCAACATTTTCTAAACACATTGTATCATGATTTATTGGAATAAATTATTAATTTACTTCCGTTTCTACCTCCATATCACATTAAAAAGGGACGGGATGAGTTTACTTTTAAGGATGATAAGGTTTTAGGTAATGCCTTTAACAAGGATAATAGATAGATATATAGATAATATTTAGCGTTTAATTCAATGTCTGTCAACATTCAAAACATTTTCTAACATTTCGAACATTCAATATAAACAAGCACGACCCGTGCAAAATTCTACTGCTGTAGTTACCGTAACCCGTTGCTTAAAACAAGAAATTTCGTTGAAAAGTGGTGAAAAAAATCAAAAGTACTTAAATTATTATTAGGATTATTATTATGTATTAAAAATTGTAATTATATGTCTACAGTATTAGGTGAACATCTGTAAGAACTAACATGTTTGCCTAATAAACTTATATGTTTGCCTACTAAACTTGCGTGGTTTTTCCTAAGCGGTACATTCTTAGACCGTGAGTTTTCGTCAAACCCAATCATAAATAAGCTTGAAATTGAAGGGTGAATCATAGAATTTGATTTAGGAGGAATAAGAAAGATAATGATAGGACAGAAAAGAACTTGCTAGAGTTATAATATATAAGATATAGAGAATAAAGGCTGGATAAAGGAATATCTTCTAAGTCCTCAGTCTTAGTGTATATTATTTGTAATAACACTCACACAATGTTTGTTTCATCATGTTCCTGTTTTATTTGGATGTTATTATGTTCCTGGAATGTTTCAAATTTAATTAATCATCTTATAGTAAGTAACTAAGATATCTGGATTAAAATGTGATTAACTATTTTACTGTGTTTCGAGGAAAATTTAATTTCTATCTCATATATGATCGGATTTTTATGTTCAGATTTGATAAATGTTCTTTCTTTCTGTTGTCCAGGCATTTTCTATATGGTATGACAGATTTTCAATCCCAAAAATAAAAAATCGTAAATTTTAAACTGTTTATCACATGACCTAAAACGCGGTAAGCACTACTGTGATGTCATAGCGGTATGAGTCATAGACCATCAGTTAATTCAATGTAGACAGCTGGGTATAATATATCCATAGATAATCAGTATTTATATTTATTATAATCAGATGTCTATGAATATATCTGTCAAACTTATTTGTGTTATTTCGTATAATGATACCCATATTACGTCATCAAATTGGATGCCCACGTTTTTAACTGTTTAAAAAAGGTTTAAAATTTAAGTTTTTGGCAAAAATGCGTGTGTATTTTTCCGAAATAAATTTTGGTGGTTTTTTTTTTTAGCAAAATCAACATTTTGAAGTACCTTTTCAAAAATAGTGGAATACTCTATTACGTAATCAAATTATTTTTAATTAAAAAATATATTTTTATTAGTTTATAGTCCAGTAAAACTAGCTTAAATTTATAAAAAATAACTTATATTTATAATCATAAAATATATTTATACATTTTGATCGTCCATTGATCCGTTCATGATGTGGAAGACATCATTTTTTTTTTGTATATAATCGCTTAAAAATAATTACGAATATATAAATTGTTATTTTTATGAGACTTGATACAGTTTTTTGACGATGCTCCCAACCGGACGGCAAAAAAAAAAAACAAAATTAAATATGCATAATCTATATGCAAATTTTTATTTATTCTAAAATATAAAATTCTAAAATATATATATATATTTTTTTAAAAGTACTTAGGGCTTTAATTGAATATAATTTTACGATCGAACATATACTTCGATTTATATAGATATTCGTATATATACAGGGTGTCTCAAGTAAGATGAATATTTGAAATTTTCTCTTAATTTTCGTTATTTATAGGAATATCGATTTGAAATTTTGCAAACATATACAAGGCACTACAAATCGTTCGTTAAATTCCCTTAAGAAAATTGCAAAAAATTGAGAAAAAAATATTATTTCCGATTTTGACAAAACTCAGTTTATAAGCTAATTTTGACCCAAAAAATTCAAAAATCACGTTAAATTCGCAATTGGGACGATAGTTTTGAAGATATTGCAAATTCGCCCAATATTTCTGGCCATATTTCCAAAATTACTTATCCGATTGTTAAATGAACCCGATTTTTGGATTTTTTCGGTCATATTTACCTTATAAACCAAGTTTTATCCAATTCTGAGAGTAAAAAATGTTTTCGATTTTTTCGATTTTTTTGAAGGGGTATCCCTTAAGAAAATTGCAAAAAACTGAGAAAAAAATATTGTTTCCGATTTGGACAAAACTCAGTTTATAAGCTAATTTTCACCCAAAAAATTCAAAAATCACGTTAAATTCGCAATTGGAACGGTAGTTTTGGAGATATTGCAAATTCGCCCAATATTTCTGGCCATATTTCCAAAATTACTTATCCGATTGTTAAATGAACCCGATTTTTGGATTTTTTGGGTCATATTTACCTTATAAACCAAGTTTTATCCAATTCTAAGAGTAAAAAATTTTCTCAGTTTTTTCAATTTTTTCCAAGGGGTACCCCTTTATTGAAGAAAGTGTGAAGGTTTCTTCATCTTAAATGCGATTTACTGTGTAATAATATGTTTCATTAATTATAATATACTAAAAATTCGGATAATTATGAACTAATTAATTTTTTTCTATTACTTACGAGTCATCATCCTTAAATATCTTAAAAAATGTGATTCATCACCGTGTACCTATGACTGTGCAAAATTTCAATTTTCTTTAAAAAAAAATACAAGGATGTCTTTATCTTAAATGCAACACATTGTATAAAAATAATAATAAATATAAATTTAGTAATTACTTTGTCTATTCGATAAAATTTTTGTTACATCATACTTTAATTCCAGCCAGACGACCTAAAACCATGAGAACAACGATATCTATATTCTATTCTAGAAATTCGACATTATATCGTGGCGCGCAATTTTTGTTATTCGAAATAATAACAGCATTTATAAAAACTATATATTGAGTCATATAATATCTCTTACAAAACCATGACGGCCGTTTTAACGCCGCTACGACCGTCCGTGTCTTGTCCGTTCGTTCTCCTTCTAGTCTGCTATATAAAATTTAATTGAGATTATAAATTTTTTCTACCATTTTATTGCAGTAATTTTTTTACAATGTTTGTGTATAAAAATTTATTTTTGAAAAAAATAAAATAAATTTACGTATTGTTTTGAATATCATTTTAATATAAACATAGAAAAAAATTTATATATATTTATGTGTGTTTTCCTTGTTTTCGAGAGAAAAACCATTTTCTAGGATTCCGTTACTTATTAAAAAATATCCGAGGACAGCTTAAGGTTGACATGTCATTATCGATATAACCTAAATATTCAAATTTCTAAGCTTGCCATGTTATTTTAGACGTGACAATATGGTGTTTCATTTTCGCCGATTTTGAAAAAATAATTTCCCAGATTTTTCAGATTTGATATCGTTCTTAATTGTACTCTTTAGTACCATATTTTATTCGGATCTTACGAATATCTATTCGTATTATATTCAAAGCAATGGTTCAGAGCACCTAGCCAAAAAGACCCTTGTACTCTATCCCCGCTACACTTTTCCGTGGCTATTATAACCAACTGATGTACTGAAACGCGGGATTTGCCTAGCGCTGAGTTTCCTAATTTCTTCTGGTTCGACTATGGCCGGACCAAACCATTTCCTTCGCTGCTGTATGAGCGCCTGGCAGTAACAGAGAAAGTGGATCGATGTTTCTTCTGAATTTTCTCCGCATCTTTCACACGCGGGAGATTGTCTTTTTCCAATCTGATGTTGGAACTTGTACAGGTTATCATGCCCTGTGAGTAACTCTACGATGACTCTAATATCAGCTCTGTTTAGTTTCAAGATCTCCTCGGCTCTGTTACCAAGCGAGTTTCCTTCACCCAACAGGCTTTTGGCGATTCACCCTCCCTCGTAGTTGGTCCATGCCTTTAATTGTTGGTTTTTCAGATCATCTCCTAATCTATTAAAACCTTCTTGGTATGGCATCTTCGCAAGTTTTTCTTGAGTGGGAGGGTGGTTCCCAGTTTGCATAGCTTGTTTGCTCTCTCATTACCGTTTCAACCAGAGAGTCCGGGGATCCAGGTAATATTGACTTTATTGTGCCTCGCCAGGTTGTTCCCATATCAAAGTGTATTATAATATGATTAAAAGTCAACAAAAGCCTAGATTAATAAAAAACCTTAGAAAATTTTAGCTTGATTCAGTCAGGAAATTCATTTTGTAAACATTCCAAATGAATTTTTCGAATAAAAATTTCCTATAGCTAAAATCTTCCTTCTTTTTTGGACTTTGGAAGTCCAAAATTTTCTTTACATAAAATTTCTGGTCTTGGTAAGTTAAATAAATAATGATCAATATTTTTTGCTACACGTAACCCTGATTAACTTCAGCTTGTTACATGACTTAACAACTTATTTGTATATTTTTGTTTCAATATTAAATAAACACAAGAGAGTATTTAAATATCTCTCCTAGAATCAACCAACCATTCTCTCTCTCTATGTGTTCGTAGAGCTACGAATAATCATAAAAATAATAAAAACATATTTATTCTTCAGAAAAAAAAAATTTATAAAATAATAATTTAATTTTTTATTATTTATATTTTTAATTTGAAAATTCTAACAAATATGAATTCGATATCGAGAGATACTTTTTTTTAAAATTTTTTTATGATTGTTTTTCAATATTTTATTAGTTAAAAAAAAAAAATTTATATAATCAGTTAATAAATGAAAATTTTGTCATTTTTTTTAATATAATTCCACCTGTATCGTTGTAAAAAGAAAAATGAATTAGTTTTACACCTTTAATATGTGTTATTTGTTTTAGAAACTTTTTTTGTTGATTCCATACGTGACTGACTCTACATTTGATCCAATCTAAAACCTCTTCTACTAGAAATGTTATTTAGAAAACCCAATTCTCTGGGCCCCAATATTGATGAAGAGAAAATTCAACCAAAAGACTTTCATTCGAAGACCATGTTACCAATTAATTACGGTGCCTTCTTTTTTTCGATTCTAAACGACTACAATTACAATTGTAAAAGCAGAACAAAATTGCAAATACTCTCCCACCTTTAATATTTCGTAAACTCTCGGTATATACGTATATTGTATATGGAACGGTTACATGTAAATCTATTAATTATTATTCTAAGTAACGTAATTGTAGTAACATTACAAACGATACAGATATATATATATATACCTTCATTGTTTTAGCTTTAAAATATATAGCTTTACTCTCATTAGACATTAGAAATTGCAAGCTAAGTTAGAATTAGAAATATATCCTCCAAGGTAGGTACATACGAATGATAGTTTTGAATTAATAATGTATTAAAATATGTATGTAAAGTGATGCTAAATTTACAGTTAGTAGCTACTATTTTAGAAATATACATGTTGCTTAGCGAAAAAATACCTGCGAAGAAAATTCGTAGATTAAGGATGTATGAGCATGGTAGTGGGGGTACAAATTTAAAAATAGATATTTTCAATTTTGATGATAAATTTATATTATTACTTGACGATATAAACGAAAAGTAAGAATAAAATTTTTCGATATTTGGCTTAATTTTCAAAATATCGAAAATTGAAAATTTTGTTTAATTATTTAGCTTTCGATATTTCGAAAACCAAGACACATATCGAAAAATTTTATTCTTATTTTTCGTCTACATTCATGAAGTTATAACAAAATTCATCATCAAAGTTGAAAATAAGATAAAAATAATTTCAACCCTTAATCTACCCTGCTCTTACATCCCTTATATGGACGGTGACACTTAGTTTTTTTCTTTTCTAATTCATTGCTAATATGTTTACTTTCTATTAAAAAGTTTTTTTTAAATTTGTTTTCATTCATTCCAAATGAAAATTATCAAAAACTTCCAAAATATGTCGTTTTTTGAGATTCCTCCATAAGAGCCAATGTATTTTATATCAATTTTTAATGACTTTTTTCATAAAAATTTGCACGGATACCTAAGCTGAAATTTTAACCACATATTCTTTGAGTAAAAGTCTACCTACAAACAAATTTTGAGCCTTTAAATCAAGCATTGTTGTCATGCTCATACATCCTTAAGTCCAAGTTATTGAGAGGAATCATGAAAATATTGGTTGGCGAAAAATTTCTGCGAAACTTTTGAAGAAAATTCGTAGGTGAAGTTCAAGTTATTCATGGAAATCTCGTTTTATCGTCAAATTTTCGCAATAAGTTCGTCGACCTATTTCATCTTTAAAAGCAAAGACTCTCGCGTTATAGTCTTCACTTCTCTTGTCCTTTGTAAATTTTAAATAAATTTCAAATCATAAATCAAAACTAAACCACCCCCAAACTAAGTGTCCGCCCTCTTGGGAGGAGTTTTTAATTACCTATTATTTCACAATTATTTTAGACTCGCTTCCTGGCTCGTAACTACTTTGTGATATTGAATGAAAGATATCTTGAAATATCTCGGCAATTATGCATCAGATCACGTGGTTTTCCAGGGTCTATCAAAGAACACATATTAATTAAGAAGTAATGTACAGATTTTTTATATGTATCAGTCCAAAAATCTAGATTTCAAAATTTTGCATCAATTCACACTTAAACTAGAATATCGTGCCGTTGATACCGTTTTCAATGATACACCCTATATACAGACAATCTACATATCATATATTACACACAGTAAGTAAATACAATTAAATAAGGCGATGTGGAAGAGCCGAGGGAGTGTAGGTCGAGAATCGTACGATACAATACAATACAGTCAACGACTTATTACGTTAAATCTATTAAGCGTTTAAATTGTATTTGAATTTATATATAATTTAGATACTACAGACATTAAATTCGTTAGCCACAGTCTAATTTAACTAGAAAAGGTGAAAAGTCAAAATACAAAAGCGATTGACTGTCTAAGATGAGGTATTCCAAGTTTTGTACATCGAAAATGTGCTCACGAAAAGTAATATGGGTTCGAGGTTAGTTAAAAAGGGAGAATTGTTATAATTAATTTCCATTTGAATCCATTTTTCAGGGGTTAAATATCAAATCTATTATCAAAAAATTATAACGTGTTAAAATAAATTATTCTTCGAAATATTACGTAAAACTTTACAATATTTACCACCTTCGAAAAGAGTAATGATGACAAAGATTTCTACTAAATGACATGGAAGAAGAACAAAACACATTACACATATTTAATAAATATTTTCGAGGTAAAACGGGAAATCATATGTGTTATGTAATGCGTATGCTGTATACATTTTAGAAGGTAAAAACGATTTATATTTATATATATAGTGTACGTTTAACGAACATCTTTATCATTTCAATGTGACGAGCTTTATATGTGGTACACATGTTG
The DNA here is from genome assembly GCF_905475395.1 of Chrysoperla carnea. Taxonomy (NCBI): domain Eukaryota; kingdom Metazoa; phylum Arthropoda; class Insecta; order Neuroptera; family Chrysopidae; genus Chrysoperla; species Chrysoperla carnea. Next base: position 1,587,606 of record NC_058338.1, on the reverse strand, counting down.
ACGTATGTACACCCTTAAACATGTCTACACTAGCACCCACCACACCATAGCACCCTCATTTAATTCCGTGCTTCCATTCTAACATTAATGGGTGTAATGAAAGACTATATAAATGTGTTTATGTTTATACGGGTTGTATTTCTTTCAACTGTATATACAGGATTACTCTTAAGCATCAGACCAATCATGAAATTTGAACATGAAATTGCGCTTTAGTTTTTTAACCAGACACCCGTTAACGATTAAAGCTTTAGTCGCGTGATGAGATAATTGTTTACCAATTTTGTACATGCGTCAAATATTTCGCGCGTTAAATACTCTTTAACTTTGTAAATAATAATCTCTCCATAGTTTTATATAAATTGTAGAGTGAAAATTTAAGTTTTTTTCCATTTACTCAGTACGACTTATATTAAACTAACGAAAATACACGCACAGGCTCGAAAATTTCCAAAGTTAATATTTTCTTGCTTACGTTTTTACTCTCGTGATCAGAGAAATTTTCTTAATTTGTGAAGGATATAATATTAAAACTATTGATCGATTGAAAAACTCTGAAAATAGATAAAAAAAAGCTTTGAACATAGAAAAAGCTTGAGTCGAGCATCAATAAAATGCTCATAACGCGAGTGTTATTGAGTTATGAATAAGAATTTCTCTGTAAGTATGAAACTTACCGACAAAAAGATCTGAGGATAAATTATAGTAAACTTTATTTTCTATAACTTTAATTATAGTCAAAATTTAAGCAGGTAATATTAGTCAAGAATTACTTCAACTTAAAAAAGATGATTAATGAAGCCTAAATCACCTTATCTTATTCTGGTCATTTTGGGACATTCTATGCATTTATAAAATAGAATCATAGAAAATTATTACATTCAAATCTCAACAACCATTGAAGTGTATATATGCAATTTTAATAAATACAACCCGTACATCAAATGTATATATCGGTATGTGTCAGAGAACCTTTAACTAAGTTGCGTTACGATGATAGAACGAACGATACACTGATGAGGGGTTGAAAAAGGAATCGTCTCATTAATCTTTGACAATTCATTTAGTTCCAAAAATAGGAATAAATATGTTTTAACCCCATTTATATATTTAGTTTTATCTATTTGTGAAATAAAAAAAATAAATAAATAAAACATATTTGTATTCTGGCACAGATGTGAGAATTTTACCTCGCGCCATATTTATTTAAAATATCTACGCACATCTGTTATCATTTTATGGTACAGAACGAGTCAGGCTGTGAACTATGAGAAAGTTTTAACAGTTGAGGTAGTTTGAGAAAATTATTTTATTCACAGACAGACGGACAACCGAAAAAGGACTACTTCGATGATTTTATGAACACCTATACGAAAAAATTGTACTTTGCATCAATTTTTTAAGCGTTACAAACTTAGGACTAAACTTATTATATCTTGATATATATTACATATCTCGAAAGTGATTTTCGCTAAATCTTTAGGCATTTTTCAAAAAACAATGGTATATATCGTGAATGAATGGTAAGTTCTAACACAATTCACTCTCAAAATTTGAAATGTAAGTATGAAATATTTTCATACACTCCTTTTTTTTGGAAACGTTTTCCACGAAATTAAAAATTTTACATCTTTTTCCTCTGAAAGATAACTTCTCATCAATGGAATTTTTCGTAGACACAGTTGTAAGAATTTTAAATCTAGTAGTTGCAACTGTTACGAGTGAGCTACCTTAAATTAAACTAACGTGGTGAAAGATATTTAACTTCTCACAATCGTGTATACGTGTATAAAAAATCATTTTTCCTCCCACACTTCAATCAAAATTTTCGGTCGGTAAAACATTCTATTTTTTAAATAATTTATCGACAGAAAACATAAAAAAACAACGTAGGGTGGTTTTTTTTTCTACCTCATTCTTCTATTTTCCTTAATTTTTTTACATCAGTCTCTAATCGAACGGTATTTAGGAATGTAAATAACATTAAAACATCAAGGAGCTTTCATTAATATCGCGCATCGATAAGAGACAAACAAACTACCTCGATGTACAAAAATAAAAGTTTAAATTATCGATTTAATTTTGATTTATTATTTCATAAAAAATGTTAATAAACTTTTATAAATCAAGCAGTAAAATGGAATACAAATTTTTAAGGTAAAAGTGAAAATTGCTTAGCGAAATTTCTTTCAGAAAGTTTGGGTCTGATTTAGACGATGATTCAAAAATACCGCAAACTAGGCAATTTGTATGACGTAAATGTAAAAAAATGCTCTAAAAATATCGAAAAAGTGTCAAAAACCAAGGTTTTTTTATGTTTTCGTTTTGGAAAGCGCCTTAAGGCTATGTTTTCTTGCATAAACAGAATCTGTGATAAATTTTCTACATATTAGCTCAGTTGGTTAAGGCGTGACCAATTCCGTTCGCGGTATGCATAGGGTAGCGGATTCGATTCCCGCCGTCGCAACAAAATTAATTTAATTAATAGTTGTGATGGGCTGGTGTAGTGCATGGTATATGCATGAAAAAGATGCACTCAGCATCTGAAATTGAGGAGCTAATAAATGAAATTATCAGCGGAAAGGTGGTGAAAACACATATATGGTATCACAAAGGTTCTCTATAGCCTAAGTGTGTCCTTCGTGGACAGCCAATATAAGCTAAGGCACTGTGTTAAAAATCTCAATTTTAAAATGAATTAATTTAAAACTTAGCTCGGTAAGAGGATCCAGAACTGTGTTTATTGTGATCAAGGGACTTTGAACTATTAATTACCACAAAAAACTGAACATTCTCACTGTACTTGCTGAAACATCCGTACCACTTTAATAAACCTGTGTGTAAATCAATTGATAAAAATGATTTAATTTTTTCCGTCAAAAAAAAAAACGCATATGTTGTATGTTTTCAATTGCTTTACATCATCATCGGTGGTATGTTGATACGTTATATATATATAAAAGTATAGGTAGACCTCCACTCGTGTGTCTTTGACTAAAACATAGCACATTAAAAATGTATAATCAAATTATCGATTGTTAGTTAGTTTATAGTACTTCAATCACGAATAGAACATCATGTGAATATATATATATATACCTACAGAAAACCGATATCTGAACCGATATAGACATGCAGACAGACCTGACAGACCTGATAGACAGACAGACAGACAGACATGTGTATATAATAAAGGATAACATCAAAACCTCATAAAGACCAATCATACATAAATTTTATATTAGAATATTAAAACTTATATACTCATATACATCTATATTTTTATATTTAACTATAGTATATACAGAGTATTTAAAAAAAAAAGTCAGAAGAGTTCAAGGGAATGGGTTGTAGGCCATCAGACGAAATTTTAAGTTGAGAACACTAATGGTCTAAATCAAACTATAATATTATATTCATAATAGAAATGGCACGTTGATCCTACTGGCAGGGTTGACTCGACCTGTGGGTGTCAACACTTTCTTGGCATCTACGCTTCGGGCTACATTAATTATCTCCTTTCTTGATTTGTCTGATAAAATAATATGTTAGATATGATCTTGAATCATTAGCGATTAAACTAGCCCAAATTCGAGACAAGACTATTTCTCGATTTGTAGTAGTCTCCTATAATAATCTCTCCTGGTATTTTTAAAGTAAACACTCTGTATAAATAATATAATATTAACATTTAAAACATTTCTATAAAATCAAGAATTGATTGGATTTCATGTTTAATTTTAAATGTATATACAGAAAAAAAAAAAACATAGAATGTTAAACCTAAACTCGATATAGAAAATATTATTTATTTTATATTCGATGTAGAAAATATTTATTTTTATCTAGAAATACTAGAAAATTATCAAAATGGTTACGTGTTTCATTAAATTTTCTATATAAATATTTTTCAATTTTTATTTTTTGTTCGTTTTTGTGTATTTAGTAGTGGCAATATAAAATTTTCGTGAGTTTATTCGTAATGCACGATATGAAGGAAACTTACTCTTAAATATTTATAAATACGTTGAACTTCGAAAGTCATTTTTCGATCACAAGTTTATTTCGATTTCGAAACATAAATATTTTTTTATAAAATTTTAAGCTGTTAAATTTGATAACTTTTTAAAAATCATAATTTGTTTTTGAAACTCTTAAAATTTATCAAATCTTTCTAATAAAATATTCTATCTGGACTAAGTTTTCGAAATGTTGTATATATTTATTTCAGATACAATCCCATTCAAAAAAAGTCATCGTTTGCTCGAAAGAGGAACAATTTACTATTTGCATAATGCTTATAGTGGCAAATTTTGATTAAGACAGAATTGAAACAAGAATTCGGAATCAAAGTGTGCCAGAAATTTGGGTTTATGAAGAAGAAGGGAATTTTACGAAACGATAAATCAAATTACATTCATGGAGTGTAAAAATTTATAAACAATCGGCTTCAACGATTTTCATGACAATAAGTAAGGATATAAGATTTTTTTAATTGGGAGCAACTAACTGCTTTACCGATAATGAAACACTGAAGATAGGTTTCACCAGATAGCATAGTTACGCGATAAGTATGTAGGGAGTTTTTGAGACCAAAAATCAATCTAACAAGGTTTCATTCTAAGAAAACGTCGCCTTCTCTCGGAAACTTTAATTTCGATTCCAACGATTTTCATTACATTTAATATGCAGGGGATTTCGGGGTCGAAAAATCAAGTCTAACTAGGTTTCATTTAAAATAAATAACGAGCAAAGCTCGGTCATCCAGATACTAAATTATTGTGTTTTTTGAATCCACACATCCTTTTTTTTGAATCTATGCGTACCTAATAAAGTGATACAATGTTTTCCAAAACTGACCAAAAGAGCTTTATACTATAAAGTTGTTTTGTATTATGTATAAATAAATATTACAGTTACACCTTGGCTTCGGTTTTGTTCCCATCCACTTACAGTCCTCTGACTTCACACACACATAAGTCAGGACAATTTTCTTGTTATTTTTGGAGGTGGAGTACTCTAAGTTGTTGTATACAGATAATTCACTTGGGACGATTGTGGTTAAAATTGTACGTACTTCGAATTAACAAACCAGTTTAAAGTTTTGAAAGTTTCTCTCTATCATCATCATATTGCTTTGGCGCTCCGAAATTCTCGTACACTCTAAACTCTTCTAGGTGTGTAGTCTATCTGTTTGTTTGTCCGTCTGTTCTTATGGTAAGTAAGTATTATGTGTGAGTTTTCAGTAAGTAGACGGCTTTTTGGTTTTAGTACTTTGGTTTGTTTTTAGCTAAATACAGGATGATTCGGGATGAAAAAGAGTAGTTCTCACCCTTTTTTATAAGGATTACGATACGAAGAATTTTATTCAAATTTTCTCTTGACCAAGGTGCATTAGGAGCTATTGACACCGATTGAGAAAAAGAAAAATTAAGTCAGACATTCTCTTGCAGAATTTACCTACTCACTTTCCTACAATGACACGAAAAACCGACCATTCGCACCTTTTTTTGTAGTGTATTAAGGTTATGGGACTTAATAATATAATTCTTTATTCTAGACGCAATTTGCTTTGTAATGCTTGGAAATGTTTTTGCACAATTTTGATAAAGAAAGTATCAAATTAGTGTAATATAAAAGATTTCCACTTTACTCTAGGCATCGCAATACGAAGAAATGACCGACAACATCCCTGGTAGAAATGATTTGGGGCCCCTGATAGGGTTTCATTGAATTTGCTCGGTTTGATATTAGGGCCTGACTAATCAACCCGGCTATTTCCCTGACCAGAATGTAATGCGTTTTGGGAGGGTCTTAGCTTAAATGACCGACCGGGGAAACAGCCGGGAAACAATTCAAACACCCGACCTGGCGGTTGTTCGGCTTCATGATCGGGAAAGGACCACGAAATCCGACCGGGCAATTAACTAATTACCTTGGCTGTTTACCCGAACAGAATGTAATGTGTTTTGAGAGGGTCTTAGCTTGATCAAATTTATACACTGGGGTTAACGATATTTTGCTGCGTTGGTTGCCTGGTTGGATCAATAGTAATCGGGGTAGCCTGTTCGGGCTCACGTACTCGGGTTCTCTTTATATACCCGGTGAGTTGCCTCGCTTTGGGCTAAGATATTCGGGCTAGCGATACTAGTTACCTTGCAGGGTTTGCATACGTTGGGGAAGTATAATCAGCCCAGATCTGCCACCTTTCATGGCCCACGTCATCGGGCCTTCTTTTCATTCCCTGATCGGGCCCTGGTTGCAAGTCGGGCAGTAATCGGGCACTTTCTACCAGGGCCTTACTTCCTTGATATTTCCTAAATATTTTCCTCTCAAGTTTTGATTGTGATAAACTGTGATAGTTATGTATGTTAATTAAATTTTTTTGCAAACTACCAAGAGAGTGTTATCTCTTTGATTGAATCACCTTATATTACCGGTTGTATTATATAATAGTTATATTTGTTTATAGGTATGCTATAAATATTAAATATAATACACAGTGTGTAGCTATATGATATAGTGAGGCTACCTAGCTATGTTGTTAAGTATAATATTAAATTATAATTGAATTACCATTCTGGACTTGGACAACAAATAATATTTAATACAACACTATAACGCTAGAGTTATAGAAACTAACAACTTTATTTAACTGAACTTTACTTAAAATTTGTTTGTTTCAGATAATTATTTACATATTTCTACATATTATATCAAATATATATGTAAATTATTTTATTAATATTATAATTATTAATATACTTTATGAGCCGTCACTGTTTTAATCAAACAAGAATATAAAAAAGTATGAGTTGATTTTAAACATATTAATTGTAAGACATTGGGATAAGACATGATTTTACATGCTGAAAACAATGAGGGATACGTGTTCGAATCCTGGCAATGGTAGATAGTGATTTTTTAATTAGATTTTTTAATTAGATTTTTTTTTTGTTTTTTTGAAAAATGATTCAGGACTAAAATTTTAAGAACCATATTCAATCGATATTTTTTTTTTGTAATTTAATACTTTTTGAAAAATCCTCCCTTCATTATCTGTATAACCTAATTTAATATAATTATTTTGAATAGTCGATGCTATCTTTCTATGTTCTACAAAAGTTTACAGTTTTCGTGGCTTTGTAAATATACCACGGAATTCTTGTAGAGCAAAAAACATGCCAGACCGGTATTTAGCCCAATAAATAGTTCGGAAGTCTGATCCAAACGCCACAAATATCAGCTCTTGAAATTATTCCATGTTATTTTTATTTTTTTCCAAGATCCAAGAATACAAAACTGAAAAGAACTTGAGAATAGCGTTTTTTCAATAATTGCAAATTATAATCTTCCAAATATTTTGCTTGATTGGTACATCTGAGTTTCAGGATACCATTTATTTAGAATCAATTGTATGCTTAATATTTCAACAGGTTTTGGTCGCTTTTTTAAATAATTATTTGATATTTGTACGCCCACTTTTTTAATCCCAGAAATAAAACATATATTTTATGATAAATTTTTTGTAATAAATATACAATAAATAATTACAGTGTAATTAACAAAATAATAATAAACACATATGGTTTTAACGTCATTAATTTAATTAACTCAATAATAATTATATTTTATATGATTAGGTTTTGCTGTAATTTAAATGTGGTTAAATTTAATTATGAATTCAATGAGGTACTTAAACCTTTTATATATTACATCACATTTAGAAAATATCTAGGATACTCAATCTAAATTAGGATAATTATTAACATTTTCACCTTTCTTGTGGGAAGGTAATTTATTGTAAGATGGAAAATTTTTAAGTTTTTCAAATTATTTGTTAGTGACTCTATAAAGAAGAAAATTTTTACTTTCTATTTGATTCAGGAAACGATTAAATTTTCATTTAAGTGCCAAAAATTGCGGTCTAATTTAGTTTGTGTATACTTTCGCTTTCATTTCAATAATTTAAAAATTAAAAGAGTTTTCTTGCCAAATACTTTTTTTTTTTCAAAATAATGTTCAGAAATCATTTATTTTTAAAGTGAATAATATAAATTGCCCTAGTCACGTGACGGCCGGACTACTTTAAGGAAATGGATTTATATTGAAAGCATTTAAATTGCGTGAAACCACTTGATTTTCTAAAACAAATTTATTGAATAAACTTTTTAAATGTATAAAAATTTTTTGGAAAAGAATTTAAGGAATTTGCATGACAATTTTTAAATATATTATTATTTAAAAAAAATAAGTTGTTTATCATAAACTGATCTAATTAATTAAAGTCAAAAATGATTTAAAAAATCATAATATCTGAAAGCACATCGCTAGCACGCTATATCCCATAACCAAGTCTGTTGTGCTTGCAAGTTCACTTCAAAAATAATAATTTACTATTATTTGTACACAAAAAAAAGCTCTCATGCTTCTAAGTACTTTGTATTGGTACGAACTGAATCGATGTTATTTATTTGGAAAATTACTATTGTACTTTTATTTAAAAGTACAAATTTATATTATTTATGGGTTTATATACCGTGTGTCAATTGGAAAAAAGACTGTATTTACACTCATTCTAGTGAAAATGATTTATATCTCATCGCATAAATTTGAGAAAACGCTTTCAAGATAATATGTAACGATTTTCCCTGAACGAAAATTATTATATTCGAGGATTTGTTTTAAAAGAGCTTGGGAAATTTTAATTGGTCGAAATGCATAAAATTGATGAACACTCATCGAAAATAATATTAAAAGACAAAAATTCATGATCTACTGTCGATTACTAACCCGTTAGTTATCGTGTCGACCGATCATCTTTAGAGATTTTTCGAAAACTGTCTCTTTAAAGATGAGAAATAAGAGTATGGCTACTCTGCCTTATAATGAAAACATTGATGTAAGAATTTGATTATTTTTTTTAGAGTAAAACTTACAGTGAACACTCCTGTATATACAAAAATAAATATGATTGAAAGTACTAATTAAAAGAATGCAAACATGTTAATTAAAAATAAATTCATCATATATATTTAAAAAAAATATTTTTAAGTAAAAATAAAAGAAAATTAAATAATTGGACGATTCGATAATAATTTTATATTTTTAATAATATTTACCATTATATATGAAAAAGACTTTTATTTGAATAGAAATATTAACTCATACCTCCTTAACCGAACTATCAGCACCATATTATATACCATGACACAAACTAAACTAGCCCTCATTGTACCTCAAACCTCGAAACTTCGAAGTATCTGCCCATTCGAGAACGTTCTACACACACTCTGAATGATTATAGTTTAACACGCTATGTACAAAAAATAAGTATATTTTTCGATGAAAATTTTTGGGTGACATATTTATTTAAATAAATTTGTTTCAAACTAAAACTTTTTGATAGAAATTTTCGTGAAAATTCCTTTAGATTTCTTGACCTTTTTGATACTAACTTATGCACACTATGGATTTTTAACAAATATCGTCAAATCATTTCAGAACTACGAACATTTTTATATCCTGACTTATAATTAACGAAGAACTCGTTATTTTCGATTCGCCACTGAAATGTTTCACTTAAACCAGTGGCGAGTACTTTTTTTTTAAATCGTTACTTAAGTGCAAGGTCCTTTCTAAGAAAAATTTTCAAATAATGTAATTTATATATTTTTTAACCCCCTAACTAAAAAAAAAGGGGTGTTTTAAGTTTTTTTTATACTTGTCTGTGTGTCTGTCTGCTCGGATGAACCGATTTTGATTTTGATTTTGTTTGAAAGGTATTTTAAGGGAGGTTTTCCGTAACCAAGAATAATTAGATTCAATGCGGAATAATTTGAGAGATTGAACGGAATGAAAATGTTGGCTCTATAGTCAGATTCATAAAATATCTCGAAAATGACTCATTTAATGGTCAAATAAACACGATTTTTGTAATTTTCGGGTCAAAATTACCTTATAAACTTAGTTTTATCGAAATCGGAAACAAAAACTTTTTTTACACTTTTTGCAATTTGTAAAAATCGAAAAAATCATAAAAACTTCAAAAAAACACAATTTTTGTAATTTTTGGTTTGGTTGAGTTGGGTTGGGTTGGGTTAGGTTGGGTTAGGTTGGGTTAGGCTGGGTTAGGCTGGGTTAGGCTGGGTTAGGTTGGGTTAGGTTGGGTTGGCTTAGGTTGGGTTAGGTTGGGTTGGGTTTTTTTCCAATTTTATTGATCTATATATATATAAAAATAAACTGCTGTGCGTTAGTCTCGCTAAAACTCAAAAACGGCTGGGCAGATTTTCAAAAATTTTTTTTTTGTTTTGTTCGCTATAGTTCAGGGATGGTTTAGAAAAAAAAAACTAAACAGAGCTGATATTAGAGTTATCGTAGAGTTACTCACAGGGCATGATAACCTGAACAAGTTCCAACATCAGATAGGAAAAGACTATCTCCCGCGTGTGACAGATGCGGAGAAAATTCAGAAGAAACATCGATCCACTTTCTCTGTTACTGCCCGGCGCTCATACAGCAGCGAAGGAAATGGTTTGGTTCGGCTATAGTCGAACCAGAAGAAATTAAGAAACTCAGCGCTAGGCAAATCCTGGGTTTCAGTACATCAGTTGGTTTATAATAGCCACTGAAAAGCGTAGCGGGGATAGAGTGCAAGGGTCTATTTGGCGATGCTAGAGCATGGTGCGCCAACTTCCATACCCATACCCCATAGATGGAATTTGCCAATCACATTATTTTTCACAAACATTGGTTTGGCTGTTGATTTAGGGCCTTGCTCCAGGACTGCCAGATGGAGTAATTGGATACAAAAAAGGAATAATTTTGTAATTCTCTGTATTCAGCTAGTGTTAAATATTTAATTCAATTTTTTTTGGGGCATAATAAATTGTTTCATAGATTTTAAAACAAAAAAAAAAATGAATTTTTCATAAGTTTATAATGTTAAAAATAAATAATTAAAAATATACAAATTCAATTTTAATTACACTAAAACTAATAATTAATTTATTTGCTTAAAATATATTTATAAAATTTATAAAACATAACCACAGCCAGCACGGTGCAGTCAGTCGATAATATAGCGACCTTTTAATAATATTTTTATTGATATTATTTCAAATACTTCACTAATTACCATCAATATTGTATTATTCATATTTAAATTATGATTTATTGATTTTTAATTTTATTTAATTATTATTTATTTTAATATTTAAATCTGATTTGAATCACTTTGTTTTTTTTATTAAATTATTATTAAATAAAATATTGAAATTTGTAAAAATGTAAAAGTAAGAAATTTGAATTAGTTTCATGAGGAATGAAAATTAGAATCCCTTCAGACAATGCTGTAATCTTTTACTGGAAAATACTAAAAAATTCGTAGCACAGGAACTGCGTTAGCCAAGTGAATTTTCTCAGAGATTGAAAAAATAACACATGAAAAATGTACCATTTCCTTCGGAAATTCGCTGCTATCCTTAACTTTCAAGAAAATTTATTCTCAATATGATACAAAGTACAAATTTTTTTTATTCGAGAAAATTTATTAAATTTATAAGCATTCAAATAATTATTATTTTGAACTAAGAACTTATTTTATTGAGATCGTTGATTCAAGAAATATCTACTTAATACAAGAAAATAAACAGCCAAAATTAATACAGTTACTTTAATCCAGTAAGTACCACTGTGTTTTGAACTTCTTGTACAAATGTTTTAGAATATATTTTAAAATTCAATGATTCAAAAAAAATAAATTTATTTTATCATTTCAATCGAAAAATATATCTTTCTCTCCTGTTGCCTACTTTCGTACTCATTGACTCAAAGTGGGTATATTCGTTTTTTTTTATCGACTAGGAATTTGTATTTCATTATTATTTGTTCTGGGAAAAAAATTAAATGTTTTTTGTACTAAAAAGAAACACGCATCCATCCAACACACACATCTGTAGCTAAACCCCACGCTTCTTTGCGATGCTTTTTAGAAAATTTTCCATTTAAATTTAATAGGATAAAATCCAAATGTGTGTACCTATTTATAAAACCTATATTTATGTATTTTTCAATTTGTTTATATTTTTTCCTGCAAATACCCGATGTTCCAAAAATGAACTCGTTTTTCCATAAAATACATTTCAAGTGATTAAATGACTGGCATTTTTGTGTTATTTCTTCTATAAATGATTTTCTTTAAATCTTTAGGCATCAATATTTCAAAAATTATGATATATATCGAAATATTCTACTCATTATTTTTGTCTTAATTTCCAACAGAATTCACACAAAAAATTTGAAGTCTCAAATATTTTCATAAACTCTTTTCTTGGGAACGTTCTTAAAATCAAACAAATTTATTTATAATAGTTTAATGAAAACATTCACTCGTTGAATTCAATAACATAACCGAATTTTCTCTCGTTTTGTTAGAAAATCGGAAACTCAATTTCTGGAAGTTTTGGTATCTAAATATGTTCACAAATTCAAATGTATTTTATTCAATAGCGTAACTTTTGAAATACACTGTACGAGGAAAATTTCTATAAAAAATAATAATGCTACTCAGTCGTAACGCACTCGACATATTTATATAAATACAGTTTTTCTGAAAATCAATCAAAACCATAAATATTTCCGGAAAATGAAAGTTTTAGATTCTTAGAAATAAAATAAATTATTTTTCAAAATTTCTTTTAAAGGGAAATAAAGTCTCCTTAATCGAATTAAATTAAGTTAAAAACAAAAAAAATATTATAACGAACACGGTCAATTGTTTAAACATCCTAATTTTGCTGAGTTGTGCGTGAAAATTTGAAAAAATTATTGCTCAAAAGAAAATTTGTAAGATATATGAAATAGAAAATTTCTGTGACGTAATTGGTCGAATTTTATTTTGCAGAATAAGTCTTTACACGAATTTTGGTATAAAAATTTTTCAACAAAATTAGATATAATTTGTGTTAACGTCATCGAAAAAAAATTTATTTTATTTTTATTCGAGATGATTTCGATATAGAAAGTAAGATATACACACCTGAATACACTTCTAGAAAATATTATACGTCGAGAGGTATCTTAAGAAATATCATAATAGTACCTCCTAATTTATATTCTAATCATACAAGTATCGAATAAATATACTTCATACGGGAAGGTAGAAAAATATATATATATTCGAAGAGCTTATAAGCTTTCAATACACATATAACATACTAGTTCGAACGAAAAACGTACACTAATAGTTAGGAGGTTTCGAAAATGATCTTCTTGTACAGATGGGAAGAAAATATGATATTGTCCTCTCTCTAGTGGATATAAGATCATATTTATCTGGAATAAATATGTGAGATAAAATTGTTGAAACACTGGAGATATTTAGTTATTGATACTGACGGCTGGTGACGACTTGAATTACATATTTTTTATTACAATAGTCGAAACATCTTAGAAAATTTTGTTCGAAATTGATCATTACAATTTTTGGCATGCTTTTATTACTTTGACGTAAGGACGTTCCCCAACAATCACGTTTTCTTGACGCCCTTTAGAAGCTGGTAAAATTTTAAATATCAGAAACGGTGGTAAATTTATAGATTTGAACTGCTTGCGTTTTGGAACTATGTTGCTTATCGCACGTTATAATTTATTTGCTGGAAATGTACAACAATTTTAAACGACCCCAAAATCCGACGATGTGTTTCCTAGGAAACTAAAACTTTTTAAATCGATTCAGCTTGTCATGAATTTTGAGAATATTTTGAAAATAATTTATAATCTATCAGTTTATATATTTTGTCAAAAATTTATGCTTTTCATCCAAAAAAATGAGTCGTGAGCTATCAACAGAAGTTAAAGATAATAGAGATAATTTAAAGTAAGAACAACGAAATTTTATATTATGTCATAATAAATATCTTGATCAAATCAAATGCAATTCACGTTTTGGGTTGACTACTAAATCAGAATTATGTCTTTTTGAAACTAATATTTCAATTAAGGATGTATGAGCATGGTAGTGGGGGCACAAATTTGAAAAATATATATTTTCAATTTTGATGTTAAATTATATTATAACTTGACGATATAAGACCAAAAGTAAGAATAAAATTTTTTAATACCTGGCGTAATTTTCAAAATATCGAAAATTGAAAATTTTGTTTAATTATTCAGCTTTCGATATTTCGAAAACCAAGGCACATATCGAAAAATTTTATTCTTATTTTTCGTCTACATTCATGAAGTTATAACAAAATTCATCATCAAAGTTGAAAATAAGATAAAAATAATTTCAACCCTTAATCTACCCTGCTCTTACATCCCTTATATGGACGGTGACACTTAGTTTTTTTCTTTTCTAATCCATTGCTAATATGTTTACTTTCTATTAAAAAGTTTTTTTAAAATTTGTTTTCATTCATTCCAAATGAAAATTATCAAAAACTTCCAAAACATGTCGTTTTTTGAGATTCCTCCATAAGAGCCAATGTATTTTATATCGATTTTCAATGACTTTTTTCTTAAAAATTTGCACGGATACCTAAGCTGAAATTTTAACCACATATTCTTTGAGTAAAAGACTACCTACGAACAAATTTTGAGCCTTTAAATCAAACATTGTTGTCATGCTCATACATCCTTAAGTCATAAAGTATAGAGTTAAAGTAGCTTTAATTATAACTATCGATATAATTTAAACGGACTTTTCTATTTATGATACAATTTATCTCACTGCAACGATATTTTTTTACGATACAATATTTAGTCTGTCTCTATCTGTGCGTTCGTCTATAGTTTACGATCGAAGCGTAAAGAGAAATGATCCAACAGCCCATTCATTGAAGTATTTGAACCAAATGTGTAAACATCAAATGTTTAAAGATCGTATAAAAAAAAATGTGGGCTCTGAATGCGAGAGCGTTATAAAACGTTCGTTTTTTTTTTTACGAACTTTCAAAAGAATTTTTATGTTTAAATAGATATGAAAAAAAAAATTATTTTTTTTGATGCTTTTATCAAATTTATTCACATCGAACATCGTAACATATGTAACAAACATTAAAAGTAAAGTCTGGAACGGTTTTTGTTTTTTAAGGATGTATAAGCATGAGAACAATGTTTAATTTAAAAGCTCCCAAGGCTTTTCCTCAAATAATATGTGGTTTAAATTTCAGCTTAAGTATCCATGCAAATTTTTAAGAAAAAACTCGTTGAAAATCGAGTAAAAATAGAGAAATCTCAATAAACGACATATTTTGAAAATTTTTGATAATTTTCGCTTGGAATGAAAAACCAAAAAAAAAAACTTTTTAATAGAAAGTAAATATATTAGCAATGACATGAATGAGCAATTTAGATTTAGGGTTGAAATTATTTTTATCTTATTTTCAATTTCGACGATGAATTTTATTAATACTTCATCAATGTAGAACGAAAAAAAAAGAAAAAAATTATTCGATACCTGCGTTAGTTTTCGAAATATCAAAAGCTGAATAATTAAAGAAAATTTCTCAATATTTTTGAAAATAACACAAAATATAGAAACATTTTATTCTTACTTTTCGTCTTATATTTAATTCGTTGTCAGATATATTTTTGTCGAGATTCTGAGCCCCTAGACTCGTGGAAAATCCACTCCAAATGGACCGACAGAATACTGTCTGCCCTTTAAAATACTCAAAATAGTAATATTTGCTAATGCAAAATGCGAAATTATGCGAAGTTGTAAGTGTTACATAAAAATCTGGTAATATTTGTATGACCCCAATAAGTGAAAATAATTTTATCAGAAGTCTTTTTTATCTAGGTATTCGAGGTATAGAACACTCGATGATATCGGACAATAAAGGCAATTGACCTATTTTCTAATATTTTGTTTCAATCGTAATAATAAACACAAAAGAACCCAAAGAAATAAAATACAGATATATTTCCGAAAGAAGAAAAACTATATCTTTGTGTGGAGTTTTTCATTCTGCAGAAGGTTATAGTGACCATAATAACAATCATTCATTCATTTTTTTTGTGGTGATAAATGTTACACTTAAAAATATTCTCTTTTCATCAAAATGACACCGCTGACCGAATAAACCGACAAACAGAAGAGTCAAGTACCAGATGTCGAATTAGACTTTTTTTAGAAGTGTTTAAAAAGACGGAAAATTTTCATGGAAGATTTTTCTTTCAGAGAACATGTAAAGTTTCTCATTGCGTAGAAATTTTAAGGAAATTATTAAGCATGAAATTATTTGAGACTTAATTTTCAAATTTCGAGGACGGATTATGTTAGAATTTGGAAAAGTTAGACAAAAATTAAGAGTAAATTTTTCATTTCATTCATTTCATCACTTTAAATATATTTTATGGAAAAACAAGTACCACGTGCTATAATTTTCTTTATAGGAAAATATTTTTCATGCTTTACACTAATGAATATCAGTTTTCAAAATTAATCCTTAGAAAATTAGCCTTATTACAATAATAAAACATACCTTTAAAAACACTTCAATATAGGATTTACCTGCTTAAAAAGAGCATTAATGAGAATGAATATTCACGATTTAAAGACGAACCTAAGGAAACGTTATTTTTTCTTAAACATAAATTAAAAATTGTAATCTGTAAATTAATCGCTTTTGCTCGGTATTTTCTGAGATTAAAAGTCACAATATTTAATATAAGAGCCGTTTAAAATATCTCCACAAAAATTACAATTTGAATGTCCCGCTAATGTACTTACTTTCTTTTGTTAACTACGATAAATACCAACAGATGTCAGCAAGAGTCGTATTTTGTCGTTTGTTTTATCCTGAAAACTTGGATAAAACGAAATTTTCTAAAAATTAAACCAAGATAAATCGATTGCTCGTTTAAATGTATAAGATATTTTCAAAATTAGAGTAGAAGTTTTTTACTTTTCAATTTACAAAATATGGGAGCAACGTTTTGGAAAATGAAAGCGTTCTGCATTCTGAAAAGACAATCAAATACTTCGCCTGGTCCTAGATCACCGTGGGTGTGTTTTATTTTCTACAAAGTGAAAAGAAAAATCTTTTCTCAAACAAAATAATAATTTTCTATGGATACAAATTTATATCTACACAAAAATAGAATAAAAAAGTTTTTTTTTTTTTGATAATAGATTTTAGTAGTGATGTGTATTATGGTTTAGTAGACGGGGAAAATGAGGGACATGTTATAGGAAGAAGGTAAATGGTGAAAATTGGACATACAAAGAAATATGTCAGTATATGGTGTGATTACCCCGTGTGTGTGTGTTATCAGCTTGCTCTGTAGTGTTTTTCATTCAGTGTGATAATACTCAATAATGTATAACCTATATTTTTATTATCTATTATATGTATAGACTTGGGATGAAAAGATTTTTCGGGAACATCAATTATAAACTTCCATATTTACAGGTTTTTAAAATCCATTAAAAAAATAATCATGTTAGAAATTCTCTTGATTAAAATAACCGTTTCATTTATCCGACGGAATTCTATAATCAAGAAATAAGTAATTTTTTGAAATTTTTTAAAGGTTCCCCCCTTAAATCCCCTTTAAATCGGGAAAATCGCAAAAAAAAATTTGTTTTGGAATTTGATGAAAATTGGTTTATGGGGTAATTTTGATCCAAAAAGTATAAAAATCGGGTTAATTTAATGATTGGATGCAGAGTTTCTGGAATATCGCATAATTTGAATCGATTTTAGTCCATATCTCAAAACTATTCGGCAAGTCATCAAATGCACCCGATTTTTGAACTTTTTGGGTCAAAATTACCTTATATACTAAGTTTTATCGAAATTGGAGATAAAAAATTTTTTTCGATTTTTTGCAATTTTTTTAAGGAGTACCCCTTTGAAAAAATCGAGAAAATCGCAAAAAAAAATTTTTTTGGAATTGGATGAAAATCGGTTTATGGGGTAATTTTGATCCAAAAAGTATAAAAATCAGGTTAATTTAATGATTGGACCTATAGAAAGTTGCAATGTCAATGGGCAAAACTTCATTTTCAAGAAAGTTAGAGTCCATAAAATTGTGAACAAAAGGGAGGATAAGTGACAGCTATATAACGTAATAGTCTTTGTTTTTAAAGGAAAAATTGCCCAGCAAAGATTTATATAAAATTATGTAGACGTTATTATTTACAAAGTTAAAGAATATTTCAACGCCCAAAATATTTGACGCAAGTGTAGAAGTGGTGAGTAAATCGAAAGTCTTACTTGTGTAATAATGGAAGTCTTGCTTTTATTCCCTTTTTTTTTCTTAAAAATAGAAAGAAATTTGTGATTGAAACTGTAAATCACAGATGTCATGTTTGTCACCACATACATACAAGTAGCACAGATTTTTCCAGAGGGCATTATTTCTTTGACAGATTGTTTAAATCTTATGTTGTATACGACACAAGTATACCTATACTTAGAATCTAGATAGAATGATGGAGTCTTTATTTTCTATTAGAAAATTCTCATTTCCCTGTCACTCCCCGATTATCATTTCTAAAAATAGATTATAATATACCTACACCAATATTATTTATTCACTTTTCATTACAGATTTTTCTTCAATTGTGGTATATTCAAGTACTCTCTCTACTAGGAAGTATTTTAAACAAATTCATTGCGTAGAAACTGCATGAATTGAGCGAATTAACAGCTGCTTTTAGATGAAGGAGGCTTAGACTTATTCCTACATATAAGAAATGCTGAAATTTAAATTAGGGACAAATAAAAAGATTGATTTTTTCGAAATTATTGGTCTAGCATGTGTTTTCCTAAGCGGTACATTTGTTGACCGTGAGTATATGTTTCGTCAAATCTAAACATAATAAGCTTGAAAATAAGGCGTAAATTATGTGATTTGATAAAGGAATAAGAAGGATAAGGGTAAGACAGAAAAAACTTCTTTGAGTAATAATAATAGGTTAGATTAGGTTAGGTTAGGTTATATTGGCTGTCCACAAAGGACACACTTAGGCTATAGAGCCCATTTTACCAATTTTCCGCTGATAATTTCATTTATCAACTCCTCAATTTCAGAGGCAGAGTGCACCTCCTTCATGGGAATCGAACCCGCTACCCTAAGCATACCGAAGACGGAATTGGTAACGCCTTAACCAACTGAGCTACACAAGATTAAAAATGAAATAAAGTCACTAAAAATAGTTTTTCATAAATTTTTTTTGACCGTCGCGACAAAGGCAATAGCTTATTTTACTTGAATAGGAAATTCGATTGAATGGAAAATAAAGAAAATAAATATAGAAATTTTATTTCAATTTTTATAAAAATGATGTATTTGGAACGAAGCCAACAAATTATAGGAAAAATAGTTTTTACGTGACTTGTACAAAATATTTTTAAATCGTCTTTTGTTGATGGGGGATCGCCGACGGTCATTAATTTCCTAATGTTACGAAATTTGTCAAAATTTATTAGCTTTGTTAAATGATTTTTTGAAAGTTTCTAGTCTAGAACCAGTTTCGATTTTCACTTTTTCAAACTTTGACAATATGGGTATTCTACTTTGTTTACTAAGTACTTCAAAATGTTGATTTTCCGAATAAAAAACCACAAAAAATTAAACTCTGGCAAAATTAACGCTTTATTTAGGCATCAGGGCTCGATCGTGTTTTAGGTCACATGATATACAGTTAAAAAATTATTTTTAATTTTAATATAATAAAACAATTATGTGCTTTTATGACTCAAAATCAGAATATACAATTTTTTAAAATTTTTTTAAAATTTCGGAATTTATTTTTCACTACCGAAAGTACCCTTTTTTTGCAAAGTCAAATTCTTTTCAAAAAATTGGATTTAATTTAATTTAAAAACTAAATTATTTGCTTGTCTGACTTTTTACAATAAACAATGTCTGTTTCATTGTATTTATTTATCTAGATAACAATCTTGCAATGGTCTAACACTCATTATGAACGCGATGCGATATCCACACGACTTTAAACCATGCGCTGCGCTGGCCGTACGTCCGTCGGGTCGGGTGGGTGGCAACCACTCATATAAATATGAGTCAACTATATCTAAATAAATTTAAATTTTATTAATTAAATGTTGACTAATAACATAATTACATATGTTCTGTTGTGTTTATTTTTATAAAAAAAAAGGGAGACGACTCACCCTACTAGAGCAGGAATAAACCCTTATAAGTGAATATATATTTAAATTTATTAGTCACTGAAAATAATTAAAAAAACCTCCCTTTGACCACGGAAAACAGTTTTAAATATGGGGTCATATGTTTTTATTAAAGCGGTGTTGTTTATATTAGTCACCCAGGAAAAAATGACAAAGATGGTTTTCCCACACTTCAGGTAAACGTAAACGAAATGCAAAAAATATGGTTTTGGGCAGTTTTTTTGGAACTATGTTTCTTATCGCACGTTATAATTTGTTTGCTGGTTGGAAGGCAAAATAAAAAAATGTGCTACTATTTACCTAAAACGACCCCAAAAATCCGACGATGGGTTAAATAGGAAACTAAAACTTTTAATCGATTCAGTTTGCCATGAAATTTTGAGAATATTTTGAAAATAATTTACAATCTCTAAATTTATAATTTTCGGCCAAAGTTTGTGTTTTTCATTCAAAAACATGAATTGTAAGTTATCAGAAAAAGTTAAAGATAATAGAGATAATTTATAGTAAGAATAAGGAAATTTTATGTTATGCCATAATAAATATCCTGATCAAACCAATTGTAGGTAATGTACGCACATATTGGGTTGACTACTAAATTAGAAGTATGTCTATTTTAAACTATATTATAATTAATTCAGAAGCTTTAATATATTTTTACCAAAAATAAATTACGCCTAATTCAGAATGGAAAATTAACTTTCACTTTATTTAAAAACGAAATTAAAAGCTCGTAATTTTTGTTCAATCCATTAAAAAAAAAATAAATAATAAACACTTACGTTCAAATTTGTGGGCAGAAAATAATCCAAAAAAAAATTTAATAAATTGAAAATTAATCCACAAACAGAAAATACAAAAAAATTTTCTCAACACACTTGAACAATATACAAAGAAAAACACATTAAATTCAAATAACACTTAGCGAAAGAAAAATTCGAGGAAAAAAAATTACACAATAATAAATTTTCACACAGTTAAATATTTTTTTCTTTCACACTTCTTCTGCTCGTATTGTTGAAAGAAAAATCACTTTACGAAACACACAGAAAATTAAATGTTACCAAACAATACAATACGAAAATTTGACACCACTAATACACAAGGAAAATGGTTTTTCTTTAAAAAAAAAAATGGATAAATATCACTCACAGATGTTTTGTGGCAAAATTACTTATTTAAAAGGACCTTTTTTTTTCAATTACACTTAACACTTTCGACAGACAAAAAAAATACACATTTGTTTCGGTGGGAAAAATTTTTTTTCACAATTTTCACAGCACTTTTTTACAATCACTTTTCACTTGTATAAAAATCGTATAAAAATTAGATAAAAATTGTTGTGTCCAAATTTACATATAAGGAAGGTTTATATTTGTTTTGGTGAGAACAGAAAAAACGCCCCTATTGAATGGACAGGAACATCTGTAAAATATTTATTTAATTTGTATTTAATGAAATCATAAATATAAAATAAAAAAAAATTAAATAATGGAAGTTTTTGAATTTTTTGAGAATTTTTGGAAATATATTAATTATTTTTTATAATAAAAATTTCCGAAAAGTTTGTTGTTAAACTTCACAGAAAACTTTTAATTTACGATAATTTTTCATTATTTTCAAAGAAATCTATGATTTATTAATTTTTTGATAATTTTATTTGAATTAATTTTGGATACACTAAGTACTTGCATTCAAAATGTAAAAAAAAATAAGGAATTTTAAAATTTTTCGTGAATTTCACAAGTTCAAAATTTAAATTAAATTATAAATAAATTTTAACATGACATGAATCCTAGAAGTCCGGGTTCAAGTGTATTTTTTTCAATTCTCTTTAATTAAGATTACTAGACAAAATATTCGTCAATATTTAGTTTACACTGTATGTATCATATTAAAAAATTCTATTATCGAAGATCATGATGTTAATAAATATCGTATGCATGATTAAAAGTAAACAAAAACAATAAGTAATTATATAAATTTTTAAGTATTTTGTTGAGAAAACGAAAGAAATTTGAAAGAATTTAAAAATTTGTCTTTTCAATTTAACACAAAATTAAAATCGTAAAAATACGATTTATCGTAAAAAATACAAATGAAATTCCACAAGCGATATAAATCATAAAAATTTTCGGGAAAAACTTTTTAATTCATGAAATGTCACACTGAAATCCCTATCAAATTTTTCAGTAAAAAAAATAAAAAAATTCACTTAAAATAATTTAATTTATGAATTGATAAAATTGTCGAATATGATGCGGTAATCGTAAATATTTTCGAGGAAAAACTTAAAATTCACGAAAAATCAATTTAAATTCCCGAAAAAATTTTTAAAATTTAAATAAATTCATATTTGTTTTAAAATGCACAAAAATATAAAAAAAATTTCACAAATTTTCGGGAAAAACATATTAATGCAATTTAAATTTCCGATGAAATTTCACAATAAAATTTCTTAAATTTTTAGCAAAATCCTATTTGTTTTCAATAGGCTGAAAGCAAAACAAAAAATTCCAAAAATTTCGCACAAAAACAAAAAAATTTCGAAGAAAATTCACAACAAAAAAATTTCCAATAAATCACCTTAAAAATTATTCGCACTGTTTTTTAATACGCGTAGCGTAAATACGCTAATAACATAATAACAATAGCGATTCCCATTGTAATTAAAATACATTGAATAATTAAAAAAGTTTGTTGCGACATTTAAAAACACACAAAACACACAAAATAAACCGCGCAACAATAGCATACAACAATCGATGTGGAAAAAAATAACACGCACTACAGTAACAGCTACATAACATACAGAATCCCGGGATGTACTAAGTAAGGGGCAAATTAGGGGAATGTCATTAAGTCAAGTGCGGCCTGCTGCCAGTTTATAGTGGGAGAAGCGACAAAAATAACTGCTATGTGACGCGAATGTGTTCAATAAAGATACATAGAGTCAAGTGGTCACACGCACAATGCTAACTATATGGACTATGTGAGTTAAAAGTAGGGAGATGCGAAGCGAAGTCATGATGAGCAGCATCAGGCCTGTGACCTTGGAGCAAGAACTTAAAAACATAACAGATTGTTCTCTCTCTCCTCTCTTAAGCTGCTCTCAGCGCAGGTAAAGGCAGTTGATATCTTCTCTTAATGATTAAAATCTCTTTAAATATGTATTTTATAAATATTATATATATACCTATTGGTTAACAGCGAGCGCAACGGACTTATAAACTGTGTGGACGGATGGACGGGCGGACGGACACAGATCGCGGCTAGCTATTTATTCAGGTAGTAACTAATAACTATCATTCGTTTAATACCATACAATGTATTCCATAATTTGGAATCCTCATTTTTAGAGGATTTATCTCCAAAATACAAAAAATCGCCTTCCTTTTCAAATTGCTAGCAAAGAAAAAATTGTATTAAGTCAAAATAAGATAATTCTGCAAGGTGCAGAAAAAAACTTTTCCAAAAATATACATTTGCACATTAAAACTATTTGTATTTAGCTGATCTTCAGACATTGCCGATGTAAGAAATGTTTTGAAAGGACTTGAAAAGAAGCGTCCATACGTTGCCTCCATAGGCAAAACTGAGAGAACACGAAGCTTTTGGTAGATATTTGGAAACGCATCTTCATTGCAAATATTGAGAGCTTCGCTGAAGTTCAACTTAATCGACCCAGAGGTAATCATCGCGTAATTTAAGAGTATGATTCAAAAAGTTGAGCAAAATAGAGAGAAGGAAGTTTATATGGAGAGATTCTGAATGACGGTAATTTTGACCTCCAAACATTTCCTGCCTCCATGCGCAAGGTACTGCTACGGATGTGAGCTTGAAATGCGATTAATCTTATAGTTTGCTTTTCAGAAATGCAAGTTACTCCACGTGTATTCTTTGCCCAGAAATGAAAGAAAAGGAAATATGAAAGCAAGCAGACCAACCTAGTTAGGAAAAGGTAAGAATCTTGTCGAGATGATACGCCCATCCTTCTCATAGTTCAAATCCCTAAATTAGCTTGCAAATAGCATTAAAGCTTGAAAAGTTTAGCCAAAGATTGATAGCAGTAAAACCAAGTAGGATCCAGATTGGAAAGCGGAAGGAATGGGAGTAATTTCAGAAAACTTTGTTGTTAAGTCGACTACCAAAAAGTACATAGGGTTTTTTAGGGTACGCATAAATAAGGCAGCGAACATAATCATGGGAAACTGAATGGGCAACAATATTCCAACAGTTGAAATTCTTAAAACAGAAGCTGACACAATTCGTAAAACTGCCTCCCGCTAATACAATTCGTAAAGTTGCCTTCGGAAAGCTGCGACTTCGTGCGGGGGTAAGTTAATATTTGCAAATCAATCAGAATATCGTTTACTTCTTCAACCCAAATTGGATTTTCTCCAAGTTTAGTTCTGACCCCATTTTCGCATTTCTATAGAAGCAAAATATTTAATTACTCTGAAATTAAATTAAATTAAATGATTTTGACATTTAATTAATAATAGATATTAATAATTCGACCCAACTTTCTACAAAAAAATTTCATTAATCAATTTCTTTCTTTCTTCCAAAAACGTTTAAAAATACAGTTCAGTTTTAATATTTCATGTTCCTCTATAATTATCAATTTTAGTATTTTTATAAAAATGTATTCTTCAAAACAATAATATTGGACCGGTAACTAACAACATTTTGAATGTGCACTTCCGCATTGGTGTGTTATTCACGGTTAAAAAATCGCTCTTTGTCATTCGGAGAAAAATTAATGTGAAAATTTTAACGTTCTAAAATACAAATTCTCTTCTGCCCATGTCTTACAAGCTACGATAGTGACCACTTTTTTAGCTCCCAACATCTATTTTCAAGTGTTTGATTTTCAATTTTTCCCACAAAAATCATTTTACGAGTCATGCAAAAAACCCGCAAGACGCAGAGAACATCTACAAACTGGATTTCAGTAGGTTTTGAATGAATAGATGGATATAAGGAACCATAGTAATCTACAGCAATACTGTTTAAAATATACTGATATATTGACTACTGATTTTCCCGATCAATGGCAGTTTATAGCACAATTGAATTGTTGTTGGCTTCCGACCCATTATATTGGTAATTAATTTTTAATTTTCTAATCTCATATTTGATGTTAAATGAATGAGTTTTGCTAATGAACTTTATAATTAAATATTATTTTAATTTCCCATTCAATTAGGAGCTAAATATTTAATGTATGACCTTATAAAGTACAAAAAATAAAGATTTTCTCAAAAATTTATGATTATAGCTTATAAGAAATTTAGAAGAAAGTAATAAAAAAAAATTGATTTTTTTTTTTAAATTTCTGAACGAAATTATTAGTTTTCATCTCGAAAATTCCCTTTCTTCATAATAATTTGATTTATTAATAGGATTTATTATAATTTGTAATTTACTACAGTATTGGACAGTTAGCATTCGAAGACTGCCAGAATGTGACGGAAAAAAAATTAAAAAACAATTTTCCATTATCAGAAAATCATTGACCTGGCTATATAAAGATCATATCCACGATGACTTTTTATAATAATAATAAATAGATGTGACATATTAAGTTGATTAATTACCTAAAAGATTCTTATCACAAGGAAAAACTTGATGAAGGCTTTTAAAATAGCATCACATCAATCCATCCCATTCAGAATTTATTGCAGGAAGGTACTAATAATTATAATCGAAATCGATTAAGTGGTGAAACGAAACGAAAATGGTTTGGGAAATATATCACTACGAACAAACTTTGAAAAAAGAAAATATATTTATTCAGTATATGAAAATGGTATGGTATGAGCAAAAAAAAGGGATAATATGAGCTTTTTAAACTACAATTCAGTTTGGAAAAGGCTTTAAGGAAAAAGTGCGAGTTTCAAGTGCGAGTTACGGGTTTTGTACCCTCAAAATTTGTCGGAGGTTTTTTAAATTTTGTTTTTACTAGTTTACAATGACATTTGATATTAAGCACTAAAATGAATTGCTCTGGAATGACTTTTGATACGGAACTACAATAAAAAAAGCTATCAAATTAATATATTTATGTTTTTATACATTTTTATCATCAATTTAATCAAATTAGGTTAAGTTTTTGTTCTACTATACCGACTCGACAACTGACTAGCTAAAAAAAAGAAAATAAAAAATACATCAACATCAACGATATTGTAATTTTCCATCAAAGAAAATTATTGTTAATTGTTCTTTGCAAAACCTATTATATGGTCAATGAGTTTTTCTTTTGTCTAAAACTAAATGAGATAAGATCGTAATGAAAATATTATATGTGGATATAAAAATTGGTTTCATTCATTTATAGAAGTAGCTTTCTCGAAAGTCATCGAAAATATTCTAGGTATATTTATTATATATAACACTTATTTGTCGCCCTTTTATCTCATTTGGTTAAGGCGTAGCCAATTCCGTCCGCGGAACGCTTAGGGTAGCGGGTTCGATTCCCGCCATCGCAGGTGATGGGCTGGTGTAGCGCATGGTATATGCATGAAGGAGGTTCACTCAGCCTCTGAAATTGAGGAGCAGATAAATGAAATTATCAGCGGAAAGGTGGTAAGACACATATATCACAATATGTGCTCTTTAGCCAAAGTGTGTCCTTCGTGGACAGCCAATATAACCTAACCTAACCTAGCACTTATTTCGTTTGATTTCGAGGTGAAACTCTTTAAAATGATTTTACTTTTAATATCAATTAATATTTTCCCAGAATTTTATGTCCACAACAGCTTTAGTGGTAGAGAGTTTATCACTCCATTGACTGTGTAAATTAAAGCCAGAAAAAATAAATAATTTTTGTTTAAAAAAGAAATAATTATTAAATAATTCCAAAATTATTATTAAATTAATTTCATTATTAATAAAATAATAACAAGACGTAGATTCCGTTCCATTTCATTCGGTTTCATTCCCGTCAAGTCGATTCAATTACATTTATTTTTAAGGGTACCTTAAAAATAATTATTTAGACCCTTTTTATAAGTTTTTGTTATTTCTAGAACTGACAATTATTATTTGATTATATATAATGTTCGTGTACTTTTAAAAAATAATTTTCAAATCATTTTATGTTGTTTTTGAACTGTTTTTTTATGTTTTTAAACTATTATAAACAGAGCCAGCCTAATTACATATTTTGAAAGTTTTGGTAGATATTATTTTGGTTTTTTTTTATTTTTTATTTTGATTCTTTGAACATCTGATAGATATACATTTTTTGGGTGCTATGCCTTTTTAAAAAAAATGGGTTTGTTTTAACTTGGAACTAAAATATAAATTAATTGTGTAGATACTCTAAACTTATGTATACATTAAATTTGATTATCGCGGCCATACTCTTTGGCTAATCTGATAGAGCAAAATTAAATTTTTTGAATTCTGAAAAAGTCATAAAGTTAAAAAATCCAATTTTTTTGGATAGCACAGGCAAATTTGATTAGATCGTATTGGAATTTTCTTGAAACCCACTAATTTTGGGTCCTTACTTTCACCTGTGATGTCAGTTTTTCGCTGGCTATCACTTGCGAGCTCAGTTCTGGGACCAGGACTCCAAATGAAATCTAATCCAGCTAGGTTAATTTTGATCACAAATTTGAAGAGTATGACCCAAATTTAGTAGGATTACATACTTGGTTCATCAAAATTGAATAAAATTTGGATGTGATAGAGCAAAATTAAATTTTTTTGATTTTGATGACGTCATGAGGTTCAAAAAATTGAATTTTTGGAGAACACAGCCAAATTTTATCCAATTTGCATGGAATTTTTTTTGAAACCCACTCATTTTGGGTCATTCTTTTCAGTTATGATGTCAGTTATTCGCTGGCTATCACATTTGTGCTTTATTTCGAAACCAGGACTCCACATTTTGGAAACCTATTTAGCTAGGTTAATTTTGATCACAAATTTGAAAAGTGTAACCCAAATTTAGTAGGATAACATATTTGGTTTATCAAAATTGAATAAAATTTGGATGTGATAGAGCAAAATTAAATTTTTTTGATTTTGATGACGTCATAAAGTTAAAAAAATTGATTTTATGGAGAACACAGCCAAATTTTATTCAATTTGTATGGAATTTTTTTTGAAACCCACTCATTTTGGGTCATTTTTTTCAGTTGTGATGTCAGTTATTCGCTAGATATCACTTATGTGCTTAATTCCGGGATCAGGGCTCCAAATTCTTGAAACCCATTAGGGCTAGGTCAATTTGGTTCACAAATTTGAAAAGTATGACCCAAAGTTGCGAAGATTACATACTTGCTTTATCAAAATCGCTGAGAATTATTACTTCTTAGTCTAATTTTCTTGTCTATTGAATGTTTGAATGTTTTAAAGCCTGCTAAGATAAAACAGACCCATCCCATAAAATAAATGATTACTATAAAGAAATATAAATAAAATAGATGAAGAATAAGACGAACCCAAGAAGGCAGATCTTCTTGGCCCATTCAACATAAAACACTACTGGATATAGTTTTAGTTTTTATTTTTATATATTTTTTTAAAAAAAGAATTTATAATTCAACTTCTTCGCTTCATTCTACAAATATAACAACTGTTTGGGATCATCACTGATCAGTTCTATCATGTTCTAAAGAGGACCTGCTGTAGCACAGAGGGAGTTTTACATTTCTTTTGTAGTATTATTATAGTTGTTACATATCGATTGCTACTTCATATGTTACGTTACATCGGATTTTTTTGTTAGAATAGTTCTTCCGCGAGATTATTTTTTCTGGGAAATTTTGTTTTTTGAAGTTGGTCCAAATATAAAATTTGGACCACTCACTCACACATTCCCACTCAAGAAAAGCTTGCGAGGATGCCATACCAAGAAGGTCTTAACAGATTAGGAGATAATCTGAAAAACCAACAATTAAAGGCATGGACCAGCTACGAGGGAGCGTGAATCGCCAAAAGCCTGTTGGGTGAAGGAAACTCGCTCGGTAACAGAGCCGAGGAGATCTTGAAACTAAACAGAGCTGATATTAGAGTCATCGTAGAGTTACTCACAGGGCATGATAACCTGAACAAGTTCCAACATCAGATTGGAAAAAGACAATCTCCCGCGTGTGACAGATGCGGAGAAAATTCAGAAGAAACATCGATCCACTTTCTCTGTTACTGCCCGGCGCTCGCTCAGTAGCGAAGGAAATGGTTTGGTCCGGCTATAGTCGAACCAGAAGTAATTAGGAAACTCAGCGCTAGGCAAATCCTGGGTTTCAGTACATCAGTTGGTTATAATAGCCACTGAAAAGCGTAGCGGGGATAGAGTACAAGGGTCTACTTGGCTAGGTGCTCTGAACCATAACCTCCATACCCATACCCATACCCAAGTACAGTTTTACAGTCATGGGATCCAAGGCTATAATAATCCTTCTCCACATTTTTGAAGCACACTGTTAAAAATATGAATAAAATACCAGAAGATGAAATGATCTCCGTTGACTGTTGCACTAAATACACACACCATCATCATAGATAGAGTGCTTCTTACCGCACTTCTTTAACCAATGCAAGTTGATCTATAAAAATATTATACAACAAAAAGAATACAACAAAAGTTGTAAGTCAAGTGTAACATTGACTGTGGCTGTGTGGTTGTGTATGCATTCATGCTGGCTGGATGGATGCACCTCCACAGTGGAACAGGTTCACAAATAAAAATAATAATCATAATAATAAAGAGACTCTGGGAGGACTTATTAGAAAGCCTGACGGACTCTACGGTTTTAACTTCTAGATCACACATCTTATAATAATGATTCTGTGTTTAATATAAACGAGATGAGTTGATACAACGTTTAGCGAACAGATCAATAACTTAATGGAAAATATTGGAATTATGTTCCTTATCGCACGCTATAATTTGTTTGCTGGTTGGGAGGTAACACCAAAAAATGTGCAACAATTTAAAACGACCCCAAAATCCGACGATGCCATGTGATACCTAAGAAACTAGAACTTTTTTAATCGATTCAGTTTGCCATGAATTTTGAGAATATTTTGAAAATAGTTGACAATCTGTCAATTTATATTTTTTGTCCAAAGTTTTATGTCTTCCATCCAAAAAAATGAGTTGTGAGTTATCAGAGGCAGGAGATAATTTATAGAAAGAACAAGGTAATTTTATGTTATGAATTAATAAATATCTTGATCAACCCAAATGAAGGTAATGTTTGGGTTGACAACTAAATCAGAAGTATGTCTTTTTAAACTAATATTACAATTAATTCATAAAGTATAGAGTTAAAGAAGCTTTAATATTTGATTCTTTAAGCAACAAAACAAGTATTTGACTTCTTAAACTAATACTTTCATATAATTACCAATAAATTTTCATAATTACCAATGCACAAATATGCAAACAGTATCGTGAGAGAAAAATTAAAAAAAAAAAAACCATTTACAAGAAATAATACGAAGATACTATAGGAACATAGTTCCAAACGGGTGTCCCACGACACCTCTTGTTTCTTTTTTGTTGCATTGTGAACACAAAATCTACAAACAGATTTTGATTTCGTTTGTCGGGATGAGAACACTAACTTTATATAAATTTAAGTTCAGTTAATATATGAAATCCTCTTTGATTAAAGTGAAGTTACAACAGGTAACAAAACCAAAGTTAAAAAGGAAGCAACACAAAGACTTATAGCTAAATAACAGAACAACATACACAAAGATAAACAAAGATAATAAATATCGTGTTTGGTTTATCTGCTACAGCTCTTGTTATAAGATATTTTATACAATGTATCTGTATCTGTGTGTATCTAGAACGAAATGCCTTTATTATAATTATTTATTATTGGAAGAATTGATTTAGTAGCCAACTCCTAACTTTCTGTTCTATTCTGTTCTTGCTAATCTTATTTCGTTTTTCTTTTGCTTCGATTTTTATTTTATTATTGTTATTGGTTTTTTTTGTTCTTGTTTTATTTTCAGATATTCGAATTAACTTCCATTGAAAACCGAAATCAATCGACGATAATCTATTATCGAGTTGGTCTCACTCAAAATGGATATGTTTCAAGAACCTAATTTTTGCAATCTTTAAGTACAAATTACTTTAAATTCTGAGAGAAAGAAGAGAGTTGTCATTATCGAACGGGGTTGACGCGAGTGCTGATGGGTAAAGAATCCTTGAATGATCTTTATGGAAGTCATGGTAATTTGATGTATTTGAATTAACCAAATTGATTCATTTCGTTTTATAATACATTTTTTGTTTTTGTTATTTTTTTCTTTTATATTTATTTATTATTTTATTTTATTTATTTTCTTCTGTTCTTTGGTGTTTTGTTATTTCGTTTATTTTCCTATTTTAGTTTTTTTTTCCTTTTTTGATTATAATTGTGTAAAGATCAGGATACTAAAAAGTTCAATAGAACTTCACTTCGAACAAGAACAATACAAGGAAGGAATGTTAAAACTTTTATATTTACTTTTTTTTTTTTTAAATAAAATACTCTCTTAATAATGTTTTTAAATTGTCCGGCTTATTTTTCTTGTTTTATAATAAATAGGTACACTTGCAAACAATGAAAAAGAGAATGAAATTTATAACGTAATTTTGGGTGGTTTTTTCCCCAAAATTACGGAGATTGTGATGTGAGTACTGAAATTTTTCGATATATTTTGTTAATTTAATTTTATTTCGGGTTGATTGGTGAAAATCTTTCTAGCATTTATAGAACAGAAAAACGTAATTTTTGTGTTGTTTTTTCCTATATTCCAAGGATTACCTTCGAACTTGTATCAAGTAAGGCTATATATTAAAATAAAGGCTATATAAAAAAATTGAATGAAGGAAAAGTTTTTAACGAACTGTGTATTTAAAATAAGAAAAATACTTTGGAATATGAATAAATAAAAATACATAAATAATACATTAATATCGATTTAGAAAATATTTCTAACGATTTGGGATTTTCCTTGACCTAAGAGAGTCCGGTTCCTAAAATGGCCCATAGTAATATCAAGTTGAGATTCCTGGTTGAAATTATTTGTTCTTTATTTTCAACTTTGATCATGAAAATACGAAATTTTTCGTTATTTGTCTTGATTATCGAAATATCGAAAGCTAAATAATTAAACAAAATTTTCAATTTTCGATATTTTAAAAATTACTCCACATATCGAAAAATTTTAATGATAATCATTATGTTAATCATTTACAGTGGAAAAAAAAGCATTAATCATGTGAAATCTGTAAAAAAAACTTTTCGTATAAGAAATTAACTACAACATAAATGTAGTAAAAAAACCGAGGAAAAACCTAATATTTGTAATAGAACATTTTATAATAGAAGCCAAAAATTCTTAATAAATAGGGTCTATGAATAGTTATTACTACACTGTATCCGAATGACTTAATGTGTTTCGGTTTAGAAGCATGTGTTTTCGGTTTATACTTATTCGGTTTTCTCACTCAAATCTCGGATAAGTATAAACTTTAATTTTTTTTTTAATGAATTAATCAATATGATTTTTTGCAAATCAATTAAATTAATTTGAATACGCATTTATATTGGAATAAGTTAAATTTATTTATTCATTAGGTTAATATAATTTTCTCACTGATATTGCCTGTTTAAATTGTATGTATATATATCGGCTCATATGGCGATGTGGTGAGCAAGTCCGACTCTTAATACTAAGATCGTGGGTTCGAATCCCACTAAGGTAAAGAAATTTTTTTTTTCCCTACGTTATTAATTTAAGTTTGTGTAACAATCCCACAGGTGTTTTAGTCACTCAAAGTTTTTCATTAGGTTTCTACAGCTTTATCACCGATAATGTCTCTTGATATTGTTTCATCATATAAGAGGTGTCGCAGCTCGGTGTTATGCGGGTGCGACTCGTAGATCGAAGGTCTATGGTTCAAAGCTCGGGCAAATAAAAATTTTAAATTTTTTCTCTACATTTCATGTTCTGATTTATTCAAATTAATTTCATTAATTTAAATGCGTGTTAAATTTCCGCGCTTTTTTCGGGTGTGGTCAATCAAAATTATTCATTAGGTCAGTAGTGTTTCATCGTTCATAGTGGACAGTTGGTTACATTTGTGCTTTGTGTTTCACCTTCATTTGACTTCCAAACGTCAAATTTCATTTTCGAATTTGTTTCTGAGTAAGTTTTTGTTTTAATTTACATTTTTCTAATTCTTTTTTTGTACATTGTAAAATTCTATATTATATTTAATTTGTTTCACATTTTGTCCAAATAATTTTTTACACAAAACTTTTAATATTAATTAAAAAAAATTATGTTTGAATCATTTGTTTATTTTTTCCAATTGAAATAACATTCTAGAATTAGTTGTTTTATTATTAGTGATTGACTACAAGTATTTTTATTTGATTTCAAAATTTTTCGAGCTTGCGTTTATTCCCAAGAGATTCAATCTCATTTATACAAAATTTATTTATAATAAATATAACAAAATGAATATGTACTATGGTTCGATAAAATTTTTTGACGTTAGTGTTATGAGTTTACTAATAAACACACAGTTTTAATATTAATAATTATAATTTTTATTTAAAGACGTTCATTCATCAACCTGTTTTGCTATGTGCGTTTATATGGAAACAGTATTTAAATTTGAAATAATTTTGAATTTTTTTTTGAAATTTTATTAAAATTTTTAATAATTACTAACTGATAAAAGTTTCAAGTATAGTTATCGATATAATTTTTGAGAAATATCGATTTATATTTTCCATTTAAACCTATGTTAAAGATTAATTTTTGTCACTTTTTGAATTTAAAATTTAACATTAATTACGTTTCGATTAATTTATATAATTGTATATTTTTTCTTTCTTAAATCATTTAAACTTTTTTATCATCATAATTATTTTTATTTGTCTACTTACAAGTCTCAGGAATGTACGTCCTTAAATGAATAACTAAATAACTCTAGAATCCGTTACTAAATATCGAAAAAAATTCTATCAAAATAATAAATAAAACTAAATTTGTATTCAATTGATTTCAACACTCCTCTCAATTCAAACAAAACATATTCCTATGGACTTAGCAAATTTGGGAAATTTTTGATTTGATAAACCTTTGGTACAAATATCAGCCAGTTCATTTTTTGTAGGTATATAATCAATTTTTTTTTTCATTCTGATTGAATGAAATGTTATTTAAGTTCACGTACATGCGTGAACCTGTTTTGCTACGTGCGTTCATAGGGAAACAGTATGTAAATTTTAAAGAATTTTAAATTAATAGAAATTTTTTTGAAATTCTATTAAAAGTTTAAATAATTATTACCTGGTAAAAGCTTGTAAAAAAAAGTATTGGTATCGATATAATTTTAGAATAATATCGTATTTATATTTTCCATTTAGTCCCATATTAAATCTTACTTTTAGTCAATTTTTTAAACTTAAAATTCAATGAAAATAATTCGATAACAGGTTATTTTTCTTGTCTTAAATCATAGAAAATCATTTAAACTATCGCATTACCATATTGTTTTTTGTTTCTCTACTATTATCGTTGACGCATGTACGCCCTTCAATTATTTGGAAATAATATATTTTGAAAATCTAAAAAACAGAATATTAAGTTGCATTAGCTAGCTGCGGTTTGTAAAATGAATGTTTTAATATTATCGTTAAACCAGTAATTTTTGAGGATAATCAATCAAGTATTCAATAAGTTAAGAATTGGGAAAGTAAAAGAAGTAAACACATTGGCATTAAATACCATTTCATTCGATCAGAATTAAAAAAAGATAATTTAAAAATTGAACATATCCCTACAGAGAATCAATTGGCTGATATTTGTACATACACTAGATAATAATAAAATTATTTTTAATTATTTTAATTATTTATCACTAAAATATATTTATTCATTAGGTTGGTCCAGTTTTATCACCGATTATGGCCGTTTAAATTGTAACAAGCATCAAGTCGTGTGGCAGAGAGTATAGCGAGTCCTACTCCTCTTACACAGGTATGGAGTTCAAAATCCAGGTAAGTAAAATTTTTATTTTTATTTTCTAAATCTCATGTGATAATTTATTCTTAATAATATAATTAATTTGAGTGTGTGTTTTACTATTCACTATGAATAGCTTATTTTTTTGACATTTATCTATTCCCTTCATTTGAATTCCAAATCTTAAATTTCATTTTCGGGTTTGTTTCTAAGTAAGTTTATGTTAATAAAGGTAAATTAAGATTAAATGAGCCATCTTTAATTGTTTATGCATAAATATTATTGCAAATTAAGCAATTTTTAACTTTTATGCCCAGAGATATTTTTGGTTTTTTTCAATTTATTTTACTCTAAATATCAGTTCATTAATTTAAATTTGTAAAATCGGTCTGCCCTATATCCTGAGAAGCGACGTTGACTAACTAAGGTTAGTATGATGTTTCTCAGGAAAAACTCGTTCGATTTGTTGCATGTGTTATAACACTATGAGAAATTGTGTAGTCAAAAATCAATTTTTTCTCGTTATGTCTGTCTAAAAGCTAAGCGCCTCGATAGGGGATTATGTATCAACTCATGATGACGGTGAGACGGGACATGCAAAAAAGCGCAGTCATCACTTAAAGTGAGTTAGGTATATCTAGACAGATAATGTACGGAAAAAATGATCTTGATTGCATGGATTTTTCGCCTGTGTTATAGCCTGTGATATATTGGATTGGTTTCATTCTGGGGTAAGTCAATTTATAACTGGGTTGAAAAATTGCCTAATTTTTCTTTTTAAATTTTTTTTATTTTCTTTTTTAAATATATTATTTTAAATTTGTAAAATCGGTCTGCCCTATATCCTGAGAAGCGACGTTGACTAACTAAGGTTAGTATGATGTTTCTCAGGAAAAACTCGTTCGATTTGTTGCATGTGTTATAACACGATGAGAAATTGTGTAGTCAAAAATCAATTTTTTCTCGTTATGTCTGTCTAAAAGCTAAGCGCCTCGATAGGGGATTATGTATCAACTCATGATGACGGTGAGACGGGACATGCAAAAAAGCGCAGTCATCACTTAAAGTGAGTTAGGTATATCTAGACAGATAATGTACGGAAAAAATGATCTTGATTACATGGATTTTTCGCCTGTGTTATAGCCTGTGATATTTTGGATTGGTTTCATTCTGGGGTAAGTCTACTTATAACTAGGTTGATATGGTTAATTCAAATGGACCTTCAGAAATATTTATGCATAAAGGTTATTGTAAATTAAGCAATTTTTATTTATTCCTTTTCTTTTTAAAATAATTGAATTTTTTTCCAGAGATATTTATGCTTTTTCATCTCCGACATTGTCATTTGTATAATTCTGTGTTTGTGACTTGTAAAATTCATATCCTATCCTAGAATTACCTTTTTTTTTATCATATCCTATCCTAGAACTTTCTTTAATTGTTTATGCATAAATATTATTGCAAATTAAGCAATTTTTAACTTTTATGCCCAGAGATATTTTTGGTTTTTTTCAATTTATTTTACTCTAAATATCAGTTCATTAATTTAAATTTGTAAAATCGGTCTGCCCTATATCCTGAGAAGCGACGTTGACTAACTGAGGTTAGTATGATGTTTCTCAGGAAAAACTCGTTCGATTTGTTGCATGTGTTATAACACTATGAGAAATTGTGTAGTCAAAAATCAATTTTTTCTCGTTATGTCTGTCTAAAAGCTAAGCGCCTCGATAGGGGATTATGTATCAACTCATGATGACGGTGAGACGGGACATGCAAAAAAGCGCAGTCATCACTTAAAGTGAGTTAGGTATATCTAGACAGATAATGTACGGAAAAAATGATCTTGATTGCATGGATTTTTCGCCTGTGTTATAGCCTGTGATATATTGGATTGGTTTCATTCTGGGGTAAGTCAATTTATAACTGGGTTGAAAAATTGCCTAATTTTTCTTTTTAAATTTTTTTTATTTTCTTTTTTAAATATATTATTTTAAATTTGTAAAATCGGTCTGCCCTAAATTCTGAGAAGCGACGTTGACTAACTAAGGTTAGTATGATGTTTCTCAGGAAAAACTCGTTCGATTTGTTGCATGTGTTATAACACTATGACAAATTGTGTAGTCAAAAATCAATTTTTTCTCGTTATGTCTGTCTAAAAGCTAAGCGCCTCGATAGGGGATTATGTATCAACTCATGATGACGGTGAGACGGGACATGCAAAAAAGCGCAGTCATCACTTAAAGTGAGTTAGGTATATCTAGACAGATAATGTACGGAAAAAATGATCTTGATTACATGGATTTTTCGCCTGTGTTATAGCCTGTGATATTTTGGATTGGTTTCATTCTGGGGTAAGTCTACTTATAACTAGGTTGATATGGTTAATTCAAATGGACCTTCAGAAATATTTATGCATAAAGGTTATTGTAAATTAAGCAATTTTTATTTATTCCTTTTCTTTTTAAAATAATTGAATTTTTTTCCAGAGATATTTATGCTTTTTCATCTCCGACATTGTCATTTGTATAATTCTGTGTTTGTGACTTGTAAAATTCATATCCTATCCTAGAATTACCTTTTTTTATCATATCCTATCCTAGAACTTTCTTTAATTGTTTATGCATAAATATTATTGCAAATTAAGCAATTTTTAACTTTTATGCCCAGAGATATTTTTGGTTTTTTTCAATTTATTTTACTCTAAATATCAGTTCATTAATTTAAATTTGTAAAATCGGTCTGCCCTATATCCTGAGAAGCGACGTTGACTAACTAAGGTTAGTATGATGTTTCTCAGGAAAAACTCGTTCGATTTGTTGCATGTGTTATAACACTATGAGAAATTGTGTAGTCAAAAATCAATTTTTTCTCGTTATGTCTGTCTAAAAGCTAAGCGCCTCGATAGGGGATTATGTATCAACTCATGATGACGGTGAGACGGGACATGCAAAAAAGCGCAGTCATCACTTAAAGTGAGTTAGGTATATCTAGACAGATAATGTACGGAAAAAATGATCTTGATTGCATGGATTTTTCGCCTGTGTTATAGCCTGTGATATATTGGATTGGTTTCATTCTGGGGTAAGTCAATTTATAACTGGGTTGAAAAATTGCCTAATTTTTCTTTTTAAATTTTTTTTATTTTCTTTTTTAAATATATTATTTTAAATTTGTAAATTCGGTCTGCCCTAAATTCTGAGAAGCGACGTTGACTAACTAAGGTTAGTATGATGTTTCTCAGGAAAAACTCGTTCGATTTGTTGCATGTGTTATAACACTATGACAAATTGTGTAGTCAAAAATCAATTTTTTCTCGTTATGTCTGTCTAAAAGCTAAGCGCCTCGATAGGGGATTATGTATCAACTCATGATGACGGTGAGACGGGACATGCAAAAAAGCGCAGTCATCACTTAAAGTGAGTTAGGTATATCTAGACAGATAATGTACGGAAAAAATGATCTTGATTGCATGGATTTTTCGCCTGTGTTATAGCCTGTGATATTTTGGATTGGTTTCATTCTGGGGTAAGTCTACTTATAACTAGGTTGATATGGTTAATTCAAATGGACCTTCAGAAATATTTATGCATAAAGGTTATTGTAAATTAAGCAATTTTTATTTATCCCTTTTCTTTTTGAAATAATTGAATTTTTTTCCAGGGATATTTATGTTTTTTTTATCTCTTTCTTATATTTTAGGAATACCTGTCCTGTAATTATATTAAGTGATGTCAAATTTAGGCTGATAGTATTTGGGGATTGTGAATTTTTTTTTTTAGGAATTGCGATAATGTTATCCAATTTGTCATGTTCCGGTCACGACAAATTGGATGATTATTTATCTTTTTCTTCTGTTTAAATGTAACCGGATGCACTTAAATAGAAGGAAAAGATCGTGGATTAGGCCTATAGGG
Organism: Chrysoperla carnea; assembly: GCF_905475395.1. Taxonomy (NCBI): domain Eukaryota; kingdom Metazoa; phylum Arthropoda; class Insecta; order Neuroptera; family Chrysopidae; genus Chrysoperla; species Chrysoperla carnea. The sequence goes on along the minus strand of NC_058338.1, from coordinate 1,548,512 downwards.
GATACCACGTAAAAAAAAACGCGCTGATGTATCCTACCTCAATGGTAGTGTGGAAACGGATACAAATTTCTTTTATAATGATTTTCTTTTACAGTGAGAATTTTGGGTTACAAATGACAATCTTGGCTAAAAATGCAACGATCTGCCAAAATTTCAAGTATATCCATCGAATATAAATAATATCAACAAACGTTTAAACAAACAACAGACTTAACAGCACACGTGAGTATTTGTTTTATGTTTCTTGTAAATAAGTCATCCAAAACAACATTTATCCAACTCAACAAGATTCAATGGTTTTCGTGATTCAATATTTTGTTTCATATAAATTATATTTGAAGGTATCATAAAGTTTCAATGCCGGAAAATATAAAATTTGTAATAAAATTTGTGCTTTTTATTTCTTTATAAATTAATAATTTATTAATTGATCACTATCAAATAAATATTGGCTAAGGATACCGATTCTAAGTGCTGTTAAATTAGTTGCAAATATTATTTTATTATTTTAACATTTGGACAACTTTTGCTTAAGCATTTTTCTGTATCTTGCGTTTTTTTTTTCTTTCGATTCAATGCAGCAATGATATATTTTTCGTATTTCGTCGTATTTCCTCCGAAATCTTACAATTTTCGAAAGAATATTTTCAACCAATTTCCTAATTTAATGTGTTATGCTATCTCTTACATTTTAGGATTAAAATTGATTAATAAAGCAACCCCAAAAAATAGCTTCAATCTGAACGAACTATTTTAGCCATAATAGATTAAAATATTCTACCCTGTATATCCAGAATTCATGTTCCCAGAACATTTTTCCCAACTAGATTAATCAGTCCCTATATGCGTAAAATAGTATAAAATGCGAAATAAAAAACCTTATTTGTATCTTCGATTGTCAAGAAAGAAACAAGCTTTAAACTTTTTATTATTTTTTTATTTAAAATTTGCACTGAATTCTTAAGATCGTGTTAAATCGATCTTTACCGATGTCATTCACAGGTAATTACAGTAAAATTGCGTTATAAAATACTTGATATAAAATAAAATGACTTACAGAGTTGCAGTACATGTAATAAATTAAGGGCATTATTTAATACTTGAAACAAAATATGTAATTATGAATTTCATGAATTTATAAATAGGAGCCGAGTCGAGCTGAGCCGGCATCAACACAGTAGGTCTTAACAAAATTATTTACTTTCACTCATAGCACGTCGATCGACCACCGTTGGCATTGTGCATGACTGTTCTACGGGGCAGAGGCATGCTGGCGGTGTAATACATATTGTTTTCAACAGTTAAACAATTTTTTAATTTTATTACAAGATAATTACTTTAATCTGATTACTAGACTCTTTTTTTTTTATTTGTTTTCTTTCAAATTCAGTTTCTTTGTCGATATGTCCTAGATATCTTTCTTATTTATTCCAAATATTTTGATACTTTGATTTTTATCTTAATTAAATTTTTCTTGTGTAATTCAATGGCACGCCTCGCATAGTTCAAGTATCTTACAAAAGTGATTCAAGACTCAAACAGACTTAATACTCTTTCTATTTTTTATCAGGGTAAGCTTTCATTTGGGAAAGTGGGATCTTAGATTAAAGCAATTCTGGGTAAAATGTAAACGCAATTAGCAACTGTCTATGCATGGTATTTCAACAATTAACTCAGTCAATTGTTTGTTTTCACTTGTTTTTATCAAAATAAATATCAAATAATATTTTAAGAAATGCATTTAATTATTTATTTATTTCTTTATTTTTATGCTAGTGTTTTAAAAAATAACTTTATATAAAAATATGTAGAGGCTATGATTAACAAATATTTGAAACATTTTTAAAACGCGTGAGCAAATCTTTGATCATCTTGACGGATTAATGGTCCCATTTTCTTTGCCCAAAAGTATACAAAAAGATAATAAATAGATTTGAATTAAATATCTATCAAAGATTTTTTTCTTATTATTTTGTTTTGAGAATTATTTCTATAATTAGAAAAAAATTCATTTTTGTATTTAAGTATTTTTTTTTGTAAATTTGATCCCGTAAAATCTTTAATTCAAGAGAATTTTCCGGGACTTAACACGAATGAAAGAATTATTTATTTTAAACAATACCTTGAAAAATTGTTCTTTTTTTCAGGAAGGTCTACGTTTATGTTTTGATTTTGAAAAAAGACAAATTCAATTATTTTCTTTTAAATGACATCATATTCCTCGATTTACTACCAACAGATATATAAAATTTTCCATATTATCCAAAATTTTATACGCATGTATAGAAATCTTTTGCCCTATAATAGAAATGTGTTATTTTACTTTTTTTTTATATATCTAGAATGTAATTTTCAATATCACCGTTATAGCGTTCACCCGTTCACCCGTTCATCGCTTGAACGCCTCTCTTACAAAGCCCCCGTATCACATAAACTTATCTAATTTGTATTTATTATAATATCATGTAGATCATACTTTATCATCAAAAAATACTACGACCGTCACAGCTAGCTCTACGATACGTTTTTCCAGTTATATTTTGTGGCTGTAAGGTATAAAGTTTTTGGTTGTTACATTTGGAGCTATATGAACGCGATAAGCAAAATACTTTTATGGCATACTTTAAAATGTAAATACAGAGTGTCACCACCATCGATAAGACTAGTCTATTTCTTCGATTTAGAAGAATATTTGATAAATCAAGCATGTAATTATACCACATTTGGGTCATACTTTTCAAATTTGTGATAAAAATTAACCTAGCTCTAATAGGTTTCAAGAATGTTGAGTCCTGCTTTCGAAATTAAGCACATACCTGATAACTAGCGAAAAACTGATATCACAACTGAAAAGAATGACCCAAAATTAGTTGGTTTTAAAAAATGTTCGAATCGAATTTTCTAACTTTATGACGTCATCGGAATCCAATAAATTTAATTTTGCTTCTATCACACACTTATTCCAAACATTCGACTACAGTCAATTAAAAAATTTGATTTCTTTCGAATATATTCGATTCTCGAAAAAAGTTTACTCGTTATTTTATAAAAACTAACATTCAATTTTCTAGTTGAATCAGTTACTAGTTCCTTATAGAGCCACCCTGTAATAATACAATATTATATATGAATTATATACTTATATGAACATTCATACGTTTACTTTATATATCAATTTTATAGTACTTTTCGTATAGAATGAACAGAAAATATGAGCAAAAAAAGCTCATTGATAAATTATTAAAATGTTCCCATAATGTTATCGTTATCTATCATTACGATTCGTTTGTTCCATTATCTTCCACGCGACCTTGCCACGTCTACAAATTGAATGCCGTCGAAAAGCTCAAACACATTTTCAGAAATTCATTTGTATTACACAATCGATTATCGTGAAATATTCTCCCAACCTTTTATCCAAAATTTTGTTGAAAAAAAGTAAGCACTGATATCTTTATTTCATAGTTAAAAACTTTACCGATAAGCTATTTTGTTGAAACTATTAATGTTTGTAGAACAACTGTATTTGATTTAATGAATTCATTTTACAGTAAAACCTCTATAATCTCACATGTTCATGTTATTTAAAGTGTACATGAATCAGATTTTGTATTATAGGACTGTTATATAGGTATATATTTTTTCCACCGTTTTTCGCAATTTCTCAAATACGATATGTTATGTACTTTTTTTTATATTTATAATGCATATAGAAGGCCTAAGTAGTAATGTTGGGTTCACATAAAACTCGCTGGTTGCCTATATTCAGTAGTCACTCAATTATTTAGTCAGCCATAGTTTATAATGTTGTTCGGGGGATTCAATTTCCGCTGTATTCAAAAATATTTTCAATAAAGTAATAATATTTTAGTCTTAAGTTAGTTACGCTTAAAAATATTCATGATACGAACAAAATTTTGGTACAGGTAATCATAAAATCACCGTCCGTCTATCAATCAACACGATAAGTCAAAAACGAAAAGAGATATCAAGCTGAAATTACAAGAGGACGTAAAAAGTAAGTTTGAGTTCGTAATTGAGCAACTTAGGTCATTGGGTCTTGGAACCCATCAAAATTTAAATGTTAAAAAAATGATTGAAACAAAACTTTTGTTTGAAACATTTTTTCTTAAACATTACTACAATTCTACAATTATTCGTAAGATTCGATTTTTCTGTAAATTTCTATGATTATATTAAGTGAAGACTAGTTTTAAATAGATGACTATGAATTCCATCACATAATTTTCATCACATATTATGATTACATATTTTATGAACGCAGCAACAACTTGAACGCACATTTCAACAGTCACTACAATCATAGACTTAGCAGGTATGGTAAACTCGTAGTACCTTCGTAGAACGTAGAACATAGTCGAATCAAATACTATTTATGCCATGAAAAAATATGATTTTCCCGTATATATATACTTTTTTATATTATTATAGACTCTTATAAAAAATATTTATTACCATACATAGTGAAAATTCATAACTTTTAGTTGTGGAAAATGGTGAAATTGTGTGTACATGATAACGTAATCAGATTGTATTTCTTGACACTGCATATACACTTTTTTGTATTTTAGTCTCTCATATTTCTCGTTTATGAGAAGAAAACATTGCTCCTACGTGTGGGTCTTATAAACTTGCTAGTGATTCTAAGAAAAAAGGTACCCAAATTGGAAAAAAAACTTAATAAATCAGGGCTTGGTTTGTCACTACTAAGGTTTTTATGAAGAAAATGCTATTTAATGATAAACTTACCAAAAATTTACAGTCAATTATTGATTTAAGGATGTATAAGCATGGTAGTGGGGGCACAAATTTAAAAATAGATATTTTCAATTTTGATGATAAATTTATATTATTACTTGACGATATAAGACGAAAAGTAAGAATAAAATTTTTCGATATCTGGCTTAATTTTCAAAATATCGAAAATTGAAAATTTTGTTGAATTATTTAGCTTTCGATATTTCGAAAACCAAGACACATATCGAAAAATTTTATTCTTATTTTTCGTCTACATTCATGAAGTTATAACAAAATTCATCATCAAAGTTGAAAATAAGATAAAAATAATTTCAACCCTTAATCTACCCTGCTCTTACATCCCTTATATGGACGGTGACACTTAGTTTTTTTCTTTTCTAATTCATTGCTAATATGTTTACTTTCTATTAAAAAGTTTTTTTTAAATTTGTTTTCATTCATTCCAAATGAAAATTATCAAAAACTTCCAAAATATGTCGTTTTTTGAGATTCCTCCATAAGAGCCAATGTATTTTATATCGAATTTTAAATGACTTTTTTCTTAAAAATTTGCACGGTTACCTAAGCTGAAATTTTAACCACATATTCTTTGAGTAAAAGACTACCTGCAAACAAATTTTGAGCCTTTAAATCAATTTTTGAGCCTTTAAATCATTGTTGTCATGCTCATACATCCTTAATAAGGAATATCTAGCTAAAATATGAAGTCATTCCTGTTCTTGGTTTCCGAGAAAAACGATGTTAAATCTACTTATTTATTACATTTTCTTGATTGGGTAAACATACTTATTTATCATTCATAACTTAAGACTCAAAAATGACAGTTTCACTCTAAAACGACGGATACAGATAGACGGACAGACAATCGAAAATGGACTAATTAGGTGATTTAATAAACACCTATAGCAAAGTGCTTTTAAGCGTTATAAACTTGGAACTAAACTTAGTATACCTTGATATATTTCATATATACATGGTATAATTATTGACGTAGGATAGAAATGATTTCATAAAGAACCCACTTCAATTCCTTGACTCATTTTTCGGGCGATATATTAGTCTATTAGCCTATATCCAGTCATAAAAAATACAAACTGTATAAAAGTTGCGTATAGCTTTTGCATATTATAATATTATGTAGCAACGTTATTATTGTTAATATTATGAGAACGTGAAATTTTTCCTGTGAGATCTTTATTATGTAGCTGTACGTGGAATTTTATGTTTAGTTGGTGCTAAGAGCTTGGCGCTTGCAACTTCTTGTTCAATTTAAAAGAATGTTATCATAAATAATACTTTTTTACTTTTACTTCATTTCAATTTGTTGGATCATATTTATATTATATTGGAAGTACCTACGAAAACTATAAAGATATGGAAATTTTGTTTTTATTAAAAATTTACCACGTCATAAAAAACTAGGTATAAAGAAGGCAGTTTTTTATTTTTATTATTTTTATCGAATTTGCTTTTCGACAACGGAATAGAATTCCTAAAATATTATAAAAGAAAAATATTATCAATTTTCTTAGGGTCTTCACTTCCAAACGTATTACGGGTAGGATCAAAAACCAATTGATTTAATACTCAAAGAAAATGACTAATTTTTTGAAGGAGACTATAATAATGCCGGAACTTTTCTGGATTCACTCTTGAGTCCTTACCTACATATTGAAATTTTCTAAAAATTATTTTATACTTTCAAGTTAAAGAAAAAATCTAATGAAAATATAGAAAATGACTCTTTCAAATTGGAAAATTATATTAATAAATGAAAATGTTTGGAAAGTTGGAAAAACACTACTTGACATGTTTCAATATAGTTCATCACTTTTAAAACACCAACAAAAAACGAACCAGAACTTCTCATCTCTGAACACACAATATAGATAAATAATCGAAGTTTTTAATTAAAAACGAACTTAAAAATATTTTGATAAACTCGAATAAATTCGAAGTAGAAAGTAAATGAAAACGTTAGAGATATATGTGTGTGTGTTCTTTTTTTTTCTATTTTAGTTTTTAAAAAAATAACTTTTTTAATTCAAATAGTTAAGAGATGTTTTTTGTTTTTATTTGAGCTAAATGGTAGTTTTTCTTTTTTACAGTAAAACCTTTATTAAAACACATAAAAATATATAAATAGATCCAGGACCAGGCTTAGAAATTGACTAAGTGAATGTCTTCATACTACACTCTTAACGTACACAGGCGCTTAATAGGTTTCAAGAATGTGGAGTCCTGGTTCCGGAATTAAGTACATAAGTGATAGCTAGCGAAAAACTGACACCATAGCTGAATAGATGACCCAAAATTAGTAGGTTTCAAAAAAAATTTCCATAGGATCGGATTAAATTTGCCTGTGTTATCAAAAAAATAAAATTTTTTACCCTTATGACGTCATCAGAATCCAAAAAATTTCATTTTGTCCTATCATATCCAAATTTTATCCAATTTTAATAAGTCAAGTATGTAATCGTACGAAATTTGGGTCATACTTTTCAAATTTTTTATCAAAATTAACCTAACTGTGATATATTTCAAGATTGGGGAGTCCTGGTTCCAGAATTAAGCACATCAGTGATGATTAGCGAAAAACTGGTATCAAAGCTAAAAAGAATGACCCAAAATTAGTTAAAATTTGAACAATTTAGTTGGAAGTCAATTTCCATTTTGCGTGGGTAATTACTCTCTTACAATCATTATCAAATACTACACCGGTCCCCAGACCATTAAAAAAATATACACACAAAGAGACGATAGGAAAGTTATTGGGGTGTGATCTTAATAAATGGTGTATATTTGTTTGATATACTTTTCCGGGGACTTATTTCCTGTCTGCGTGACACATAAGTTTTTCTTTCAAGAAGATACGTATACAGAAGAAGAAAGTTGTTTGGCCAACCTTCGAAATCATTTTCCTTTACAAAACTTGGTGACTTCTTCAGTGATATCTTCTTTTTTTTTCTATTTACGATAAAGCCAATAATACAGTGGAAGTATGTTGAGTGTTTTAAAAATACTGAAGGTGAAATCATTTTATTATAACAAAAATATTTTACTTTCTAAGATCATCACTCTAATTAAGGAAAAATGCTTTAGCCAAAAGTTCAAAAAACATTCTCCTGTGTCCATGACTTTGAGCAACAATTATGTATAAACTTCAAGCGTATTTTCTTTTGATTTCAAAATTCAATTGTTTTAAGTAGCTTTTCCTCCGAAAGCTAACGATTTTCGAAAAAAAGTTTTAGATAAAAATTGCTAATGTATTTATGAGAATCATCTTTCTAATTTATATATCTCTTATCTTTTAGAATCTTGATTGACTGTTAAAGTAACCCGAAGAACTAGTTGATTCCTATCTGATATCAAAACATGATGAATGTTCTTCATCTATTCCTGCGAGTTTTGTTTAAGTCATTTTCTGATTGGTTAGCTACAAAACAAGCTATTAGCCATAATCGATTAAAATGGTTCACCCTGTTTCAGGTATTTTTAACACAAAAATACAAAAATCGAAAAAATTTAATCACTTGGTTTGTAGTTTTTGAGATATTGCCTAGAGAATTTCACGAAAGATACACTTGGGCTATAGTGCCACGAAAGATACACTTTTTCCGTTGATAATTTCATTTATTAACTTCTCAATTATTTTCAGAGGCTGAGTGCACCTTCTTCATATACCATGTACTACATCAGCCCATCACAACCATTAATTAAATTAATTTTTGTTGCGACGGTGGGAATCGAACTCGCTACTCTAAGCATACCGCGGACAGTATTGGATACACCCTAACCAACTGAGTTACTAGGGTTGACTTGAGGTTGACTATGTATAATTAAATTTTCCAATAAGTAATAATCACCTTCGATATTTACTAAACGTTTTGTAGACTGTTAAATGTTTTTTTCGATGTGTACTGTATAAAGATATTAGATAGTTCCGTTTCGTTCGTTATAAGATCGTAGAATAGTGGTGTAGTGTAAGTGTAGGAGTAGAGTGTGAATTTAGATGTAACTCAACCTAAAGGTAAAATGTCATCTATTTATCTATCTATATTCTAGATAAGTATATAACATGATGTGATGGTAACATCCGATGCTACTAACTATTTGATCAAGTAATCGAAGGTTAAAAGGTTCAAACCTTCAAAATAAACTTATATGACTGACTGACTGACTGACTGACTCAAACAAATAAGATCATTACATTTAAGGTGTTAATTTATTTCCAATATTTACCAATTATTCGAAATTTCGAATGTATACCAAGTCGTAGCTCCTTTCAAATCGAATGATATATGAATAGGAATTCGAATTTTTTGCGACAATCTACAATTTTCTGGAATAATTGATTTTATCTATAATTATTTTTAGTAGTTAAGGATAATTTCAATTATTTCAGGAAATTGTAGAATATCATTCGATTTGAAAGGACCTAAAACCATGTCCTTTGGAAATTTCGAATATTTGCTACACATTTGTTGTCATGGGACACCTGGTTGGAACTATGTTCCTATCGTATCTTCGTATATTATAAATGAAATGCTTACTTTTTTTCTCAGATTTTCTTTGATTTTTTTGCTGGTTCGAATGATTGATATTGCACATGTTGAACTTTGGACAAAAATATAAATTGAAAGATTGTAAATTATTTTCAAAAGTATTCTCATAATTCATGGCAAACTGAATGGATTAAAAATGTTTCCTAGGTAACACATCGTTGGATTTTGGGGTCGTTTTAAATGGTTGAATATTTTTTGGTTTTACCTCCTAACCAGCAAACTAATTATTTGTTCCAAAACTGATTAGATAACTCCCCTTATATCTTGTAATTATAATCTATCAAGTTTGCGCGTTATGGCTTTCGATTTTCTCCTTCCTTTTAGGTAAACATTAACATTTCCTGTTTTTCTTTCTTGAATCCTTTTTCCAGTTTGTTTTTTAAAGTTTTAATAAGTGACTTCTGTTACATCTTGTAATTATAATAATAAAGTTATAATAATATTATAATGATTATAATAATTTGATATGTATTATAAACTTACAGCAAACTATTTTATTTATATGTTAGATAGATATATATACATGCACAACATACCAACATACTACCAGTGCAGTAGATATTATTATATAGTTAGAGTTAGAGTTTTAGAAACTCAACAAAATACATCACAATTTGAATTCAACAATTGTTGTAATAAAATGTTATTATATTGTTGTATTTATATGAATCAAATCAAATAATAATAATATCATAATAATAAACATAAATTTATTTCAACAATAAATTTATGTTTTGAAGGAAACAATCATTTTATTACATAAATTATATTTTATTATGTTGTGTAGGTACACTACTGTATATTATGTTTAGGCCTACGGCTTGGCGTAATATTTGACTGTCATTTTAAAATATATAGCTTGAACTCTGTCTGTGTGTCTGTGTGTATGTATGTGACATTGTAGCGCTTAAACGGATGAACCGATTTGAATTTTTTTGTTTCGTATGAAAAGTAATTTAATGGAGAGTATTCTTAGCTATGTTTCAAGTTGAGCGACCGTATTGGACAGTATTGGAACGACGTCACTTAGCTTACCATGCGTTGTCACTCCAATTATACGTGTATGCAAAAGTTCAGTTCAGTCGGTGGAAAATGGCAGCTTAACAATTCAATTTCATGTTCGACAGACTCCCAACGAAGTAGGATAATCATTTTTTGACACCTTAAAAACAGCAAATTTTAAGACATGTAGGCTTTTTCGGACGTCAAACAAAAATATTTCTAATTATCTTTTGTCAATACCTTCTAATAACTGTGTCCTCTAAAGGAGAACTTTTCGTTTATGAAAAATTTCATATTTTAAAAAATAATAGCAACTTATAGTTGGACCCATTCTGAAATGGTTGTCAAATTCACCGCCTAACTCTAGTCCTAACAGTACATACTTCAAGTGTAGATACAGTACTGTACAAAAAATGTATGGTAATTACTTAATAATAATTAATAATATCCGTTTCAATAAAAACAAAATGTTGATTACCTTCAAGAATGAATGAATGAATGACATTTTGATAAATAGATTTTAAATTAAATTATTTCTATTCTAATTTACTTCAAATCAGAAATAAATCAAGTAGTTTTAACAAATTAATAGACAGAATGATTCGAAATATATAAAAGTCCTTCAGAACTTTCTATTTACGAAACATTTTCTTTTTCTTATTAAGCTTCAACGAGTCAAATTCGAATAGTTTTCTCTCAACACTTCGTCGGCAGCCCTTTATAAATTATTTTTGGGAATTTATAAAAATAGTATGTGACTGACACTACATGCACAAGGAAATCGAGTTCAAGAATGTTTTTAAACTTCGAATATCTTTCTTTATGCAGGATTTATGATTTAAATTTGTGTCTGGGCCCAAATTACATTAAAACAAATTATTGGAAAATGTTAAAATAAAGAACCTTGGTGTCTTAAAATCAAATTTATTAAGAAACAAAATCGTGACTACAGAACAAATGGTGACTAATACTTTGAATTGCAAAAAAGTTGTATTTGGAGTTGTATTTCAAAAGAAATCTTTCTAAATTTACAGATATTAAAATGAACCAATATTTTTGAGTAGGTACAATTAATAAGAATCAAAAACTTACTAATAAAACTTAGAATAATTCGCTAAAATTACTTAAACACGCTGTATAATAAGTATCTTTAATGTAAATAATAAATTGTAAAGTTTATAATATATAGATATATTTAAAAGTCATTTTATATCAAATTAGAAAGTTCTACGCTACTTTTATAAATAATAATGCTGTTCTACGCGAAACTACTTCAAGCCACCATATTTTCGATGTTCATATATAATAAGTGGGGAGCCCGTGATAGTAAAACTGCATACTTACACGGATCTCGAACTTTCATGAAAATTAATTTGTAAGATACCTTTTTATTGAAAATTTTATCTACTTTCATGGAAAATTTGGTATGATAGCTCTTATCGTGGCAGAAAGGGCTGTCATACCGACTTTTAATATATAAAACCAATAAAAATTGACCCTTATCGTGGAATGAACTTTTTTTTTTTGCTCGTTTTGAGTTCTACTTTCGAAATATCTCGGTGTGACAGCTTAAAACTTGATCAAAATATCTGTCAAACTACTAAACATATTTCTGCCAAGATCAACCCTGGCATACCTAGTCCATATTGTACCTATCATTAAATAGTATTGATGCATATGCGAAATTTTGAAATCGAAGTTTTACTGTCACGAGCCCCAAGGCTATAACTAATTTGATGTGGAAATGTTTGAAAAATATGGAATAGAAAATGCACAACGTATTATAGTATCTACCAAAGTGTTTTTTATATAAATTATATTTTCTAGCATATATACGCCTCAAGTTAGAAAGCTTAAATTCTAAGCTCTAACATAAAATTATCATAAAATGTTCTCAAACTAATTTTTCACGATATTTTTTCTAGAATAATCTTTGTTTATTGTTTTTTCGTAAACCAAACGGTCAGTTACATTCTAAATAGGATCGGAGCATCCTTAATTTGTTAATCATCCCTAATAAAGTATCAAAGTCTTTCTAAAATTTTTCTTTTTTATGTACAGTTCTTAATTTTGTTATGATTTTAGAGCTTAAAACTTGAGGGACATTGATAAGTTGATTTAGATAAGTCTTTTATCTAAATGATAAAACATTTTTAAAAGCACAAAAGGGCTATTTGTAATAATTAAGTTATCGCAAACCGTACAGAGAATCGACTTCAAAAAATATACAGGAGGTCTGTATTAATTGATAGCCAAATTTCATTTTTTTGGTCACAGTTTCGTTTTGGTATCGACTAAATGCTAAAAATGTCCAAATTCTGTTGGTCCTGGTGCATTTTTCTAGTTAAATATCAGACAATAATTCAATAATTTTCAATTAAATATATATGTCACATATTTTCGTTCGCATAATAAAAACAAGAACAGAATTGAAAATAAACAACTTTTGTATGACACCATTTTCTATTTAGTTTATTTATTTTCAATATTTTTTGTTTTTATTTAAAAGTTGTTCGTTCAAAACACATTCAATCGAACTGAACTATGAGAACATAAATAATAAATAAAGTATTTTTTATGAATACATTTTTTTTTATATATTTTTATTTATTTATTTATATTTTTGAAGAAAAACAAAACAAAATAAAATAGGAGGGAAAATACAAGGAAAAACTTATTGAAACAATAAAATGAAAATATTTTCTTATATCATGGAAAATATTACAAAACATTGTTTGTAAAATACTATCTATGATGCGTATCCATGTGTCTACCCGGTGTTTAAAAAGTGTGAGACTACTAAGTATGTACTGGAGACGATCGGTGTATGATCGACCTACGCTCATCTGAGAAACAGATGCAACATATACTTTATGAAATTTTGTTGATTGAAAAACACGCCTATTAGTGTAGTCGCTGAATGGGTTTCGCGTGCATTTACTGATCCCACTACATTCGTCGGTGTACATTCGTCCTATTTTGATCCGCTGATTCCGAATTTTCAATATGCTCATCGCTCAGAGCGGGGAGAAAATTGTCGCATAAAGTTGGCGCGTAGCTCTTGGCTTAAAACGCCCGTAGATTGGCCGATAAATAATATTTTTGTACCTTTAGGTTCTCATTTAAAAGGTATAAGTCTATATTTCAAACTTATGCACATAAAAATTCGTTTTATGGAATAACAATGAAGCTATCATGATTGTAAGTATTAAGTTTTATCATTTTTCTGATCCGCAATTAGTTTACAAGTCCAAACCGAACTCTTAGCGAAAGAATACTCCATATAAATACATATTTGAACAAACTCTATTCGTTTTTTAGTTTTGGCGATGACAAACAACCGGAAATGGATTAATTAGGTGATTTTATAAATACTTATACCAAAATTTATTTGATGGCATCAATATGCTCAATCATTGGAAAAAAAATGGCTTCCATTTAAGTAGTAATATCTTATTGAACAACACTGTAAAAGCTCCCTCTCCAGATTTTTTGAACATTATTTTTGGCAAAGATAATACACAAGAATACTTTTTCCAAGCATTTATAAATTCTTATTGGAAACAAACAAAGCATATAAATACATATTTTCTGTTGCTATTTTTCCCCTGTATTCGTAAAAGAAAAACTCAAAAAACTTTTTAGCTATGTGTTCTTTTTTTTGATAGAATAAGAATTGCATAATTTATTAACTTTTTGTATAAACTTTTTAATTTTTTTTTTTTTTTTTTTTATATATCCAAAATGACTTTTCTCTTACGTTTTACAATGAAAAGTCAACTATTTGCATTCAAGATTAAAAGAGAATGGTGAGATAGAGATTGATATAATGTTTTATTAAATTTTGTATATATTTTTAACTTTTCTATGTTCCGGAGTCATTCGAAAGTGTCAATTAATTATTTATTTCGTTAAAAAGTCTAATAATTTAACAGCAAGTCGAAAGTTTCTATAGAAATAATTCTTGGTAAGCCGGAAACGGGAATACCAAGAACTTTCGAGAAGCTGTCCTCAAAGCTGCAATCTTTTAAAATACGAAAATTTTACAACCAAGATCTAAATCAATGAATTTATTGAGTAAAGTATTCAAATAAGAAGTTCAATACAATATGCAAATGATTCAAATTATTATGAGCATTTTGCTTACGTTCGATTTAAAACACAAATAACTTTTTTAATTTTCGGGTCGTTTCCTGTACTTTCGATGGTTTTCAGATGTTCTTCGACTATGTGCAGTATATTTTAAGTTTTATAAATGCAGATTACGTTGTTGTAGGTAACTTTTTGATGATTTATTTATATTATAATTTTTATTGAAAGCATTCTTACTAGGTACATAACCTAAAGTATATACATTTTCAATAGTAAAATCGTCATTTTTAATATACAAAAAAATAATGGAATTACAGTGTTATTAATGAATTCCCAGTATAATAAATAATATTTAACTCGAGAAATTTTCGTCGCATGTTCAGAAAGTGGGAAAAAATCCCTGATCATTCGAGCGAAAGGAAGAACGTGAGTGCTGACGGATTAGGAATTCAATGAATTTATCTTCAAACAATATTTTTATAGTAAAAATATTTAAACTCTTTAAATAATTGATTATTAAAATGTCACTCATTCCCGTATATAGTTTTTCGTTCCCTCCCCTTCCAAATTTTCTTCCATTACAAGCGGTATTTCATAATTTAATTTATTAATGACATAAATGTTTATTATTTATGTATACATTGTGGAAATTTAATATTATAAATAAATAAAAAATAAAAACTTATAAGAATAGTGTCATTTAAACTCCACCAATTCCTTCACACTATCTATTATATTGTGTGGAAGAATAGAATATTCTAGGAGAGAGATGGTTTAGAAATGGGAACAGCAAAAAAGAGCTGTCAACACATCGACAACAATTCTTAGTATTTTTAGATGAGATACAATTTGTAGATCTGTTTTCTCTTTGAGTAAATCTTGTTGATTTTATCACAATCTATAATTAATTGTAAGCTCAAGCGCGGAAATCATCCAAGTAAGAGGGGGGGGGGGGGGGTTGTAAAGGCAAATTAAAACAAGAAACTCTTATTTCGAGAAAGAGGAAATTTTATTACCTATGTCAAAATGTAATATTCAGTCACTATTTTTTCAATAAGTTTATTCTGCGAGATACAGAAAAAAACTTTTTCTTCACTCTGGTCAAAAACTCTCGTAAAACAAAGTTGCCACTTTCCGCGTCACACGGGCCTGTTTGACCAGAAATTTCCTTGACAGTACCCGTTTTTAGAGTCAAGTACAACTGACGAAGAAACATATTGCACAAGACTTCGTTATCAAGATTCATCCTATACTTCCAATGTTATTCACGCAACATTTTTTTGCCTGGTTAGTTTTTCCAGGTTTTATTGTATATGTTGCCGACAGATTCAATTTTATATGCTAAATGTGTTCATTATTCGTTCGCTGCAAGTCTTCGGGCTCACAAAACATAGTGATCGTTTTTTTTTAACACTTATACTGACATTGAAATAACTTCCACTAATTTATCTTTTCTTTCCTCCCTTTTTCTCCCATTTGACCCCCTTCCCATTTGATGAAAGGGGTCAAGGAGTCTTTCTTCCTTTCACTCAAGATATGATTTCCATGAACTGTTTTATTTGCCAATAAGTAGTTTCAGTTGATTTCTGGCAGGTTTTAATTCTCCAAGGAAGAACTTTCTTTTTTCGGGAACTTTCATTTTTTGGGATAGAATTAAACAAACCTTTTTCCCAATATTATATTTTACAAGGAATTACTTGATGTCTTCTTGTCAATATGAATAGAAGAAGAAAAAGATGCACAATATTCTTACACACAGAGCATAGAATTCAAAGCACACCACCATGCCAGGAGGAAGAATCATTTCATATGTGTGACATGACGAAGCTTTGTCATTTCACATCTTCAGTCAACGTGTGTGTGTGTGTGTGTGTGTGTGTGTGTGTGTGTGTGTGTGTGTCAGATATTGTTGTTAGTCGCTTGGAATGACGATAGCAAAGCTTTTGGGTAGAAGCAGCAAGCAAGTAGTTACCTACCAACAGCTAGCTGTTGATATCTTTTGCTTCTCATATGTTGAACAAGAACATTTTTTTTATTTTTTAAGACTCACACCATGATCAAGGAGACAATAGAGCTGTTGTATGCATAAGTTGGAAAGGGAAGTGTGCGATTTTAAAAGAGCTGTAGAAAAAAAACTCACCAACATCTTAAACTGTATACAGGGCGTTCTGTTATTGAATGCAGATCGCTATCCTGCAAAATAAGCTCATAAAGACGAAGGAAAAATTTATTTTCCACTTTTGGATATGAGGCCTACTTTGCGAGATAATTAACAAAATAAATTAATTTATCTTTAGCGAATTACAGTTCAATAAAATTTTGAATGAAACCAATAAAACACTACTTAAAGAGAGGATGTGTTTGATCATAGTGGAAGGCGTCCCTAAATGCAAAATTATTACAAAAAACTCTATTTGGCTACTTATGTTATTATAAAAACTAACCCATTAAAACCTACACTACCTTTCTTGGCAAATTAAGTGTTTTACGCAACTAATCGTGCGAATATCACATACGTTAGGCATATATTTGGCAAGACGGACAATTGTCCGTTTTGATTTTATGCTGAGATACACATACACCGAGACAAACCAAAGTATGTATGTTGTGTGTTGAAGTTGTAAAGTGATTGGCCCTAACTGTTGCTCATGTTCCGACACAGGTAAGAGTATAATCTGCGTTTCTAAAATCTCACACTTCTCTGGCCTCAACCTACATGTAAGAAGAATGATTGAAAGAAAATTGTACGTGAAAATAGACACATTCTTTGATTATCATTTCAAAACGATGAAGAAAATTTATTAGAACTGTTCGATATTATTATTATTTTTACATTCATTGCTCTGTATTGACTATTGATTGATTTTTGTTTGACGAAACACAAGAAAAGAAAATAATATGAAATTGATTTGAAAATTTATTTTTCATACGTGCTTTAAAATTTCAATTCAACAAATTTGCTTAAGGTAGTTTTGTTTCGAAAAATGGGGCCTAAAGGAATTCGTGGATAACAATTTTTACAATCTTAGGATTATTTTAAGTTTATATTTATCGTATTTACCAACAAAAAATTTTCCCGTTAAATGAAAATTGACGATTTTCATGATTGATTAAAAATACATTAATATATAATTTATTTAAACCATGAGTTGGTGGTTGCCTACCTATATGATGACTACCATTGGTAGTTCCACTGTGCTCTAGATATTGAAAAGATATTATTAAAATTTTAAACATACATAATGTATGTGGAATACAAGATGTTCCAGGAGGTATATATTTGAATTTATTTTTGTTTAAAACTATTCTCCTTATTCGCTAAATTCCCTTCGATTATTGGTTGCATTTGAACTTTGTTTTTCCTTATTTTTTTATGACCTTTACCTACCTACTCCTGAATTTAGAAGCAATTGTTCCTGAATTTAAACGCAACTCGTATCAATTTTTGAAACTATTAAGATTTACCCGAAGAGCAATTACCGTTTTGCTGCTAATATCATTCCAAAAATGTACGCTTGCATTTGAGCTATTAGTACCATTTGAAGATATTTCTCCTACTGATACATTCTGTAAAAGATACAATTTATTTTCGAATATTTAAAAAATGAATAAAATATCTAAATTCTGTATACACTTTAAAAATGATAGCGTATATATTATTTGGTAGAAATAAAAGCTTCGACTAGCAAGACTAGGCTATAGTAGAAGCTTTTGGGTTACATTAAAAATGTACGATATTTATATTTTATTATTTTAAGTTCAGACAAATTCATTCAATTACACAAAATATTTATTTCTAGTTCTGATTTTATGAGAGATTCTATAAAACATGTTTATGCTTTAAATTGTTCGAAAAATTGACCCAGATTTTAAACGCTTACTATTTTATTTATAAAATATTTGTCTGAAAATTTCAGGTATTAATTTTAGAAGTCAAATACTTGTTTCCAATTTTCTAGCTATTTTTACTCTTTATTATATGAATTTATTGTAATATTAGTTTAAAAAAGACATACCTCTGATTTAGTAGTCAACCTAATATATGTGCAAACATTACCTACACTTGGTTTGATCAGAATATTTATTATGACATAACATAAAATCTATTTGTAATTACTTTAAATTATTTCTATTATCTTTAACTTCTGATATCTCACTTTCACAACTCATTTTTTTTAATGAAAAAACAAAATTTTGACAAAAAATACCACTTGATTGAAAATTGACTGAATTGTTCGAAAATGGTTGATTTTTGGTGTAAAACTTGGATAAAATCACAACCGATATTTATACGGATTCAATTCGATATGAAAATGTAAATATTTTACTACAAAATCAAATAATTTATGAAAATTTTATTATTATGATCATAATAGATAAAAATTTAAATTCAAACACAAATTTATGTAGATATTTATCATTATGTGTTCCATTTCGGTTCCGTTATTTGTTCCAACAACAATTTATCCGATTTGAAAATGAATTCAATGTATGTTATATTTTATTAAAATGGGAAGAGTCAGGAAGAAGTTGGTAGTGTATTCAAAACTAATTTGGATAATTTTATTATATCAAATTGATGGTTTTATTCCTTCCCTAAATGTAATAAATTTTATGGTAAATATACACAAAACGATGTAAATATCTGGAATTGAATTATCATCACTCGCAAGTTAAGATTTTATTTATGGTATTTCGATACCAAAAAATCATCCTTTTACACGTATTTTGGGGGAAATTTATATCGATTCTCTGAACGTTTTAGGAGAAATTAACTATCAAATTGTTTTAAAAAAAAAAAAGCTATTCATTTTTATGCACAGTTCTTTGTGTGATTTTAAAGCTTTAAACTTGAGGAATATTGATAAACGTTTTTTAATTAAAGAGTATTCATTTTTAAGATCACTTATTGACTTAAAAACCAGTTATTACGACTTCTTTCAGAAGACGTATTAAATTCTCATGAATTGACACACAAACCTTAAGTTTTTTGGTATTACTTATCGTTTTGGTATCGAAACACCTTAAATATCTTGCCACAATCTTTGTTTTAATGGTTTCGACTGACAACGCCAAAAGGACCGTTGATTTCAAGATTCCAATCACCTTATTCAAAGCATTTCCAGTTTTTTGCAATGGTCTGTTGTTTTTCTAACTCAAATAGAGGAACTTTGCATGCGCCTCACGATTTCGGAACGCTATTTTCTCAGTTCCAAGCATTGTCATAGCGGATATTCTTTCGTTTCTTCGATCATCGATTTTTAGTGAGCCATTTTTTGTGGCAGTTGCTATGCAGACTAGGTGACTCCTAGATCACATTAACCTCGCTTAACAGCATTCAGCAGTTTTTAGCAAAGCATTTTTCGTAGCTTTTTTCTTTTGTAAATCATTTAAGAATGATCGATTCTTCTAGCTTTCCTTATCTACAGTTTTATAATTACCTTTTCGCCCCTCATATTCCCTATAACTTATTTAAAAAATATTTGATAGAATCCTCTACGTTTTTCCTTCTTCGAATTTAAGAAAATTGGTAAATAATAAATTATATATGTTTTTCTCGTTTCGATGATTAATGTTTTTTTTCTAAAGGTGTTTAAACAAAATGTACCTATTAAATCAATTCTTCATACATTTTATACGATATTTCATCAATCACTCATCATATTCGATCTTACATACATTCAAGTTTAATGAATTGGATATTAACTTTCTGATAGAAGACAGTAGATTTCACCGCGAAAATCAAAATTTTGTAAAATTTGTAGATTTTTTCGTAGTTAAACAGTTTTTTGGTGTAAATTTTGCTTGAAAATGATTCAATAAGCTACAATATTTGACCAACGCATTACATAAGTGCGTACTAAATTTTTTGGGTCCGATATCAACCTGAATATCAATTTTTTTTTTGCAATTTTGGGTTATATTTTAAAAATCACTCATTCAATCGAAAAACAAACCCGATTTTTGAAATTTTTGGGTCAAAATTACCTTAGGAACTTAGTTTATCGAAATTGATGACAAAAAATTTTCCCCGTTTTTTTTCGAAATTTCTTAAAGGGTAAAATAGAAAACAATTTTTTTTTACGGAATTCGATTAAATTACATATTTAGGGTAACTTTGACCCAAATAAAACAAAAATCATGATCATTTTACGATTATTCGAGTATGTTCACAGATATTGTCTAAAATCGATCCGAGAAATCGAACACCGACTGATTTTTTGCGATATTTCAAAAGCTATTCATCCAATCGTAAAATTAACAGGATTTTTGGTTTTTTTAGGTCAAAATAAACCTAAGAATCTTATTTTTATCGAAATTGAAGACAACAAATTTTTTCCGATTTTTTTAAAATTTCTTAAGGGGTACCCCTTAGAAAAAATCGAAAAAATGGCAAAAAAATTTTAATGTCGGAATTTAGTAAAATTAGGTATATAGAGTAATTTTGACCTAAATAAAACAAAAATCGTAGTCATTTTGCGATTAGACGGCTATATTCACAGATATTATCAAAAATCGATTCGAGAAATCGAGCAACGGCGGACTATTTACTTAGAAAGCTCTAAAATACAATGACCAGGCTTCCAATAGTCTGAGCTAAGACGGTTTATTTTATGTTCAAAAATAAATATTAAAATATATGTTGTAGATATTTTGAATGAATGTTCAGAATCAATTTTATAACATATCGATAACTTCCTCATCTTTGGTGTATCAAACAGTTTACACTAAATATGTGAAGTATATTTATTGGATCTAAAACTGAATAATGATGATAAATATGTATCCAGGAATTTTACTATTTAAATAAAGTTGTTAGGTTTATTATAAAAAAGATGTTTTTAAAGGAAAAAAACATTGTTTAATAGTTTGTTAAAGATAAAATGAGATATTTTATTAAATTTGACACGAGACGGTAATGAACCCATGTAATGGGAAAATATATGCAAATAATTATTTGCAGAAAAAAATCTTCAACAATTTTTGAATCAAACTGTTTCCGAGTAATACAATAAACAAGGTGAGCCGTTTTAATCTATTATGAATAATAGCTCGTTTTGAAGTCAATCAAAAAATAACTTAAAAACAAGTGAAAACAAACAATTGACTGAGTTAATTGCTGAAATACCATGCATAGTCAGTGTTGATTTCTTTATCACATTACACATACAAACATGTGACATATACATAACTGATAATCAAGCATATTATAAAATTTCCGCCTAATTGGCGCCCTCACGGGTAAACAGTGATGTTTATGAAAAAAATTTTCAAACAAAAGTTGTTTAATTTTTGATAAGGAACATTTTTTACATTTAAACTTTTGTTCTATCTCTAACGGTTTACAAGATGAGTCCTACAGACCCAAGACCCAATTAACCTATGATGCTCATTTACGAACTTGACCTCACTTTTTACGTCCTGAGTACGCTGTAAAAATTTCAGCTCGATATCTTTTTCGTTTTTGAGTTATCGTGTCCACAGTTTCCTAACATCATTATTTTTAAGCGTTACAAACTTGGGACTAAACTTAATATACTATGTATATTTCATATATACATGGTATAAAAAGTTGCAGAATTTGATGGGGAATATCATGTTCTGACATTAGATTGGACCTAGTTCTGCGAGTTGCTTTAAATTATAAAGTTGGTCCCCATAAAAAAAGCCAAGATTTTTTTCTATAAACATTTTTTCGGTAATCGTTATTTTTCCAAGAATATAGATGACATTAAATGAAAAACATTTTCATGGTTATCACTTTTTCTGGTATTCCAATTTCTCTGCCACTCAGTTTATTAAATACATCCTATTTATAAATATAATTTTTGATTAAAGTATATAACTACGTGTCTATCATTTATTTCGTATACAGGCTGCATCTTTTAGAACTGTATATACAAAATAAATATTGATTTAAAAAACGTTGATAAACAGATTTAATTTGACACAAGCACAGCTCATATATCATACAAGAAAACGTTAATTTTTTAAAATTTTTTAACTATATGACGTCTTATGAATCCAAGAAATTTAATTTTACTCTATCGCATGCAAATTTTAACTTATTTTGATGAACAAAGTATGTAATCCTACGTCCTACTAAAATTGAGTCCTACTGTTCAAATTTGTGATCAAACTTAACCTAGCTCTAATAGGTTTTAGGAATGTGGAGTCCTGGTCTCGGAATTAAGTACATAAGTGAAAGCTAGCGAAAAACTGACATAACAGCTGAAAAGAATAACCCAAAATTAGTGTGTTTCAAAAAAAATTCCAATAAAATCGGATCAAATTTGAATTTCGCTCTATCACCAAACTATGATATTATAAATTAATGACCGCCTTTAACATGATTCTTTATAAACTTTTTGTTTTATGTATTAAACTTTCTTTTTGTTTTGCGCCTTAATTTCTCTCTGACCTTGCTAACTCGGTCGATGTTTTTTACGGTCAATATTTAAGTGGCGCAGCCGGTAGGGTATTATTTTGATTTTTAACTTGTATTGAGATTTTTCAAAAGTGTATAATCAGTTTCAAAAACTACAATCTTAACTTATAATACGTTTATTTTTTTATATAAATAATCATATTTCCAAACAAAAAAGTAAATATGAAAGCACAGACAGAAAATAAAAACTGTGAAAATTATATCGAAAAAAAATAAATAAATAAATACAAAAAATACTTTTATACATTCTTTTTAGTTTTTGGTTGGGCCTAGGCAACAAGGGCTCTTTTGTTTGATTATGTATTTAACAAACAACAAAAAAAATTAAATTTTTATAAATATAAAAAAATAATATTTGATGTACATAAAAGCATTTCTCCCGTTCGTTCTCGAACCATTTTCAATTTACTCTTATGGTCGTTTGATTTTAATTTATTTCCTATACAATAAAAATACTAAAGTGTAAATAATATAAATATAAAAATTGTATTCAATATAAAAATTAGATCAATTTCACAATAAAGTGTTCAATTATCACTTTTTTTTTTTTTAAATAAATAAAAATCAATTTTAATTTATTTTTTTTATTGATTGGAAATTTTTTTCACTTCAAGAAATATCTTATCACTTCCATAGAAAAATCACAGAAAATCATTGAAAATTGGCTTAGAAGAACTCGAACATATAACCGAATGTAATTAGGTTTTGGGAGCAATATAATTATTAAGAGATAAGCTACTGGGTGGAAATGTTGAACTGAGTTTGGGGTGCAATTAACAAAGTAAAAAACAATTAAACTCGAGACCCGTGGAAACTATGAAAAAGGGATTCATTTTCAAAGGGGGTTGAAAATTTTTTTTTGCGATTTAGGGCGAAAAATGACCTCCTAGCGGAAAATGTTCAGAGGGAAGGTTCTTGATAACACAAAATTGGAAAACTTTTGTACGGAAATTTCTGCTACATAATCTTAAATTCCATGAGACAATCGCAAAAAAACCAATTTTTGTGAGAGATTTTTCCAATTTTCTGTTAAAATTGCTTTATTTTTCAAACTAAATAGATATCAAACTAAAATTTTTATAGCCTATTCAAGACGTGAAAAGTGAGTTAAAGTTCGTAAAAGACCAACATAGGTCAATTGGGTCTTGGATTCGAAGGACCCAGCTTGGAAACCGTTAAAGATGGAACAGAAGGTTAAAATTAAAAAGTATTCCTTATAAAGAAATAAGTAACTTTTGTTTGAAAGATTTTTTCGTCAACATAATGTTTACCCGTGAAACCCATATTTCGTTTTCAATACTCCGAATTAAAAACTTTTGAAAATCGATGGAAGTTTTGAAGATGAGTTTATAATAAAAGAATATATTTGTTTAACTATTTCTAAAACTGATTCTTCTTTATTTGTATTTTATAAATAAAAAAAAGTAATTTATTAAGTTTATAAAAATAATTATTTTTTTAAAATCATTTTTTATTTTTTCCAAAACACAATAAAAAAAAAATGTTTAAATTAATTAATTTTATCGGTGATAATACAACCATCCAACCACTAATAATAAGTATATTGTTGATAATATAGTTTTCTACACTTATTATATACTATTAAATTATTATTTATTATTAATTTAATAATATTTTAAGTATACTTTTTATTGATTAATAATAATATAATAACAGAATTAGAAATAAAAAAACATGATGGGTTTGATATTCTTTAAAAAAAAAATAATATAATTATAGATTAAATAAAGAAGAAATACTAATTTGATGTTTTGTGTATTGTTTGGGGAGTTTTAGGGTCTTTTGAAAATTATTTTGTTATTAATTGAATCTAAGATGTTAAGGATGTATGAGCATGATAGCAATGTTTGATTTAAAGTCTCAAAATTTTTGATGTTTACTCAAAGAATATGTGGTTGAAATTTCAGCTAAGAAATTCATGCAAATTATTAAGAAAAAAATCATTGAAAATCGTTCTTAAATACGGCTCGATATGGTTCTTATGGATAAATCTCCAAAAACGACCTACTTGAAATTGTTGTTTCAAGGTCATTTCGCCTTGATCGTCAAACGTATCCTTGACAATTTACCTGGACTTAAAAGATATGGACTCAGGCTTAAAAGTTATTAACACAGATGAAATTTTCCAAAGATATGGCATATTTTTCAGCGGAATTTTCTTCGAAAGCTCACAGATTTCGAAAAAAAGTTTCATATAACATATGCTGACCTAGGAATTTTTTGTGATTTGGAATTTTTTATGAGCGGATTGATCCGAATACGAGTATTGACAGGTTAAATCAATAAAAATATTAAAACGTAAGTCGTATTATAGTGTTTGTATAAATATTTCTGCAACACGTAAGTAATATCTTGACTTAGAATGTCTTCTTCTGGTAAGTTTAATAATATAAATGACAGAAGTGCAATATATGAAAAGTCATACATCATCACACACGTATAATACGTTAACGTATCAAGCTTACATATAAGCGTAAAGTAGCATGAATGTTCACGTACCAAAAAGAACACTTCATATGTTTTTTACACTAAAGAATGTTTGGTATGTATTTGGAAAAATTTAATTTTCAACAAATATATATTTTATTATTATCAATAGCTTGCTAGAGCTACTCGATCGTCACACTGTTCACGGTGTGACTTGGATATGTGACATAATGTGACTTGTGTGGTTTATAACACTAAAAATGCATTTCATTCTTCTGTTTTTTTTTGTTATAAATAATAAATTTTTATACTGTGTGTTTTTTAATAATAACAACTAACATAGGTAACTGTTTAAATATTGTAGATCCTATGTTAGGTTTCAATATTTCAACCTTTTTATTTTTATACCATGTATATATGAAATATACATGATATATTGTTTAGTCCCAAGCTTGTAACGCTAAAAAATAATGATTCTAGGATAAACATTTTGTCATAGGTGTTCGTAAAATCACCTAATTAGTCCATTTCCGGTTGTCCGTCCGTCCGTTCATCCGCCCGTCCGTCTGTGGACACGATAACTCAAAAACGAAAAGAGATATCGAGCTGAAATTTTTACAGCGAACTCAAAACAAAAAAAGTGAGGTCAAGTTCGTAAATGAGCATCATAGATCATTTGGGTCTTGGGTCCGTAGGATCCATCTTGTAAGCCGTTAGAGATAGAACAAAAGTTTAAATGTAAAAAATGTTCCTTATCAAAATTTAAACAACTTTTGTTTGAAACATTTTTTCGTAAACATCACTGTTTACCCGTGAGGGCGCCAATTAGGCGGAAATTTTATAATATGTACTATACTTGATTATCAGTTATGTATGTGTCACATGTTTGTATGTGTAATGTAATAAAGAAATCAACACTGACTATGCATGGTATTTCAACAATTAACTCAGTCAATTGTTTGTTTTCACTTGTCATACATATATTTATCAAATATCAAG
Source organism: Chrysoperla carnea (assembly GCF_905475395.1). Classification (NCBI taxonomy): domain Eukaryota; kingdom Metazoa; phylum Arthropoda; class Insecta; order Neuroptera; family Chrysopidae; genus Chrysoperla; species Chrysoperla carnea. Next base: position 1,522,178 of record NC_058338.1, on the reverse strand, counting down.
CTATATACATGTAATTTAAAAGGGTTCGATCCAAGACAAAATTTCTGAGATCATCAATCAAATCAGGATAAATTTGGCAATGAATTTGGATAATTATCTCGGCAACTAGGCCTCAGATTGTATGAATTGGTGAAGTATGAATTGATAAACCATTCAAAGAAAAGAATGATGATATTAAAAAAAAGATATTATTATAAATATCGTATATGATTTTTGATATATCTAGATATTTATTAGACTAATATCCAGATAAATTTCCATTTAAATAAATCATACAAATAAGTATATTATGAACAAGAAAGAAGTATTGAAAAAAATATTATATAATAATAATATTTACTATTTGATAATATATATCTTTATTTGTATCATAGACAGGGTGATTCATTTGTAAAGCTGTAGTACTACAACTATTATTGCATACCGCTTCAGTTATAATTCATCGAGATTTTTTATATCATACCCAGGAATTGATTGATATGATACGTATGCATAAAGCAATCAAGATTTGTATTTGTGATTTCTGCTTCTTTTTTGTCATAATTAATAAATACACACAATTTTTTTCTGTTAAATACAGAGTGTATCATTTTAGTCTATTCCTTTTGTGGTTGATCAATTTTTGTAGAATCCAAATATTACTGGCAGAGGTTGTTGGAAAATGTTCAGACATTAGATTGGACCTGATTTCACGGGTTGCTCAAATAGTCAATTTAGATAGTCTAGATCTTTGATTCCATTCGGAATAATTTCAGAGACTGGACGGAATAAAAATGTTGGCTCTACAGTCAGATTCATAAAATATCTCGAAAATTACTCATTTAATGGTCAAATAAACACGATTTTTGTAATTTTCGGGTCAAAATTACCTTAGAAACTTAGTTTTATCGAAATCGGAAACAAAAACTTTTTTTACATTTTTTGCAATTTGTAGAAATCGGTGTTGGTGTTGGTGGTGGTGGTGGTGGTTGCGGTGGTGGTGTTGGTGGTGGTGTTGGTGTTAGTGGTGGTGGTGGTGGTGGTGGTGGTGGTGGTGGTGGTGGTGGTGGTGGTGGTGGTGGTGGTGGTGGTGGTGGTGGTGGTGGTGGTGGTGGTGGTGGTGGTGGTGGTGGTGGTGGTGGGGATGGTGGTGTTGGTGGTGATGTGTGGGTTGAGTTGGTTTTTTTTTCAGTTTTATTGATCTGTATATATACAAATAAATTGCTGTGCGCTAGTCTCGCTAAAACTCAAAAACGGCTGGACCGATTTTCAAAATTTTGTTGTTGTTTTGTTCGCTATAGTTCAGGGATGGTTTAGAAAAAAAAATAAACAGAGCTGATATTAGAGTCATCGTAGAGTTACTCACAGGGCATGATAACCTGAACAAGTTCCAACATCAGATTGGAAAAGACAATCTCCCGCGTGTGACAGATGCGGAGAAAATTCAGAAGAAACATCGATCCACTTTCTCTGTTACTGCCCGGCGCTCATACAGCAGCGAAGGAAATGGTTTAGTTCGGCCATAGTCGAACCAGAAGAAATTAAGAAACTCAGCGCTAGGAAAATCCTGGGTTTCAGTGCATCAGTTGGTTTATAATAGCCACTAAGAAGCGTAGCGGGGATAGAATGCAAGAGTCTATTTGGCGATGCTAGAGCATGGTCTGCTATCTTCCATACCCATACCCCATAGATGGAATTTGCCAATCACATTATTTTTCATAAACATTGGTTTGGCTGTTGATTTAGGGGCTTGCTCCAGGACTGCTAGATGGAATAATTGGATACAAAAAGGGAATAATTTTGTAATTCTCTGTATTCAGCTTGTAGATAATAAATTCATAAATAAAATAATGATTGAAATAGGCTTGAATTCAGTTTATTTTTATTGATATACAAAATACATTGTATTCAGTTAGTTTTTCATATAAATAATATATATTTTTTTAAGTATATTACACAGATATAAATAAATACATATTTTATGTAATAAAAATATTAATATTATTATATAAAATATATGTATTTAATATAGTTAAGTATAGAACGTACACTAATTGTAATGAATAATAATATAATCAATGAATGAATGGAACCTATTCATACAAAATCATTCATTCAAAATAATTATCATTTTATTCATTTTATAAAGATTTAGTTTATTAATTAATTATAAGCCGTTACATTTGTACTTAAAGGTCGAATATCCGCAGGTCCGTAACTAGGGCGTTGTAAAGGAGGCACCCGCCAACGGCGGAACATAATTTGAGGAACAAAACAAAAAGTATGTTTTATACGAAAAACAAAAAGTTAGTAAAGAAGAAGTTTTAAGATGAAATTAATTTTGATCAAAAAATTTGAAAAGTATGACCCAAATTTAGTAGGATTACATACTTAGTTTATCAAAATTGGATAAAATTTGGATATGATAGAGAAAAATGAAATTTTTTGGATTCTGATGACGTCATAAAGTTAACAATTTCCATTTTTTTGATAGCACATGCAAGTTTGATCCGATCTTATTGGAATTTTTTTTGAATCCCGCTAATTTTGGGTCATTCTTTTCATCTGTGATGTCAGTTTTTCCCTAGCTATCACTTATATGCCCAATTCCTGCACCAAGACGCCACATTCTTAAAACCTATTCGAGCTAGGTTAATTTTGATCACAAATTTGAAAAGTATGACCCAACTTTAGTAGAATTACATACTTGGTATATCAAAATTGAATGAAATTTGGATGTGCTAGAGCAAATTTAAATTTTTTTGATTTTGATGACGTCATAAAGTTAAAAAAATTCGATTTTTTTTATAACACAGTTAATTCAAAATTTGTTTCCTTGTCCATCTCATATTCTTGATATGATCCTCTTTTATTCCTAGAAAGTTCTAGATAGGTAATCGATATTGTTACCTACGTATGTATAATTGACGTAACAATATGTTTAGCAGTCCTTAATAATATATATTACATATATCCTTGTACAGGGGATATAGTATAGGCAGGGGAAAGTTGTCTTGGTAGTCCAGTGCCTAAGTTGATTCAATTAAATTTTTTGCATTCTATTAGTTAAACCGTTTGTCTTGACGATCGCGCTATTTCTCGAACTTTAATTCGAATATTTAATTTTTTCATTGAATTTTCTGCATTATTCTCAATCAGGAGTTCTTTCTGGCAATTAAGTAAGGACAAACTTGACTTTTTTTAAATTGTAATTGTTTTTTTTAAATGTTTGTTCATCTGATTAATTTGGGAGACATATAGCAAAAATATTGCTTTTCCTAAATGTAAGTAAAAATTAAAGCTTACCTAGACTACTTTCCCACACTAGGTAGGTATATATATGATTTACATAAATAACATTTCACATCGCACACACATGATATGTAATTTGAGAACCATATTGAATACGTTGCTACCACAATTATATCTCATTAGATATAATTACTTATGTTATATGTTTCATTATATAACATATTATATATACAGGGTTACTCCTTAAGTTGGCTACATACATGGAAAACTTGCTTATTATAAGATCCTCTTAAGTTATTCTTTTTAAAAAGCACTGCTTTCAAAAATATTAACATTCAGCTTTTCACTTTTGAAATCGAATATATCGGCTGTCCCACAAATTGAGAAAGTTGGATAGGAATATTAATGATCATTTAAAAATTTAGGCCAGTTGTTAATATTTTTGAAAAAAGAGCTTTCTATAAAGAATAAATTCTTTTCGTAAACCTTATAATAAAAAAGTTTTGCATATGTAGGCAACTTAACTGGACACCCTGTATATATAGAGAGATACTGGTGTTGATATCAAACCATTGGGATCCAAAAATCAGAAAGAAAATTTCTCAATACTTCTTTGATCTAGCATTAAACGCTTGGGTTCAACCCGAAACAAATTTAAATTTAAAATAAAAAAATATTTTCCCAAGTTTATTGCATTTTAGTTTTTAAGTACCCACTAGGAATCTGAAGTGTGCAGCCATTTTAATCGTTCTAGATGATTTCTCTTCATTAAATTACTCATATCTTATAGAAAATATTATGCATTTTGAAATTAGTGATTTTATTTTTATTTTATGCATGGGTTTTATATAGTTTTACTGCATTTTTAGTGGTAATTTTATGACATTATTTACTGGTGTTTTTAAAGACATTATTAAAATAATAATTCTAGTTCATTAAAGTAGGAATGAATACTGAGAATATTTAATAATATAACAAAAGTTTATTAACGTATTTATAAAGATTTGCTGGAAGTCATGGACAAATAATATCAATTCTACTTTTCCCGAATGAATTATAAAACCTTGGCTAAAAATTTCACTGTAAAATACAGCTACATTTGTTAGCACTCCCAAGTTGAGATATTTGAAAAAAAACCATCCCAATTGGTTATTAAATGGTCATAGCTGGTCAGTAATTATGACCAGTTTTTCAGCAATACTGCCACTTCTACTATGAATTTCAATTAGCAAATTCAACGTACAAAATTGGTTCGAAGTGATTTCAAGTCATTGGTTAATAGATTTTAGTAATTGGCTCAAAAAATGATGTCTTGACGACCTAATTTTTAATGAAATCGGGTGAGAATTGGGTTGACTTTTTTAAATCTGAAATATCACAACTGCAGGAGTGCTAAAAACTGCTGATTTCAATTTTGTTAGCGCATATTTGTGGATTTGTGGGCAGCCAGAGTATGCTACTTGTTAGAGTTTGGAATATTTTATTCTCCCTTTTTTTAAAATTATATGCTTTTTTGATAAAAATCTTTTTAATAGTTTACCATAGTAATTCCAATACTAAAAAATATCCTATTCCTGCTAAAATAAAAATTTTGCAAAATTCGTTCTGAACAGCTGCTATAAGGTAACCTTCATAACAAATTTTCTTTCTTCAAGTATTATGTATCCAGAAACTATGATACAAAAGTCAGTCAATTTATTTTGCTAGGTAGTGATTGTACATCTTTAAAACTAAATTATTATTATTAAAATATTAAAAAATATAATGATATTTATAAAAACGCGTGGGTAATAAATATTTGTAAAAATTTCAAAAAAAAAAAAAAAAAAAAATATACATGTACATGAAATTATGTACATAAAATATTTATGTATTAAAAATATATAATAATTATTAAACTAATTCAATATTTTTATAAAAAAAAATTATTTTAAAAACATATTTTTAATATTTTTCAAATGAAAAAACATGGAAAAAACATTATATGTGTACATATACACATCAGGAGAAGTATTAGTTAAGTAGGGAAGATAAACCAAGCCATTGAAGCTAATTTTAGATACTAATTTTACTTCAAAGTCGCTCTTAGATAACCCTATTGGATCACAAGATAAAGACATTCGGGTGTCTTATTTTCTGGCTTAGAGGGGATTGGATAGATCGAATTGGAGAACATATCGAAAAGTTATTTTGCAATGATTCGAGTCCTTACTCAGCCAATTACGCCGTTTAATATTTTCGAGTGGGAAATGCTTCAAATACACGTGAAAATTTCTATTATTCCTTACAAAATCTAATATTATCTGCTGAGTGATTTTATCATAGTTATTTAGTGGCAGTAACATGGCAGACCCGAAACTGTTTTAAAAAATACATATTTTAACATTGGATAGGCATTCCTTGACTTGTTATGGTCTTCCAATGTACGATTACTCTACAAAAACTCCCCTAAGTTTTTAGGAAATTTGACCTGAAGTCAAGTAATTTAACAACAAATGCAAAATTTAAAAGTATTTTGCTTTTTACAAACAATCCATTGGTACTATTAGATAATTTTTTCCGAAATGAAGGCATATTCTTTGGCTAAATATGTAAAAAAAAAATCGGGAAATGTATCTTGTATTATAGTTTTCAAACTTTTCTTGTTAATGAAAACAATTTCTATAAAATAACTTTCAATCTCTAGATAAACAGTTTCAATTATTTAAGTCCATACAACCAATCAAAATATTTTTGGTACGGTATCCTTGCACTATAAATGTATGTAATAAAAAATGTATTAATTTGCTGTTACTGTGCTACAGTGCTACAGTGTAACAGTGTTATAATAAAATAAATATTTAACAACAAAAAATACAAAACTGATTTACACCAAAATATAATAAATGTAATATCTATCGATAGCTGTGTTTCTTTTTTTTTTTGTACTCACATATTATGAGTAATATGTTGAAATATAAAAATTATTATATTTTGTACTTAGTAGAGACTAAAAACTTACATGTCTGTGAACTTTACATCTGTTTGGTATATACAGAGTGATGGGGCACCTTTTTTAAGATACCATCATTCGATGAACTGAGACGATTACAGTTAGAGTATTAATGATTGAAGAGCGATATCTATATTATCAAATTTATAAGCAGCCCTTGTAAACAATATATTATAAATTTTTGTAGTTGCTTGGTATTGTAAAGTAGGAAAGTAACTCATTACTTCACAAAAAAGCATCTATTTGGTTTATATGTGTGTACCGCGCAATAAACCAAAACTTTTTTACAATAGTGCAGGTTTACAATCACCTCAAATTATCAATTTGCCCAGTTTTTACATTTCACAATTCACAATAAGTTATAAAAGTTTCATTTTGATAATAATTTGTTCTTTACTTTGTACTAGAAAAAGCTTGATGGTGTTAAGTTCTCAGCCATTATTCATTGTGCTAACTAACATCTCTTATTCTTTGCCTGCAGTTGAACTCTTCATTTTCAAAAACGTTATTTCATTTTTTTTTTTTTTAGTTCTTAGATTATTACAGGTAATCAAAATTAGTTTAACATTTATAATTACACTTTTAAAAAATAAAAAAATAATGTTATTTTTATTATTCTAAAGAATTCACTTTGTGTGTAAGTGTAAGAACCTAATAAATAAAATAATTATTTATTTTACAATAAATAAATAAAAAAAACCTTGAATTCAATAAATATAAAAAATTTGATCCAAAATAAAATATTTTTATTAGGTCTTTGAATGCTTTACTGGGAATTTTTTCGATATCTTTTTTTTATCTTTTACAAAATAAACCATGTAAATTGTTGGTTAATGTTGAATTTTCGCTTTTGTATACAATTCAACTTTTTCCAAGGCGTAATGATTAATAATAGGATTTTGATTAAAAACAAGTGTTTAAGGAACACATGCTTTTGTTGTACTCAAAAGTAGAAAATAATTTTTCCTATGAGTCACTAATATTTCAATATTTGAAAAAGCTTGAAGCGCTCCGAGTCTTTGACAAAAAGTCAAGTATGAGAAACTCATAGGAAAAATTATTTTCTACTTTGTAGTACAATAAAAGCTTTTTAGAACCAAAAATTCATGGAAAAAAATTAAATAATTTAAATTATAATAAATATACTAAGATATTTGATTTTTGTATGATCCACTGTACCTACTTGATACATAAAACATAAATAATTATGTTGAATATAAAATACATAAAATATTATTTTATAAAAAAATAATTATAATTAATGAATTTGATTCTTTCAACAAACATTCAAATCTAATTAAAACGAAATTATCTTCTATTAGACAAGTTTGAGATTTAAAAAAAAAATAGTTTAGTTAGTATGGTCATTGGCTTTATAGATCTACGGCCAAGTAAAGTTTATGACCATTATTTTAGATCGACTGGAAATTGTTTGTTGCAGATAAACCAATTTTCTATGCCATTTTTTTCTATTATAAAAAATTGAGTGAAAGTTTGACATCTCCTGAAATTTGCAATCGTTCTAAAAAAAACTATGAAATTTATTGATCGACCCTAGACTTAATAGTATTCTATCGATTTTTAACTTAATTAACTCAACAACACCGCACAGGTAAAGATTGTTTTAAGTCATTAAAATAACGTCTTAAGTGAACTAAATTAAACTGTCTTTACTTTAAATAAATGAATAATAATGTAATTTTAATATTTTTATGACATCACATAAAATACATAATTTTTATTGTTTTTCTTTAACAAATCTATAAAGTATTGGTTTTACAGTATGAGCAACAAATATTTGGTCGGTTATTGCTTGATCTCAATAAGTAAGATTCAGTTCTAAACTACAAAAAAATGCTTACAAATTACATAGAATCAATAACTGTTACAGGGTTTAAATAAATAAGTCTATTTTTCATACTTTTTCAATTTTATGATTAACAGATTTCGAGAATGAACGGTTCTGGTCCCGGAATTAAACACATTAGTGATAGCTATCGAAAAACTGACATCATAGCTGAAAATAATGACCCAAAATTAGTGGATTTCAAAAAAAATTCCAAGAAGATCGGATCAAATTTGCTTGTGTTATCAAAAAAATTGAATTTTTGAACTTGATGACGTCATCAGAATCCAAAATATTTAATTTTGCTCTATCTCATTCAAATTTTATCCAATTTTGATGAACCAAGTATGTAATCCTATTAAATTTGGGTCATACTTTTCAAATTTGTGATCAAAATTAACCTGGCTGCAAAAGGTTTCAAGAATCTGGTGAGAATTAATAGAATTATTTTTGTGTATTTTTCTTGGAACATTCTGTATAATAATGGTGAGATTTTAATGCTTGTGTATATGTTTTTGTTCACACAAAATATTAATTAGGCATTGAAAATTTTATATTTAGGCGTCATATGGTTTATGTGTTAAAAGCCTAATGTATACCTATAAGTATAAATAAATGGTTGAAGTGCCTACAAAGGTGTTGTAAGTATGTGTACTTAGTTTATTTTAAGGCCTTGATTTAATGACCATTGTAAATTAATTTTAAATGCTAATTATTTATTATTTTAACAATAAATAAATTTATTTACTTATTGAAATTACTAAGAATATAGTTAGACAAAACATTACTTAATTAAGAAACGTTCGTAAAAAAAGAAATTTACCGATTCATTTATTAAAAAAATGTGTAAAAATTTATTTCGGAAAAATACACACAAAAATAAAAATTGTCAGAAATGCGGGCATCCAATTTGATGACGTAATATGGGTATCATTATACGAAATAACACAAATAAGTTTGACAGATATATTCATAGACATCTGATTAAAATAAATAGCTACTTATTATGAATGGATATATTATACCCAGCTGTCTACACTGAACTAACTGAAATTCTATGGCTAATACCGATATGACATCAAAGCAGGGTTTGCCCGCGTTTTAGACCACGTGATATACAGTTTAAAAATTACGATTTTTAATTTTAATATTTTAAAAGAAAAATGTGCTTTTATGACTCGAAATCAGAATATTTAAATATATTAATATTTAAATTTAGTCCCAAGTTTTTAACGCTTAAAAATATTAATTTTAGAGACAAAATTTTGGTATAGGTGTTTATAAAATCACCTAATTAGTCCATTTTTGGTTGCCTGTCCGTCTGCAAACACGATAAATCAAAACGAAAAAAGATATCAAGCTACATTTGCATTTCAACACATAAGAGCATAGCTGGTTCAGTGGTAGAATGCTCGCCTGCCACGCGGGCGGCCCGGGTTCGATTCCCAGACTATGCATTTTTTTTTTAATGGATTTCGAATCTTTAGAGAAACTTATGGTCAGTGCCAAAGGCGGATTCATTTTATCAATGGGCGGAATTTCCAATAATAATGTGTGGGTTCTCGATAGAGAGAGGGAGTGGCTTGTTCGACCATGAGACGTACCCAACTCTTGACTATCCAGCCCGGTTTTCTGAATCAGATAGCGTAGTTTTTCTTCCACTGTAAGATTATTTTTAGTTGGAATATTCTATTTCCACGTTAACATTATTTGGCGAGAGTGCGCAACTTTTTATACCATGCATATATGTAATATGCAAGGTATACTAAGTTTAGTTCTAAGTTTGTAACGCTTAAAAATATTGATGCTATGAACAAAATTTTGGTTTAGGTGTTCATAAAATTACCTAATTAGTCCATTTCCGGTTGTCTGTCCATCCGTCCGTTTGTGGGCACGACAACTCAAAAACGAAAATAGATATCAAGCTGAAATTTTTACAGCGTACTCAGGACGTAAAAATTGAGGTCAAGTTCGTAAATGAGCAACATAAGTCAATTGGGTCTTGACCTATGGGTCCGTAGAATCCATCTTGTAAACCGTTATAGATATAACACAAGTTTAAATGTAAAAAAGCTTCCTTATCAAAAAATAAACAACTTTTGCTTGAAACATTTTTTCGTAAACATCGGTGTTTACCCGTGAGGGCGCCAATTAGGCGAAAATTGTATAGTATGTATTATTATATGGGAATATCAGTTAAGTTTGTGTGACATGTACGTATGTGTAATGTGGTAGAGTAATCAACATTATCTATGCATGATATTTCAACAATTAACTCGGTCAATTGTTTGTTTTCACTTGTTTTACATAAATTTTAACTTTTTTCAAATTTCATGATTTATTTTTGACTAACGATAATACCCTATTATTAAAGCATATGATTTTTAATCGCATGTAAAGTTGCCAGACACTCCATTCGAATTCAATTAAAATTTTATATAATTTATCAGAGATATAAATAATTACATTTAAATGTAATTATGTAATGTTACATAAAAATTAGAATGTATAAAATTAAAATAATTATTAAAAAATAATAAAAATAAATTTAATATTGTGTTTTTTTTTTTTTTTGAAACACAAAAAGTTTTTTATAGAACAGTAATTGAAATTAATTGAATTTAATAAAACAGTGACACTCTGAGAGTGAGTTATATAGTAAACCAGTGGCGGTTACCTATAAACTAACTACAGTTGTTATGAATTATGACACATTTCTACTTTATATAATGTTATTTAATTGTTTTATAATTGTTTTTTTTATGTTATTTATTACTAATTATTTTTGCAATTATTTCTATGATATCCCTCTTCCCTTTAATTATTCCACAATTATTTCTTCTCGCCCATATACTTTTAATGTAGATTTCCTCGTTTTAATGTAGATTTGTAGAACAGTAATAACACCTACTAGAAAATAAATTCTAAGAAAAAATTAATACAAGAAGTTAATTAAGGTTGATCGGGCAGTAACCTGAGAGTCGTAATAAAATCTATTTTATACAGAAATTAAAAATTGTGTAAATTAATTATTTAACCCATCAGCACTTTCGTATTTTCGCCAAATGTTCATAGAGCAAGTGCTGAAGAGTTAAAGACCTATAAAATTATTAATTAGAATTTATCAAAGTTCACCTTACCTTTGTTAATCAATTTTATTCACTTTCGTTCATGGCTTTTTTCATTTTTGAATGATACCTGTAACAAAAATTTTAATATTAGAAATTATTAAATCGCCATCTGAAAAGTATTATGTTAGTTCAATTTTTAGACCACGGTTCCTCAAACTTATGACGAGCTCAATGAGTTTCGTTTGCGGACGTTTCTAAGTAACTGCCATTACATACCCCTTGTCGAGGTCTATCAACCGTCAAAAGGCGAGCCCCTAAAGGTGATGAAGATATTTTAAAGTACAACGAAATTTTATGTTACATCATAATAAATATCCTGTTAAATATCCCAAATATAATGTTTGGACAATTTGGGTTGACTTCTAAATCAGAAGTATGTCTTTTTTAAACTAATATTACAATTAATTCATACAATTATAAGTAAAATAAGCTTTAAAATTAAATTCTTTAAAGAATAAAGTATTTGATTTCTAAAATTAACACCTTAAAATTTCAGAAAAATATCTTGTAAATAAAAAAGTAAGCGCAGATTTTTAATGTACGGAAGTATGAAAGGCACATAATTCCTACCGGGTTTCCTTAACATTTTTTCCCATGTTACGGCAGCACCATTTTCGAGTTTCATTAGTTTAAAAATCATAACGAAATAAAAAAAATCAAAATATTTTTCGATGAAATTAGGAACTTCCGATGTAGTATTTCCACGAACTGATTTAGTTAGATTGTTAATATATATTTTACAGATTACAAAAATAAAACAAGTAAACTATATAGTGAGGGAATCAATAGAATAAAATTAAATATTTATAAATAATTTTTTTGGAATTTAAATAAATAATTTCATGATCAATTAACTGATTTAGTTCAAATTTCGATAAACTATACAAATACATGATGTACAGTAGATACCTACATTACCTACCTATCTAAATATTATTTTAATATAATACATCAAATATTTAAATATTATTTGATTTTATCAAAAATTGTATAAATATTAAGGTTGTTATGAAGACTATTTAATAACAAACTTTCCAAGTTCTTGGCTTTCGTGAGGAAAGATGTTAAATTTGCTAGTTTAAGACTGATTATCTTAGATATTTATTACTAATGCAAGCAAACTTAATGCAAATTTAAGACTTTTATGATTTTCTCATGGATGCCGTTATCAGAACTCGATCAAAATGAAATGGGACCACACGGGAAGCACTAACTATCAAATAGATAAAGAATCATCAAAATCGGTTCATCCAGTCGAAAGTTCTAAGGTAACAAACATTAAAAAAAAAAAATACAGTCGAATTGATAACCTCCTCCTTTTTTGTTTGAAGTCGGTTAACTAGTCTATTTTGACAAAAGAATTAAACAAAATAAACTAACTATTAAACTATGGATACAAAAATAGGTAACATTTTACTTTGATTTGATAGTTAGTATTTAAATTCGGGATATATAGGTATCTATGAATTATTAATTTTAATTTATAGTTATAAATATATTTATATATTTATGAAATTATGTTAAAATATTTTATATTATTTATTTATTTAGCATGCATTTTTAATTTATGTTTTTAAATTACCTAAAAAAAAAAATAAATTTTTTTATAGTAAACAAAATTAAATAGTTAATATTAAAAAACCTTTTTTAAGCAAAAAAATAAATAAAAATAGCCAAATAGAATATTAATTATCATCAACTAAAAAAAATATATTTTAATCCAGATAAATTAGCTAAGAAAATTTTAGGCTCACTTAAATTGACAAAGCTATAAATTCATGAAACAAAACATTCATGCATAGTTTGTTCATTTTGTTGTAGTGCAAAGAAAATAAAAGGCTAAAAAAGTTAAAACTTTAAGAAATATTTGACTTTTAAAAACCCTTCTTAGGTCTTATGATACCGTGGGTCTTATAAAAGTAATCCATTGCATTACTTACACGACAAATTATAAGCAAACAAAAGGGAAGTGTACCCTATTTAATGAATAAAACAAAAAATAATCGTTTCTCGTTCATTACTGACAAGATGGCGGCACGAGCGACTGCGCACCAATACCGTAGCGTTTACAACAACTAAACGCATGTATGTGTAAAAACAGAAGTGTTATGACATGGTTTTGGGACTTTTTATCCTCTGGGACTTACGACTAAAGTACGCTGGGAATTACAAACTTATAATAAGGCTCTAGCAAAATTGTTAATTAAATCGTAAATTAAAAATCTTTTTGAATATAATTTTTACATAAGTTTTCAAAAATAAAATTAATGTTTTACGATTTGTAATTAAAATTGCTTGTGAAGTTGAACAAATCTAAATAATTAAAAAATAAAAAGGTTCTTTAATGGAATCAACCCATTTTCTAATAGAATCCGTAACCAACCATCCAAAGGAATTACTACATATATAAAAAAGAAGGCACAAACACAGGAATAAAGGAATAAAAACAAGGATTTAATTTTCTATTATAAATAATTTCCTTCACAAGTTTTAATACTGTAAATTCTTCAATGATATTTATTAGGTTTGTTTTACCTTTTCATGGTTAAATTTTTTAGTAACTTAAACACAAATTTCATAGAAAATGAAATCTAACATACCAATTATATCTATCCTCAGCTGAAAAACTAAAAACTTTGAGCTCCCATAAAAAGCATAGACTCGCTTTTTTCAGTGGTTTTGAGCTATCTACCTTCATAATATAAATGCGTTAAAACTAACCTTGAATGAATTTTACTACGTGGTGATTGGTAAAAGTTAATATATTACGTGATTTGATTTCATGCAAGTCGAATATATTCTAAGCTAGAACGTCGATTCCAAAGTAAATACCTACACACGATGTATCAGGATTAGAGGAGATGGGCATGAATTTCAGTTATGTCTGCTGCAGACTGCATTCAAAAAGGATTTCAGGTCTCATTCCTTGTAGTGGATTACATATTATTTTCAGTCAATTATTTCAAACGAATGAGAGGTGTCGTGGGACACCCGGTAGGAACTTACGAATCTTACGTCACTTATATTATAACTGCTGTTATTTTTGTAACAATTTTTTTGGTTTTATCTCCCAGCTCTCAAACAAATAGCATAAGAAAGATAGTTCCGAAATAAAGATAAAACAAACCTCAAATGTGTAGAAGAGATTGTTTTCTACACGGATTTGATAAGATTGAAACATTAAGGAATTGTTTTGTATTTGAGGTGGAAGTCTTAGTTCTTCTAAAGACGAAGGCATATCTTAAATGAATAACTGTTCTAGTAACAGCCCACAATAGCACCCATAAACCCGTTCATCTAGTCACTAGTCACTACCACTTACTATTAAGATATGGTCTAAGAGACGGTATAAGGTCGATCTTCACCCATCTGATGATAACAAGATGAGATATAATTTCCTTGTTCTTTCTTTAACAACAAATTTTTTTAATGAAAAATATAAATTTTGGATAAAAATTTGACAGATTGTAAATTATTATCAAAATATTCCAAAAATTCATGGCAAGCTCAAAATTCATCCCAACCAGAAAACAAATTATAACGTGCGATATAGAACATAGTTTCAAAAACTTTCATAAAATACTATGTCTTATCTGGTTATCAGATGGTTGAAGTGAAGATCGACCTTATACCGTCTCTTGTATACTAATACTTGACTAGATATTTTCTAAGTCTAGAAGTAGATAGTAATGCTACCAGATAGATAGTACACTATATTATATTATAGCTTATACTTATAATAATGTAAAGTGTAATTCAATTAACTTGTAGTAAAGATGGATATAAACAAACTAACATACAAAAGTAAAGAGGTGTATTTGTTTATTTTTGTTTGAAGTCGGTCAATAACTTTAAAGCTTTAAGCTTTAACCAACAAAAGATTACAACGTACAGTGGTGTATTTATACCAAATTTCCGGACAAAAGTCACAAAACTCAACTCTTTTGTTTTGCATTGAAAGTTATTTTTTAACCGACTTCAAACAAAAACGGAGAAGGTTATCAATTCGACTGTTTTTTTTATGTTTGTTACCTCAGAAGTTTTGACTGGGTGAACCGATTTTGATGATTCTTTAACTATTTGAAAGCTGGTGCTTCCCGTTTGGTCCCATTTCATTTTTGTACAGTTCTGACAACGGTATCCATGAGAAAGCCATAAAAGTCTTAAATTTGCATTAAGTATGAACGACAAGAGGACGAATAACTCAATATCACTTCGATGATTCTTTTTTTAGTGACAAGTTAGTATGAGTACTTCAGATTCACTAAAAATCACAAAATAAAAAAAACTTTTAACAAAAAGAAAACCGACTTCCGAAGGAAACCTTTTCCAAAATATGGTAAAATGCACTAAAAAGTAAAAAAAATAACGATAATATAATGTAGTTAAAATTATTGTTATTTTTGGAGTCGGTGTGTCTCGATTTACCGTGTCATTCAATTTATGATTGCTACGTTTGTTAGAGCAATTACGTAAGGATTTTCTTTTGTATTGAAGACAAAGTTTTGTGCTTTATTTATTAGTATTTAATTTATCAAACTCAAAGCTTTTTGTTCATGAGCCCGGTAAAATTTTTGTAGCAGGGCAAAGTTTTGAGTGTTCTATAACAAGTTTATGAAAAAAATCTTGCACCTTTTCTTTTAAGACTAAGATATGGATGAAGAATAAATATATTAAAAATAAATATTTGATATAAAAATAAATAAATAATTTAAATAATAATTATTAGAATTTTTATTTAAAATTACATTAAAAAAATGGTTTTAATAAAATAAAGAAATTCAAAACCAAAGACAAGAACCATAATAATATATTTAAGTAATAATATAAGTAAGTACTTGATTTGTTTGCGATGAAGGAATTTTATTAAAGTACGTCTTTAGATACCTAGTTATTATTACAGGTATCTACTTTATCTTTTATCTATAACGTTAAGAACACAAACATGATAAAATAATGAAAAATGGCTTTTTTATTTTTTAATAATACACCAGCATTTTAGTAATATTACAATATATTCTTTTTAAATTAAATTTCAATTAGCTTTTTATACAACAAGTATGGAAATGTTGTATGAAAACAAGTTGTTACCGTTAAGATTAGCCATACTAGCTCTAGAGTCCGTGACAGTAAAACTGCACCACCACAGATTTCGAAATTTCGCATATTTCTGCCAGAATAAAACTTGACACACTTAGTCCATATTGTACCTACATAAAATACGAATACTATTACCTCGAATGTGGCCTGATGTAAAAGAAAGGGATCATGGTTCAACCAATTAAATAAATTTTTAATAAATATTGTAAATTATAATTATGACAAAAATAAAATTAACACAAAAATTTGGTGTTTTTTTTGGATATAAAATATAATTATTTTAATATTTAAGTACTTAATAAGTAATAAATGTTATGCAATAATAATAATTATAATTATTATTATATTAATCATAAATTATTTTTTGTAAAATAATAAAAAAATTATTTAAATTAAATTTATGTTTAAATTTTATATGTTTTTATAGCAAACATACATTCCATCATATTTATAACGATACCGAAAAACTGTATGAGAAAGAGAAAGAGAGAAAGATGCAACTGGAGAGCTATATAGTCAAATGTAGAGCTCAAGAGGTCATGGGGTCACAACATATATATAAAGGGTTTTCCATTAAGAATGGACGAAGTCATATAAAAGTTTAATTAGAGAAATCACCACCAATTAGCCATAATAGGGGATCGAACTACATTTTTTTCACTTCAGATGAAGACTTCTTACTTCACGAAGGAAAAGGTGAAGTTGGTTTTTAAAAATCCTTACTAGTGTGCAAGATATGAGCGTTTAAAATTCCTAATTAAACAAAAAGGAAGATGCCCAACAGTGACGCTATAGAAATTACATGTAAAAGTTTGTTTTGCGAAAAAGAGATAGGCAACTTTTGAATGCAATCTTTGATTGCTTTAAAACTTCTTCAATTTTTAATCAATTTTAATTTTATATTCAAATTTTGTCTGATGGTATCAAGTTTAGTTTTATATTTTTATGTGTAATATGGTATTAAATTTTAGACACTCTTACTGGTGAACCCTTTACATGAGACGGTATAGTAGGTATTTACTACTTTACTCACTCAATTCATTTGCATCCTAATTAAAAATATTATTGCTAAATTATTCTAAATTAAATGTTTTATATTTTTTTAACAAACAGTCTTAAAAACATTTTATTTTGTAGTTAATACTTTTTATATTTGTTACAAAATGTTCATTTGTAATTTTAAATATTCACAATTTTTATTCCTTGCTAGATTCAGGATAATTTTCGGAATAATATTTCTACTAACATTTCACAATAGGGAATTCTTAATAATTTTTTTTTTTTGCTTTAATAAAAGCTCATTTATGTTGCAAACAGTAAAGAAAATTTATTTTTCGAATAACTACAAAAATAACAAAGATAAAAGCCATCAAAGATTTGTTGGTATCTCTTTCTAGAAAACAAAACCTAACATGGTATTTCTTGGCCAATTTTATTTTTAATTCCACTTTTTTGTAATTTCTTGCACGGCATTTTCATATTTTGTTTTTATTTGATCGGGCCAAACTTGCAACCAAAATACAGAACCTAAAATCCTATTTTTAACCCCCGAATCAAAAAAAGGGGTGTTATGAGTTTGACCGTTATGTCCGTCTATCTGTGGCATCGTAACGCCTAAACGGATGAATCGATGTCGATTTTGTTTGTTTCGTTTGAAAGGTAATTTAACGGGGAGCGTTCTTAGATATATTTCAAAAGCGAGTTTAGGATTCCTTACCCGGAAAAACTAAAAAATAGGTGTTGATCCTCAAAATCGGTTCAATTTGGAGAAAAGGGGAAAAATTATTTATTGAAGAGTGTTCTTAGATACGTTTCAAGTGCGATCTTACGATTCTGTCCCCCAAAATTTCTAGGCGGTTTTTAAATTTTGTAAATTTCATTTTTATAAAAACGAAATTCGTTGATAACGAAATATTCATAGTTTTCTTAAAACAATCTCAACAATAATTAAAGAGAACTGAAAAAAATACACTCGCTCCAGGACTCGAACTCGGACCTCTTGGAGTCATGCCAAGCGCTTTATCCAATTTGACCATAAAAGCTCTAAACACAGAGTGTAATTTTTTTTGAAACTGATCGAATTTTCATCGACAATCTCATCAATAAGTAATTTTTGGCAAGCAATTTAATAGAACTACGTACAGTTAATAAAGTTTCATATCATAATTCTAGATAATTCTAGTTAGAACTAGTTAGAATTGTGTATGGTATGGTATAGAATGCCAAAACACGTTAAATAAATATTAATTATTTTAATAATAACAGATTTTACCTGACAATTATTAGAACACAAAACATACAATCAATTGTCATCCAAACACCATTCAAGCAAGCTATAGAATGTAAGCTATAAGCTATAAGCTATATACAGCTTCATACCTTCCTACCTACCTACAATGATGTTGTTTCTCTGGTTAGAGATCTTTTACTCCCCAAAGATTACCAAACTGCCAGAAACACACGTAATGAACATACACATATTATAAATACAGAATGGAACACTCAGAGAAAGTTTACAAGAAAACCGAGTTTCTAGTGATGCCTTCGAAAGCTGGAAAATCTTTATAAATAAGAGATTTTTTGTTTGACACGAAAAATAAGTTTAATCAAGGAAAATGATTCTAACGAAAAATGTTACTTTCAAAGACACACATCAGGCGAACAAGGAAATCAAAAGGCGAATAGCATAGCTGGAAAAAATACTAGTCACTCATGAAGACCAATGACCTTACATCATATACGGCTGTGAAACATGTTCCTTATCAAAACACCACCGTGATAAGCTGCAATGCTGTCAAATCTGCTGATCGATGGAGAGAAGCATGATAGGCATCAAGAAACAAGACAGGAGACGAAGCACCTTTACAAGAGCCAAGATAAAGAGTTATGGATGTACTTACGAAGATAGACCAACTAAAATGGAGATGGACAGGCCACGCGATAAGTACTCGGGAAAAGTGGATTAAAATTGTGACCGACTGGTATCAGAGATGGAAAAAGGAAACGGAGAAGATAACTTAAGAGATGGGAAGATGGGTTAAAGCTCAGAGCGGGTTCTTATTGGAGACAGGTTGTCAGAGATAGAGCACAATGGAAAATGTTAAGGGACGCCTTTGCCAAAAGGCACACTGAACAAAGAGATATCCTCGAAAAGAGGAAAACAAACACTTCAAAACAAGAAAGTTTTTGATAGAGGGCTTATTGATTGATTGATCGATTCATTTCTTACCATGTAGAAGCTGTTGGTTTGTGATTTGTATGAGAATGTCTGTGTGACACCCTATATAGGTAACTACTATAATAGTTATATTATCATTGAAGTTACAGTTATAGTTAGTTTAGCAACAATACTAACACAACAATATCACATCTCAACAATAATAATCATCAAATTCATACATTTTAGAAGCACAAGCACAAACACAAGCTCTATGATGTGCATGTCTATTATTGTAAGTTATAATTCTATTGGGGTTCATCGTCAGATGATCACATTTGGTGATGGCATCCATCTACTTCATCAACTACCCTACTACTGGTGTTGGTATTCACTTCATTCTACCAGGTCTGGAAGCAGACGTTAGATTTGATACTCACGAGAGAGCGAAATTTGACCTGGACAAATTTTCGTGCAGTTTTTTTGAATTTGTACTTTTTTATTAATATTACGAACCCATCCTTCATGGTCGCAACGTGTGTACCTCAAAAAGTTGTTCTCCAAATAGAGTGACTGGCCTATTTTATCAGTCAATTAAATTTCTTTAAAGATAGGTCTCATCTAGTTATCAGATGGGTGAAGGTAGATCAAATCTTTTAAATTTCCATTCGTTTTGAAATACATGTTTACTGCTGCACCTGGTTCTAGACCTATAATGAGGTTGGAATGAGGTTGTAGAAATAAGATGAGGTCGTGTGGGTTGTTTGATATTATTATGATTGTGGCATCCGTTTCAAATATCATTCTAACTGCTGACTAAATACACGAATATACTGCTTTGATAGTAGGCAGACAGAAAACTCCTAACATACTTAAACTTGGATACAACTGAGAGTAAATATTATGTGGAGAGAAAATTTATCGCCCATGGGTACCAGATCTATTGAAATTTGTTGATGATGTTAATATCAAAGTTTTTGACAAGCAAAATTCAACAAAATTTGAACGAAATATTGAGAAAAAAGATTATTTCTACTTGTAGAAGTGACTTGGTGGTGGTATGGTATGGAGGTTAGCGGGCCATGCTCGAGCATCGCGCCTCGAAGCAATGGTTCAGAGCACCTAGCCAAATAGACCCTTGTACTCTATCCCCGCTACACTTTTCAGTGGCTATTATAACCAACTGATGTACTGAAACCCAGGATTTGCCTAGCGCTGAGTTTCCTAATTTCTTCTGGTTCGAATATGGCCGGGCCAAACCATTTCCTTCGCTGATGTATGAGCGCCGGGCAGTAACAGAGAAAGTGGATCGATGTTTCTTCTGAATTTTCTCCCATTTGTCACACGCAGGAGATTGTTTTTTTCCAATCTGATGTTGGAACTTGTTCAGGTTATCATGCCCTGTGAGTAACTCTACGATGACTCTTATATTAGCTCTGTTTAGTTTCAAGATCTCCTCGGCTCTGTTACCGAGCGGGTTTCCTTCACCCAACAGGCTTTTGACGATTCGCCCTCCCTCGTAGCTGGTCCATGCCTTTAATTGTTGATTTTTCAGATTATCTCCTAATCTGTTAAGACCTTCTTGTGTTGAACTGACTTGGTTAACCACAAAACAAGCCATTAGGCATAATAGATTAGAATGGTGCACCCTGTAATGTGTGTGAAGCTATGTATATACAATTTAACGGTAGCTTAATCTCTTGTACATAATTTTATTTTACATATGTTAAACTTAAACGGTTTTATCTTTTTTGAAATCATTATTTACAATAAAACATTTTAACATTGTAACACGAGACAATCAACTTACTTCATCAAAACTCAATAGCCATGAAGTAAATACCTTCATTTTTTACGAACTTTCCTTGAAAGACTCTTTCAAATCTTGTATTTGAAAATTATAGTCGTTTCGTTTATATAAAGATCTGAAAATCGCTCAAGATGTGTAGTAAATCAAATTTTACGCGATTGCTAGCGGATTAATATTTAGATATTTGTGAAATTTACCTACGACCTAAATTTTTTTTTACCCATAAGTTACATGATTTAGTTATCTTGAATTATAAATCGAATATTACAACATTTTACACTTTCTATAACTTCAGTATTTTTATTGAATTCAGGTGAAACAAAATTACCTATCTAATCGTTTTAAGTAGAATTATATTTTTTTCGTTTTGAAAACATTAATAAATTGTAATGAATATTAGGCTTGATTATATCAATAATGATTCGTAAATACATCCAAGTATCAAATTCCTCACACAGGAGCTGCGTAAATATAGCGACTTATCTTTGAGTAATAATATAAAAAAAAAAAAAAAAAAAAATATATATACTACATAGGTCAATTGGGTCTTCGGTCTTGTGTCCGTAGGACCTATATTTTAAAGGGTAATAAATGTTCCCAATAAAAAAATAAACAACTTTTGTTTGAAACATTTTTTCCTTCGAGGGCATATTTAATTTACACGTGGCATATATTATGTATGTGTTTGTTTGTTTGTTCCACACATATAAGAGAGAAGAAGGATACTTTTGTTACTCTGTGTGATAAGAGTGGCTATCTATCTTGACTCACATGACGTAAAAAACAAACGATTGTCATCAACACTGTATATACATTTTAACAACTAACTCAGTTAATTATTTGTTTAAGTTGTTTTAGGTCTGTAATTCTGGGAGGTTGACTCCCCCACCCCCGTAACCACGGCTCTGTTCGATGGATATAAGTTTCAAAAA
Organism: Chrysoperla carnea; assembly: GCF_905475395.1. Classification (NCBI taxonomy): domain Eukaryota; kingdom Metazoa; phylum Arthropoda; class Insecta; order Neuroptera; family Chrysopidae; genus Chrysoperla; species Chrysoperla carnea. Next base: position 1,499,979 of record NC_058338.1, on the reverse strand, counting down.
GCGGAGATTCAAAATCAAACTAACAATATGACGTCAAAACTACATTTAAAATACGCACCATGAAAGTTTTTTAGCTGCTTTTTTTATCTCAGGTTAAAATAAAATCCATTCTGTTTAAAGTAAAAAATATATCTCATATGTGTTGTTAGGTTTCGAAGAACGAGAAGAGGTGTAAACACAAACGTGGTAAATGAATATCCCATTTCTGACTGTCTGACATTGGATTAGTAAATTGAAAAATATAATAAAACAATCCTGTAACAGTTTACTACACTGTTACTGTACTTACAGATGCTGTAACTTTTTACTGTTGAAAAAATTCAGATTACAAAAAAAATAATATCATTTTATTTTTTATATAAAAAAAACATTTACACATGTGCGGATAATGGGGGTTTGCGAAATATTCATTGTAGAAATTCATTAAATATCTCAAAAATATTGAAGTAATGGCTATGAAATGTATTAGAAAATTGTAAAGGATTAATTTCGCTTTTGTAAGAAAATATGTTAGTCTGTGCTTCCTTTAGAAATTCACTTGATTTTCTCTCTACATTTTTAGCCGATTAGAACTTTATGTTACATATAGCTTTATAGCCTTCAATTTTTTCGTACAACGACAAAATACAAGTTTCAGATTTTCGTTTTAATAAAGAGACATTCCTAACATACTGCTTGTGAGAATAATGTAATATTAATATTTCTCTTCTGGTAATATTAATATTTTAGCAAATTTTGGTCTGTATTTGTCTATAAAATTATTTAGATGGGGTTTCCATATTATACAAAATTTCATACCCTTTTTAACATTTTACCGTCGCCCTATTAGCTCAGATGGTTAAGGCTTAACCAATTCCGTATGCTTAGAGTGGCGGGTTCCATTCTCGCCGTCGCAACAAAATTAATTTAATTAATAGTTGTGATGGGCTGGTGTAGTTCATGGTATTTGCATGAAGAAGGTGCACTCAGCCGCTGAAATTGAGGAGCTGATAAATGAAATTATCAGCGGAAAGATGGAAACTCACCTATGGTATCACAATGGGCTCTATAGTCCATTGAAATGTACCTTCGTGGACAGCAAATATAACTTAACCTAACCTAACCTAACATTTCACCCTTAGGATTAAAATTTGTAAAAATTCTTTCTTAGTGAGCATCTTATTTTCAAGTTTTTTACACCAAGGTTGGCAAAAAGTATCCTCATCGTATAAAAATGTACCGCTTAGGAAAAAACCATGCCAGACAAATAATTAAAACGAAAAAATATCCTATTAAATAAATTAAAATTTAATATATAATAGTTCGCTACACCACGGTCAACCATAAGGCATAATATTCAATATCCTCGGAGGCAAATACGTCAAAATATGATATCAATTTGTACTGCCATCCTTATGATCCAAAAAACTCATTATTATCAATATTTTACAAACTCCCCTTCCAAAGTACCCAACTAAAACATTCTCTAATGATTGTTATCATTTTTTATTTTGTGTACCCTGATTAACAGAAATTGTTGGGGCCATTTAAAAAACAAAATTATTTAACGTTAAAAAGGATCAAAACTATTATCGTTATTATTGAAGAGTTCTTTTATTTTTATTTTTTTTTTGGGAGGAGCTATTTGGGCACAAATGAACAAACATTCAAAGATAATAATCAAAAATTGGATACGAAAATATTATCTACGTATGTTTTTATGGTCTTAACAAAATGTTGAATTAATTTTTATAACTGTTTATTATTATTGTTATTGTTATTACAGTAACAACGGGAAGAGGGGTATAGGATGGACAGGAGCAAAGGTTTTATCCTGAATAGGCTTTTAATAATCCTTTAAATATGTATGTAATTTTATATTTTGGATCAAGCTAATCCTATTTGTTTTATTGGAAACTTGTTTTCTCTAAATCATATCATAAATACTTTTATGAAGCTTAAACAAATGTTTAATTTTTCGTAGATGTTTTCTAACTAAAAGTTATCGTGAAATCGAAACAAATAGATAAAAATTTGAAACGAGCTCATTTTTCGATTCGTTAAATTGTTTAACGAATATTTATCAGAAGAAATCACCCTGATATACCCATCTTCGAATAGAATTTCAAGCAATATTAATGTTAAAAGTAATCATGATTCCTGGATTTTTGAGTCTGTTCGGTGACATTTTTTCGTTCATAATTCCTTGCAAATAAAAGGTGATTCAGATCTCAGATTTGCACCTATATACTTTAATTTAAAATCTGAATAGCGTATTTCATTCCGCTAAAAATTGAGCAGATGGTGAAAACATTTTAGAAAATCGCTTGTATATCAACTCTCACCCTCTCGAATGAGATGAAAATGGAATATGAAGAAGTCGTAATAAATATGGGTTATTTAGGCAAGAAGTGCCTTTAAAAATGTGCTACCATTTTAATAAAAAACTTTTATCAATATTCCTCAAGTTTTAAGCTTTAAAATCATATTAAAATTTACGACGAAAAAATATTGTTCAGGTATTTGTATTCACCCAAATGTTAAAAATTTATTTACAAAGGTAAAAATTGTACATAGCAAGGTCATTAAATGTTAAATAAAAACTAAAAAAATAATATGTCTTCTCCAGAAAGATGAAATTTTAGACGTATAGCCAGAGGGGGTGGTTACCAAACCACGTAATAAGTAAGTCACAGAAAGAAAAACATATTATAGAGCATCGCATAGCAAAGCTAGCGTTCGTTATGAAATAAGCTTTAAAATATAAATTCATAGAAAATTAAAGACCATCAACGTATTTTTGGTCGACATCCAAATAGAACAGCAGAGTAGTATAATTACTATGCTAATGCCGACAATGCTAGATAGGTCGAATCGTTGAGTTCACTGTCGAGCGTTTCTATATATACACGGTGTTTTATTTAAGTTGACATATCCTTGAATCTTACTCTACTCCGTAACTGGTCATCGATATATGAACACTTTTAATTAGAAAGTTGTTGTTTATTAAAAATATAACCCCTTTTTGTACGAACCATTTGTCCGCAAACCGTACAGTATATAGACAAAAACAAATTTAAAAATTTTACTTAAAAATTGAACAAAGTTTTCCTCTCTCTTTGAACAAATTCTTCCAATAAATCCAATAAAAGTGGTTTGTTTTTCCATAAAGAACATTTTTTTTTTTCAAATTGAATGAACAACAAACCCACATGCAAGCTAGAATTTTGCTATTAAAACTATCTAAACTATTCGGTTTACAAAAAAAAAGTTTCTTATATAAGATGTTTGCCTTTAAAAAACTAAAATTTTCCGTTTGAAATATTTTCCTCGATTAAATTTATTTTTCGAGATTCAAGTCTATGTCAACTTAAGAAAGACACCCTGTATATATATGTGTGTGTGTGTATTTTTTTGCATCAAACAACGCCACCCCTTTATCTGCACCAGAACACTGTTTTGTATCTAAACAGACAGACATTGCTAGACATTACCATAAATAAAATATGAAGCGAAGTTCTAGAAGGTTCTGTAATTCAAATCAAACTGCATTCGAGCAAACTAACAGACTGGTTTTAAGATGAATCGGGAATTATCATCTGGACGCCATGCCAATCGCATTAATTGTTAGAATCCCTCTTTTTTCTCTCTTATCCTTATCTTCTTTATTCCTCTATCAAATTCCATGATTCACCTTTCGTTTTCAAACTTATTATGACTAGGCTTCGAAAAATATACTCACTGTCTTAAAATGTACCGCTTAGAAAAAAACACGTTAGATAAACCACTTTTCTACGAAATTTATTGTTTGTTGTTTTTAGCCACGGGTTGCGATAACTACGGCAGCGAAATTCCGCATTGGTCGAGCTTGTTTGGATAGGTATGGGGTATGGGTATGGAGGTTAATCGGGCCATGCTCGAGCATCGCGCCTCGAAGCAATGGTTCAGAGCACCTAGCCAAATAGACCCTTGTAATCTATCCCCGCCTAAACTTTTCAGTGGCTATTATAACCAACTAATGTACTGAAACCCAGGGTTTGCCTAGCGCTGAGTTTCCTAATTTCTTCTGGTTCGACTACGGCCGAACCAAACCATTTCCTTCGCTGCTGTATGAGCGCCGGGCAGTAACAGAGAAAGTGGATCGATCTTTCTTCTGAATTTTCTCCGCATCTGTCACCCGCGAGAGATTGTTTTTTTCCAATCTGATGTTGAAACTTGTTCAGGTTATCATGCCCTGTGAGTAACTCTACGATGACTCTAATATCAGCTCGGTTTAGTTTCAAGATCTCCTCGGCTCTGTTACCGAGCGAGTTTCCTTCACCCAACAGGCTTTTAGCGATTCGCCCTCCCTCGTAACTGGTCCATGCCTTTAATTGTTGGTTTTTCAGATTATCTCCTAATCTGTTAAGACCTTCTCAGCTAGTTTGAATAATAATTTTAAAATATTGCTTGATTATTATTTCGCTACTGAATTCTAAGTATGCATATTATAATAGTTTATATCCATATGCAACGGTAGTCGTTGGATTGCTACTATAAAATGAGACTCTCTCTATAATATTATGAATCGTAGCCAGAGCCAGTTAGTTTGTAGTTCCAGTCTTTCGTAGTCGTGTCCTATGATTTTATTACATATTCACTTTGTTATTTTGAGGTTAAATTATATACTTGTGTATATTATTATAAATGTTTCTGTATACAAAAATCCTTTTTTAAAACATCCACATTTTGATTAAAACAAAATAATTAAAGATCAAAATCAAAGCGCATCTGGCTGATGGAACATTCGAGTTGTCAGGTTGCCGTCGCTAGAGCTGGCGAATTGGGTATAAATTACATATTGTTCAAAGCTACCACCAGCCAATATGAACAACTTAATTAGTGAATATATTCTTGTTTACAAAATACAATGAATGCCAATCATTGCTGTAAAACTAATTGGGTTCAATCATTTTTATACCCTGTTTATATGAAATATATATCAAGGTATACTAATTTAAGTCCCAAGTTTGTAACGTTTAAAAATATTGATGATACGAACAAAATTTTGGCATAGGTGTTCATAAAATCGCTTAATTATCCCATTTCCGACTGCCCGTCAACATGATAAGCTGAAACTCGAGTTCGTAAATGAGTAACATAGGTCAATTGTGTCTTGACTCCGTTGGACACATTTTGTAAATCATCAGAAATAGAACAGAAGTTTATATGTAAAAAATGTTTTTTATAAACAACTTTGGTCAGAAACATTTTTTCGTAAATATCACTGTTTACACGTGAGGGTGCAAATCAGAACAAAACTAGCTCAGTCAATTGTTTCGTTTCACTTTTAGTCAATTTTTCTCACAATTTTTCTTACCAAACAGTCTATAAATTTGCTAAACCTAGTTTCCTTCAAGTTTTTATGTCTAATTGAACAAACCTACCGGCTGCGCCCATTAAATTTTATTAACAAAATTTCTCTAAAAAATCTATGTTTCTGAGACTTCCCACTCCTTGAAAATGAATAAATGGAAGTGATATGATGTTGTGAAATCGGTTTTCGTCTCGTACACTATTTCATTTATGAAAATAATGCTGAAAATTCGAAATAACCTAGAAATGAATTACTAAACAAACAAAAAATTATGATTTCTCTGTTAAAAAAAACTGCAAACAAACTAAACTACCTCCCATTTATATTCCACAATCTTTTGTTATTTAAATTCTAGAAAGGAAAATTGGATATTTCTATATAATAATATACTTCTATAAAGTGGAGTGGCAGAGCAGAGGGTGGTGTAAATGTTTGTTTGTTTTGAAAGTACACCTGTTGTGAGTTGTGAAAATTTCCATCACAAGTTATATTATATGTGAAAAATCTCTGATAGTGTTTATTTTTATACATTTAACTAGGAAAAAATATAACAAATTTTCCAAGCAATTTTTCTATGAGTGTTGAAAAACAAGTTAATATATTTTTCCATACGTTTGCTATTTTTTGAATTGTACACATATTTAATAAAAAAATATCATTACGGGTGTCTGGATGTAATTATTTAAGCGATTAAATACAATAACATATTTTAAGTCGCATTTTCGAGAAAACCATTAGTTTTTGAAAAAAAAATTGTTAAAAAAAGTTATTTTCTGATTGATTTACTACAAAACGACTCATTATTGTGTTTGTTACCTCAGTACTTTGGACTGGGTGAACCAATTTTGGTGATATTTTATTTGAAAGTTGATGCTTTCGGTGTGGTTTCATCTTAATTTAGCCCAGTTTTAACAATGGCATCTATGAGAAAACCATATAAAGCTGAAATTTGCATTGACAAATGGAAGAATAACGCAATATCACGCCAATCGATTTCGATGATTCTTTTTTTAGTGACAAATTAGTTAGTGTACTTCAAATTCACTAAAAATCACAAAATATAAAGACTTCTAACTAAAAAGTTTGGGTTTTTCGTGTTCAAAAAAGTTTTTTAATGTTCAAATAATAACAATTTTTTAATATTTAAAATATTTTAATATTAAATATTAATAATATTTTTTCAAGTGTTTATATTATTAAGATTTTATTCTTTCTTTTAAATTGATATATGATAAAGTTATTAATAAATAGATTTCAAGTGATTGATAAAAAAATAATATATATTAAATAATTGTATCTCAATTGTATCTTTTATTATCTCTTACATATCTCTAAAAAAATATCGTAAGATACCATGCATCAATTTTTTGATTCGAAGTCTCAATTGATTTTGATTTGAATTCTCAATTGATTCGTTTCAATTGATTCTGGTTTCTTGCGGCATCACTAGTATAAACTAATGTTTAGAATACAGACTTTTAATAGAAAAAGTGTATAAATGAATTTGACAGCATTAATATATTAATCTGTTTGTATTTAGTTCGTTTTTTTTTTCATCGAAACATCCCTAGGAGGTAGATTTCTATTTCGTAGAAATAAAAAAGGATTATATAATGAGATATGGTATTGACAGTTTATTTTTCCTGTAGGTAAACAACCGTAAATGATTGCATAATAATATTGTAATATTTATTCCTTTGTAAAATATTGTTTATAAGTGTTATAAGTCTTCGGAATTTAGATAAATATATAATTGTCAATAAAGTATATTTCTTGCTATGTTAAATCCATAAAGTAATGGTTTTTTTTAATATAACTGACTATTTATTCACAGGATGATTTTATCCATGTCAGTCCAGCATTGATACCACCGATCCATCAGGCAGGTGGAATATAGATTGAAGGTTCCGTGAGCTCAGTTCATTTCATTTCTTATCCAAAAAGTACCCAACGTTTAATGGTGGTTTTACTTCAAGAAGATTATTTTGAGAATTTGCATTAGAATGTCTCTGAAAGTTCTTTTGTACTGGATCAATTTATATCAAATTGACACACTGTATAATTACAAATGAATAATGGCATCTTTTAATAAAAATGATTAAAAATAATATTTAGTTGAAATGCTTCTTATTTTCTTATTTGATATCTAAGCGTTATTATCTGATCATAGATTTCTTACAAAGATAACACACTCTTATTCTTTGTTTATTTAGATTAAATTCTTTTTTTTTCTCCAGCTATAGCAGTCCCTTTTTTTCAATCAAAGTGTTTTTTTTTCTCTAAACATATGTTATATAGGTAGGTATGGGTAATGGGTTTATGTGTATTTAATAAAATTGATATGTTATTTTAGGGTGATGCGATGCGATCCGATGAAAGAAGTGATCGGTTTGTTTTTATCAAACAGAAGGAATGAACGAACCGTGATTGTTTAATTTGTTAACATGGAGTTAGTGTAGAAATTATAATTGAGATAAAAAACTGAATCTTTTTTTTTTCTTTTAATAACGTAAAGTATTTTTTTTATAAAACTACACAGCGAGAAAAGAAAGACTTCAGAGAGGCAATCGACCATACTTTGCAAATGTGAAGCTCTTGATAAGCAAGCTGATTACAAGAAGGACAAAGTTGAAAATATACAAGACTTTGATTCGACCAGGAATAACCTATGGGAGTGAAAACTGGACACTTACGGTAGAAGATCAGGAGAAAATAAGAAGGTTCGAACGGAAAATAATCAGAAGAATCTATGAAGCGGTACAAATCAATGAGACAGAATGGCGTATCCGGATCAACAGGGAGATATTAGAAATCCTGGACAGTGAAGATATTGTTAAGTTCATCAAATCCCAAAGACTCCGTTGGCTTGGGCACGTCTAGAGAATGGAAGACGCCAGGATGCCCAAGAAGATACTTAACGCCAAGATCTATGCTTCCAGGAAGAGAGGAAGACCAAGGCTCAGATGGATGGACCAGGTGCTGGATGATTTGAGGACAATGCGAGTCACTGGATGGAACCAAGATCCAGAACCGCAACGTCTGGAGGCGCATTGTGGAGGAGGCCAAGGCCCACGTCGGGCTGTAGCGCCTATTGTTGTTGTTGTTTCGCATATAATTTGACTGAATTATAAGTAATCAAGGCATGCCTTCTTTATAATTTAATTATATTAGTTTTACGCAGAACAAATTATCGCATGGTCTCGTTTTGCGGCATCATTTGTCATTAATGAATGAAATTAAACAGATCGATTATTATAAAATGACAATAATACTAATAATTATTTAATTATTAAATTAATAATTAAAACATAATTAATTTTATCATGTCTGTTAATGGCTGATAATCAACCATATATATTTATTTACTTATTTAACGCTCAATAACGTTTTATAATCTGTTTAAAGACGTATAAAATGTAATTACTCAGCTATTTGCAGGTGAGTTAACTATTTAGTTGCAGGTAAGTGGTTTTCTTATACCAAGAATATGAGACCGATATAAAACAAACAAATCAAACGATTGTGATTGTGAATTTAATCAATATCATGCGGTAAAAGATCTGACAACATCACTAAGAAGTTAATTTCGATATATATTTTCTAATCGAAATCAGAAAGTGATACCTGGTGATAGCGGTTGAGTTTAAGTACTGCATTTACTAAGGTGCAATCCCAAAAACCTGTCTACCAGTATTGTGTAAGGCTTGTGCGGTCGTAATGGAAGTTATTTGGCAAGCGGCAGAAGTTTTGTCCAGTTTTAACTAACTTTGTTTTACAGCAGTTTTTGGCACTTTTCAAATTACCGTCATACTGCCAGTCTGCGGTGTCTTCGCACTTGAAAAATCGCACTTGAGTTTATCCGGTTAGGATCCACTTTTTTTCTCGGTTAAGCCTACCCTCTTCTAAACTACCATGAAGTGTCTGCCACTATTTTTCCCGGGTTTATAAAAAATAGATGCATTGACTTACCGTTTCTTCCAGGCAGTTTGGGTCCACTTTTTTCCCCAAATTACTACAATTCCCTTTATCTCGAAAATGGCCATATGCCAAAGATATGTCCTATGAGAGAAATTGCTCCATATCGATTCTGTAGCTTATTTACTACGGCTGCATTGCAAGCGTGCATTTCACGTTAATTAACGCAATCACTCTCAGATGCAAGACATACTTCGTCATCCATAGCAAAGTCCAGTAAGGAAAGTAAGAAGAAATTTTTGCCGGAAAACGATGCCGGCTCTCGACCCATCAAGTGCACACACAATTCTTGCAATTAAGAACGTTGCAATAATCAGATAAATTACAAGTATAGAAAAAAACGTTACTGTAAATGGTTCGACGAAAATCAGTTTTTTTTTTAAGTGGAAACTTCTTCAGCCGCGTTGAGCGATTTTATTTTAATATGTTTTCAGCTTAAAGATGTTTAATCTCCGTTTCTCAGATCACATCTATAACAGAGGTCACTCACATGATTATTTTTAATTTTTATTTATTTGCTAAATTATATTTGGTAATAAAATTAATTTTTATGATGTGGATGGCCTCTGCTAGTAGTCAAAGCAAGTAAAGCTGCCTTAAATCGCTCGGCTATTGAGCCTTTTATATTTTCAAATATACTTAACTCTGGTACCAAATAAAAAGACTTGTGAAAGTCCTTTAAAAAGTTGTGAGTTGTTTTATCGAGTGTTTATTAAATTTCAAACTAGATACTTCTCATCTATTTCCATACCAGCAACCATAATTTCCCACAGCAAAGTGTGGCGTGGTACAGCTAGTTTAATAAAAAATTACAATAACCATCAAATACTTTTTTAATCCGATAAAAACTGCGTAGAAAAGGTTCATTATTTTTCGGTTAAGTATCCTAATTATTAAAAAAAGTATATGATTGATATTTTATAAAGTTATAGACTTGTATTTGTTCAATAATAATAAACAATGTTAGAATAACAATAACAATAACAATAACAATAACAAATTATAATAATAATAATAACTTAGCAAGTCTATAAAAAATAATAATAATAATAATTGTAGTACGAAATTGTAAGCTCATTGAAAATTTATATCAGATAATAAATAAATAAAATATAACTAGCACGACCCGCGCGGAAATCCGCTCCTGTAGCTACCGTAACCCGTGGCTAAAAAGAACAAACAACAAATTTCGTAGAAAAGTGGTAAAAAAAGTTCATAAATTAATATTAGGAAAGCATCTGTAAAAACTAATATGTTTGCCTAATAAACTTCTTAACCAAATTTATTTAACATTATGATATTTTTTCGTTCAAATTATTTGTCTAGTATGGTTTTTCCCTGAGCGGTTTCGTCAAATCTAGTCATAATAAGCTTGAAAATGAAAGGGTAAGGGTACGACAGAGAAAAACTTTCTAGAGTAATAATATATAAGATAATAAATAAATGCAATATGCATGCATGCATTGTACCGTATTCATTGCTACTGCTGCCACAGTAGTTGTATTGTATTGTATATAAATATAAAGTACTTACTTAGTAGGTATTATATTAAATAATAATCAGTTTAAAATATTGATTGATTATTTATAATTTTAGAAGAGATTTTATGTATATTTGTAATTTTATATTTTATAAACGTGTAAGTAGTTTTATTCATTTTAAATGTAAGTACTTACCTGTTCGAGTGAGTTCATAAAAAAATGATACAGTTTTCATTTTTCATGATAATTTTAAAGTTACAGATAGTTTTAAAAAACTTTTCAAAAGAAAAACGAAAACGCCCGCCGAAAAAAATGCTCGTAAAACATCATTGTCACGTCATAATGTTAATGAATAATTGTATATAGTATATACTTTGTTCAATTAACAGTATTACGTCACAACGATCTTTTACGAACTTTTTTTTTTGTCAGGCGCGAAAAAATAAAATATACAGGGCGTTCTGTTATTGGCTGCAGATTATCATGCAGAATAAGCTCATAAAGACGAAGGAAAAAGTTATTTTCCACTTTTGGATCTGAGGCCTACTTTGCGAGATAATTAACAAAATAAATTAATATATCTTTAGCGAATCACAGTTCAATAACATTTTGAATGAAACCAATAAAACACTACTTAAAGAGAGGATGTGTTTTATCATTAAGGCGTCTCTAAATACAAAATTATTACAAAAAACTCTATTTGGATACTTTTGTTATTATAAAAACTAACCCATTAAAACCTACACTACGTTTCTTGGTAAATTAAGTGTTGTATGCAACTAATCGTGCGAATATCACATACGTTAGGCATATATTTGGCAAGGCGGACAATTGTCCGTTTTGATAGTATATACCTTTTCCCGTCGTTTTTTTTTAATATTTGTGTACACTATAGATATTGAATAGAATAAAACGTACATGATTGTACGTTCAGTTCAAAATAAAATAATAATTGTGAACAGAATTAATAAACTAATAATAAATTTATTATTTTGAACAATACCTTGCTTGCTTGCTTGCTCTGCTCAAACCAAACCCAAACTGAACTCGACATTTCTCAATTGATACGTGATACGTAATTAAAATTACTATTTTATAATAATAAACATACATCCTTAAAGTTATTGATATCAAAAATGGTCTTTATTATTATATAAACATATACCAGTTGTCAATCATGACTTGGGTATATATTACTGATAATGAGATTTTATACAGTGTTTTTTTTAAACATGAGACATGTTGGCGCTTAAATAAATCTTTATACTGACTGAAGTGTATTCAATTCAAAAAAGGTGCGAAAAAAGTTGTACAAGCTATAATAAGTCATGATTTTAATTTTATTAAAAAAACAAGACTTCTGATTTCTGATTAGAGCAGGTGAATTTAATTCATTGGAATAATTTTTATTTCCCCAGATAATACACAAAAAGAAACTTTCTGGGAGAAATAAAGATAATTAATAATTCAATCATTATTCATTGTACCGTCAGCACTCGCGTCAACCGTTCGATTACATAGATAAATTTATATAAAGATAAAAAAGTTTCAATCACATATACTATTTGAAAAATGCTAATTATTTATGTTTTAAATCGAGCGTGAGCAAAATGCTCAAAATACGAGTGCTGACGTGTTATCTCTATTCTGATTTCCATTACTACAGTGAAACCACAACTTCACAATTTTTAATTACTGAGAATGCAGCAATAAATTTGATAAAACGTCTGACAAATATTTTTATATTTGTTCCAAGTTTAATAGTTCAAAGCGTTAACATAGAAATCCTTTTCAAATATTTAAAAATAATTTTGGAATATGTATTTTTGTAAAGTAAATAAAAAGCGAGTAGAGTTTAGAGCTATGTATGAAATAGATATTTGTGATTAAACAAACAATAATATATTTATTTATTGATTGAAAATCGAAAATCAATCAATTCTTATATATGTTATTTACTTTCTTTAGTTACACACAGCATTGCTTGGAAACTATTCAATGAAGTTTAAAGCATTACTACAGGGTGATTTTATTACTTATACTTAGCTCAATACTTCTAAAATCATAAGTACTTATTGTGATCGAAAAAATTAGATTTTTGGAACTATGCTTCATATTGCACGTTATAATTTGTTTGCTGGTTGGGAGGCAAAACCAAAAATGTGTATCAATTTAAAACGACCCCCAAATACTACGTGTTACCTAGGAAACTAAACCTTTTCGATTCAGCTTGCCAAGAATTCACAAAAAAATGATCTTACAAAATTGAACATGTGCACAATTCAAACCAGTAAAAATATCAAAGTAAGTTTGTGTAAAAAAGTAAGTAAAGGTACTACAGGAACATAGTTCTTACCGGGTGTCCTGCAACACCTCTCGTTTTTTGCTTACAATATAATAGCCTATGTTTTTTTAAGATGTTGATAGATAAATCATTCTGTATTTAAAGATATCACAATGTATAAAGTTAGTTGAGTTTAGTTTAGAATAAAAAATATAGTGCAGATCCTTTACTTCGCTTCCATTCACAAACAAATAAAGATACAATAACAAATATTTTTACTATAAACACACAGAAAATGGATGGATGATTGCTTTTTACTGATTATGATACTTTGTTGAGTTGAGTTTGAACTGCTTATGTTATGTTAGCTTGACACTGCACTGTTTGGCTATAGCTTTCCTTGCTTGCTACCTTCTAGTTGATACCAAGAAATGGATACAGACGTACAAAAAAAAGAAGTTGAAATGTAAGAAAGTATAAATGTACGTAGTTTTATGCTGTATTTGCTGATAATAAATATTGAAACATATTTTATATTGTTTTTATAATCAAAGCTATTGTATACATTCATTACATATACAAGGTGATTCATTTATGAAGGTACAATACATAAATAGTAATAAATTTCACATTTCAAAAAAAATATTAACGTTCACAGTTTTTTGACGTGGATACTTCTTGTTTACTTTCTAGATGTGATTTCTATAATCGTGTAAGTTAGCTGAGATTTCACGACATACAAGGAACATACAAATTTCACGACATTCGGGAGATTTTGTGAGGTATATTATATAAACAAAGAATTCGAAAAAATTCTACATATCATGAATTTTGTAGCTCGTTTTCGATAGGATAAACCTACCGGCTGCGCCAATTATATTCCTCCAGTCACTAGCTAAAATTCTGTAACCATGAAGAGGTTTATAAAATATTTAGAGCGTTTTCTGTGTTTTATGACTAACAAAATTGATTTTGTAGGCTTTGAGAGCTCATCCAATTCCTAAGTTCACCTCAGATTATAGGCCTTTTTGCATCCAAAAAGGGATAAAATTGAAATAAAGAAGAAAATTACTCTGAAATCATCATCAAAAACCGATTTTACTATTCCTTTTTTTACAGTGTACAAGTTATTGACATGAACTGATTATTACCCTAACCCACTAAATCTGTCAGGATTTTGCACTCACGCCATCTGTTGATACATAAGTGAACGAAATTGGTAAGTATGACATATAAAAGTGAATTTTTCTATAGGTATATATACAAAGGGATGGAGAAGCTTCAAGCTAGCACCAGTTGTGTAACTCAGCTTTTTAATTTTTCAATTATTCCTGAATAAGGGAATTTTTGGTAGGCTAATCCTACCGGCTGCGCAAATTATATTACTCTAGTACCTGGCAAGCTTTTTGTGACCATGAAGAGGTTGACAAGACATATATTCATGCTTTATGATCCACAGAATTGAATTTTGCGTATTCTCGAGCCATCCCTTAGATAAAAGGAATTTTTGTACCCTCTAAAATACAGGTGAAGTTGAAATAAAGAATTTATTGTTACTTTTTTTTACAGTGTACAAATAGTTGACAAGAACTAATTATTACACTTTCCAGTTTCCTGTCATGACTTACAAACAATATTGTAAGATAATGACATTTTGATTAAACATATGACATTTTCGATACAAAGACCGCACATCCTAAAATTTACATAAACAATGAATTCAAATTTAAATATCTATAAATTCAATAATTTTTCACAATCACACAAGTTTTCAATACAAATCAATCACTTTCACTTGAACCCATCACAATACAACATTGGTAAATCATCTTGTTTATACATTCTGTAAACTGTAGTTAATCACATTGTACTAGAATTTCTAGATCTTCTCTCAAGAAGAATTGTGAATGAAGTAACATATTTATACGTGACAAGTATAATGTCCATTATATTTCAATTGAAGAAAAAGAGAAGGCTTTTTATACCCTGTATATATGAAATATATAACAAGGTATAATAATTTTAGTCCCAAGTATGTAACGCTTAGAAATATTGATGATGCGAATCAAATTTCGATAAAAATATTCATTTAATTAGTTTATTTCCGACTGTCCGTCAACACGAAAACTCAAAAACGAAAAGAGGTATCAAGCTAAAATTTTTAAAGCGTACTCAGGGCGTAAAAAGTAAGTTTGAGTTTGTAAATGGGCAGCAAAAATCATTTGGATCTTGGGTGTGTAGGGCCCATCTTGTAAACCATTTGAGATAGACCAAAAGTTTAATAGTAAAACTTTTGTTTGAAACATTTTTTCGGAAGCATCACTGTTTATCCGTGAGGATGCACATTAGGAAAAGACTTTGGTGTTCATTTTCTGAAAACCCATAAAAGATAGGCAAAAAAATTTGCAGGTAGCTTCAGATTCTTAAAAAACTTTTAGACGGTAATTTCGAAAACTTTCGAAAACCAAAACTGACATTATTGTGTTAATTTTTTTAAATTTTCTAATTTCTTAAAAATATCACTTTCTATACAGAGTATTTCATCAATTAACTCTCTCAATTGCTTGTTTGGGTTTGTTTCTTTCTCAATAGAAAAGAACGGGTGTCATTACAATAGAAAAAAATTGAAACAAAGTGTTTTGTGCCAAATAGGGGAAAATATCTGAAGATCCAGTATTAGATAAGATTAGAATTTTTTTTCTAAATAACTTCCTTCTTTAATTAACTCTGTCTGGCGCCAATAATTCTCCGCATAAAAAACAATTATATTGAATAAATTTTCTCGATTCTATATAGTTTCTGGTTTTTGCACTAAATGAAAGTAATTGTGATTACGAAAAAGATGTTTTTCTTCTTTCTATAAAGGAATTATTATTACTTTGTTAGAAAAAAATGTCGTTGTACTAAATATGGTAAAATATCTATACACCCGAAGGGTTTTGTTATCGAATTTCCTTTTTAAAATAAACTGTCTGGCGTCAAGAATTCTACACGTTAGAACTAATCAATGAATATATTTGTCTAAACTTGATCTTTGATTACAATTCATTTTTATTGAATAAATTTTAAGCGAAAATGTTGCTATACCAAATAGGGGAAAATATCCAAAGATCACGTATTCGAATGTTTTGTCCAATTTCCTTTTTTATAAACTGTCTGGCGTCAAGAAATCTCCACAAAAAAAAAAAAAATCGATAAATAAATTATCACTTGTAGATTTTTGAAATATTTTGAGGAAATGTCGATATGCATGGTTCATATTTTCTGTTTCAAAAAGGGGGAAATATTTCAAAACTCATGAAGAACTGCGGCTATTATTTGATAGTCAAATTATACTTCCTTCGCTGCTGTATGAGCGCCGGGCAGTAACAGAGAAAGTGGATCGATGTTTCTTCTGAATTTTCTCCGCATCTGTCACACGCGGGAGTTTGCCTTTTTCGAATGTTTAATGTTGGAACTTGTTCAGGTTATCATGCCCTGTGAGTAACTCTACGATGACTCTAATATCAGCTCTGTTTAGTTTCAAGATCTCCTCGGCTCTGTTACTGAGCGAGTTTTCTTCACCCAACAGGCTTTATTGGCGATTCGTCCTCCCTCGTAGCTGGACCATGCCTTTAATTGTTAGTTTTTCAGATTATCTCCTAATCTGTAAAGAACTTCTTGGTATGGCATCCTCGCAAGCTTTTCTTGAGTGGGAGCCATGATGGTTCCCAGTTTGGAAAGCTTGTCTGCTCTCTCATTACCGTTCCAACCAGAGTGTTCGGGAATCCAGGTAATATTGACTTTATTGTGCCTCGCCAGGTTGTTTAGACTGTTTCAAGTCTCCTCGACGAGTCGCGATGACACTGTACAGTTTGATAGCGCTTTGAGTGCTGCTTGACTGTCTGTGCAGATACTAATCACATCATCCTTCAAATTGACCAATTGGAGGTGGTCAGCACATCTCATGATGGCTAACAGCTCTGCCTGGAATACAGTATTGTAACTGTCCAACTTGAATATCCTAGAACACTCTACATAAAATTACCTTTCCCCTTATAGTCTTTTCCAAACTGAACCGATTTTGAACGCCAAGTTTTTAATTATTTTTTTTTTTTGTACGGAACCTTAAACTTGCACTTGAAGCACAGCTAAGAACATTCTCCATCTACAGATGCCACAGACAGACCGACAGACCGACAGACACACACACATGGCGATTAAACTTATATCACCCGTTTTTTTTAGTTCGAGGGTTAAAAAAATAAAAAGTATGGTCAACCTTGACAAATCTTCCCTTATAATTCCAAGTTTCTTAGGCGAGGAATTTGGTCATAAATTGTTTACTTCCGTAATAAATCATTAATTATCCAAAAACACCTGATATTTTGGTTTCAAATCATACACCAACTGTTTAAAAGCAAAAAAAAAAAAATGATCCAAAAAAACTGATTTAAAAAAGGTGTCACATATGGATAATTCAAAAAAATATATTTTTTGATATAAAAAATATTAAATTTATGAATCCTGTTTTAAAAATTTTGATTTTCTTGTTGTTTCTTTTAAATAAAAAGTATATAAAATAAAGAACCCTTTCAAAGTAAATAAAAACCACAGAACAGCAGAACAACGTCTCTCTAAATCCTAAATCTGATTCAGAATTGAATAACATATATTACATATTACACACATTATAAGATAAATATCTTTCTCACAAACACTTGGTGCAAGGCAGCTTGGTGTTTGTTTGTTTACCTGCCAAAGTGCACCACCACCACCAACCAATGCACCATAATGCAATATTATATCTGAATTATAAAATATATTTGTTATAACATCAGAATTACAAAACTGAATCAATGAAGATCTTTTTAGAACTATGTTCTTTATTGCACGTTATAATTTCTTTGCTGGTTGGGAGGTGTGCAACAAGTTAAAACGACACCAAAATCCAACGATGTGTTACCTGGGAAACTTTTTAATCGATTCAGCTTACCTTGAATTTTGAGAATGTTTTAAAAATAATTTTCAATGTGTCAATTTTTATTTTTTGTCCAAAGTTTATGTTTTTCATTCAAAAAAATGAGTTGTATGAGTTATCAGAAGAAGTTAAAGATAATAGAGATAATTTAAAATAAAAACAAGAAAATTTTATGTTATGTCATAATAAATATCTTGATCAATCCAAATGAAGATAATGTACGCATATATTGGGTTGACTACTAAATCAGAAATATGTCTTTTTTAAACTAATATTACAATTAATTCATTAAGTATAGAGTTAAAGTAGCTTTAATAATTAATTCAAGTATTTGATTTTTTTAAATTAATATCGACCAAAAAAATCCATTAGATATCGTTCTATCTAAGAGATTTATCTACTTGTTCTACTCTTCAACCAAAAATCAAATTAATTTACATATAGTTCTTAAAGTATTTATTGAAATTTTCAACGAAAATTCTTCGGGTAGAAAACGGGTTCAAAACTGCTTATCATTCAAACTGTTCCGTGTTTTTAGTTTATTACTAAAGAGAAGATAAATTTCGATTAAGTTTAGCAAAAAATAAGTCTTGAGTAATTAAATATCTCTGAATTGATTTCTTATTATTATTTTTTGGTCCGTCTCTCAGAATTTAAAACAAATATATTGTAAGTTGATAGTATAGAAATAGATTTAAGGAATTTAATATCATCTAAAGGTATAACGTTTACGTTATACCTTTAGCTTTACCTTTAAGTTAAGAATGAAATGAAATGAAGCCAACTAAATGTTGTTTAGTCAAGTATACCTGTTGTAGTGTACCTGTACCTGTGTAGAGTGTAGACAACCTTACATTACATATATTACAACAAATCAAGATTGTTACACCTGTCCTTTAACTTTATATACAGAGCAGAATAGTTTACTAATACTACCTATATTTACTTTATATTTTACCTGTACAGATACTATCTGCATCATACAGGGAGTTTAGTTAGTATTGAGAAACTTTTGGTCCATTATACTACTCTAATTGGGATTTGGAAGAAAAAAGTCGAACGTGACTTCCTTTTGCATGTATTGTCAGTCACATTTTTGTATTATCAAGTTTTTATAAGCACATTTTTTCTATAGATAGATTAATGTAGAATCAATGTTGGTTATAAATTTACCTTTTTAGTAAAAGATGACTCTTAAATCGTGGGTCGTGCATGTTCCGACCTTCGAAAAAGAGCCAATTTCCCGGCTTTCACAAGATAAAGAAGTATCACTTCAATAAAACTTTTGTAAAACACCAAAAACAGGTTGCCATGCAATTTGAGTTTCATTTTTTTACAAATACCCTGTATAGTATAGTTTATTTTATAGTAAGCAAGTCATATATTAAAACTGCTTGTGAGTTTTAGTCACTCAGTCAAGCCAAGTCAACTTAACTCAGCAGCTCAGAGTCACCAATGAGATAAATTATATGGGACTCATATGTGAAAACATTTCTATGACGCAATATAGCTCAAGACTCACTACAACCCTTGAGATTTTATTTAAACTTGACGACTTAGTAGTATTTTGATTATAAACAAAAACAAGCCATTATGAATATGATCTTTGAAAGAGAGATTTATAACTTTCTGGTAAAGAAAATTTCTTGTATTTATCTTTCAAGAGGATAAGCTTATGGTCCTTCCAAATTTCGATCAAGGCCACACAACGAAAACTTTCGTATTTAAAAAAAGCTGTTAGGTAGATCTCTAAAGTTTGTTAATTGGTACACTTAATTCTGGATTCATAAAATTTTCGATTTCAATTGGTAGGTTGAAATCAATAACTTTCTGTCACGAAATTTTTTAAAACCAGAAGTGAAGTATTTTTATTCTATATTCATTTATAAATATTGGCCTCAAAAAAGTAGAAAAGAGTTTAATCCAATATACAAAAATATTTTTAGAATACTCAGATTTTGTTAAATTGAGACAGACTAGAGACCTACAAGCAGATGGTTGCCACAGAGAAGTTTGAATAATATAATAAATCAGAAATACTAGAATTATTTAAAAAGTTTTCGATAGCAGGTGTTATCGATTTATATAATGTTCAAGGTCTTCTTCATCTTGATTTAATAAAAATTTCTTATACATTATGGAGGCTTTGCATATATTGGTTAGTTCAAAGTCAGGCTTAGTTATTTGTCAACCATTTCAGAGCGATTAGGAATTTGAGGGGTCAAATGTTACACCTGCCTCAAAATCTATTAATTATTATTAATTTCTATGATAATTTTCATTGACGTTTAAAAAAAAACAAGTCAAACTAAACAGTTGAGTGAGTAAATTGTTAAAATACCCTGTATAGAGAGTATTGAAGGTCAGAGTCTTAATTTTTTTTATCAATTGAACATGTACATAATCAATCATTCAAATCAACAAAAAAATCATAATAAATCTGAGTAAAAAAGTGAGTGCTATATTTATAATATACAAACATACGATAGGAACATAGTTCCAGCCGGGTGTCCCACGACATCTCTCTTCTTTTTTTTGTACTTAATATATTTTGAAATAAATCCCTATACACTTGTAAACAGTAGATATGAATATTATTTCGAAAAGGTATTACCTTTGTTGTACCTTAATATCTGCTTTACAATATCAGCTAAAGGATTTCCTGCTTATAATGATAATAAGTTTTGTATTTTAGTTTTAGTCCTTTAGTCCAAATACACAAAATTATATTAAATATTAAAATATAGATTTGCATAACTAATCTTAAATATTGGATTTTGATGTAGAACAAGGGAATTATTAATTTTAACAGGAATTGTTTTTAAGTTATTAAACCTTCTACAATGCATAAATTATTTGTGCAAAGGAGAAAGGTGTAGTAAACCTTGTTTGTTGTGTGTACTATGTGTGAAAAATTTATTTATTTATTGTTTTAAGGATGTACGAACACGATACCCTTGAAGGGATTCGATTTTGGAAAAAAAATGTACAGCCTTAGACCGTCAGCCCGAAATATTTCATTACTTCTGGTATATAGGCTTATTCAATTTTGTAATAATTCTTATGCTTAGCATAGACACTGTATCTATACTATATCAGCATTGTAAAATTTTTTTTTTTTTTTTTGTTACTATAACGGACACTTTACTCAAACCACTCTCACTTTAACTAAGTGAGTATTTCTACACACACACACTAAAAAAAACATTTCATGTTAACATTGTTTTTTAAGGCCCTTAAGGGCTTCATCGATCCTTTTAATTATTATACCTATATTTTATATTTATGTTTTAATATAAAAAAAACTTATCTGAGCATCACATAACTTCCTTGAACAGTTACAACCTAATCAAAATCGATTTTAACCTCGCATGGACCAACTTTTAATTATCTTATTTTCGAGCACAATACCAACAAAAGAAATAGATCATAATTTGCTAAAGTCTGTAGTCGATAAGGATAGCTCTGACTTTAAATTCGACGGACGTCAAAGTACTAGGGCAAGCTCTTATCAAGCTATGATTTACAAAGTTATCGAATATTAGAAGCGTGAAGTATTTGACTCATGCACAGAACGCGCCAGCAATCTCTCGGGATAACAATTACCAGATTTCCAAATGAAATATCATTTTCCTTAACAAATTGAAAAACAGGAAGAAATATGACATTTATATTAGATGAAGGATAATTTTTTTAATCAAAATTAATTAAATATAATTTCAGTTAATTGTCACAGAATAAAATCAATTCATTTAGACATCACTTCCTTCTGTTTCTGGTTTAAACCACAAATTAAAAATATATTTAAAATTATCCTGTCAAATCGTCCTTATAAATCAATGTTTGTTTCTATATATTTATTATATAACAGCAGCAGTGTATTTAATTGACATATCTTTGTTAATTTATTAATGTTGACAGCACACTAATGGCTTTATAGTCACTCAATTCAACAACAAGGAGCTTTAGCTTTACTTTAGATGGAGCTTTATTGGAGCTTTCACTTTAATGTAATGTAAGGTAAACAATTATACAAAGTTATCTATCTTTGGTTTTAATAAGAGGGTGGTTTTGTTGTGTTTTCATTGAAAATGGGTGAGTAGCTTTAATATTGATGATTACTTCAACATTCAGATTGTATTTCATAAAACTGAATATAGATGATTCCATGAATGGACAAAGAATATAACTGTTTTTGATGGTAAAAAATACTATAGTATGGTTCCAACACTATAGAACCTATCTTGTATCTTAATAAGGTTTCTTATAAAATCCAACTCAAAGTACAACAATTTTGAAATCGAAAGTGACGACAGTGTCAGTCCTAATTCATGTTTTGTTCTGTAGTGTCACTTTTTTAATAATAAATTGTATTCTAAAATACTAAGGTTCCTCATTTTTCCATTTTCCAATAATTTGTACCCATAATACAGAAAAATTTAGCCGTCACAAAATACTCTCTCGAAAACGTTTCCAACTCTCGTATCATTACAAATTAACGTACATTCCTATCACCATTGTTATTCAAATGTATATATACAGTTGTTAAAAATACAATCTGTTTAGATTTTATAAAATATAAATTTATTTCTTACATTTTAAATCGTTTTCGCTATTTTAATATTAATTAAACTGTCTTTAATTATTTTCTAGACATTTTACAAAAAAAGTTATTCTATTATTTGTTTCTTTTTAAACAAAGCCACATATTTTTATATTATTCACAATGAGATGTAGAGATACTTACTTGTCTATACATAATTCAGAATGAAAACCAGAGATAAGTATGGAAAAAAAGAGGATTTTTTCCCTTCTTGGATACGATCTATACTTGGGGAAATTTTTTCGACTATTTTCTAAAATTACTACACTACTTTTTTTCCCAGAAAAGGAGTATTTTAAACTCATTCACACATTCAAAAAAAAAACTAAGTTTTTATCTCACGAATCGAAAAAATTAAAAACATTTTTTTACTAATTTTATGAGATTTTTAAAGAGAAATACTTTCTTCCCCACGGGTTGCAATTAAGTTATAACAAAAAAGATTACCTCTTTATATCGTATCCTTTTTTTTTAAACTGATTGTGGGGGTAGCCATCATTAAAAATTATATAAAAATTGAAATAAAAATCCTTTTCTTTTACAATAAAAAAATAAAAAAATGTATTAGTATGGTTTAGTTGAATATGCAATGTGTCATATTCATTGTCTTCTCATGTGTGAAAAAAAAACTACACTTTAAGATATTCTTTTTGGATATTCCTAAGTCAATATCAGTGTGAACGAAGTACTGATGTGACAATCGGGGAAATGCAAGGATTAAGGATGAACCGACTTAAATTTTTTTGGAATAGTTTGATTGATAATTAAATGGAGAGTGTTATTAGCTATGTTTCAAGGGCGAGTTATGGGTTCCATACTAGAAAAAGGGTTTTTTTATATTTGTAAATTTCACTTGTGATTGATAAACAGTATTAAAGATAGAATATTGGATCCAAAAAGGATACAATTACCTTTTCAACCGGTTATCCATCTCATAAAAAGTATAATTTATAATGACAAAATGAAATGTGAATCATGTTTTAATTATCTTATTGAACAAATTCGAATGTTTCTGGCATAGAACACAAAAAAAAAAAATACACACAGGATGTTAATTTTAGCCTTAAGATATTAAAGGTATACCCTAACCATCACTTTAATTGAAACGACAAATTAGTCATGCGCAGTTGTTGTACGATACCTGCGCCTAGATAAATAATAAAATAGAAACTGTTAAAGACACAAAAAATAAAAAGGATTTCATAAATTTCAACCTTTTTTTTTACTTCCTTGTACTAGAAGCAATGGAAGCATTGTAATGTATGTATGCAACAAACCGTTAGCTGCAGTATAATGTTGAGAAAGAAAATGGTATGCGAAGCAATGGTTCAGAGCACCTAGCCAAATAGACCCTTGTACTCTATCCCCGCTATGCTTTTCAGTGGCTATTATAACCAACTGATGTGCTGAAACCCAGGATTTGCCTAGCGCTGAGTTTACTAATTTCTTCTGGTTCGACTATGGTCGGGCCAAACCATTTCCTTCGCTGCTGTATGAGCGCCGAGCAGTAACAGAGAAAGTGGATCGATGTTTCTTCTGAATTTTCACCGCAACTGTCACACGCGGGATAGAAAAACTTAGTTAGTTAATGTAAGTTATTTATGTATGAAATCGAGCGTGAGCAAAATGCTCAAAGCACGAGTGTTGATGGGCTAATCTGCTGCAATAATGCTCTTATACCATCGGATATATGTTTACAAGCAATAAAATTAAGACGATCATGAATCATGATCATGAAATAATTCCTTCTAAAATAAAAATTCTAATTGAATTAAATAAAATATAAAAAACCATTTTTCAAAAATAATTTTCAATCATATCGTATCGAATGAAATCAATTTTATATAAAATAATATCCTTAAATCATACATAAAGTAAAAAAAAAAAAAAAATATCAAGTTATAATAAATTGAAAAATAATTTCTTCCGATATCTGTGCAGTCTAGAGCAAAATTACTACATAGTTAATAGCATGGGAAAGGGTTGTACCTTGTTGTAAAATGTACCTTGAAATATCTATCAATTAAATAAGTAAATAAATCTGGAGGATTTGAAGAATAATTACAAACAATTATTTTCTTTCCGTGACAGTAAAACTGCATTTACACGGATTTCGAAATTTCGCAAATGAGTCTATGCTATTTAAGGATAGGTACAATATGTACTAGGTGTTCCAGGGTTTATCCTGGCACAAATATCTTATACAGGGTGTTCTGTTATTAACTGCAGATCGTTGGCCTGCAGAATAAGCTCATAAAGACGAAGGAAAAAGTTATTTTCCACTTTTGGATCTGAGGCCTACTTTGCGAGATAATTAACAAAATAAATTAATATATCTTTAGCGAATCACAGTTCAATAACATTTTGAATGAAACCAATAACACACTACTTAAATAGAGGATGTGTTTTATCATAGAAGGCGTCTCTAAATGCAAAATTATTATAAAAAACTCTATTTGGCTACTTTTGTTATTATAAAAACTAACCCATTAAAACCTACACTACGTTTCTTGGTAAATTAAGTGTTGTACGCAACTAATCGTGCGAATATCAGATACGTTAGGCATATATTTGGCAAGATGGACAATTGTCCATTTTTTTTTTTTTTTTTTTTTTTTTTACAATGATTTGTAATACATGAAGGTAATAAAATTCTTGGATCAAATATTAATATAGCTTGATATTAAAATTCTAAAACAAATTAAAATACACTAATCAAGAATAAAGATATCTTTAAAAAAACAAACGTTATAAATATTAAAACTGATTCAAGGTACATGAGGCTCTCCCATGCATCATACCTAGTGCATTGCGATAGTATATAGACACAAACTCTTCTCCATCCACTTTGATATAAATGATGTATGTAATATTATTATTATTTTTTTTATATAATATAATAATTTATATAAAATTATCATTATATTATATTATTATTTGTTGTAAGTTTGATTTCATTTCATGTGAACATCACATGAAATGTAGTAGTAAGTAACTAAAAAACATGACGATGATCAAATGATCACCATGATCACATGATCACCAATCATAATCATTTATATATGTGTATGGTACACTTTAGATCAGTAAAAAATGAATCTATTATTGCACGATTGGACACAAATCAATTTATTACTATTTTGTGTTCTAGAAATAATTTTATTTTTAATTATTCTAGAAATACTTTTATTTTTAACACGCTTCTAGTAACTTCATACGTATGTTAGTATGTTTGTATGTAACGGAAAAATTGAACATGATTTTGACCCCCTTCAAAATGTCATATTAACTAAAAATTTGGCATTCTTATCAAGGACCGATGGCAATACACTAATTAAATTAGTTTATTCGATTATCTTGGACATAATTTTCAGGATTCACGATTTTTATATCTGAAAGTACATTTATTTGCGCTCCCACCATATTTCTACTGAATTTTTGATAAATAAATAACTAAAAAACACAAAATAAATAATGTTTAGCTGAACAAAAGGTAGAAAATAATTTCTTTCCTAAGCGGTACATTTTTAGACCGTGAGTATATTTTTCGTCAAACTTAGACATAATTAGCTTGAAAATGAGGGTTTGATCGTGGAATTTGATAAAGGAATAAGAACGATAAGGATAGGACAGAAAAAAACTTGCTAGAGTAAGATAAGAATCCTAGATATTCCTTATTTTCTAAATAATTTCTTGAATATTTCTTATTCTCTTTTAGGTAGCCATTTGATTCAAATTTTCGTGTACTCAAGTGTACAGTAAGAACAAGAAGCAGTTACATCGGCGATGAACAACAACATAGAAAAAAAATTGAACAACTCGTAAGCAGAAGCAGAAGAAGCTTGGCAGATAATAATGACGAGAATAAGTGGATATAACCAGCATCAACATAACCATGCACCAGCATCCATCGTACTCATTTGATAGAGTAATGGATCAGTGAATGATGATGTGAGATGTGAGGTAAATGATCGATCGACGATGCGACCCTATACCAAGCAGTAGACCCGTTGCTTGTCCGGCTACACCACCGCATACACTGCCTCACTGCTTGCTTCCACTCTCACTCCTATATCTTTTGATCTTGTTTTTTTTTTTTTGCTCTGTATCTCTAATCATACTAAAAAGTTATGGGGAGGGAATGGAACAGATTACATGGCAGATAGAGTCGTCTCATTGTGCAATGCCTTCGCTTCGTTCAGATATTTTATAGAATGAAAATACTATAGTACTTATGTTTGTGGATATCTTTTTGTATCTATTATATATCGATATAAATATTATTTACAAAGTATCACAAAAATTATCGGAAGTACGCAATCGGAAGTCTTCTGTTACGCAAGAAAAGCTGTTGAAAATTAGCAAAAAATAAATTATGGGAAAATGTCCAGCGCAGCGTCAAAGGCTTCATTTTTAATATTATTTAGTGATCTTAAATAGTTTTTTATGTTCTATGTAATGTTTCTTGGTATTCGTTTAAGTACAGTTGGGTATGGGTATGGGTATGGAGGTTAGCGGGCCATGCTCGAGCATCGGGCCTCTAAGCAATGGTTCAGAGCACCTAGCCAAATAGACCCTTGTGTCTATCCCCGCTACACTTTTCAGTGGCTATTATAACCAACTGATGTACTGAAACCCAGGATTTGAGCTGAGGCTAGCGCTGAGTTTCCTAATTTCTTCTGGTTCGACTATGGCCGGACAAAACCATTGCCTTCGCTGCTGTATGAGCGACGGGCAGTAACAGAGAAAGTGGATCGATGTTTCTTCTGAGTTTTCTCCGCATCTGTCACACGCGGGAGATTGTCTTTTTCCAATCTGATGTTGGAACTTGTTCAAGTTATCATGCCCTGTGAGTAACTCTACGATGACTCCAATATCAGCTCTGTTTAGTTTCCTCGGCTCTGTTACCGAGCGAGTTTCCTTCACTTAAGTACACTTAACTTGGTAAAAAAGTTTTCCAAAATTACGATCTTTGGACAGGGTAATAATGTGATGCCTCTATTTTTGCTTCTGTCTCGAAAAGGACTAAAACTTTTGTTTTACATTCTTCGGGTGCTCAATGCAATCTTTTTCAATTTTTTTGGGATCACAAGAAATTTACTATCTTATCTTCTATAGTCTGAAACCTCCAAAATGTAGCTAATTGCTAGGTTTCCTTATAAATGTCTATCGTTTTCCTATCATAGAATTTAAAATCTTCGAAAATCTTCTGCCATTATAGTAAAAACCAATGTACTTTTAAATTAGACTGCTATTTATAAGTCCAGGAATAAATAACGGGTAATCAAGGAAACAATAGCAATACCAATTCTCAAGAAAATAATTTTCACTTATTTCTATGTTCAACAAAATTCATAGAAAAGAGTGAACGAATTCTTTATTGTGTACAGATCAAATTGAACCGACAAAAATAACTAGTTATTCATTTTCCAACCGTTGAACCATATATACATACAATTGATTGAAAAATTCCTACACGTCGGGTAGAAAAATTACATAAATTGAGATATTTCACTGCTAGACCGTCGAACATGGGTAGAGACGTAGAAACATCTTGTACATATTTATAAAAAAAAAATAAAGAATGGAATCAGTGTATATGACATTGGTAGCACACATCTATCGTATCCAGAAGTGAACGATGCGATGGATGCACCAAGTGGATGATGGTATGGTATGGTATAGTATTATTACTTACTACATCCATGGAAATGGAACAGAATGTAGTAATAGAAATGACAAGATCGATTCAATAATAATGTGGACAATGACCATATACACAATATTGGCAATGCAATTGATAGTCTTGTTCTGTTCTGTTCACTGTTAAAGTACCGAATACATTTGCTAGAAAATATGAGTTCTTTTCACGTAGGTAATAATTTCTTTGCTGGTTGGGAGTTAAAACCAAAAAAAAAGTGCGACAATTTAAAACGACCCCAAAATCCGACGATGTGTAACCTAGGATACGAAATCTTTTTTAATCGATTCACTTTGCCATGAATTTTGAGAATATTTTGAAAATAATTTACAATCAGTCAATTTATATTTTTTGTCCAAAGTTTATGTTATTTATTTAAAAAAATGAGTTGTGAGTTATCAGAAGAAGTTAAAGATAATAGAGATAATTTAAAGTAAGAATAAGAAAATTTTATGTTATGTCATAATAAATACCATGATCAAGCCAAATGAATGTAATGTACGCATATATTGGGTTGACTACTAAATCACAAGTATGTCTTTTTTAAACTAATATTACAATTAATTCATAAAGTTTTTGAGTTATCGTGTCCACAGACGGACAGACGGACGGACGGACAACCGGTAATGGACTAATTAGGTGATTTTATGAACACCTATAACAAAATTTTTTTCCTAGCATCATTATTTTTAAGCGTTAGAAACTTGGGACTAAACTTAATATACTATGTATATTTCATATATACACGGTATAAAAATTAAAGCAAATCTGAGTAAAAAAGTAAGCGCTCTATTTATAGTATATACGAAGATACGATACAAGAATAGTTCTAGCCGGGTGTCCCATGACACCCCTCTTTTTTGGCAACAAAAAGCTTAAATATCATTTTCGTTATAACTAGATAGTGTATTTTCAGCTTTACAAGTTAAAGTACTACAGATAGATAGTAATAATAATAATATTGAAGAAATATTTAGTTCGGTCAACTATTTCAATTGATCGTTCTTCGTTCATTGCAGTTTTTTTTTTTGTAGCTCTGTTTGTGTTTTTGTATGCTGTATGAAATCACGATCATTGAAAACTTTTTGAATGGGAGAACTGAGTCATTGGTTGGAGAGTTAGAGCAGATTTACTCTGAACAGTGACCACTAAAGGGTGAATAATACCAGTTTGCTTCCAATAAAAATTGTATATTGATTGCTTCTATGTTTTATGAATACAATGACTTCAGTTTTTATGAACATTCTGACAAAAAAAGGCTCTTATTTTTATTCAAATAAGAATACAAGATTGGCATAATGATATTTCCGTGAGTTTAATAATTTATGATTAGGCCTTTGACCACGGAGAGATTTTGGGAACATCACTAAATTTCTTATCAAATATTAAAAATCAAAACAATAGCTTGTTTCAAACATTTCGAAAATTTCGAAATTTTTGCAAGTCTTCTCGATTTTTTTTTTTGCTGTTTTAGAATGTTTCAAAAAAACCACTAGTTGAAGTTGAAAAAAATCAGCACACTTTTTATACCATGTATATATGAAATATACATGGTATATTAAGTTTAGTCCCAAGTTTGTAACGCTTAGAAATAATGATGCTAGGAAAAAACTTTTGTCATAGGTGTTCATAAAATCACCTAATTAGTCCATTTCCGGTTGTCCGCCCGTCCGTCCGTCCTGTGGACACGATAACTCAAAAACGAAAAAAGATATCGAGCTGAAATTTTTACAGCGTACTCAGGACGTAAAAAGTGAGGTCAAGTTCGTCAAATGAGCATCATAGGTCAAGTGGATCTTGGGTCCGTAATAAACAACTGAGGAAAATTTCAAAGATGCATTAATTTTTTCTTTTTAGATATTTACTTTAATTGTACTAAGCAGTCAGTCGTGTCTGCTGGTCAGATGAGTAATGATTGAATTTGATTGGGTATAAAATTGATTATTAGCTTCTTAAATACATTTTTAAATGATTAAATTTTACCTTTTAAGTATTTAATTAATTTTTTTTTTTTTGGATACTTTGACTTAAATACTTATAACACATAATTGTGTGATGAGCCACAAACGAAAACAAAAAAAAGTCATCATCACACAAGAAAATAAAAGGGTTTTAAATAATCATTTACAAAAAAATTGGACCTCAGCACATCATGTGACATCCATAACATTATAAACAAGCCGTGGTGCAACTGGTACAACTCTTGAGATTCACACGAATAATTTCCCAGCATCATATAGCCGTTAATACACTTCGATCGGCACTTCGACGAAGAATCTATGAGAAGCTATAGCGTTGTAGAGTTTCATTCAAATCCATTTAGTAGTTTTTGCGTGAAAGCGTAACAAACACACAAACAAACAAGAAACAAACATTTTGACTTGAACATTTATAATATATAGGGATAGGGAATAAGTGGGGAGCCCACGGATTTCGAAATTTCGCAAAATCAATGCTATTTAACGATAGGGACAATATGGACTAGATGTGCCACGGTTTATTCTGGAAGAAATATTTTTTATATTTTTAATAGTTACGAGTATTTTGCACTTGCATGGAAATTAATTTGTAAGAGACCATTTTATTGAAAATTTTATCTATTTTCATGGAATTTTTGGTGTGACAGCTCTTATCGTGGAAGAAAAGTCAGTCACAACGATTTTTTTTTTATAAGGCCCATAACATTTTAACCTTATCGCGGAATTACTTTTTTCTTTTAATTTGTTCGTACTTTTGAAATATCTTGGTGTGACAGCTAAAAACACTACCAAAATATCACCAGTAAAAAATAAAATAATCCTGACCAAAAGAACCACTACCACGATGAAACCCAGCACACCTAGTACATATTGTACCTATCGTTAATATCGTAAATATCGTTAATATCGTGAATATCGGAAAGTTTTACTGTCACGGGCTCGAGACCTAAAAGGGATTTAATGACTATCATGTAATTTTAGAATTATACTCCACATGGAAGTAAATATCTTTCATAAAAATTCAAATTAAAATATTAATTTTTTTGATGAGTTAGCATATTATTTATAAAGTTTAAATAGTTATAACTATCACAACATCACAGCTAAGTATACAGCTTTAATAAAAATCTTTATAAATAAAAGTTTTAAAAGATTTTTAGAAGAACAAAATAATAAAAATAATAATAATAATAATATTTAATATGTTTAGTATTTGATATGTTTTAAATACAATTTTTAATTAACAATAATTCCGGTGTATAATTACTTACTTTATTATTATTAAATAGAATAGAATAGAATAGAATGGATACTTTTTACAAGTACAAGTACTTCTAAAGTATAAGATTGTATTTGAAATACTTACAGCTACCCAAAAACAAATACCTACAACTACTGCTTGCTATACAAATACTATTTAAAATACACAGCATGTATTTGTGGATACCGGGTGGCACTCTTATTATACCATGTATATATGAAATATACATAGTATATTAAGTTTAGTCCTAAGTTTGTAACGCTTAAAAATAATGATGCTAGGAAAAAAATTTTGTCATAGGTGTTCATAAAATCACCTAATTAGTCCATTTCCGGTTGTCCGTCCGTCTGTGGACACGATAACTCAAAAACGAAAAAATATATCGAGCTGAAATTTATACAGCGTACTCAGGACGTAAAAAGTGAGGTCAAGTTCGTAAATGAGCATCATAAGTCAATTGGGTCTTGGCTCCGTAGGAAACATCTTGTAAACCGTTAGAGATAGAACAAAAGTTTAAATGTAAAAAATGTTCCTTATCAAAAATTAAACAACTTTTGTTTGAAACATTTTTTCGTAAACATCACTGTTTACCCGTGAGGGCGCCAATTAGGCAGATATTTTATAATATGTACTATACTTGATTATCAGTTATGTATGTGTCACATGTTTGTATGTGTTATGTGATAAAGAAATCAAC
This sequence comes from Chrysoperla carnea, assembly GCF_905475395.1. Lineage (NCBI taxonomy): Eukaryota > Metazoa > Arthropoda > Insecta > Neuroptera > Chrysopidae > Chrysoperla > Chrysoperla carnea. Next base: position 1,467,703 of record NC_058338.1, on the reverse strand, counting down.
ACTGACTATGCATGGTATTTCAACAATTAACTCAGTCAATTGTTTGTTTTCACTTGTTTTATATATCTTCGATTTGAAAATTTGAAAGGTATGACCCAAATTTAGTTGGATTACATATGTAGGTTTATCAAAATTAGATATTATTTGGATGTGATAGAGCAAAATTAAGTTTTTTGGATTTTTATGACGTCATTAAGGTTAAATAAAATCGATTTTTTTGATAATACAGCCAAATTTTATCTGAACTGATTGAAATGTTTTTTGAAACTCACACATTTTATGCCAAAATTTTCGACTGTGTTGTTAATTTTTCGCTAGCATTCAACTTTTTGCTCAATTTTGAATCTTAGACACCACTTTATTGAAAACCAGTAAAAGATAGGTTTAATTTGAGTACAAATTTGAATAGAATGGTCTAAATTTAGTAGGATTAAAATTGTATATAATTTGGGTGTGATAGAGCAAAATTAAATAGTTTTGGATCATTAAGTTTTAAAAATCGGTTATTTTGATAACACAGCCAAATTTTATCCAATCTGGATGGGATTTTTTTTGACCCACGTATTTTGGGTCAAAATTTTCGTTTCTGTTGTCAGTTTTTCGCTAACGTTCATCTTCCTGCTAAATTTCATATCCAGGGCCACACTATGATTGAGATGTGTGACATTCTGTACCAAAAGGTAAAAGATATAGCTTGTGAGATCTCTTCAAAATAATTTCTAAAACTAAAACTAAACTTTATTTTAAAATCTTTTGTAGTTTTACTACTAGCTGAATATATACTAAAACAACCAACTGAGTATCTACAACCGAGTACCGACTACCGACAACCGACACATTCAATTCACTGGCATCACATAATAGTTGTGAGAAATAATTTATATTTTATTAAATGAAGACGATACTTACAGAATGTGATTACTTCCATTGTTCATCTAGTTACAATTTTGAAGAGGGTTTTCCATTATTTTTGACAAAGCACTTCAAAATGTTGATTTTGCGAATAAAAAGCACACTAAAAATTTATTTCGGAAAAATACACAAACTTTCTCGCCAAAAACTTAAATTTTAAATCTTTTTTAAACTGTCAAAAACACGGGCATCCAATTTGATAACGTAATATGGGTATCATTACACGAAATAACACAAATAAGTTTGACACATATATTCATAGACATCTGATTATAATAAATATAAGTACTTATTAACTATGGATATATTATACCTAATTAAAAGTCTATGCCTCATACCGATATGACATCTCAGCAAGGCTTGACCGCGTTTTAGGTCACGTGACATACAGTTTAAAATTACGATTTTTAATTTTAATATTATAAAAGAAAAATGTGCTTTTATGACTCGAAATCAGAATATTTAAGTATATTTTTACATAAATTTTTTCAAATTTCATGATTTATTTTTAATACCCTGTTGTTAATATAGACTACAACCGAAGGTCACATGATATTCGATATTTTCTAGGATATTATGGAAGTGTAAAATTATGAGAGACAGACAAGACACATATTCTTCTAAAATCTATTTCTATAAAATATCTGTATATAGATATAGATATCTTAAATATCTTTTACAATGTGTCTTTAAGTTTTTAGTGTACTTTGTAATTAGTTTTTCCACGTATACACTACACTGACTGTATCTGTATGGTAACCAAATTAAAATTATAGTTTTCAAGATTTTCCATCTGTAATTTTATTAAGATTTTCATTTCTAATGTCTTTTTTTATTTCTCCAAAGTAAAACTGATATGAAGAAGGTCTGTACGTGTCATATTTTAAAGATTTATTAAATTTTTCTTTGAAAAAATAATTTGAAAAAACTTTCTTTGCTAAGTTTAATTTCAGCTCATTAAAAAGGGCTGTTGCTTACCTTGTTTGATTGTTTTAGGTCTCTAAGATCGATATTTGATCGAAAACTGTGAACAGTTTTCTTTCCAACTGCCGTAAAGCTCTATAAAGTTTATTGCAAGTTACAAAAAAAAAACCTTTTTTATGTAGAATTAGATGAATTGTAATTCTAGTCGCAAACAGACAGTAATTTGATCTTACCTTTCAAAAATTTCGTTGCATAACACGTTCGAACATGTATTCTTCATATCAGTATCAGTTTATCTGTAAACAAAAGAAAATGGAAAAGTTTTAAAAATAGAAAAACATAAATTTAATTATTATCTCAATTTCTACATTTTAATTTTAATTCTCTTTTTTTTTTGTTCTTTTCTTTGTAATATACGTAAATACGTTCGTTATGTTTCGATGATGTAGAAAATAAAATTAAAATAAAACGATTCACAATAAAATATACAGAATGAGTCAAGTAGAAAAGTTTATTTATAGAATTAGAGGTTTGTTTTTGGGTTAAAATTGTTTCTAATTCTGAAACAAAGAATTGTTTGAGCTTTTTTTTAAATCTAGAAAACTTTGATATCTTTTATTCATCAAAAATTTGTAAATTATTAACGTGGGACAATTAAAAAAAAAATGTATTGACTGCTTTGAGTTTCGAACGCAGGTTTTTTTAAGTGGCAATCCAGCAACGATACCTTTGGTCTATTAACCATATTATTTCAGATGGTACTTTAACAGTAAACATTACGCGTTTTCAGTGGTTTTAGAAATTCTTAAAGTTCCCAATGCACCTTCTTATTAAGAAAACCTTCTTATTAAGATAGAAGCAGAGAAAAAAACCGTTTTATATTCGATATACATGGATCACGATGTATTTACGTAGCAATTGTTTTACCTCCCGTGTGTTTGTCACAGCATCAAGCAGCATTGTATAAAAACATACACTTACACACACATACACACAGTTTTTAGAATTGTGTGGCATTTATAATTGAACGATTAATACAATTAAATAGTTTTCTAATTAAAATGCAAATGTCTTCTTTTCTATGTTTCTTACAATTTTGTTCTTATTATTGTTATTATTATATTATATGAGAATTCTATGTATCTACACGGAATAGTCTTCAAAATGAAATAATACTTCTCAATTCAACAGCGAATCAATACATAAAATATTCGATAATTATCTTTGATTTCGAATTAATAAGATAACTTTTAAAAACAAGGAAATTTTATTTCGAAAAAGTTTATATCACTTTTTCAAGTTCTAGAACCTCTTTATTCCCAGTAAAATATTATTCCTGCCTTGATACAAGCGAATAGCTTCGACCCCTACGTGTATGTGTGTGAACCGATTTTGATTTTTTTTTTTTCGTTTGAACGGTAATTTAATGAAGAGTGTTCTTAGGCATACTTCAAGTTCCAGTCTTGGGTTCTGTGCTCGGAAAAGTTTACGGAAGTTTTTAAAATTTCTAAATTTTACTTCTTATAAACTACTAGTTTTTCGAATTGCAAAATAATCCCCAATATTAAGCTTCGCACAAGAATCTCCAAATAAGGCTCTAGGCCGGTTATTCCAAGTTCTTTGCCAATTAGTGTAACACATAATATTTTAATGTTACCGCACAGAATATGTAGCAGTGTGAATAAAACGTAGAGCGCGCATAACAGAGCATAGCAATAAACATAGCATATCGCACAGAATAATGTTCGTTCATTGATATTGCAGTTTCAAGTCTAGTATTACTAAAAACTTATAAATATTATGCAACCACAATAGCTGCTGTAGTTAGTAAAGTGTCTTCATTTGTACTGAAGTTGCAATATCTTTATAGCAAATCGTTAGAAAACTTAAACTTTACTACTAAAATATGACTCTGAGAAAATAATAAGCTATATGCTATCTTTAGTGGATATGTCATCTAGAATCTGGATGGATAACTTTCTGATTAAGCACAATATTGGATTGTTACAAAATGTGAATTGGGTTCCAGTTAAATTGTCTGAATTATTGACATGTTTCCATACTTTTCCATACTAGAATTATTGACATGATTTCCAAAAGTGGAAATAATTTGATGGGATGGAATGAATGTGATGTCATTAAGTTAAAAAAAATGGATTTTTTTGGTAACATGACAAATTGTATCGAATTTGAATGGAATTTTTATTGAAACCCACTAATTTTGGATCAAGTTTTTCAACTCTGTTGCTAGTTTTTCGCTAGCATTCATTTTTCTGCGAAATTTCGAACCAAGGCCCAACTTCCTTAAGAATCTGTTCAAGATAGGTTTAGTTTCACCACAAATTTGAAAAGTATGACCCAAATTTAGTAGGATTCCATACTTGGTTTATCAAAATTGGATATAATTTGATTGTGATAGAGCAAAATTTAATTTTTTTTGATAACACAGCCAAATTTTTGTTATTTCTATTTTCGAGATGAAACCGATAATTTTCACTTTAGAAAGTTATTAATAAAATGGCTGGTCGTTATACTTCTTTCGTTTTACTTACTCTGCTGCTTAGATCCTTGGTCCTTAGATTTAAATAATTATCATAAAAATGATATTTTTAAAATTGTTATGATAATTAAAATTTATGCATTTTAAATGAGAATTTTAATTTTATTTTTTAAAGAATATGAACGACAAGGGTAAAAAATACATGGGAAAACTTCGAAAAGAATAGCAATTATTAAATCGTACCAACTTGTGAAAAAGTTGGAAGTTTGTAAAAATTTCATCAAAATTGATTCAGTAGTTTAGAGTCTAAACGTTACACTGTGATGTGTAAACAATCGTAAATTTACTTTTGTAATTTTTGTGAGCGAACAAACTAACTTTGTAGGAATGCACTATATTGATCATGAGCGAGTTCATACTTCGATTCGAATTTAGTCGATTTTCGGATGCTATGACGTGTCCATCACCTTTTTTAAGGGCTAGATTCGCGCTTGACTGCCGGTGAATCTGCTGAAGATATTACTGCTTTATTATTTGTTCGGGAAATATTCAGAGAGACGATATATCTGGTTATTATAGACAGATTTGTGGTTGAATTTCAAAAGAACCCAAAGGCCAATATTAGAAAAAAAAAATTGTCTTTGACTTTTTTTTAGCGAAAACTAATAAATTTGCATACAGACCAGAAAAAATGCGGATCTTTATGGTCTTAGGCTCCATACATTAGCATTGATTTGACAAGCTAAATAGTAGCTGTTAAATTATAGATAAACATTCTCTAATTCTACAAAAACATCTGCTCTTATGTAAATTTTTTCACTATTTTGAAACTTATTAATTATCATTTCAAAATTTATTTTAACTCACTTATAATTAACTTTTTTTTGAGTGTGTTTCTTTGTTAGACCACCACGCTTAGAGCATCGATACGAGACCTGTAACTTGTCCTTGCTTCATAATTTATTCAAGGTTGAATTAAAAACTTTAATTTCATAAACAAATAAAAACAAAATAGATTTTTTCTTAATTTATTCAATTTTGGTTTCGAATCTTAACGGTCTGAATAAATTATTTGTAAGCGCCAAAATACCTCTGTATATGGACCAAGTTTAAAAAAATAGCGGCTGTGGAATTATAATTTATGAGGATAATTTAAGACAAAGTCGACTTCTCAGGAGCGTTCCTAACTACTCTTTTTGGGGGTTAGTTGTGGGGTTTTAATCAGTTTTTTTATAAATTAAAAAGAAAAAAAAACTATGCAACAAATTAAGAAAAAGTTTTAGTTGAAGTGTTTTTGCACATATTCGTTTTTTTTTTTTCGACTTTTTAGCATCAAAATTGATCAAGATATGCCAATTTTAAAATGTTTGCCAGTGAGGGTCCAAATTCTCCAAAACTATGTAAAAAGTTTGTTGATTTTTTTCAGGTCAACTTCAACTAGTGGCTAAAATAACTCCAGAAAATACTTTCGAAATTAACGTAAATTTTTGGAGGTATATTTAAGCAAAGACTTTCCTTGTTTGGTAAGGCATGTAAAAACATACGAAACGTGATTTTCGTGATTTTCGCAATAGGTAATATTGAATATATGAAGAGATTAGCCATGGTAACGCCTGGAAAAAGTCTCATACATGATCCCAATATCATATTGTACATGGATGTAAATCTACATAAAATCTGTGATAACTAATTAATATAATAAATAAATGAAATATCTTTTGCGGTAATATTTACACCTGCTTGGTAGATAGTTACCCAATAAAGAAGTGGTAATAACCATCCATCTATATGAATACATTATGGTCGATACTAACGCTTGCTTACCTGGCTAAGCTAAGCTAATAAAAGTATAAAGGTAGGTTAATTATAATGGCTGTTTTACATGCAACACAAACAGAGATTTTTTATTACATTAAAAATGAGATGAGAGTTATTATTTATTTGTTTTATGATTCCAAAACTGTTTTGGTACTAAATTATAATTAGTTGTTATAAACAGCAAAAAACTTTCCAATAATTTTTATATTTAAAAAAGAAACACCTTGCGTTTTTGTGATTTGATTCAATTTTGATTTGTTACGAAATATCATTTTTTGTTTTTTGCGTAATCAAGTTTTTAATACTTTCTATTGCAGGTGTTCGCGAACTGATTGTGAAATCAAACTATTAAATATTATTTATTTAACTTTCAATTGAAATACGGATTCAAAAAAAGGTCTTAAGATTTACCAAAAATAAGATCTAGACGTGTTACAATTAAAACTATCCCAGAGTGTATTTTTCTGTGGACTGTGTTATGAAATTAATAAAAAAAATTTATTTTCTCTCTACCAGAACAGTATAACCCTCTTTCTGGAGCGTCTGGTAAATATAATTTGTGATAGTTTCTTTATTGCATGATGTTTTTTTATAAGGTCAAAGAACATAAATTTATCAACTGAACATTGATTTGATTTTGATAAATGGTTACAGAAAGTCATATTTTGTTGTTTTAAATATTTACAAACTGTAGAGAATAAGTATTACTATCGATCAGTTCGATTGTTAGCTTGAAGCAGTATTTTATTATAATGGAAACTTTATCAATAGTTTTGTTTATGTGTTTATTAATATTGGTAAGCATTTAAAAAATTAAATTTTAAATTATTTCGTTATCCCTCAGTCGAAAGTGTCGAAAAGTCGGAAAAGGGAAAAAGAAAGTTCGGGAAAGGCGACTTTTGTATCTAGCTATTTTTGTAGTAAGATTTCTCACTTGCAGTATGTTGGGACTACTTTTTACAGTGATTGAAAAAAGTGAGGTTAGATAACGAGTAAACAACGTTTGACAACGGCCGTTAACAAGTTTTTACATAACGCACTAGTATTATTTTTAATTTCTGAGCCCATTCACGACATTTTGTCGTACTGCCGGTTTTAGTTGTGTTAGAGAAGGGCGGTAATTTTAGCACGTAGTGGCGGCAATTAAATTAATCTAAATCCGAGCCAAATAAAGCGCTATTTTAGAAGTCTGACAAGACGTGGATTGACAAGGCGAGACACCACTGGTATCATCTCCATATCCTCGTCCCTCGCCCAACTTTGAGCTATTTTGCGACAGTGTGGAAGAGGCCTTAGAACTTGTTGTTAGTATTCAAAAGAAGCGGATAGTGTTTTTGCATAATTTTTAATTTTCGTTTGTTTCTAGAATAAAAGCACTGCTCGTGCTACTGAGAACCCATCTACAGAGAATTCACCATCTACAGAGAATTCATTAATTGTGAATAACACATGCGAACCATCTTATTGTTCCAAACCAGGTATATCCTGCTATGATCGTTTCACTATACAGCATTGTGATGGAATTGGTACTTCCGGTCTACGGTACAGTGTTTCCTGTAGAGTACAAAATCCGGATCGTCCTCATTGTATAGAACATGAAAACGGAGTAGAATGTATTTTTGCACAACTTAAGCAAAGTCCACCAGAAATGTGTAATGATCGAACCTTTCGTCCAGATCCACGGGATTGTACTCGTTATGTTCAATGTATAATGAAGCAAAATAAAAAAGGTTACTTTGGTGTAATAGTTAATTGTCCGAAAGGTACCATATATGATATGGATAGAACTCAATGTATAAGTACAGATGATGCTAGAAAATGGGATGTGAAATGTGAGACAATACAACCGTATTGCTCTAGAAATGAGGGTAAACTTATATCATTTCCACGAGATCCATCAATATACGTTAAATGTCCAGAATATTCAAACGAAGAAATTATCGTGAATATATGCGACCGTGGATCATACTTTAACCAAGAGATTGGTTCTTGTCAAAAGAATTGTTATATCATAGGAAGCATGCCGAATTATGGGAATTGTAAAGCGTATTACAAATGTTTTTTGTTTAATCAAATAACATCAAATATATGTCCTGAGGGAACTGGCTTTAATCGCCGGTCACTCTTATGTGATGAGAGTCTAGCAAATTGTACAAATTAAATTCAGACATTTGTTCATTGTTAATTTATCACAAAATGAGACTAAAAATGGCTTTTTCAAGAAAAATTCCAAAGATTTATTTTCAACGACATACAGCTATAAAAAAAAATTTTGGGATCCTCGATCGTCTCTGTTAGCTGCTATAAATTTTCACACTATTTAGAAGAAATTTTTGAAGTTTAAGTTGGTATTTTTGCTGCAAACAAAACTAGATTTTTTAAGTTAACCAGTTCAATTGAATGTAATCTACATTGAAACCACAATTTCCAACATGGATATAAGATAAGTTGTTGTAATTGAATTCAACAAGTTTTGTATATTCAAGGATTTGTTTAAAAAAAAAAAAACACAATACTTACGTTGTAAAGATACTTACTTTTTTCTTGTTTTTCCAAAAAAATTAAATTATTTCCCAAATAAATTCTCATGTATATAGTTTTCACACTTCCTAGAAATTTTTTATGCAAATATCATATTTTTCATACAAAGTGTTACAGTTGAAAATATCCATTAGTTATTGATTTTCCAAATCAATTTTATTGAATGAATTCGATGAAAATGATTTACTTGGCCAGACACAGGTGTTTTATCGAAGGTCAATTTTGTTCTTTGTGACATATAGAGCTGAAGTCTGAATTGAAACCCAATTGAATTAGAACGATATTCAAAAACGGCCCGATGGAAGCACGGATTTAGAAAACAAATAGCCCGGCAAAAATAGAACGAACTAAATTTCTGTAATAATTCCCCTATTTTGAACGCTAGGGCTAAAAAGTTCAGAATCCAACCAACTCCTCTATAGTTGACAAACTGAATCCAATTAATCGAGAATATTTTTTCCGATTACTATAACCTTGAAACACTTCCTTCATCCCGGGTGTATCGACTCCTATTTCTTTGTCTTACATTTGCCACTGACTGTGGTTTTCGATAATGAAAATTCAATTCCCAACTTTTTGTTACCCCTTGTAAAAATAGAGAAGCTTTCAGGAAAATTACAATCTGTGAAATGTTTTCGTGAATCTAGAATCTAGATAAATTTACACATTCATTTTTGGGGAAAAAAAAATACTAGATATGGATAAAAATCTGTTCAAGTGTTTCTTTTTGTTTTGCGTATAAGAAAATTTATTATTTTTGTATATTTTGTTTTTTTATTAAATTGTTATCTGAGCATATTTTATTTTTCTTATTTATAACTATTTCCCTTTTTTCTAGAGAATAAAGTAAACACAAAAAAAAAGTGTTTCAAAATATTTGGATCCGAAAAAACTATACAGAATTTTTTTATAAAGTTTTCACACGTAAACCATCTTTATTTTCATTCAAAAATGTAATGGAAATTAAACAAGTGAAAACAAACAATTGACTGAGTTAATTGTTGAAATACCATGCATAGTCAACCTATGATGCTCATTTACGAACTTGACCTTACTTCTTACGTCCTGAGTACGTTGTAAAAATCTCAGCTCGATATCTTTTTTCGTTTTTGAGTTATCGTGTCCACAGACGGACGGACAACCGGAAATGGACTAATTAGGTGATTTTATGAACACCTATGACAAAACTTTTTTCCTAGCATCATTATTTTTAAGCGTTACAAACTTGGGACTAAACTTAATATATACATGGTATAAAAACAAAATTTAATGATCGTTGTTGAAATATACAACGTGAGGTGTAGTGCAAAACGATAGCGTGCAATAAGGAACGTATCAAAACTTTTTATCGAAATATATAGGTATAAAAGTTTTTTTGTCATTTTTTCTAAATGAATCGATTATAATTATTTATTGATAACAATCATAATATTATTATCAATAAATAAAATACAATAATATTAAACAAATAATAATAATAAAGATTTATTTAATATTTCCTTTTTATCTATATCTATTACTTTTTATTTTAACAAAATCAAATAATAAAGTTATTAATAAATTTTATTTATTTATCGATATCAACAGTTTAATATGTCAATTGGTTTTTGTATTTGTTTGTAAATGGACGAACAAATAATTGAGAAAATCAAACAGGAGAGCATAAATATTATTAATATTTTTTAAAAAGAAATCAGAAACTAAATTTAATCGAACTTTCATTTATTTAGAAATTAGGATAAGAAATATAAACTAAAAAATAAAAATTTCTGATTCTTCAATATCCTTTATGGAAGATTCAGTGTAAGAATTCATAAAAAGCATCCCTCGCTTTTTAACATTAAATTGTTTCAATTTTCTCATAATTATGTGGTGTTTTCTTTCGCTAAGGACTCGCTTTCCATTTAAAACTAATTAGCTTCGTTGCTATTGCATAAAACTTATTTTTATGGACAGAAAATTCAAATTTAGACTCATACCTTTAAAATGAGTACCTTAAGGTACAAATGTATTATTTATTTGCCAATCTGTGGACGTTTCAAATCAAGCGCTGTGCGCTGACCTTAAGCAATATCATTTTTGTTTACAATTTTAACCATATCTTCGGTTCTACTGGTCGTATCAAACCGAAAAAAAAAAGATTTTTTTTATGTAGAATAAAATGATACACAATTATTCCCTCAAATAGTTTAGGAGCTGATCAAAATAAGTCGAAATACACTCCTTGTTCGGTGGGATCTGTAAATGCACACGAAACCCACGCTTACACTAAGCACTGTTAATTGTTAACAAAGCTCTCTTTAATATGCTTTTTATTATTATAAATAATTTCCAAAATTAATGAACTACATAATTAATTAAATAATTATAATTTAAATAATATTTAAACAATAGTTGCTGTTTATAAGTCTTCAAATGAATGTAATAATATTAAATTAATAAAATTGATATTATTATAAAATATTGAATGTAATAATATTCCTTGAAATATCATATTATTTTATATAATTATAATTAATTAGCTGTATGATTAATTAAATCATTACTAATTATTATTATTATATTCAAATAATAATACAAAATATGTATGGATTCCTTATTAGCTTATACTAGAGTGATACCCACCCGCTTCGCTGGGTTTAAAAGTAAAGATTGATAAAGTCCTGTTTATCCCTTTTCTATAACACTCGAAATAATGGTGTGGGTACACAGGTAAAATATATTATTTTTTTAAATGTATAATAGTAATTATTCATTGAGTATATCAGAGAAGATGGCCTTGAAATATTTTATATTGACTATTGACTATTTTTACAATATATCTTTATAAATTATAGTTCATGTGTTATTCTGATATATCAGCTATATTGCAGTACAGTTTCATTAAAAACCATTCGCTTGTTAAAGGGTGAAAGCGTAACAAACAAACAAACAAACATGCTTACTTTCGCATTTATAATATATAGAGATAGAGATATGTATATGATTACTCTTGTATTGATTAACCAGTCATAGAATAGAGTGGATTTTTCATTACGCTTGAAAACCTAGGACAAGTTTGATGCTGGCGTAAGATGTATGCTTAAACACCCAACATTTTTCGCTTGAAACCTTTTTATAAGACAACCTATATATTTATGTAATGATGTAATAATAATACTATATTTGTCACATAAAAAAAAAATATTATTATTTTTTGACAAATTAGTATCAAAATGAATTTATTTGACTAATAATAAATAAATATATTAAAAAAAAAAATAAATAAATATTAATAATAAGTGAATCAAATATCAATCAATATACATTACATTACATAACTACACCTAATTATTTAACTATTTAACTATTATTATACATAAATAAATCACATGGGGTAGGCTGGTTTGAGTAGCTAATAGCTATAGTATGGAGCTATGGGCCATTGAGGTATACTCATTACAATCAACTAGATATTTCTGGTAGTTGCTATTTATTTATGGTGGATTTTTTTTTATTTGTTAAATTATAAATAAAAAAAAGCAATACAAGAAAATTCAACAATTTTGTTAAGGACACGGACTAAGCCACTGTTTTAAAGATTTTGAGAATATTTTAAAGTGTCCAAGATAATTGATAACAATAAAATGTTACCGTAACACGTGGATACCCGTGGATACCTCACTTTATACGTTCTGAGCACGGTTTAAAACTTAACGGTAACAAGTGAAAACAAACAATTGACTGAGTTAATTGTTGAAATACCATGCATAATCAGTGTTGATTTCTTTATCACATTACACATACATACATGTGACACATACATAACTGATAGTCAAGTGTAGTACATATTATAAAATTTCCGCCTAATTGGCGCCCTCACGGGTAAACAGTGATGTTTACGAAAAAATGTTTCAAACAAAAGTTGTTTAATTTTTGAAAAGGAACATTTTTTACATTTAAACTTTTGTTCTATCTCTAACGGTTTACAAGATGGGTCCTACGGACCCAAGACCCAATTGACCTATGATGCTCATTTACGAACTTGACCTCACTTTTTACGTCCTGAGTACGCTGTAAAAATTTCAGCTCGATATCTTTTTTCGTTTTTGAGTTATCGTGTCCACAGACGGACGGACGGACGGACGGACGGACAACCGGAAATGGACTAATTAGGTGATTTTATGAACACCTATGACAAAATTTTTTTTCCAGCATCATTATTTTTAAGCGTTACAAACTTAGAACTAAACTTAATATACCATGTATATTTCATATATACATGGTATACAAATAAAATTGCAGTTTGATATATCTTTTCGTTATCAGTTATCGATATCAAGGCGAAGAAACGAAAATGAACTAACTTGGAGATTTTATAAACACCTATTCGTTGTGTGCGTAGTCATGGTAGGGATAATAAAATCGATGCCAGCGCTTTAAGTGAAAAATTTTGGAGATAAAGTGGGCTGTTATGACTAATTTGCAATTATTTACATGTTAATGATATAGAAACTGTCAAATTAAAATTGAAAAACACTAATTAATTAAACTTAATGCATTAAAAATTGTGAAAATAAGAAATCAAATTGTACAAATATTATTTTTCAAATGTTAATTATCGTAATTATTTATTTAAATTTGTGAAACAAGAATATTAAATTTTAAATGTAAGTTTTCAATGCAATCCACACAATTATATATGCATCCATTAATTCTATAATTAAAGTAGTGTATCGTTGTCATGGAAACGAAATTCACGCTCGGAGCGAATATAAAAATTATATCATTAATATTTCTAAGCGTAACATAATTGGGAAAAATCATATTATCTACCATTAACATCCGACGAGTTGAAAGCCCGTAGTTCGACACTCTAAACAGAGATTTAGAGTCCGACAGTCAACGGTTGAGTCTAAATCGATTTTTTAGCTAATCTTTTCTATCAAATCTAGATTAATGATTGAATTTTAATAAAATTGCTACATTATATTGATTGAATTACCTTGTACATTTATTTATATGTTAATTTTTTTGATTGAATACATGCTTTTAAATCAAATATTCAAATACAGAACATCATTTTACATATACACACATACATATCTATTCAAACATGTAATTTTACAAACATTACATAAATACATACGTAGGATATGTATATACATGTTATGTTCGTATACAGGATGTTTGTTGATTTAGTCTGGAAATCTGTACTACGAGATTAAACTTATTAAGACGAACAAAAAAGCTCTTTAACAAATTTAAATCTGATTCGTACTTTTCGAGATATTGTCAATTAAAAAATCAATAAATTAATCCAATGACAGAACACTTACTTGAGAGTGCAGTGAGTCGTCTACTAAACGGTCCACTTTGGAGATAAACTCTTTTCTTCTTTCGCTTCGAAAATGATAAGCGAAGTAGACGCCATACTACGCTACCAATTTTTCTTGGGTTAATGGATTTTTCATTATACATTTTTCATTAGTACAGAGCAGTTTTGTTGATCTTCATGAGCTTTATGTTCTCCTATAGTTTTCCAGGATCATTTAAAGAGACACCTTATATATCAATGTAATGTATATGCTTTTTTTAAACCTAATTTTAGTTATAATTTAATTGATTGAAGCATTAAATTAAATTTATGTTTTTTTTTTTTTTAAATTTATTTTATTTTTAATTTTGTATTTAGGTTGGTAAAACAATATGGAGCTATAAAACTTTAGAGTTTAGAGTCATAGAGTTGGTAGCACTTTTTATAGATTAAATATTTTGTTGAAAACATTTTAATTTGTTGTTTGATAGTAGCAATACTAACATCACTAATCATAGCTAATTTTTACGACCGTATACAAATTTTTTCAATCAAATTGATGATATATTTTAGCTGAAATAAAATCAGCATCCCTGCCAGCAATTTTATTGTGAGCAGTTACCTTTTGAAAACGATCCTAATGGTATTTTCAAATAGAAAGCGATTTATAAGCGCTGACTTCAAAATGTTCATGATAATGTTTATTTTATTTCAAGGTCATTATTTGAGCAATTGCCCCAGTTTAAGGTCAAAAATACCTATTTTGCTTTGTCAGCTTTTAAATTGGTTCTAGAAGCTCGTATAAAGTTCAATATAAGCACTTTTTAAAGGGAAATAAACAAACTTTCACCCCGTGCAAGTTTTTAAAAATCCTATCAAATTAACAATAAATTAAACAACATTTCACCCCTGCCCATAAAATATTAAGGTATGATAAAAAAGGTTGAGATGCTCATGCAAAAACTAGAAAATACAACCTATCGGATCACATAGACTTCATTCAGATCTTATCATTATTCGTCGAGAAATACCTGTTTAAAATTTCGAAAAAATTAAATATTTTTTTTGTACGCCACTTTTTTACAGGCGTTGTTATATATAGAGGTTATTTGGCGTTCGATTTACATTTTGGAATTTTCTGTTTACATAAAAAAAACTTGTATATGTGTGTATGTATATATTTTCCAACCCATTTTCAATCAATTTTCCACTTTGTTTCTATTTTTGTGTTTAAAACATTTTTTTTAAAGTGAAGTTTTTTGTTTGTTGTGTATGTTAAAATTTTTGTGTTTTTAAATTTTTCTATTTTCCACAAAGAATTGAATTGGTTTTGTTTTTTTAGTGAAAATAATGAAAAACCAGAACAAAGTGAAAACCAAATATGTATATGTACATTGTTCATAGATACTCACTATTCAAAAACAAACAAAAATAACTAGTAATACATTATATGTATAGTTATTTGTTTAAATACTTTGTGTATAATGAGCATAATCTGTTAAGTTTAGTAAGATTACAAAATTACTTAAAAATTATCTAAAATAATTTCTTCTATCGCCTACGGTTTTCAAAATAAATATCTGAAGGTTACAATTTTCAATAAACTTTTCTCAATTTCCTTTAAAACTAAACGACAAAAGAAATGAAAATCTTGGTAATAATAATTAAATTTGATATGATCCTCTATAAAAAAAAAAAAAAAACGAAATATAGAAAAAAATAAGAAAATTTTAAAATTTAATAAAACCGAATGTGTTTTTGTGTGTCCTTTACATTTCAAAACACAATAAAGAGAGGAATACACGGGGGAGGTAGTTGTTAGGGGGAGAAAGATGAGGTCTGGCTGTAACGGCGTGTTGGTTTTAGTTATCATTGAAATTTTTTTTAATATAAAAAAATAAAATACATTTATTAAAGGCAATTTTTAAATGAAATTGAATTTTCTTTACAATAAAATGTTTTAATATAAAAAGAAAATGTACTTGATGACCCAGGAGTAACGAACACCCTTGTTTCATCAAGTAAAAAACTCACGCATCTCACTATCACATTTTCTTATTATTTTCCTTCCCCTAGTCATTGACGTGTCACTTTTCTGTCTTTCTGATTTGCTGCCTCTTGTTTTCTACTTAGAATTTCATTTTTTTCCTGATGCGACAAAGGCCTTCGTTACTTCTGAGGCACCCTGTATACAGTAGAATAGTTAACTTTACTTCCCAGAAAAAACACGAAAAGGCACACTTATGAAATTCAGCCATACAAAAGTCCATCGTAAAGAGGTATGGAAATTAAGACACGTACTGATACCTGAGCTTTTTTTTTTGGGTACATACCCTGAAATAAAATTGCCAACGTGTGTTATTGCTACAAAAACTCAGACAATTTAATCCTGATGAAAGGTGCTTTAGGTGATGAAAAAATCTAATTTTCTGTCCTTAAATTTCATGATTTCTGGAGAAATTCGATAAGACCTTGTCATTGCCCTCTCATAATATCAATTGCAAGCCACGAGGACTGTCCATAACTTTTTGTTTGCCTGACAAACACTTCCAGAAATAAGATTCCAAAGTTTTATTTATAACAACACACAATATTTTCATCTTCAATATCTATACCTATGTATCTTATATGTCGTCCGTTCACGTTCTTACAAAGCAACCCCTCCCCCTCCATCTCTCCGCCTCCCAGCCCCCGCACATGTTTGTTGTAATATTGAAAAGAATAAAAAAATAAAATAACGACAATAAACATAAAAAAAAACGAAAACATGTAATCATAAAAAAAAATCCAATTGTTTTGCGAAAAATAAAATATAACTGTGAAAAGTGTGTGGAACTAAAGAAAAGAGAGTGTTAAAATGAAAGAAACTGATAATAAACTGTTGATAAAAACAAGGATAGATTATCAAAACGACCACAATTTCCTTTGAGTACAGAAACTGGTAGAAAAACTGCAACAACATTTTTTTACTTTTTATCGAAAACAAATTTTGTAATTCTGCTCTCTAGAGGTAAATTTTTTTAAAAGGGAGTTTTTAAAGGGACCTGTTTAGTGACATTTTCAGAAATTATCGTAAACGGGCTTTATTGAATGTCGAAAACATACCACTCAGACTATTTTAGTAGAAATATTTTAAATCGTTAACTCTTCTGTACATTCTCATGAAGTAGCAGTTGTGATTTCTCGCTTGCCCTCGCCTCGCCTAATCTGACCTCCCTAAAAAGCGATATT
Organism: Chrysoperla carnea; assembly: GCF_905475395.1. Taxonomy (NCBI): domain Eukaryota; kingdom Metazoa; phylum Arthropoda; class Insecta; order Neuroptera; family Chrysopidae; genus Chrysoperla; species Chrysoperla carnea. Next base: position 1,450,481 of record NC_058338.1, on the reverse strand, counting down.
TTTATCCGAATTGAAGGCAACAGGAGGAATTCACGCGAGTACAGGCGAATATCATCTTTATATTCTCGTGACCACTTGTAGTTAAGTAAGGAAGTTGTGTTAGAACGCATAGAGAGCTACCACAACAGCTGTTGTGACTTCGATGAAAGCCAATGCAATGTGATACTCGCGAAAGAAGACGAGATTGTGGTGGAGTACAACACTTCGCCTAAGTTTGACGAGTGTAATTGGCGAGTATATTGGGCGAATATACTTGGCAAATATACTTGGCGAGAATATTTGGCGAATATCCCTAGTTGACCCAAGCAATTACCTCAGCTTTTGGCACACCTCTCACGATAGTGGATTCAAGGGACCTCATGTGTGACAAATACCAAATACTTGTACGGAAAGATAGACGATGCTCAGTCCATGTACTTATCTAAGGAAACAATACACTTTGTATAACATATTTTTAAGATTATCTTACTTTATTTAGCCGTCAGTATATTTTCTATCAATAAGACTCGCTCACTCACTTGCTGTTAGACACCCAATGAAGTAAAATCACGTGCGAATATAACATTTAATGTGAAATCTAAAAGGCCTTAATAAAAAAAAAAGCAATTTATTCAATTTGTGAATATGAGTGAGTGGCTGCTATCATGTTTTGTTGTTCTTATATTCTTCCGTTTTTTTGCTTACCATCAAACCTTCCACCCTCCATTCCCTCGTTCCTTGTTTTTTTCTCTTTCCCATACGTGTTTAAGAATGCCAAACGTACCCTGTCTTTAACCAAAGTACCTACTTTATTAATAATAATGCGTTCGATTATTGCCTCATATTTAAATTGTCATAAATATTTGTAATGTGATTTTTATATTTGTAAATTGAAATGCTTTGCAGTTTTAGAAAATGCCGTTGTCCTTAAAAATATAGAGCCTTTTCATAGAAAGCTCGAAAGATTTTTAACTTTATTTAAATTACCATGGCTTTTGGTCTAAGAGACGGTATAAGTTCGATTTTCAACCAGCTGATAACCAGATGTGACATATTTAAAAACAAATTTTACTGATGTCTAGTTTGCGGTATGCTTAGGGTAGCGGGTTCGATTCCCGCCGTCGCAACAAAATTAAGTTAATAAATAGTTGTGATGGGCTGGCGTAGTGCATGGTATATGCATGGAGGAGGTGCACTCAGCCTCTGAAATTGAGGAGCTGATAAATGAAATTATCAGCGGAAAGGTGATAAAACACATATGGTGTCACAATGGGCTCTATAGCCTAAGTGTGTCCTTCGTGGACAGCCAATATAAACTAACCTAACCTTCTGATGCCTAAACGTGCTTATCATGTTCATGGCTATTTTTAGCCCCCGGACTTAAAAAAGGGTGTTATAAGTTTGACAGCTATATGTCTGTTTCGATCTGCCTGTCTGTCTGTGGCATCGTAGCGCCTGCACGGATTAATAGTTTTTTACCTTTTTTGTTTCGTTTGAAAGGAAATTTTATAGAGAGTGTTCTTAGATAAGTTTCAAGTGCTAGTTCAGGGTACCTTATCCGAAAAATTCATCGGAAGGTTTTTAAATTTTGTAAATTTCACTTGTTATAGAATTTTTTTGCAAAAAGCCAAAATAAATTTTAGAATAAATTAATCTGTATTTAAAGTTGACTGATGGTTAAAAATTTGATTACCGTTTATAGTTTAGTATTTTTATCGTACAAACGATTCTATTAAATTTTCATTATTTTCACATCAACGTGTCTACACGTAGCTAAACGTAGAGGTAGCTCTGTAGTTGAACGTTCTACGTAAATCCTGATTGATTCTAATCATGTGTTGTTGTATCTAACTATGTATGTTTACATGTAAACGTATTGGTACACACTACCTACATAGGTAGTTTACAGATGATTAGTGATCTAGGTAGGTAGATAGGTAGGTATTTATCTATATACAGTGTGTCCACGGATAGAGGTAACTATACTTGTAAATTTTCTTATTTTACATTTTAAGAAAATAAGTCATACTTTATTGATTCTTCTTGATATTCTGTATAGGAGTCATAATGGTTGATTATGAGCAACTTTTCTAAGTAACATTTTGACAAAAAGAAGGGTTATTTACCAAAAACAAAAAAAAACGTAGTGATTCCAAATTTTCGGCTATTCTTTACATTATTTGGAAGTTTTAAATATGTCTACATACTTTTCAAAATAAGGGTAATTTTTTAAGAAAAAAATAAGAAAATTTACTTAATTTTATAGTATAGTTACTTCTACCCGTCCGGATAGATTCGGACACTCTGGTTGGAACGGTAATGAGAGAGCAGACAAGCTGGCCAAACTGGGAACCACCATGACTCCCACTCAAGAAAAGCTTGCGAAGATGCTATACCAAGAAGATCTTAACAGATAAGGAGATAATCTGAAAAACCAACAATTAAAGGCACGGACCAGCCACGAGAGAGGGCGAATCGCCAAAAGCCTGTTGGGTGAAGGAAACTCGCTCGGTAACAGAGCCGAGAAGATCTTGAAACTAAACAGAGCTGATATTAGAGTCATCGTAGAGTTACTCACAGGGCATGATAACCTGAATAAGTTCCAACATCAGATTGGAAAAAGACAATCTCCCGCGTGTGACAGATGCGGAGAAAATTCAGAAGAAACATCGATCCACTTTCTCTGTTACTGCCCGACGCTCATACAGCAGCGAAGGAAATCGTTTGGTCCGGCCATAGTCGAACCAGAAGAAATTAGAAAACTCAGCGCTAGGCAGATCCTGGGTTTCAGTACATCAGTTGGTTATAATAGCCACTGAAAAGCGTAGCGGGGATAGAGTACAGGGGTCTATTTGGCTAAGTGCTCTGAACCATTGCTTCGAGGCCCGATGCTCGAGCATGGCCCGCTAACCTCCATACTCATACTCATACTCATACTTCTATCCGTGGACACACTGTATTAACAATCTCTTGGATCCGTTGTTTAAAACAATTATCTATCTGTATCGTAGCGTAGGTAGGTAGTATATCTGGTGATTCCAGGAAGTTTGTGATCAAAATAAAATTTAACAAAGCATTTCATGTAGATTTTCAATATTAATTTATCTCGTACATGTATGCTTTGTACATTTATATCTCGCGGGAATTTTGTTATTACCTGTCTTTTTTTTTCTTTTTTTCCATTTTCTCTAATTATATATAAATTACAATTTTTATAAAATAAAAACTACATATTTGCACATACTCACCCACATATGTATGCTTGATTAAGATAAATAAATCATCAACTAGACATAATATTAATTGGCGCAGCCGGTAGGATGACAATTTGAAGCATGTTAATTAACAAGCAATGTATTATCATCAAAGACAACATTGTCGTATTAATAAATTGAAATATTTTCAAATAATAAAATTCAAGAACTAAAATCCCACCTACAACAAAATCACGCTTTTAAAAGTATGAAAACAAGAAAATATTTTCATATGAAATTGTTTTGATAAGTGAAGTCATCGTTACAGTCGAGGAACCTCTCAAGAGCGCCATATTAAATTTATTGTGACGTCCACATAGCCTATAACCAGCGAACGATCAAGATGCTTTCAACTATAACTCATTTATCAAATTATGATTAGTAGCCGAGAAGTTAAGAGGGAACAATCGGAGTACAAATTTGTCGATAATGTTAGTCAGAAACTTTGCATTATTTTCTAAAGATCCGAGAAAGAGTAATAATTCGATCCGAAAATAAAATGTTTTCGGCGGAGGTTAAATGGTGTTAGAATAAAAAACCGTAGAAAATGTATTTTTTGAATGAAAAATAATATTTTTTAATAGCATTTTATTTTTCAAATATTATCTATTTCTTTTTTTTATTATTAAAATAAAAAATTATCATATATAATTTTCATAACATCACACTCAAACCGTTTCCTTTTTTTTATCAACAATTTTTATTAGTTCATATACGCATTTGAAAGGGTAGGGGATATTAATACGCGAAACAAAAAAAAACAAAAACATTTTGAAATGTTAAAAAACATAAAAATATTTTTTAATGTTAAGACATTTATAAAAAAAAGAATACAAACCTATGGAGAATTTTTTAACTTTCAGCAAGAAAGTTACTTTTATCACCCCAAACATCCAAACTATAAATTCTGAAATGATACTGTACCAAAACCAGTAAATTGGGAGTAGGAATGGTGTTCGCTCGAATGTGGTGAAAGTCCACATAGTCTCTTCCAGTGAGGCAGGAGGAACGAAGCGAGACCCAGTCCGAAGACGCACTTACCCGATGCAAATCCTTCAATCCACCACCATCTACAGAACTATGCAGAGCTTTTGCCAAGATGTTATTCACAATCACTTTCGAAGTCAATTGTACACCATGACTTCGCAGGACGCGCGAACACCACTCGAGCTGATTACAAACCAACCACAATCGGAAAGCGGCCTGGAAGTAAGGGGAACTAGACTTCTCAAGCGATTCTAGCCGACTCTTACGCATAAGCGGGATAGCCATTCTTAAACATGGGATACCAATTCCTCCCTCTTAACAGGCGTATGATAATACTCGACTTTGGTATCCTTTGGAAGTCTGAGCCAGAATCGAACATACTTGCGTGCCTGGAGATCCAGCTGGTTCAAGTATCCAACAGTTGTACGTCCTAGCACCCATGCATGAAAATGCCTGGGGAGTAGTACGGTCGTTAGTATCTTGAGACGTTGCTAAGGTTTAAGCGGACCCTTGGTCAACTTAATTAGATCTTCTTCGAGATGTTTATCTCCGAAATCGGGATAGACATAAAATTTGAAATTCTTGGATAATTAAAATAATATAAGAAAGTTATTAATCTGACCGACTACAGGTCATATTCATCGCAGAAAATTTAAAATATCTGTATAGGTAACACAATATTATTAGTATAAATTTTTATTCCTTTCGACTAGACAACGCATATCACACCACATAAGAGTTATGTGGTACGGGTGTACGTGTGACGGGACGAGAATGGGAATAGGGAGTGATATAGTCCTTATTACAACAACAAAAAATTTCTTTTTGTATCGTTTATAATGTGTTTTATATCCTTTTATAACGAGCTTCATATAAACAGATGTCATCCATGTGACTTCCATATTCATTTCACCCGTCATCACTCGCATTATAAGCAATTTTTAAAAATATATTATTTTCAAGTCGTGAGCATTTCTCTCATAACGTGAGTAAAGGTCTAAGCAAAGAAATACTTTCGTTAGTTGAATATAAGTCGTACTCAGTAAATTCAAAAAACTGCTCTAATATTTTTTCCTCTCAAACATCATTCAATAATTACGTAATCAAACTATTTTTAATTAGCTAGTGCATTAAATCACTAAATTTATGTAAAATTATGTTAGGTTATGATTTACAAAGTTAAAGAGTATTTACCAATCGAAATATTTAAAGTATGTGCTTGATGTCTCGGAAAATCACTCATATGGGTTAACGATGGGTTAAAAGGACTTTTTAAATGGACAGAAAGTTAGAAATGGATTCCTAAAAATAGGTACGACAGGTTAACTTATAAATTAAAAGAAACGGCAGAAATCAAAAAGCTTAGAAAGCACAGATCATAAGAATAACGGCCTATTTTTTTAATGGAAGTTAAATTATATGAAAAAAGCCATCATGAATAACGTTGGTAAAGAGATGGCAAAAAAAAAACGTATTTTAATTTAAGGATTAGTAGCAAAGATGTAATAATTATTCCTTTTATTGGCTTACTTTTTTTTTTAAATGGTTTTTTTTCTGTTTTTCTGTTTTATAAGAAAATTTATTTTTTAAGTTTTGTTTTTATTTTTAAATTACAATGTTTTTAATTTATTTTTTTTTTGTAAATCCTCTACTCCAGCATTTTATTTACGGAATAGATTATGTTTTAATTAAGTATGAAAATTGGTTTTTAATTTGGCTAAGGAAAGCTTGAAAACTTTTGTGTGGAAAATAAGTAGTTTTATTTATTCATACTTCTGATAACTCAGAACTTATTTTTTGGATAAAAAACATAAACTTTGGACAACAAATATAAATTGACAGATTGTAAATTATTTTCGCTGAATCGATTAAGAAAGTTTTAGTTTCTTAGATAACACATCGTCGAATTTAAGGGCCCTTTAAAATTGTTCCACATGTTTTGATTTACCTTCCAACCAGCAAATAAATTAATTAACCTGCGATAAGGAACATAGTTTCAAAAACATTTTCAGAAACAATTTTCTGGAATTAAGTATACAGAACCTTTACCATATTACTTACCATATACTTTATCGAATCAAAAGTTTTTGCAACATAATGGAAATTTTGGACAACATAAAAAGTATTATTCAACAGTAAAAGATTTTCCTTGATATAAAAATGTTTTTTTTTCCATACATAAATAAATTTTCCCTTAAATATTTAAGTCATAAATCAAAGTTTAACATATTTTTAACAATTACAAATTGTGATCTTCTTACAATATTTTTACCTCCACAAACAGGAATAAATAATCTTTATTTAATAACGAACGCACCGCACCAATGTTGTGTTCTGAAGGAAGAAAACTTACACACAGGAATACACACACACACAAATGTACATATGATGATAACTAACAAACAATAAAAATGAAAATTTTCTTTTTTTTTTGGGAATCAACGAAAAAAGTAAAAGATGAAAATTTTTGTAAGAAAAACTTTTTTCTATAATCATAATATATTATTTGTTTGTAAAAGTCTTTGAACATCATTTTTCACTTTTCATCCCAGAGAGTTTTTCGTTTCTATTATATCGTTTAATATACAGGGTGTTTGAATAGAATCAATGCGAAAAAATGGCATTACCAATTCGGCTACTCATACTGATTATTTCTAGTCGGATCTAATAGGGTACTTTCGCTAGTGAAAAATAAATTATGAAATTTTAATAATTAATTTATGTAGAAATATACTTAAAATGTTATGATTTTGAATCTTAAAAGCACATAATTGTTTTATTATATTAAAATTAAAAATCGTAATTTTTTAACTGTATATCACGTGACCTAAAACACGAGCAAGCTATGATGTGATGTCATATAGGCAAAAATTGTCAGTTCTGAGTAAACACCTGGATACATATCTGTCAAATTTAACTGTCTTCGTACGTGAGTGCATTTCATTTGTACTAATTTATTTATTAAAATGCAAATAATTACCACTAAGAAATAACTATGGTATGAGTTCCGCTATGGGGAGAATTACTCGAAATGTTTTGAAGTAATGACTATTGATTTTAACAAAATTACGTCACCAAAATGGATGACAGCGTTTTTGACAGAATATAATTTGTGTGTGGCTTTTTATTAGAAAAATCAACATTTTCACTTTACTTATTCTTTTTCAAATTTAGTAGATTACACTATTACGTTTACTCGGCATATTTCTAGCCGGATTTATACATATTTTCAGAGCTACGATTTTTCGTATATTCTTACTCAAACATTCAATACATTTTCATTTTTCATAATATGCAAAAATGAGAAGTTTTTACTTTCTTTCTAAATATATATTTTTTTTTCTTTTTTTTGGAAAAGAAAAGAAACAAAGTTGTATCCAACTGGTATTTTAAGAGTAAAATTATTAGTAATATTTAAAAAAGATGATTGTAGATCATATATTTTTGTACTATTATCATATCATACCTAACCCTCTACCCTTAAATATTTTACCCTATTCCCGTTATATTATACAAAAAAAGTTTTTCTCATCTTTTTTTAAAAAAGAATTTTCTATCTCATTGTATGTTTGAGTTTACCATCGTCGTCTTTTCATATTTTCCTACGTCTTTAACCTATATTTGAAATTATTGTGTAACAAATGTTTTTATTTTTTCTTTGGGGTAAAATTTGATATCTTAATCCCGAAGAATATTGTCTAGAAAATATTTTTGTAGAGAAAAAAGTTTTTATTTTTGAGATACGTAAAATTTTGGGAACTTTTCTTTAGTTTTAGACTGGGTGAAGGTCAAAAACATGCTCAAAATTTTAATTTTTTTTCTGAAAAAGACAGTTGGCAATTAAGGGAAATTTTATGTGTATAAAATTCTCGGCCATTCTTGAATCTTCTTAAAATTTAAAATATGAAACTTATCGGAGTAAGCTAGGAATGTTCCTTGGAAGGATTTTAAGAATTGAAACAAATCGTTCTTGATCAGACCTCCGACCCATTTTTCAAGATGGGTTTAGAAATCAAATGTAAATGTTGTAATTCAAAGAATATCCCTACCCTAGCTCAAGATAAAAATGTCGCATAATGAGATATTTGCTCATGAGTTCTACATATGAGTCAAATTTTTCGTGCGTTAAAAATTCTTTAACTTTGTAAATCATGACTTTTATATAAACTGATCTTATCTTGCATAAAGTAATTTAAAAAACGAGACACTCCGTGGGACACCCTGCTGGAACTATGTACCTATTGAATATATATTTTATTTATATTTTCAAGGTTTTTCTAAGATGTCTTACATTTTAACATTTAATATTAATCATAGTGTTTACAAACCTGACAACACATTACAACAGTAAAGACAATTTTATAGTAATAATAAAACAATAATAATAATAATAATTGTATTTTATAGTTTTTATTATAAATTGTAATAAATATTATTTATTTTTTAATGAAAATAACTTTAACAAGAAGTGAAATAATGATGAATGTTGAATGTTTATACAATTAAATGGATTTAACTATTTTTATCTATTTATTTATCTTTCTATCTTTCTATCTCATTTTATTCAATAATAATTACATCTAATAAAACTAACAACAATATAATTACATCAACAATCTTCTGAATGTAATAAAATGAATAACAAATATCTTGGGTCTTTGTCCAACTTATTACTGTGTGTCCGAAACAGTAATGAATCGTAATTGAAATGAAAAGGACAATTTCGGAATAATTAGATTCAATGCGGAATAATTTCAGAGACTGAACGGAATGAAAATGTTGGCTCTACAGTCAGATTCATAAAATATCTCGAAAATTACTCATTTAATGGTCAAATAAACACGATTTTTGTAATTTTCGGGTCAAAATTACCTTATAAACTTAGTTTTATCGAAATCGGAAACAAAAACTTTTTTTACACTTTTTGCAATTTGTAAAAATCGAAAAAATTATAAAAAATTCAAAAAAACACAATTTCTGTAATTTTTGGTTGGGTTAGGTTGGGTTAGGCTGGGTTAGGCTGGGTTAGGTTGGGTTAGGTTGGGTTGGGTTGGATTGGGTTGGGTTAGGTTGGGTTGGGTTGGGTTGGGTTAGGTTGGGTTGGGTTGGGTTGGGTTGGGTTGGGTTGGGTTGGGGTAGGCTGGGTTATGTTGGGTTGGGTTGGGTTGGGTTAGGTTGGGTTAGGCTGGGTTAGGCTGGGTGTGGGTGTGGGTGTGGGTGTGGGTGTGGGTTGAGTTGTGTTTTTTTTTTCAATTTTATTGATTTCATTTCCTTTGGTAATTCGCTAACAAACATTCGATTAGATACTCCGAGCCCTTTGAAGGTCTGTGATTGTTTCCACACTTAACAAAAAGATAATGCTTATTTTTATTTTTAATTTATAAATATAATTTTTGTATTATTAAAGACAATAAAAAACAATTTCAAGTAAGTACTAATAATGATGAATTCTTATGATAATAGTAAGAGAAGAACTTCAGTGAGTGCACTCTGCACTCTTTTCATCTTTGGTAGTAAATAAATAATAAATAATTCCCAACCTAAAGCTCTTAAAGCGTTACAATTATTACTTACTTAGTTACTTACTTACTTTTATGTTAGTTCTACTGTTTATTATTGTAAATATAGTGAAATTCTTTGAATTACTTAGCTAAGCTATCATGATGGATAATTTACGTAACTTTTTTTATATGATGCTATCTATCTACGTAAATATTAATAATTGAACATAGAAACGAGAAATACTGGGTGTCCTTTAAAACATTATGTACAGTTTTTGGAAAGTTATTAAATAGCATTTACTTCATAACAACCTTAAGAAATAAATTGCTTCATTTAAAAAAATTTTTGCACTTAAGTTTCAATATTTCAAACAATACTTATCCAAAACTACTAGAACTTCTTGAGCGTGTTGCCAGTACTTAAATAAAGTTAATTGGAATGCGGCAAGCATTAATTTTAGTTCCCATGGTAAATTCATCAGTTTTTGTATTGAATAAAACATGAAAAGATCTCCGTCAATTTTTGATGCAAATGATTTGAAACTTTTTTTCATTTTTAAGGTTTTTATAGTGCTTTAAAAAGTGTACTTTTTTCAAAAAAAAAAAAAGTCAAATTTTTCTATTATTTGACGTCAAATAATTCGAATTTGAATCGCCAATAACTCGGAAGGTATTGACTTTTAGAAATATGTTTCAATGACACTTTTTGCTTCCTATTTCGATTCCCGTTGTCATTTTCAGCTTATTTTTCGACTCTCACGAAGGTTTGGCTGGCAACCCATGGGCAAGAATTTCGCACAAATTTTTGTTTTAATTTCTTTAAGTAAGCTCTAAATAAGGCTGTTCTTGGATTCCGATGTATAAATCTTATGGTTCTCCACTATATTTAGTGAAATAAATTATAGAATTGGTTAGGAAATATGCTGTAAAGCTTTGAGCATTGAGTTATGCCGTGTGACAGCCTGTATAATTTATTCATTGTTTTAATATATAATCAAAAATTGATTATCCGTTTTTATGAAAAGAAGCACTTTAATGTCTTTGTTCATTAGTGGTAAAGATTTGATGAATTCTTTAAACATCCCTACAGCGATTTATTATTTATTGTCGAGGCGATTAGTACCTCCTCTAATTGAATGTAATCAAATCCTTGGAAATGTCGACGTATCGATAATCGACGCACACACAGCGGTCAAACTTATAACACTCCTTTTTTTAGTTCGGGGGCGCAAAAATATGTAAAAGTGTATCTTCGTTGTATGACATCCCAAAACATCCTTAATAGAACTGTAAATAATCGACAGTAAAAAAGTTTCTTTTAAAGTGGGCGCTTATTAAAAAAAATGAACTTTGAATTGAAATATACAATTATTATTTTTGTCTTTTTAAAAAAAGTTAAAAGTTAAATAAAAATTATTTCGACATTTTTAAACAAAAACACAAGAAAAAAACAAACGAAATGATCTTATTTTTGTTAAAACACAAAAATATAATAATTTACTTTTCACGCTATACTTTCTCCGTCCGTCCTACGTCGCGGACGGGGGCTGAAAGTGAGAGAAAAGTTTTCGTTAACATAAAAAAAAAAGTAAAAACAAAGATTTTCGTTTCCTCTTTTTATTTTTGTGTAGATAATTATAACAATTTTAATTTAATTCATACAAAACTTTTATACGTTTTATAATAAAATAGGAAAAGTTTTTTTTTTTTTGTAACTCGCACCTAAGTTTATTTTACTTGGGAAATGTAAATACATTTTGAAAATTATACCGTTTACTGTTTACACGCTAACGTTAATTGGTTATTATGTAACATTAAAATCTTCAAAAATCTTTGTGACTGACTTCACAGGGTTAAATATTTAGTAGAAATTTGCTTATTATTAAAATTTAACTTTTATCATTCCTTCATTTCTTGAGAAAATTGTCGGAAAATCAATCAAATTTTCGTGTCTTTGGATTATTCAAAGTAGCGAGGAGTCATGTAAAGGTCAGAATCAAGGAGCAATTTTAGGAATCAAGTTCAATGAACTCAGTTTTCACATTTTCTTTTTAAGTAGACAAAGATGGAAGTTTGCACTACCTTTTTCAACAATATTCTGGCCTTGCTTGTATTACCTTAATGGAACTATGGTCCTTAGCGCATGTTTTCGTTTTTGATTTGCTTGCTGATTGGGAGGTAAAACCAACAAAAGGTAAAATCACACCAAAAATCGACCATTTTCATCAAGATCATCAAGGAAACTAACACTTTGTCAAGCGATTCTGCTTTCCATGAATTTTGAGAATATGAAAGTTATCAGAAGTTATAAGATATAATTTAAAGTAAGAACGAGGAAATTTTATATAATGTCATAATAAATATCCTGATCAAACCCAATGTAGGTATTGTACGCACATATTAGGTTGACTACTAAATCAGAAGTATGTCTTTTTAAAACTAATATATTGCAATTAATTCATACAATCAAATGTAAAAGTACCTAATAAAAATAAGTTCTTTAAAAAATAAAACACGTAAATTTTCAGCAAAATACTTTGAAAAAAAAGTATGAAGCTAACAAAGGAGCATAGTTCCTACCGAGTATCCTACAATACCTCTCATTCTTTTTTTGTATTATCAATTTATGTAATATTTATATTCATTTCGGCCATATTCTTTTAGCAATTAGGGACGGTTCAAGGAAGCGCGGTAATGTACAAGTTATTAACGTGTAAATAACATAAATAATAAGTGTATTCACATGTAAATAGACCACACATAATTTTCCAGTTGCCTAGTATAGGTATTATCTTCCCTTGCATAAAATATAATTTTCTTGTGTCATTGTATATTCATTCATTCATTCCTATATTCTTACCTACTTATTCCTAGTATTTGATTTTTTTTTCTTTTATTTGTCCTTAAATTACATCAACAAACCCTTAATGTACTTTTAATATCCTGCTATCTGCTATCTGCTATCCATCCTGTGCGTTAAGTTTACAATTATTAAGTGTTTATTTATGTTTTTTTTACTTTTTTTTTATTTCAATAAAATTATTATTTTTATTGTTTGTTTAATGAGTTCTTGTAAAAAAGAAAATAAAGAAAAACTTTGTTGTTTAATGTTTGTTTAAATAATTGGTGTTCATTGTTTGTCTTTGACAGTTTATGGACTGTCTATTGACACTAAATTTATACTGATTATAATGTTAAACTGTTTTTGATTATTATTGAAGGGAGCTATGTTTTTAACCAGTCAGCACTCGCGTTATATCTACAATTAAAATATATATTTTTTAAGTGTTGTGAGAAATTGTGAGAATTTCTCTCATCACGAGGGTAAAAATGTAATCAAAATGTAGTTTTTGTATTTTTATGGGTAATATAGCAAATTTTACATCAGAATTATCCCCTAATACGACATCTTGAAAAATTTGAATTATTAAGATTTTAAGCTTGCAAGTTAAAAAACTATAAAATATGTAAAAGCGCCAATTTTTGTAATATTTCATAAATAACTTTCCATTACGTTAGATTCAAACACTTTTAAAACTTCATTAATCAAATTTGTACAATGACTGAACACACATGAGAGATCATTTTTGTTTCAGTAGATCCAAAAATAATACAATACCTAGAACTGATAACTGATCTTACATCAGGTACTACAAACCCAAATACTAAAATTGTAAGACTTCGTAATGGAATTACAAGTTCATGTAAAAAGTAGTTAAAAAACATTGAATTACTTGATTTTGCAACTTCAATTAAAAAATAAGCAATATATAGTGAGTATGATTAGTGGAGGTCAGATCAATAACCTTCTGATTAAGTAAATGGGTTTTTTTTTTCTCTCACGATTCTGTTTGCATATCTGTGCGTTGGTGAATTCTTAAAATTTAAAGAATTAATTTAAGAAGTCAAATACTTGCTTTATTGTTTAAAGAAATAAATATTAAGTTACTTTAACATCTATACTTTATGAATTAATTGTAATATTAGTTTAAAAAAGACATACTCCAAATTTAGTAGTCAACCCAATATGTGCGTACGTTGATCAAGATATTTATTATGACATAACATAAAATTTCCATGTTCCTACTTTAAATTATCTCTATTATCTTTAATTTTTTTTGATAACTCACAACTCTTTTTTTTGAATGAAAAACATAAATTGACAGATTATAAATTATTTTTAAAATATTCTCAACGGAGGCAAAAAACGGAAACTTTTTGACACTTTCTTCACGGAGAGCTGAGAAAAGACGTTTATTTCAAGGTAGTAATTTTTGTTAAAATTTTGAAATGATTTTCGATACGAATACAATAATTTCCAAGCATATAAAAACTTATTAATAATATGTTATTAGATCAGGTATATAACATTTTATTAATCAGGTTCAGGTCTCATAACACAAAGATCGAGTAGATCTACACAGATCCAAGCATAATATTATAAAAATAAAAATATAATTACGCATTTTTAATACATCTGTTTTTTAAATAATGTCGCTTGGCCAGTTTTATTACAACTTACAACTAACTCATATACTTATAAAGTAACTTTATTTAACTCATGTGTAACTCTTACTTAAGTTAAGTTGCAGTACCTACGGTAAGTAATAATTACTGTATCGAACGAACTTAAATGAATAAAAATTATACTTTTTAAAGACAAGTTTTGTGCAAAAAAAAAATATAAAAATATATAATTTATCTGATATTAATCTATGTCATATAAAAAAATATGTATTTCTTCATTTCAAACTGTGCTGTTAGTGGAAGCTATTTACTTGGATTTGTTTAATCGAATGCCGTACCAATTTTTAAAAATCCGCGTGCGAATATATCTCAATCGATTGGGATTGATTGTGTTTACATCTGATTTGGAATCGTTTCAATTTTCAGCTAATAGCGATTAATATATAATTGACACTTCGTGCATGGCTTTCTTTTGGTGGGTCTACCAACAGTTCTCTCTACAACTCTTTTCAAAAAGGTTGCGTTGTAAAATGAAGATAGCGTCCTATTAAAAGTATTGATCTGAAAAAACCCAGCAGGAAATTTGTCGGGGGTTTGATAAAGCTAAGAATTTTTTATCAATTCTGCAAAAGTGAAACAAAAATACTTAAGTATGACATGTTCGAGGTCGTAGACAAGCTCAGCGAGTGGTCATAGCGCCCGACATTATTCCCTCCTGCGTTTTTTCTGACCGAAAATTTAATATCGGTCTTTGTATTCGATTTTAGGCTAAAATTCAAAAACAACGCGTCCGAGATTGTCAAATAAACTCGATTTTAGAATTTTATGAATCAAAAACGATTTTTATCAAAATTGGAGACGTAATAATTTTCGCGATAATTCGAGAAAATAACGAAAAATTTGTGTTTCATTGTTGATGAATTTTTGCAAATTGGGTAATTTTGACCCAAAAAGTACAAAAATAGTGTTCATTTGACGATGAAATATATAGTTTTTGAGATATAGATATAGTTTGACATTTCGATTGAAATATTCTAGATAAATTGAAGCAATTACCTCGGGATTTTACTCTACTCAAAAAATTGGGCTTGTTTAGTTTCCACATTTCTTGGAGGTCCTAATTTTTTTCCTTCAAAATCATCAAATTTCTATATTTGGAATTAGATTCAATTGAAATTGAAATATCATTTCTTTTAAGCCACTCAGATTGCGCAATCCTATTTTTTTGGCAAAAATATGTAACCCTTAATAAACTATGTTATTTTCATACATTACCCAAAAATATGAAAAAAAAGCAATGCCGAGGTACCTAAAGTACTGTTCGTTATAAATATTATTAAAAAAAAACTTTCTACTTTTTTTTGACAGGAAATTATAATCGAATTGTTAAATAAAAATGTGATTTCAAAATATAAATCTTACAACTTATATACAGGTACAACAAACATGGCTGACTTACTTGAAGCTACATTTTATGTAACGTTCAGTAATGTACAGGTGTTTACTTACTTTTTTAATATCATAAAAAATAAAACTTTATTTTTTAAATATTTATTTATAAATATTAAATACTTTATTAAGGTTCTACGCATACTGTACTCTCAACAATATCATATAGATACGTTGAATATTGTATCTTAAGAATCTATACTCATTCGACATCATTTTTCAATTTAAATCATTTTTAGACTAATCAAATTTTAGGAAAGGAGGCTGATTTAATTTCTCATGATAATTCTAAAGTAACAGAGTTTTAAAAGAACTTTTCAAAAGAGAAACGAAAACGCATGACAAAAATAAATGTTCGTCAAACATCGTTGTGACGTAATAATGTTAATTGAATGGTATACATTGTATACAATTATTAATTAACATTATGACGTTACACTCACTATTGAAAAATTCTTTTAAAACTGCCTTGAATGTTCGCGTCCTTTGCGTAACACTATCCGCCCAAAAAGGCCGGAATTGTGGAAAGACAATTCCTAGTTTTACACCACAGTAATGAACCATCCCATACTGCACTCATATAATTCGTGATCATTTCGTCAAAAACTCAATCCATATCGTTCCGCAACCACCGTTATCACCGGATCTGGCGCCGTACGACTTCTGGCTGTTCAGCAAGCTCAAAAGACCACTCCGGGGACACCGTTTTGATACGATAGAGGAGATTCAAGCCGAATCGAAGATGGAACTGGAGGCAATCCCGGAAAGAAACTACAACCAATGTTTCGAAGATTGGAAAATCCGTTGGTATACGTGCATTGCATCGGGGGGGGGATTACTTTAAAGGGGATGAAATTGATTTGGAAGAATAAATAAAGAATTTTCAAAATAAATACAATGTCACCTGATTTTTTGGGCACAGTATAAATCAAATTTTTGTTATATTCCATTATTGTCGAAAAATGTATACCCTAAATGGCCTAAATTTACTGATTCCCGTTGATAGATCGTGTTCGTATTGCTTTAGTTGTCCCTTCACAAAACATAAAATGACTGCCATATGTAATGCAAGACTATGTTGTATAAAATATTTATTTGTATAAATCTTTACATAAATAAATAAATTTTAATGTTTAAATTTAAACTAAATCAAATGTATTTATTTATTTTTTTTTTTTTTTAGTTGAATATTTGAATAATTTCCAATCAATTTCTAAAGTATGTGCTGTGCGTTAGGGATCGAGGCAGCGGCAGGCATGTGTTGGTTTGTCGTATTCAAGTATTCAAATGAATTTTATTCCATTTTTATTGTAACTTCCTGATTTGAATATTATATTCATGTTTGTAACTTTTAAGATTTATTTATAGCTCTCTGATTTATGAACACTTCAGAGTAAAAGTTTATCAATCGTCAAGTTTACATGAAAGTAAATTATTCTTGTTTATCGAAAATTTGATGTGCATTTTTCACAAAATAGACTATTTTCATGCCCGAATGGGGTGTTATAAATTTGAACGCTGTGTGTGTCTATCTGTCTGTCTGCCTTTGACATCGTAGCGCATAGTTAGAAAGGTAATTTGATGGATAGTGTTTTTAGCTATGTTGTGAATTTTAGCCAAGTGCAAGTTTAAGGTTCCGTACAAGAAAAAAAAATGGAAAAGGCTTTAAGCATTCCGTACCCGAAAATTTGTCGAAATGCTAGATAAGTTACATCCACATTAGTTGTTTAATTCGTTAGAATTGCGTTAAAGATAATCGAGGGGTCTGACGCGAGTTCTGACGGGCTCAAAATAAACGAGTTTTTTAAAACTTGCGGCCTGAGTGACCATTTGCTTAAAATTAAACCAGTGGTTTTAAAAAGAACAGTCATCGAAAGTTAAAAGTAGTTAAAAATGCAAGAAGCGAGTAAGTAAGCCATTCCAACGACCCCACACTGATCGATCGAATTCATTTAGCTTTAGTGATTTTATTAAATTGATTTTTGATTTTAAGATGACACCTCTAATATGTTTTTATAAGTAAAATATAATTATTTAGCTGAGCTGCTTGCTTCTATGGCACAGAGCCTGACAAAATGAATTTGCTAAAATTCATTGAAACCAGTTTTTCTGGCTAGAATAGAGAATGGTAGGTATAAATTGTTGTACCAATTTTAAACTAATTTATTTATATCAAGCTGGTGTCAATACATCCATTATACACACAAACACCTACATCGATTATCAACTAACAAAAAAAAAAAATTTTTTTTGATTATAATTAACATTCCATAAATATACACTAACTGGCAAAGAAAATGAGTCAGGTATCGTTTTGCTGGGATACAACACCAAAGTGTAAAATCTATCATTTTCACATTTTCATTTTGGTCACCTAAGAAACTAAAACTTGCGCGAAAATATTTTTATAATTTATTTCACAAGTTTATGTTTTTTCAATCAAAAAAATTGGTTAAGCAAGTGAATTATCAGTTCATCAAGTTAAATATAACAGAGATAATTTTAATTTTATTTTATGCCATAATAAATGTCCCAAATAATGTACGCACATATTGGGTTGACTACTAAATCAGAAGTATGCGAAGTATTTTTTAAATCTACAGTTAAAAGTAAAAGTAGTTATACAATTAAATTCTTTAAAAAATATTTGACTTCTAAAATTAATAATTTTCAGAAAAGTATCTTCTAAATAAAAAAGTGAAAGCTACATCCTATACATTTATAATGTACGTTGATACCAAAGGAACATAGTTCCTACCATATGAAATATATATCACGGTATATTAAGTTTAGTCCCAAGTTTATAACGCTTAAAAATATTGATGCTATGAACAAAATTTTTGTATAGATTTTCAAAAAATCACCTTATTAGTCCAATTCCGGTTGTCTGACCGTCTGTCCGTCTGTGGATACCGTGCTTACGACGTAAAAAGTGAGATTGAGCTCGTAAATGGACAACATATGTCAAGATTCGTAAGACCCATTTTGTAAAACGTTAGAGAAAGAACAAAAAATTAAGTTTAAGAAATGTTCCTTATAAAAAAATAAACAACTTTTGTTTGAAACATTTTTTTTGAAAACATTACTGTTTACCCGTGTAAATTAGGAATCAAAAACTTTAGTGATCATTTTCTCCAAAACTTCTAAGAGTACGGATTTAAAAATTTGCTAGCGGCTTAAGATACGTTCGAAAATTTCGAAAACCAAAGAAAATTGTGTTGGTTCTTTATTCAACACGTTCTATACAGGGTATTTCAACAATTTACTCAGTCAATTGTTTCTTTTCACTTGTTTTTTGTATTTTATTCAATCATTTCAAAATTGAAAACATTTTTTTTGTTTTGAAATTTGGTAGCCATATATTTATGTCTGTCTGTCCGTCTGTCAATGATTGTAACCTTTTCGGAATCGTTTAACGTCAGTTGTAATTTTGAACAGTTAAATAATATAATCAATATAAGAAAGAAATGGGCATTAAATTAATGGATTTCAGATTAAAAATTCAATCAAAAACAAAAAAAAAATTACATTAAGACAGATTACCTTGATTTACAAAAAAAAAAAAAAACATATGCAAGCTAAATTATTTGAGGGTCATCCCCACTCTTTTCGTTCTGCCATTCGCTATAAATTGAATTACAAAGTAAAGTCGTGTGGGAACCACCTTTAGGTTAAAGAATCGTAACTTTCTGATAGTGAAAATCATTGTATCGATTATTCAACAAATTACAGAAATTTACTGCAAAATTAGTCAGATAAAAAGAGGACATCTGGTAGGAACTATGCTCCTTTCGGTATAAAAAATGTATTATTGAATAGCAAGGACAATGAAGGAATGGTAAAAAACTAGAATATTGATGGAGACGAGTTTTGACCTATGGTGACCTTTCGCATGAGGAGCCATGTGGACACCATAACCACAAGACCACGCCTTCGTTGAAAATTGATACTACTAAATATTTCAAGATAACAAAACTATTAAAAAAATGTGAGTCGTTTTTTTTCTCGTCAAGTATCCATCCGTTGAACGCACGATAAGGAAACCTTTTCTGCTAGTTCCAAGGAAAGTACATTTTTGAAAGAGTGTATATGTTACAAAATTTCTATTTTCGAGGTGAAAACAATAACTTTTCTACCAGGAAGCTAATAATACTATGCGATTAAAATTTAAAAAAAAAAATTGAATTAATATAATCGACACAGTTGTAATGCGAAGGGATAAATCGGTTATTAATTGCTAGAAAGATTTAATTGTAGATGGTTTATCTGTTTTGCATTGAACAGAACTTGAAAAAACCTTGCTTGAAAATAAATATAGCAAAGGATTAATCGGCAAGTTAAACATCTCATAAGTATTACGGGAAGATTTAGAAACACTAAATTTTATCAATGTTTCAAACAGATGTATCTCTGTGAAAAATCGTTGAATTTGAAAACTTGTATTTTCTAATTATGGAATCAATTGCTCTAAATTTTATATAATTTTATAAAGATTACTCGAAAAGTTCTCGTACGAGCTTTTTCGACCAAAATATTCGTTTTCTAAAAAACATTGACACTTTTGGTACGTACGAGAACTTTTCAAAGCTTATTTTCAAAAAAAATAAACAAATTTTGAGTGGTCTTCCAAATATCTTGGCCCAAGAAAGTCATACGCGAACTTTTAACAGCTTATTTTCAAGAAATACAAACAAACTTTCGAAATTTGTTGTAAAAAAACTTGTATAATGTTTCATATAAAATTTAGGGCTAACATTTCTCAGCCCTTCAACCCTCGAGAATCGAGAAGAGATGATTAAAATTTGTGTAAAATATATTTCAAAGCCATAAATTTTTAAACTCTCAAACGAGCTTGTTCGTGTTTTTAAAATTTTAAAATAACACAAATAATTTGCAGAAAATTTCGGAACAAATCTGGTTTAAAATTATTTATTTCGATATCTTCCTACCAAGTATAAGTGCGTCTGCATTATTAACTTGCATGTATGGTGACCAAAATTTGGCAAGTCTAACTTTCGACATATTCTACTTGGCCAAAGATTGAGAACTGATCTAGAATCATATTTAAACCAAAACTTTAATAATAAATCAGTAGAACAATAAAATCTAAGCTTGTACATGTAGAAAGAATTCATTTGGTCAACTGTATTTATGAGATATCAGTGAGATCATTATACGCCGGAATCTTTTCGGTCGCCACCTGTCTCCAATACAACATTGGATTGGCTTAGATTATATATGTAATTTTTTTTTTTTTATCCCAGCATTATAAATAGTGGAGTGAATGTATAAATACGTTGTTACGTGGATACACTTGATCTTCTGATGGCTCTTTGTGGCTGCTGTATCTAGGGGAGAGTGTAGTTACCTGGTTGCGCTGGAATCTATATTTAACTTTGTATGTGGTTTTTAAGGTAGATTTAAAAACTATTAGTAGCTTGTCTGTCAAGACAACTCAATCAATTTTCTCAAAATGAAGTCATCAACATTTTGAGAAAATTGTTACATAAGTTGAAACGATTTAACATTTCGACTGTTTTTACTTCGAACTTTCTCAATATAGTCACGGTTTCGTTGAAATTCGACACATACTTTCGTCAAATCCACATGTTATTATGGAGTCGTGTACAATACACGTGAGCAAAACTCTCCTCACGCGATTTTAGATTATCGAATTATCGGTTAAGGCAAGTGCTGACTGGCTTAACAATCCTGAATTTTGAGAGCACCTTCCTTCTTTTGTCTTGCTAATGTCTGTCAAGAAACTAAGAATATTTCAAAGTACAAATGGCACCCATGGTACTATACATTACCCTATCAGAGTCTGTGGAATACAGTAAAACTGGTTCTTTTATTTCACTTTTATCAATTTGTTATTAATAATGGTTATCTTTATTTAACACTTAAATGAGTTTTTTTGTTTTTTTTTCCTTCGTCTTATTTTTTCTACTTCCATATAAAAATTAAGTATAATTTGTTGTTATGTGGGACCAGTTACAAAAGTAGAACACACGTACACTGCCCATATTGGTTTTATGTACCAGAGTTTGTTTTTATTTGAAATATTAATTTTGGATTTGCAATCTGAATATTAATCATTAATTTCTGTGTACAGTTAATTACTGTGGAAACCAGAACAATTATATTTTGTTCTAAGATTTCTTTGGCAAAAAATTGTTGTACGTAGCGAAGAAAGACAAGTTAGGGTACCTCATTTAATTGTTTCTACCTCAATTATATGCAAAACCCTGCGAAGCAGAAAAATATTCGAAACTTTGTGTTAATATAAAGTATAAAAAACTATTTTTTATCAATAATTTGCTCCCAACGTAAAGGTTTTTGGTTTTGTGAGATAATATTTCATGATAAATTTCAGCATACTTTGTATTGAACAATTTCAATATTCGAAAAAAAACGGGAAATTTTTGGAACTTCCTTATCGCAAGTTATACTTTGTTTGGTGATTGGGAGATAAAACAAAAAAATGTGCAACAATTTAAAACGACCCCAAAATCCGCATATCGATAGGAACATAGTTCCAACCGGATGTCCCACGACACCTCTTATTTTTTTTGTTCTTTTTCGGTTCTAAATTCATTTCAATAATAATAATCAACAAATCTTCCCGAATTAGCGTTTATTTAAAATAAAAAAACCTTGTTCAAAAAACAGTTAAAAGAACATAAATATAATAATTATTATAGAAGCTACAACGTAACGCCCTCAGGCAAGACATCTTTTATTTTTGTTCTTTTTTTTTGTATATAAATATAAAAAAATAATGTCTTTCTGTGCTAAAAATGAAACATGATCTTCAAAACACTGGATTTTAAATAATGGATGTAATGTGATGTTTTACAATAAAAACAACAACAACAACAATAAATGAAAAACAAGAGTTCGTTTCTTCTCATCATGTATGTATTTAACTGGTTTTGATTCCTTCGTTGCAGCAGCGAAGCAGCGTCTTTGATATATTCATTCAAGAGAGAAGTTTTTACAGTAGTTAATAAGTCGTTAAGAATATGACTTTTAAAATCACCTTCAATACCTTTCAGATTCAGTTAATTTTACACACATTCTCAAATTTATACCAGAATACGTTCGAGGTACATCTACAGGGCCATAAATACTGAATATACTGAATTTGGGAATTAAATATCTTTTCGATTTAAGGGATTTCGATTGTTTGAAGGCTCTAGGAACATAAGGATCCCGAGGCGCTCTTTTTTTGAATTTATTCTTTATCGATTTTCGATGAGGCGCCAGGTTTGAAAAAAATATCAAAAGTAAAATCTAGTGATCAAAAGATTTTTTTGGTAGAAGAAAAATTTCGTTATGTTTTTGGTGCGGAATCTATCGTGTGCACCATTCATTTTTTAGTAATGCGTGTGTATAGCTTGTATACTTGTGACCTGTTGACAAAGCGTCTATTGTTTGAAACTGACAATAACCTGACGGACACTTTAAGAGTTCACTTCAGTCGTGTAAAACTTTATTTGATAGCTAAATCGAAAATGCATTTTATTTTCGATTTGTATGGTGTCATAGAGCTTAAATCAGGCATCAAAATTTGATAAGCAAACAAACCTTTTTTGAAATCCACCTCAACAAATAGCCAGATCAAAAACGATTTGATTTCGATCTTCGGTATGAAAATCCATAACTTTTTGCCATAAAGTTTATTAAAAAAACATGAACCTGTTTATTGTTATTGTAGGTAACTGCTGTTAGGTTTATGAATGTAATGGATCTTTGAAATGGATCATCTCATAGAATTATGATCCAAGATATATTATGGCAAACAAAATAAACGCTTTTTAATACTTAACTCACTTGACAGCAATAACGAATAAAAATAAAAAAATTAATAATTTTATTCATTTTATCTAAGTTTTGAAGTTTATTAGATCAATTTTTTAAATAATTTGTCAAGTAAATTTATAATTATAACTAGCTAGCAGTTATCGGCCCCGATTCGCTGAACAATTTCAACTTCTAACGACAAAGATTACCGTGTCATAGCCTGCAAAGGGTTCAAACGTATAAAAAAATACTTTCGGGCTAAATTTGTAGAAAGTTTTATTCTCTATAACTTTTATTACGAATGTTAATACGATTGAAGGCAAAAGAAACGAAATATTCACAAAAAACTGATTTACGCATGACCACGCATGGCTTTTGAGACAACATTTTAGTATCAAAATAAAGGTTTGTACAAATACTCAGCTTATTCTGTTTGATTCCGAGGTTGACCCCTTTTTTTGCAGAAAGATGATCGGGTTAATAAGCGTTGAAGAATATCCACATTAGGCTTCTTTTAAATTGGAAAATCGATAGCCAAAATAAATTTTGTGTTATGTCCACACATTACGTTCAATGTTGATATAATAACTCAAGTAATGGTTTCGAGGAAAGGTCGTTAAAACCACCATGAAAGCACGATAAATAATTAATAAATAAATATAATTTTTCCATAATATTTATTTACCTCGTATTTACATAATAATACCGTGGTGTTAGCAGTGGCAAAACTGTCTTGATATTATCTTATATATTATTACTCTAGCAAGTTTTTTTCTGTCCCAGCCTTATCTTCCTTATTCCATTATCAAATGCCATGATTCAACCTTCATTTTCAAGTTAGGTTAGAGTGGCTGTCCTGGGGTGGGACTCACTTAGACCATAGGGTCCGTTGTGATACCGTAAAAGGGTTGACCCATCCTCTGCCACTACTCCATAAACCATTTGGAGCTGTTTAAGAACAGCAGAAGGGCTTTGACGTCGACTGACTTTAGGTTGGAGAGGTCGTTAAAGAGAGACTGGCTCAAGTAAGTCCATCTCCTCATGACAAGAGCTGGGCAGTGACAGAGAAGATGAGACATTGTCTCCTCCTCGTCATCACTGTGACAGCTCCTGCAGTAGTGGTGATACACTACCCGGCCTAAGCGTTCAGCATGCTTGCCGCCCAGCCAGTGTCCTGTGATATTAGCAACAACTTTGCGAACAGAGGGCCTTGGAAGTTATGTAAGAACTACGGAACGCCTGTGATTGTACTCAGACCATATCTGTCTTGTAGTACATGGCAATAAACTTTTTCATGACGTTGCCAGCTCTCATACAATACCAAATAGATACAAATATGTCTGTCTATCTGTTTGTTTGTTTGTCCGTTCGTCCGTCTGTCTGTCTGTCTGTCTGTCCAGGCATAAAATGAACACAAGCAAGCAACAAATAAAATAAATGGATTATAATTATTTAACAAATAATAGAAAACAATAAAATATACATTATTGTTGTAAATTATATAATAATGTTGTTTGTTGGTTGAACTTATAGCTCTCTACCGAAGCTAGCTACTAGCTCTCTGTATTGTTGTGTTGTATAGAGTTTATTTTATATACATATACAGGGGCGGAACTGGGAGGTGATGCAATTTTATTTTAACTTTAAAAAATTAATATTTATTTGTTATTTGTTATTTATACTTTACACCGAGAATATATTGAGAATGAGGGGAGGTCTAAATTCTTAAAAAACAATTTAATTATGTTTCTGTTTACAGGCGTTATTACTTCTGTTTATTGGGTGTCTCAAAATTAACGATCAAGAAGTAATTTTAGTCTTAACAACCTGGCGAGGTACAATAAAGTCAATATTACCTGGATCCCCGGACACTCTGGTTGGAACGGTAATGAGAGAGCAGACAAGCTAGCCAAACTGGGAACTACCATGGCTCCCACTCAAGAAAAGCTTGCGAGGATGCCATACCAAGAAGGTCTTAACAGATTAGGAGATAATCTGAATAAGCAAAAATTAAAGGCATGGACCAGCTGCGAGGTAGGACGTATCGCCAAAAGCCTGTTGGGTGAAGCAAACTCGCTCGGTAACAGAGCCGAGTAGATCTTGAAACTAACCAGAGCTGATATTAGAGTCATCGTAGAGTTACTCACAGGGCATGATAACCTGAACAAGTTCCAACATCAGATTGGAAAAAGACAATCTCCCGCGTGTGATAGATGCGGAGAAAATTCAGAAGAAACATCGATCCACTTTATCTGTTACTTCCCGGAGCTCAACTTATAACACCCCATTTTTTTTTTCGGGGGTTAGAAATAAAAATGTTTAAAAGTAATAAATAACTATGGATACGTCTCTGTATCCTGTGGGTATTAATATGCAATTAAACAAGACCTTGTTTTCTGCACGTTTTGTTAGAGCATTAAATTATCAGGTGTTTCTGGTATCCTAGAAAATTAATACCACGATACTTAGAATTATGATTTGCTTATTAAAGCTGTACCTAGATATCGAACGAAGTATACTTCAACCTTCAATAAATTGAATCAACATATTTTTTAAAAAAATTTTTCATTAAAAAGTTTTTCTTTCTGAGACCTTCAACAAATTTTGTTAGTTGTCACAGAAAAAGGAAATTGGAGGGGTAAGCAAATTGATAAACCATTCTTGAACCAGAAAGGTAACAAATTTCTTACTAACTCATGACAGTCAGCCATGGGGACTATCGTTGGAAGTGAAAATTTAAAACTTTGGAATAACTGTGTTCCTTTTTTTTTTAAATTTTAATAATTAATAAAAAGCAACAACACTCTGTACGAGATGCAGTGTTTCAACGTGGTTTGTATGTCACGCCATATTCATGTCGCTTTAAAGAAGATGAATTCGAAGTTTTCAATTCTAAACTCATGTAGTTTATTAACTTTCCAGTGATTTTCGAATAATTTTCAATAAACGATATTTCAAAATGACAAAGAGGTGATATATTAGTTATTACAATTATTTTGGATAAATATTTCAAGTAATATTCAACGTAAATTTTAATTTCCTGTCGTTGTAAATAACTTTAACCAAATATGAATACTATTTGATTTGGAAAATGTATTTTAATCAAATTTAATTTCTTAGAATTCAATATTGAAAATGTCATCTTTGGCAAACCTATGATTTATTGCCAATAATCTAGCGAATGATAAGTGACTTTGGCATAAGGAACTTACAGGGTGGACTTTTTAAATATATTGTGGCTAAAAACTCGTTTTGTAGTGTAAAAAATCAAGAAAATAACTTCAATAAAAGTTTCAGAGTTTGATGGACTACTGGGCATCATGTTCTGACATCTATACTCATATTAGATTGTAAAATGTTAGAGTTAAATTAGAAAGTTGGGTATGGGGTATGGGTATGGAGGTTAGCGGGCCATGCTCGAGAATCGCGCCTCGAAGCAATGGTTCAGAGCACCTAGCCAAACAGACCCTTGTACTCTATCCCCGCTACGCTTTTCAGTGGCTATTATAACCAACTGATGTACTGAAACCCAGGATCTGCCTAGCGCTGAGTTTCCTAAGTTCTTCTGGTTCGACTATGGCCGGATCAAACCATTTCCTTCGCTGCTGTATGAGCGCCGGGCAGTAACAGAGTGGATCGAAGTGGATCGATGTTTCTTCTGAATTTTCTCCACATCTGTCACACGCGGGAGAATGTCTATTTTAAATCTGATGTTGGAACTTGTTCAGGTTATCATGCCCTGTGAGTAACTCTACGATGACTCTAATATCAGCTCTGTTTAGTTTCAAGATCTCCTCGGCTCTGTTACCGAGCGAGTTTCCTTCAACCAACAGGCTTTTGGCGTTTCACCCTCCCTCGTAACTGGTCCATGCCTTTAATTGTTGGTTTTTTCAGATTATCTCCTAATCTGTTAAGACCTTCTTAAAGTAGAAAGTTGATCCACATAAAAAGTTTTTCAAAAATCGTTAGCTTTCCCAGGAAACGTGACTACAAAAAAGAAAACACGCTAACTATACAGAAAAATGTTTTCCACACAAGTTATCAGGGACAATCAAAGTCCTTTGTCTATTTGAATAATTTTTAAGCCCAGTCCAAACTAGAATTTTAGGTTATAGTCCTGGACAAAACCGAATGTCCTCTGTAGCATTTTTCTGTAGCTAGTGCTTCGATTCAATACAATAATGACATATTTTTAAATCGCATTTCATCCGAAATCTAACGGTTTTCGAAAAAAATGTTTTAGATAGAAATTGTTAGTTTATTATGAGGATCAAAGTGCTATTTTATCTCTTATCGGTCAAGACCTAAATTGACTATTAAAGCAACCCATCAAACTCTGCAACTTTTGACTAAATTATATTTTACTACAGAATTAACTTTTTGCCATAATAGATTAAAATGGACCACTCTGTATATTTCATATATACAGGGTGTAAAAATAAGTTATCTATAATAACTAATGATTCAAAGTGTTTTTTTCAATAAAGCCGCTTTCGTGACTATAAACATTTTTTTAAAATTAATAACAAATATATCCAAAAGTTCACTAAATGGTTCCTAATTTGTGACAGGTCACAAAACATATGAAATGTTTAACTGATTTATTGATTTTTCAAAAAAAGATAGATTTACTTTTAAAAAGTTTAATTAAGATATGTTTAAATATTTATTTAACTGATAATAATTCATCAACTAAGACCATTTATTATGTTTTAGGCATCTTTAGACCAAAATAAATAAAGAAAATAAGAAGAAGTTAAAAAAAAAATGTTGAATTTAATTTTGTAAAGAATTTAAATATTACGTTTTATTTTAAAAACGTAAACTGAGCGACTCATTCTTACAAAGACAAAATATTTATAGTGTTTATACCTTGTTCAATGAACTATCGAAAGTAGCTAGAATTAACTGTGATAAATAGAATAAAATCCGATATTTACTCCGAAAAGTAGATTGGAAATACTTTCATGATGTCGCACATCAATTTTCAGTAATTTAGGTAATTTTGACCCAAATAATCGGGTTAATTTGATGATATAGGTAATATTTTCGGAGAAAAACGATATATCGAATCAATTTTTTAAGTTATCTCGAAAATTACTCCTACAAATGTCAAACCAACCCAATTTTTGAACTTTTTGGGTCAAAATTATCTTACAACATGGGTTTTTTTCAAACAGGAATCGGAAATAAAACAAAAATTTTATCTCAGTTTTTATGAAAATTTTGACCCAAAAAAGTAATTGGAGGGATTCCAATAATTGATATTAACCCATTTTTTAGGCTAGGCCTGTCCCAAAAAGTAATATTCTCTCTCAATGAACGAAGTATAGTAAATATTATTTTATCTTGTAACTAAATGCAGTAGTTTCTTGTGAGTTTCAATCAAAAAAGATTTACTACATTTCATTTACAAATGTTTTACTGTCCATAGCCGTCCGTGTGGTACTCAATTTGTTAAAATTTTGGGTGGTCAAAGTCTCAATTGCATTTTTTGATTTTTTTATTAAATTTTAAGTTAATTTATTTTCGAGTTCCCAAAATATATGAACATAGTTTCTGAGAAAAACTATTT
The DNA here is from genome assembly GCF_905475395.1 of Chrysoperla carnea. Classification (NCBI taxonomy): domain Eukaryota; kingdom Metazoa; phylum Arthropoda; class Insecta; order Neuroptera; family Chrysopidae; genus Chrysoperla; species Chrysoperla carnea. The sequence continues at coordinate 1,421,463 of NC_058338.1, read as the reverse complement.
TTATTTGCAGTTCATTAGAAATACTAAATCCTTCAGTGCTTGCGTATGAGCATTTAGCTCACGTTTGATTTAAAACATAAATAACTTTTAGTTTTAAAATGGGTTGAAACTTTTTCTATCTTTATACAATTTTATACCATGAGCAAAGAAAAACCTTTAAAAAGTTAATATTTTTTAATACTCTTCTAAAAATTCTTAATACTCTATAAATGTGGATAAAGTATGAAAAACCATTTTCCAACAGATAAAATTATCTTATATTTTTCCCTTATTTTGTTTAAGGTGCATTTTCTTCTTCTTGTATGTCTCAAGAAGTACAAAAAGGATGGATGTATGCGAGAGGGGAGGGGGTGTATGTGCTAGTATAATACTTTTTGAGCAAACAAAATTATAAAATCCGACCCCCATATTTTATAATTTTCTATGATGTTCAAATTATTATTGATCGATCAAATTGAATTGAGCACTTAATCATCATTAATCTAACACATGTCCATAATCTGACCTTATTTCACACGATGACTGGTCGTTTCTAAACAATCAACCAAAATTTTGTATGACCGATGATATTCCGAAGCAATTTCTTCCGGCAAAACTTTAGAAACGATTTGACGATTGGAAAATCATGAACAATAAGTGTATTTAACATTAATAGAATCCAAAAATATCTTGTAAATAAAAATGTAAGCGCTCCATTGATAACATACGAAGGTATGAAAGAAACATAGTTCCAACCAGGTTCCCCCCCACATCTTTCACCTTTTTTGGATTGCATAATACTTACCGAAATGCAATCGGAGGAACTATTCACCTCTTTTATACCATTTTTAAAGAATGTGCAAGTTGGTAGGACTTGTGATGGATTTTAAGAAAACAAGATATGAAGTGAAGGACTAAATGAAAGTACAGGTGGTCTATTCATTTTGATCAGACAATAAATTTAAATTCCCAAAGGAAAAACTTTCTTATCATATCATTGTAATACAAATATTGTTTAAAATATTGTCTTGATTAATCCATACATTTTTAAAACATTGTAACAGATAGCTGGCTGGATGCTACGAACTTATTATGCTACGAACGATGGTCGTAGAGCACGTAGGCATCCGACAAACGGATATACAAAGAAAACTCTCTCGCGTAGTATAATTTTCAAAATATTTTTTCTTTGTATAGAATGGTTTATTTAATGTTTTAATTTTGTTTAAAAAGACAAACTTTTATTTTTGGGTGGATTACAATAATTTCTCTTAAAACTCTTATGAATTAATAATACATTTCTTTTTTATATACAAAAAAAAACTTTTCAATTTTTAGTGAATTTTCTTTTAGAAAATGTTTGCTATTGGATTTGTACAGCCATGAATAATGTGAGTATAAAATAAAGCGTTAATTTTAATTTTTTGAAATTTGTTGTCGATAGAAAAATTTAAACCCGTCAGCATTGACGTCAATTGTTTGGTAATCTTTAGTCGCATGATGAAAAATTTTCTCATGGGTTCCGTAAATGAGTCAAATTTTACTGAATGATGTTTGAGTGTGAAAATATTCGAGCAGACTCGACAGGTCTATAGACAAATAGGCCCGTAATCTTCCGAAGATAATTTCTGAAGTTAAAAAAGAAATACGCTAGATTTTCGAAGAAAGACAAAAGATATTTTATTTTATCGTAGAAAATTAACTTAGACTACGCAGTTCCTGCGCAAGGTATTTTTGTTTGTTTGTTTTAGTAAGTTGTGCGATAATTTTTCGTGTGTGTATAAAACAAATAATAATTTTTTTCTCATTTTAAAACGTGTATAAAGCCTTGTTTTTTGTGCTTACGATGATACTTCTTACTTCCATGTACAAAACAAAGATTGTTTCTATATGACAATGGCTTGCACTAGATTTCGAACCATTCAAACGTGTTCGAACAAATCGTTGAAGCAGGTTCTTCAAAGATATTTCAAAAGAATGACCAGAATTGACGGTTTTGTATCTTTTGTTGATCGCACAGGCGTTTTTTGTAGAAAAATCGTTATTTTTGAAGTATCAGGTGAAGTATTCGGATTAGACAAAAAATATTTTTGAAGGAATTCAAACCCGACCAATTTGTCGGGTCCAATCTCCAAAAAGCAGAGAATATAATCTCAGAATTTTTATTTTTTTTATAATGGACTCATATATTAAGTCTCGAATTAATAAAAAGGATAAATTTAAATAATTTAAAAGAATTAGAATAATTTTTTTTCTTCAAAATATTAATGATTGTGTGTCTATCCGATATAAATAAAAAATGTCTGACATTAAAAAGATTTTTAATTTTTGATAGGCATCTACAAAATTTTAATAACTAAGGGTAAAACATTATTCATCAACATATATATTTTATTTAATTAATATATTTAAAAAAACTTAGGGCCATGAGAATCAGGATCCAACCAAGTTTAAAATATCAATTCGTTACCAATCGTAAAAACTAATCAAGCGATTTCTTAGAATTTCAAAAGAAGAAGATGTATCAATTAAATTGTTTTTATTAAAGTTACCATCAAAATTATATGCTTACCATATATACCCATAACGTTTAATTGGCGTTAAAATTTACAAAAAAAATCTGCAGGGTATCAAATATCCAATTATTTGCATAATTTTTTTGACAATTTTAACGTAAATTTATGGCCGGAGATGGAGAATAATTTGTTGTATCTATACCATTATCAACTTCACAAATTGTACAATTTGTTTTGACCATGGGTCAAAATGGCATTTCGTTTTGACCTAAATGACATTTCAAGTGAAATTTTGTTTATCAACTAACTTCATGATTGGGTTAAATCGCAATTTTTCAAATTAAACATCTTCCAGAATAGATTTCCGATTCAATTTTTGGGTTAAGGGGGTATTGTTTGGCTATTATTAAATTTCTTGTTTTCGGTTGAATTTTATGTTGAAATACAAAATTTACAATCCTTTTAATTCCGGAAAAAAAGTAAAAACTTTAACTGGTTTATTGAAACACTAAGTTAAATTTTTTGCCCATTTTCAAATGATTTTTCATATTCGATGCTCAATTTTACAAAAAACAAGACTAGATGTATGTTTTTGATATAATTATAAAAATAAAAAGTTTTGCTTTGAACCGATTAAAAACTTAATGTTCACAAACTGTTTACATATAAACACATCATAGATGTGAAGACAAAACTTAGATTACAATCATTAAACCAACTTTTTCTTCCATTTTTCTACAGTATCTACCTTATACTATTTAGTATGTAATTTAAGAAAATTGCCCGAAATCGGGGATTGAATTTTATTTCCAATTTAAATACAAATAATTATATTTAACAATTTCGACCCGAGAACTACAAAAATTAGAGTTTCTGGCATATTGGATAAAAACACACTTGACAGATAAATGTGATAGAAATATGTTGAAACAAAGTTAAAGAATATTTAATTTAACGCGGGAGCAAATAGGTAAAAGATTACCGATAAAAATTACCGAACGATAGACGCGAGTGCTGGTGAGTGAGTTCATTGGTAATATTTTTTTTTTGGTTAAAATGTTTTCCATTTAACAGAGTAACATCTTATTGATCAACCCTGTTTAAAAAGCAGTATATAAAGCTCAGATCGTTTCGAGACTGACCCTCATAAAAAGAATACACATTTTCGCCTTTCTTGAAGCAACAAGTCAGCAATCTAATATAATCACATCTATGTATATACATACATATATCTGATAGATAGATAGCTATCATCAACATGATGATACGTTTCATATTTAATTAGATTTGAATGAGATGTTGATATCAAATATAAAAAAACACAAGCGCATATGGTCTGCTTTGGCAGTAATGTATATACATACATACGTATGTAATGTAATGTTCGTACAAATGTATGTTTTTGATACGTATATACATATAAATATTTTTGTTGATTATATAAAATTGCAATTTAATTATAATTTTTATTTAATGGATATATCAATTAATTTTTATACATTTATTTAATTATCAACAATCTATAAATGTGTATATCATCATATATACAGGTGGATGCATAAATAGATATACAGTTTATTACATTTTTACACTTATTTTCTTGTAGAATAGTTCATTTTTTGTTCTCTTTTGCACAATACAAAGATCGTACAGAACAAGTCAAGTTTTATAAAAAAGGGAAATGAACAGGATCGGACAGGATGCGTTTATATCCTGGTATTCACCCAGCAGTCTATAGGAAAACCATAAAAAACCCATAGGCAGGAGGAAGATTTAAAAATCATAACAAAATTAAGAACTGTGCATAAAAATGAAAAATTTTTTTTGGGAAAAAAACATTGACTTTGATAGTTAATTTTTTTTAAGCTGTCCAGAGAATCGATAGGAATTTTTCATAAAAGATGTATAAAAGAATGATTAATTGATAAATAAAATTTCTTTTGAATCATTTTCATTTTTTACAGCTTTTTGTTGTTGATAAATTTGGAATTTTTCGTGCAAAACAATTTTTAATCGCATATCCTTAGAATGATTGAAACAATACAATTTTCGGAAGTTATTTTTATGGTCCAAATTTTTTGACACACCCTGTAGTTCGTACATATATGGATTAATTTATATTGATTGTAATTTTGGTTACCCAAACCCAATCATCATATGGATCGAATCCATTTATAATTACGTTTACTGTTTAACGTTAACTTTTTTTATTTAAATTATCAAAAAAAACTGGTTTTAAAAAACTATTAAAATTCATCATTAACAAACTGATTCTTTTGGATTATTTAATAATATAAAAAATATAATAACGTTCCTTTTTTGATTTTGTTTACAAATTAAAATTCGACCCTTTTTTTGTGGCTTTAATGGCTTATTAAAAAAGACACTTTAATGATCAATATTGTACGTTTTAAACTTAATTTTTGTTTCCTTTACAGCAGAGAAATAAATAATTAAATACATTTTAACTAATTTCACCATATTTATATTGCAAGTTTTTTTTTTAATTTACTGAGTCTGACTTATATTAAACTAACGAAAGTACACAAATAGGCATGAAAATTTCCGAAGCAATATTTTTCTTTACTCTCGGGATAAGAGAAATTGTTTTAAAATATGAAGGATTTGAAAAAAACTATAGATTGAAATAAGTTGAAAAATTTATTCAATTAAATCTTTTAATTGATACTAATATTTACTTAATTTTATTAACTTATTAGTAAACAAAAATAACTTTTAAATTACTTACCTAAAAAAATAATATTACTGCAATCATTCACTATTAAAATTAAAAACACACTTATATTTATACAGTTAAGTTAGTTAGTTGTAAATAATATAAATTTTCAAAGCAAATAAATGACAACACTTAGATATAACATAGCCATTAGATACTTACTTGTAAAATATTTTTAATTGAACAACAAAAACAAATTACGTAACAAAAAATATCAAAAATTCCAAATTTTACAAGTTTTTAATAAAAAAATCGTAAACACAGGTAAAAATGTTTTAAGTTGTATGAAATAAAATTATTGGAGATTATTTAAATTAAATCAATTATTTTATAACATTAAAATGATAATAACTAATTGTGTTAACTGTTTAAATACCATGAATATGATGAATATACAACAAACTAACTTAACTGTGTATAAATATAAGTGTGTTTTTAATTATAATAGTGAATGATTGCAGTAATAATATTTTTAAGGTATGTAATTTATAATTATTTTCTAAAAGTTATTTTTGTTTATTAATAAGTTATTAAAATTAAGTAAATATTAGTATTAATTGTAAGATTTAATTGAATAAATACCTTAACTTTTTTTTCTATAAACGGTATGTTAATTTAATTAATCTATTACTTAACATTTATTTACATATATTTGTATTAAAATAAATTTTCTTTTCAATAAATTTTCTAAGGTTCTTCATTAAAAATCGATCTGAGATATCGTTTTTCTCCGAAACTATTACTTCAATCATCAAATGTAGGTGATTTTTGAATTTTTTGGGTCGAAATTACCTTATAAACTGAGTTTTATCAAATTTCGAAACAAGAAATTAAAAAAATCGCAAAAATCGAAAAAAATTTCCTTTTTTGGATTCGGGTAAAACTCTTAATAAAAACTCTTAAATTTATCTGATAATTTCGATCTAAAAAATTCAAAAATCGGGTTTAATTACCATTTGGATGAGTAGTTTTCGATAAAGCATAAAAAATCGATCTGACATATCGATGTTCTCCAAAACTACTAATTCAATCGTCAAATCGGAATAATTTCATCAAATCGGAAACGAAAACTTTTGATCGAATTATTTCACTCAGTTTAAAAGGTAATTTTGACCTAAAAAAATTCAAAAATCGCGTTCATTTTAGGATTGAGCTCATGTAAAAACCACCTTTTATGCTTTCATTAGCAACACGAGGTAAAAAAAATGAAATAAAAATAAAAATAAAATTTCTTGAGTTTCGAACAGAACAAATGACTCGAAGCGTTTTTTCTAGTTATCATAAAACAAATGACTACTAAACTATATAAAAACAAATGAAGAAAGAAGCTATTTTGAAGTTCAATATTTAATAATAATTTATAATATTATTTACTTAATTTAATGTTCTCTAATAATAATAATTTTAAGTTGGAATTCTTCATATTGTATCGGTAAGTCAGTGTGTATATAATTAGCGGCCGACATGTAACAGCGGCACCCACAAAATAATAAAATTAGAGGTCAAATAAAAATAAAAAAAACACTATCAATACCAAGACCAAGAAGGTACCTTCAATCTAATATTTATTAATCGAAAAATCATTCTACTACTGTTCAGATTAGATTAGATTGGAAATATTGATCATGGTACAAAGTGTGTAATTATACTCTGTATATATGAAATATACAAGGTATATTAAGTTTCGTCCCAAGTTTGTAACGCTTAAAAATATATGATGCTACGAAAAAACTTTTGGTATAGGTGTTCATTAAATCACCTAATTAGTCCATTTCCGGTTGTCTGTCCGTCCGTCCGTCTGTGGACACGATAACTCAAAAACGAAAAAAGATATCGAACTGAAATTTTTACAGCGTTCTCAGGACGTAAAAAGTGAGGTCGAGTTCGAAAATGAGCATCATAGGTCAATTGGGTCTTGGGTCCGTAGGATCCATTTTGTAAACCGTTAGAGATAGAACAAAAGTTCTTTCGAGGATTCATATCGAATTACGACTGCCACTACATTTAATGACCCCCAAAATGCGATTTATTTTGCGTCAAAATAAACCGCAAAAATACAAATGTGACACATTCGAGAGTGTTTTTAAACTTTGAATATCTTTCTCTGTGCAGGATTAATGATTTTAAATTGTATCGTGACTGACACTATCGTCACTTTGAATTGCAAACTACTTGTATTTTGAAATGTATTTTAAAAAAAAGCTTGAATTTTAACGTTGTTAGGTACTTAAGGTACTGAAAGATAAAAGTACTACAGCGTTGGTACCATATTAAAGTATTTTTATCATTACTCACAGTAATTTTTGTGTTCCATTCATGGAACACTTTTTCACAGAATCACTGTAAGTTTTTGCATAGAAAATGGAAATATGTTTTCGATCAATTATCTTTCTATTAGAACAATTTTTTGGTTAAACCAGCCAGATAGGTTCGAGTACCTACACTGTACTTTTTTGAAGAAGTTTGTATGTCCTGAAAACAGGCTATTTCTTTTCCATTTTTACAATTAATAATTTTATCGTCAATATCGATGCATATTTTTGACTATAACATTAACATGTTAACATTAATGCCAGTTGTTAAATACACAATGTGTACTTAAAAAAAACATTGCTTGGGTAATGGTTGCTATATTACATTTGTAGAATTTTATTTAAACAATAATATCATTTATTTAATAATTTATACATTAATATAAAAAATAATAATACAAGCAACTATTATAACTGATTGTTATCTGTACAACAGATCGATAGAACGAACTATAACTTGTATTTGTATCTGTATCGATAGATAGTAATTCTATTTAGTGATTTATTAATATCAAATATAAAAATTATATACCTATCAATGATATCAATAATATACATATATACAATGTACTACACACTTTATATAGTATGTTTAATTCAAATATATACGCAAGAATAGTTAGATATTTAACTCAGTTAGTTGTTCTTTTCATTTATAAAATAAAATATTATTTTAAATAAATGACCTTCAAATTTTTATTTCAATAAAAATGATATTTTTGTTCATAAAAATAATTTTTCTATCAAAATAATTGAACTAGTTAAAACAAATCTTGTATTATTTAAATAATATTTGATCAAATAAATAAAATTTTTTACCTTACATGTGCAGCCACTACTATTCAAACGAACAAATATTCAACTATTTATGAATACGATATTAACATATTAAATATAGGTAAGTATTAGTTAAAAGTACTAATTGTATAAATACCATATTTTTATAAATATATGAACTAGTTATTTAATACTTTTTTTTTTAAATAAATGTGTGCTATCGTAGGAACTTAACCAATGGTTCCACTACCTTATTCCAATTACAAATACAATTAAAATATATATACAATTTTAAAAGATACAACCCGTTCGTATAGTACTGAATTGATTTAAACTGTATTATAAACTATATCACAGAGTTTAGTTTAGTTTAGTTTAGTTGACTACAATATTATAATATTTATTTGTAGGTAATACCATCATTCATTCATGTATTGTATTGTATTGTATTGATTATTTATTGATTAGCTAGTATTATAGTCTAGGTAAATTATAGATAATAATGATTTTAATAAAAATACAAAAAAAAAAAATAAATAAATAAATGTGAGTTTAATTTAAAGGAAACCATACAGTTCCATTGTTTTATTAGTTGTTTAAAAAAACTTTTTATGGATATTTAAATAATTTAACATAATTATTGTACGAATTATTAGCTCAGTCAGTAAAAAATGTGCTTACGGTAAAACAATTCGGATTCTAGAGCATTGTACTTCTAAGCGAATGAACCGATTTTGAATTTGTTTGTCTGTTTGATAGGTAATTTGATCGAGTGATCGAGTGCTATTACCTATGTTTTAAGAAAATCGGCTCATTCATCTAGATATACAGATACATAGCTCGTAAACAGATAAAACAAGTCTCAGTCGGTTCAATCATTTAGGGCCTATAATTCCACGGACAAACACAGATAAACATACAAATTAAACTAAGAATACCTCTCTGTTTAGCCGGGGGTAAAATTGGAGCTCTAAATTCAGATATTAAACCTTAACGTATTCGTAAATACGTATAAAAATTTTGGGGTTAAAATTAAAAGTACGGTGTTCTTGACACAGCGAACTAATTCAAGGATTATCATGGCTATGTAATCGTTGCATGGTCGAAACAAAATTTTTAACACTTGCAGAAGCAAGTTTTTGTTTTCTTGACTGCCGCATTGATAAAAAAAACTTTTTGCGTTTCTACGAATTTATCTGATAATACTTTGAAACTAAAACATACTTACTTCTATCAAGAAATATTTCGAAAAAAATCTGTAAAAATTCCGTACCTGCAACAAAAAGAAAATAATTATTAAATATTTGGTAACTTTAGAAAATAGGAGATCGTATTAAATTTTTTTTATCACTTCACGAATAGAAAACTAAATCTGGTAAAATATTTACTGGTATGCAATATATGAACGTTTAAAATTCCTAATTACGGGGTAATCCTAATGTCGAATTGGCCATATTACCCATAAAAATGTAAAACTAGACTTGATTCTATTTTCTAGTTTACCGAAAATAATGCAAAACACATCACATTCAACACTTTTTATACAGGGTTTTTCAATAATTAACTCAGTCAATTGTTTATTTTCACTTATATCTCTGATAATTTCGTTTATTCACTATCAGTTGGAGAGATTACACTTCGCAATTTACCTTTAATAAATCGTACATAAAATCGACTGATCCTGGTCTAAATTGTATAAAAATTTACGAAGTTCAAGGTACACACAAATGAATATACATTTTTATTTATACAACATATTATTTCCTTCAAAGTTTTTGCTAAGCTAGCCTAGCTCTAAGCTGCCTCATAAGCTATATCATATACATTAGATACTATACTATACTATATACTATATAGCTTCTTTTATAAGTTATGTAAGTACATATAGTTATAGTTAGTTAATATATTGGTTATTTCCTGTTTTAAAGCTATTAAATCGCTACAAAAGAATTTATTATAAAATAATAAATAGTTTAAACTTATATCGATTATATTTTTTTTATTCAGAACAAAAACTTAATAATTTATAAATACTATGAATAAAGAAATATATTTTCTAAGTTAAATCTAAAGTTTGAAAATTAAAACCAAAATACATTTGTCCGCCTTGCCAAATATATGCCTAATGTATATGATATTCGCACGATTAGTTGCGTACAACACTTAATTTACCAAGAAACGTAGTGTAGGTTTTAATGGGTTAGTTTTTATAAGAACAAAAGTAGCCAAATAGAGTTTTTTTGTAATAATTTTGCATTTAGAGACGCCTTCCACAATGATAAAACACATCCTCTATTTAAGTAGTGTTTTATTGGTTTCATTCAAAATGTTATTGAACTGTGATTCGCTAAAGATATATTAATTTGTTTTGTTAATTATCTCGCAAAGTACACATCCAAAAGTGGAAAATAACTTTTTCCTTAGTCTTTATGAACTTATTCTGCAGGATAACGATCTGCAGTCAATAACAGAACGCCCTGTATATGTAATTTTTTTATGTAATAAGTTAAAAAAGTCGTTGATCTGTCCCCGTACGGTTCATATCCGCGCAACATGGTTTCTTTTGAATACATTTTGTTTATATAATTTATTTAAAAGCGATGTAATATTAGTTTTTGTCTATTTGTATTTTCATTTAAATATAAAAATGTTATTTCACTTTAATTTCTCATTTTAAATTGAACAACAGAAGAACACACAAGAACTGAAGAACTCACTACAAAATATTTTCTATTTTTGTTTTTTAATGCTTATCTACACAAATGCTGCTGATCCTGTAACATTTACAATGAAAAAGTAAGCGTAAAGCGTAATGTTTTTAAATAAAAGATATGCATGCTGTTTTTATTTTTTTAAGCGAATTGCCAAAGGAAATAGTGCTATTGGATTGGATTAAATCGAAATGTATATATATATATATCTATACGTTTATGTCATGTAAACTCTCTAAAAATTTGGTATCAAGAAGGGTTTTGATATTTCAATGGTCAAATTCGTTAAAATAAAAAATACTTTTGAATTTTTTGATCAGTTTTAAGCAAAAAATATTATTGTGATTTTTTCTCGAAATGCTTAGTTTCGAAATAAAAATTTTGGAAAAATTAAAAATGGAACCATTTGATTTTAAGAAAAATATGTTTTTTTTTCTCAATCTCTGTTGGAATTCTCTTAGCTAACGCAGCTCCTGCGATACGAATTTTTGCTGTTTTTATTTGAAGCTAATAGTTTTTTTATTAATTCAACAGTGCAGTACAGAAACATAAGCTAACAGTGTGCTAGAAGCTACAAAACAAAAACAGTAAGATATATTTTAATTATAGAATGTGTCTTCAACAGAAATATCCAGAATTATTCTACATCACTAAAAATATGTTACAATTTTTATTATAATAGTGTAGATTTACACTGTTCAAAAAAAATAAAAACAAAAAATTGTAAATACACTGAATGGCAAACTTATGCATTCGTCGGGATCATTATGCATGGTGGAGTATTTTTTGCTGTAGTTAGATAAACATTTCATCACTTGCTCTGACGGATGCATGTTATTATTGTTCTTGTTCTGAATTTACCGTGTCATTCAATTTACATTTACTGTGTTTATAACTGCAATTAAGTAAGGATTTTTCCTTATATTGAAGATGAAGGTTTGTGATTTCCTTATTAGTAATTTATGTCAATATTTTTAATATTATAATTCATATTTGCTGTTAAAAATGCTAACTTTTTTTTTCAGTAAATTTATCGAACTCAAAGCTTTTTGTTTATGTGTCCCTTTTAACATGGTAAAATTTTTTTGTAACAGGGCACAGTTTAAGTATTCTGTAACATGATTACAAAATAAGGATAGAGATTAAGATAGCTTCAAGTCAAAAGCCAAAAAAAAGAAGGAGGCAACCCCAAAGTATTACCCCAAGCAACCCTCAGTCTCATGATTTGAATACTACAATAGAATAAGAATATTTGTGTACCATTTTAGTGACCGTTCAGTATCTATTTTATAATTCATTTGCAAACATAAAATTTATTTTCTAATATAAATTTTAAAAGAGAATTATTTATAATATTGTATTATTACGTCATTAGTCTGTTCTCTCTACAACAGTACAATAGTTACAACAATTAATTACACAATTATTATATACGGGACTCAACTATAATTTTAACTGTGGATGGATGTAGCATTCTGCAGTTTTGTTAGAAATTAAGGTGGTTGGTGCATGCAGTATAAAAGAGTTAAAAATTAATGAAAAATGTTTTGAGATGGGTGTTTTTGTAAAATGATTATAAAAGATATGACCCGTAAGATAAAGGTAGAATTGGTTCCAATCAAAAGCTATCCACGGCGAAAGAGAGTATTTCTTAGTTTCGTTTTTCGAGATCGTTTCATAGAACCACTAGTTGAAGCTATAGTTTTTGGATAACATGGAGATTAAAATGTGGTTCTAATTTGTAACCTCACATATAAACAGTGATGTTTACGAATAAATTAACCCGAAGAACCAGATCCAGTCTGATTTTAGAACATGTCCCCCCCATCAAACTCTACAAATTTTGTTCAAGTCAACTACAAAGCGACCTATTATAGCCAAAATATATTAAAATTGTCCACTTTATATAATCCCTAAAAAGTTTTTTTTTATAATCTACCCTTTCCAGTCACAAAAAAAACATTAATTTTTAACAAGTAAAAATTTGTTTTTTTATTCCTGCACAAAATACGGTCACTTTCAATACATCAACTGGCAAACATATACGAAGCAGAAAATGTCAATCATTCTCACCGAAGCTTAATAGTGAGAAAATGTTAGGAAACCCAGAATAGTGGTTTTCAATATTGACCTAAAATGTTGTCACTTAATGATTTTACAGATTGTCCTTTTCTAAAAAGAAAGCTACCTTTTACGAAAATTCAATTAGAACAAGTGAAAACAAACAATTGACTAAGTTAACTGTTGAAAAACCCTGTATAGAAAGTTTTTCATGTTAGTGCTTGCATTATTCTTTATAAATTAGACGAATCTAAAAAGTCTTTACACAATTGTCGCCATTTACTTGGATTTCGAAAATTTTCAATTCCCTTTCTTTTAATAGTTTTAGTGAATATGGACACCAAAATTTGGTCTAGGATAAAATGTTTCAAACAAAAGTTGTTTATGATTTTATAAGGAACATTTTTTATCCTTAAATTTTTGTTCTATCTCTTACGGATTACAAGATGGGTCCTACAGACACTAGATCCTATGTCTATTTTCCTTTATCGAGTTATCGTGTCGACGGACGGACGGATAGATAACCGGAAATGGACTAATTAGGTGATTTTAATAACATTTATACCAAAATTTTGTTCGTGTCATCAATATTTTCAAGCGTTTTAAACTTGGGACTAAAATTAATATACTTTGATATATATTTCATATTTACAGAGTATAAAAATATATATATTTAAGTTTTCCATAGAAAGATATATTTTAAGACCGTTATAGAATGAAATAAAAGAAGCCATCCTGTACAGGTAGAAAAAAGAACTGTTTGACAAGGGACAAACATTTTCTATATGTGACGTATGACGCATTCTTCTCGATACACATTCGAGAAGGAGTTTTAAAAGCGATTAATAATTTAAAATTTGTAAACATATAAAATTTATTTTTGGGTAAAATGTATTTTCTAAAAACTATTTCGAAGGTGATTGATTCTAGAATACAAATTGTGTTTAACCTAATTTTATCTAGAAAACTATTTGTACGTAGATAAATTTAGAGAAATTAGATATTTTCATATTATACTAGTTAATCCGGGTACGCGGTGTTTTTGCTTAGTTTGTTCCTTTTATAAATATGCAGCTGTGTGTGTATAACTTTTTTTTTTATATTGAAACCCTGCAGAAAGGACGTTTTCAAAATTACTCAACTTCTCTGCCCCCACCGTTTAGATGTGGAACTTAAATAAAAAAATATTGAAAAATAGAATATTTTTAATTTTCTTGGAAATATTTCTTTCAGAAAGTGTTGTACATTTTTAATTTAAATAAAATCTCAACGTCACCTTCAGATAATTTATTTTTTCTTCACCTCATAAAACATTTTTTCAAAGAAGATATGAATAATATTGTTAAGAAAATATCATCACTATCTAACTCTGATAGTGTACTATCGTGTAGTCGTATCGATAAAGTCTAAAGTCGAAGAGTAGATTAAATAACTATCTTACTAGTTATAGTAAAGATAGCAGTCAATAGTAGATATAGATGATTATACAGAATGATTTTTTTTAAACCTTATTTTTCGAAATGATAGGCTTATTTCTGTAAGGTCTTATATATGAGAAGAGGGCAAATCGCCATAAGCCTGCCGGGTGAAGGAAACTCGCTCGGTAACAGAGCCGAGGAGATCTTGAAACTAAACAGAACTGATATTAGAGTCATCGTAGAGTTACTCACAGGGCATGATAACCTGAACAACTTCCAACATCAGATTAGAAAAAGACAATCTCCCGCGTATGACAGATGCGGAGAAAATTCAGAAGAAACATCGATCCACTTTCTCTGTTACTGCCCGGCGCTCATACAGCAGCGAAGGAAATGGTTTGGTCCGGCCATAGTCGAACCAGAAGAAATTAGGAAACTCAGCGCTAGGCAAATCCTGGGTTTCAGTACATCAGTTTGTTTATAATAGCCACTGAAAAGCGTAGCGGGGATAGAGTACAAGGTTCTATTTGGCAAGCTGCTCTGAACCATTGCTTCGAGGTGCGATGCTCAAGCATGACCCGCTAACCTTCATACCATACCATACCAACTCCGGCACACCTAGTCCATATTGTACCTATCTTTAAAGAGGATTGATTCATACGCGATAATTCGAAATTTGTGTAAGTACTTTTCCTTAACGGGCTTCAGGATTATGTTAAATTTTTTTATTTGCAGGGCAATATAAAATGATGGTAATAATTTAAACAATCAGCCTGTCGTTACGTAGAAAACTATGTTCATCACTTACTTACTTATGGTAAAACTAATTTAGAATAAAGATAGTTTTAATGTAGTAGAACTCTATCTAGTATGGTGTGATGATAGTGTGTGATTCTATATAAAACTAAATTATAATATAGAAGTTAAAGTTAGTTGATAAAGATCAATTTCTAATATTATCATTTTGTTCAATCACATTATATACGTATTAGGTTTATTATTTTATATATTATATATATCTATCTACACCTTAGTCTTAGGCGACTTAGGTGTTAGTCTTATACAGACAATCAACTAACTAGATACGTTAAAAAAATAACTATCTAACAAGAACGGACAAAGATGGAAAATTTACAGAATGTACAAAGAAAACTCTTGATAAAACTTTTAACATCAAGCAGAAAGTTTTAATTGCACAAAGATTCAAGCCATTCCATATTTTTCAAATTTACATTCAAAATTAACCTAGCACTAATAGGTTTCAAGAATGTGGAGGTCTGGTTTCGGAATTAAGCACATAAGTGATAACTAGCGAAAAACTGACATCACAGCTGAAAAGAACGACCCAAAATTAGTGGGTTTCAAAAAAAATTCCAATAAGATCGGATCAAAATTGCCAGTGTTATTAAAAAATCGAGTTTTTGAACTTGATGACGTCATCAAAATTCAAAATATTTAATTTTGCTCTATTACATCGAAATTTTATCCAATTTTGACAAACCAAGTATGTAATTCTACTAAATTTGGGCCATACTTTTCAAATTTGTGGTCAAAATTACCCTAGCTTGATTAGGTTTCAAGAATGTGGAGGCCTGGTCTCGGAATTAAGCACATAAGTGATAACTAGCGAAAAACTGACATCACAGCTGAAAAGAATGACCCAAAATTAGTGTGTTTCAAAAAAAATTCCAATAAGATCGGATCAAAATTGCCAGTGTTATTAAAAAAATCGAATTTTTGAACTTGATGACGTCATCAAAATTCAAAATATTTAATTTTGCTCTATTACATCGAAATTTTATCCAATTTTGATAAACCAAGTATGTAATCCTACTAAATTTGGGTCAAACTTTTCAAATTTGAAATCAAAATGAACCTATCTCTTATATGTTTCAAGAATCTGCAGTCCTATTCCCGGAATTAAGCACATATGTGATAGCTAGCGAAAAACTGACATCACAGCTGAAAAGAGTGACCCAAAGTTAGTGGGTTTCAAAAAAAATTTCAACAAAATCGGATCAAATTTGCCTGTGTTATCAAAAAAAATAAATTTTTAAACTTTATGACGTCACCAAAATCAATAAAATTAAATTTTGCTCTATCACACCCAATGTTACCCAATTTTGATAAACGAAGTATGTAATCCTACTAATTTTGGGTCATACTTTTCAAGTTTGTGATCAAAATTAACCCAGTTCTAATAGATTTCAATAATGTTTAGTCGTGATCCCTTAATTAACTACATAAGTGTGTACATTGTATAAAAATTGACGTTCATTAAACAAGATAAAGACTGTAAGTACAACTAAAAAAATGCATTCAAATCGGTTGAATGGTCTCGGAGCTTAATGTAATCGAATATTTAGATAGATTATTCAAATCTATGCCACACACTTTTTGTAACACTCTGTACGTTGATAGATCTTCATTTTTCTTGATAACAATAATAGTTATTAATATAATAAGAACACAAAACTCAGAACTAAAGAACTCCAACGGTGCAGTGGTGTTGATAACATAATTACATTCAATATATATTGTTTTATAGATCAGATGGTGTTAATGAGTTTCTTACCTATTTTCTAGAATAAATGAAGCTACCAAAAGAAAGCTTCTCTTATCTAATTTTTTTATCTATTTCATCTATTTATTTTTTATATGTTTAAAATTACTATTGTATAGTTCATGTATTGAAAACTATACAGAAAGAAAACAAGTGAAAACAAACAATTGACTGAGTTAATTGTTGAAATACCATGTATGGTCAGTGTTGATTTCTTTATCACATTACACATACAAGCATGTGACACATACATAACTGTTAATCAAGTATAGTACATATTATAAAATTTCCGCCTAATTGGCGCCCTCACAGATAAACAGTGATGTTTACGACAAAATGTTTCAAACAAAAGTTGTTTAATTTTTGATAAAGAACATTTTTTACTATTAAACTTTTGTTCTATCTCTAACAGTTTACAAGATGGGTCCTACAAACCCAAGGCCCAATTGACCTATGATGCTCATTTGAACGAACTTGACCTCACTTTTTACGTCCTGAGTACGCTGTAGTTCGATATATTTTTTCGTTTTTGAGTTATCGTGTCCACAGACGGACGGACGGACAACCGGAAATGAACTAATTCGGTGATTTAGTGAACACCTATGACAAAATTTTTTTCCTAGCATCATTATTTTTAAGCGTTACAAACTTGGGACTAAACTTAATATACTATGTATATTTCATATATACATGGTATAAAAACTATATGATATTCTAATAACTACTGGGGGTAAAGAAAAATTTAGAGTTGTAATAAACTTGTAAGTTTTAAAACTGCAGGTATTCCTCGTTAAGATTGAAGATGTTTTGACCTGAAATAGAGTTTAAAAACTAAAACCCCTACCACTACAAAATCCCGCTCGAAAAAATATGAAAATATCTTCATCTAAAATTGTTATGATAAGTAAAATCGTCTTTACAGTTGAGGGCCCAATAAGATGACGATGGTACTTTATAATGTAACATTTTCTTGTTTCCTTGTTCTGTAGTCTTCGTTTTTTAACACATTTTACTGTAATTTAGCTACTGACGATGATTTTTTGGTTTGTAATCCACGACACGATTTTAAACGCATCTCTCTGTAGTAGTATTATTGTTCTTTTGTATATAAATAAAGGATCAATGTTATCTAAAGTATCTTGAATATTTGCTTGAACCTCTTCTGTTTTCCCTTCATTTGTACAAGATCCAGAAGATAGCTTGTTTCAATATTATTTAGAATTTTGTATTTCGAACAATAATCTGTTATTTAAATACAATGCAGTGTGCATGCAGCTATTTAGATGTAAACGAAATTGTATGCTTTTAATTACATTATTTTAAAGGGTGTCCTAATTTAAGGACGTACGAGCACCAAAGGAATTTTCGATATCTGGAGTAATTTTTAAAATAACGAAAATTGAAAATTTTATTTAATTATTTCGCTTTCCACATTTCGAAAATCAAGGCAAATATCGAAAAATTTTATTCTTATTTATCGTCTACATTCATGAAGTTAAAACAAAGTTCATCAAAATTGAAAAAAAGGTACAAATAATTTCAACAATAAATCAAAAATGGTCTTGAAAACTTTAAACGGGTTACTTTTCGTCACCCAGTATCTTTTTTTCTCGACCACCTCATAATTGTACGTTTTCCAATTGAAAGCATGTATTGAATATTCATCGAACTCACTTCACAGAGTTATAATATTTATAAGATAAATTCTAAGTTCGTTGCTTATTGCAGTTTACAAAATGTTTACAAGTTTACATTCGATGTAAACTTAACATACTTATACGTAACATACTTAGTTGTGCATTGTAAACTTTGTATTCAACAAAATTCTGTTTAAATAAACACAGTCAGTACTGCAACGAGCTAACAGCAAGCAAACCAAGCTAAACTAATTTATTAAATATTATAAGCTGATTATTGTTTTAATCATGAAGCAATAGATATAGTTATTAATAGAAACCTAATTACTTATTCTACAACGGACCAATTATTAATTCTTGAAACTTACGAATTAATATCTATCTTCATACTGCGTTATCACTCGCGTCAACCATTTGGTAATCTTTAGCGATGCTTAGTCTTTAGCTAGCATGTTAATAATTTAAGGATGTATGAGCATGGTAGTGGGGGCACAAATTTAAAAATAGATATTTTCAATTTTGATGATAAATTTATATTATTACTTGACGATATAAGACGAAAAGTAAGAATACAATTTTTCGATATCTGGCTTAATTTTCAAAATATCGAAAATTGAAAATTTTGTTTAATTATTTAGCTTTCGATATTTCGAAAACCAAGACACATATCGAAAAATTTTATTCTTATTTTTCGTCTACATTCATGAAGTTATAACAAAATTCATCATCAAAGTTGAAAATAAGATAAAAATAATTTCAACCCTTAATCTACCCTGCTCTTACATCCCTTATATGGACGGTGACACTTAGTTTTTTTCTTTTCTAATTCATTGCTAATATGTTTACTTTCTATTAAAAAGTTTTTTTTAAATTTGTTTTCATTCATTCCAAATGAAAATTATCAAAAACTTCCAAAATATGTCGTTTTTTGAGATTCCTCCATAAGAGCCAATGTATTTTATATCGATTTTTAAAATTTGCACGGATACCTAAGCTGAAATTTCAACCACATATTCTTTGAGTAAAAGACTACCTACAAACAAATTTTGAGCCTTTAAATCAAACATTGTTGTCATGCTCATACATCCTTAAATGTTCAAAAATTAAAAAAACACAGTTATTCCAAAGTTTTCAGTTTTCACTTCTATCGGCAGTTTTCATGACTGCCCATTATTATACCATGTATATATGAAATATATCAAGGTATACTTAGTTTAGTCCCAAGTTTGTAACGCTTAAAATATTGATGCAACGACCAAAATTTTGGTTAAGGTGTTCATAAAATCTCCTAATTAGTCCATTTTCGATTGCTCGTCTGTTCGTTTGCCTGACAACAAGGCGACTCAATAACGCAACGAGAACTCAAGCTGCAATTTTTACAGCGTGCTCAGGGCAGAAAAAATGAGGTCAAGTTAAACCGTGACTACCATCTTATAAACCGTTCGTACAACTTTATAACAGTTAAGTTAGAACGAAAGCTTTAATGTAAAAAATGTTCCTTATAAAATACTATACAACTTTTGTTTGATACATGTTTTCGTAAACATCACTGTTTACCTGTGAGAGTGCAAATTATATAGTATGGGAATATCATGTATCTGTGACATGTATGTACGCCTGGCTATCTAAGAGTAGCTTAACTTACATGACGTGGAATGCGTAATCAATGCTGTCTATACATGATATTTAAACAGTTATCTCAGTCAATTGTTTGTTTTTCACTAGTTTTTTTCTTTTAAATTTAATAATCGATCTTTCATCATGAGTATACATTTCTCCCATGATATAATTAAAATGAAAGAAATTACTTTTCAATTTATCTAAACTCAAACTCTTTTAAAAATTCATTTTTTTTTTAAAGATGATAAATGTATATTATGATATGTTATAATTATTTAGAGAGACAGACAAGCTAAAGGTATCTAATTTTTATTAACCTTTCAAAACATACACATAGAGCAGTCTAGGCCACCCGCAGCCATGACAGTTTCATGTTTGACCAAATGTGTTGCGTGACTAATAAATACAACACCATAGGTATGTGTCTTTAAAAGACGAACCAGGCAGTGGACGACATGTTTAGAGATGGGACTTATGTGGAGCTATTAAATTTTATATATTTTTATTTGAAAATGATTAAAATAAAATTAATAACACTTTGTGAGAGATCTTACTAAGAATAAATGTTCTTGTTGGTTCCTCTATATGCTGGATATCATATGTTGACTGACCGAAATCGATTTGTGAAGTCAAGAGTCAAATCAATTTAAAAAGATTCAGTTGAAACAAAACCTTTTTTTTATATCCTGTATATATGTAATGCCAAAGTATACTAAGTTTAGTCTCAAGTTTGTAACGCTTAAAAATATTGATGATATGGTATGGTATGGTATGGAGGTTAGCGGGCCTTGCTCGAGCATCGCGCCTCGAAGCAATGGTTCAGAGCACCTAGCCAAATAGACCCTTGTACTCGTTCCCCGCTACACTTTTCAGTGACTATTATAACCAACTGATGTACTCAAACCAAGGATTTGCCTAGCGCTGAGTTTCCTACTTTCTTCTGGTTCGACTATGGCCGGACCAAACCATTTCCTTCGCTGCTGTATGAGCGCCGGGTAGTAACAGAGAAAGTGGATCGATGTTTATTTTGAATTTTCTCCGCATCTGTCACACGCGGGAGATTGTCTTTTTCCAATCTGATGTTGGAACTTGTTCAGGTTATCATGCCCTGTGAGTAACTCTACGATGACTCTAATATCAGCTCTGTTTCAAGATCTCCTCGGCTCTGTTACCGAGCGAGTTTCCTTCACTCAGCAGGCTTTTGGCGATTCTCCCTCCCTCGTAGCTAGTCCATGCCTTTAATTTTTGCCAGAGTGTCCGGGGATCCAGGTAATATTGACTTTATTGTGTCTCGCCAGAGCCTAAATGGCCGAGCGGTCTAAGGCGTTAGACTTTGGCCGGTCGTCTAAATAAGGTCCGTAGGTTTCTGTCATCCACCATTTGTGTCACCGTTGATTGGTACGATATCCTATATCAAATTGATTTTATATTACGTTAATAATTATATTTTTATGAATCTTAATGATAATTTAACTTAATTAAATAACTCAAAAATGTCTTTAATTTTTAAATTAGAGATAGAAGAACAACTATCAAACATTTATTGTTAATAATTTTTTCTTAAATATTAAAATATAAAATTTTAATATTCAGGTGTTATCCATAAATCAAGTCTTATAAATGCTTGATTGGCAATTAAAAAATATTTATATATCATTTAAATATACGCAGCCATTTTTTTTTATTAATATTTAATTCACGACATGAATTCTTTTTAATTTCCTAATCAATAAAAAAAAATTGTAATTAAAAAAATTTTTTATTGAAATTCACAAGAAATTTTAGTTCTAACGCAGTTTTTTTGATGATTTTAATTGCATGAATAAATCTTGAAGTGACAGATTAAAAAAATTTGGAAATTTTCCTATCATGTCCTGGGGACAAACCGCAAAAAGTTGTTTAACCTGCAACCATTTTGATGAAGTATAAGGGTTGTTTATTTCCTGTTCCCACGAAACTTTCGTCAAAGCTTATACACAAAAAATTTAATGTAAAATATATACTGGCGTTTAATTTAATTTGAAGTTGTAAAAATTTCATCAAAATTGGTTTAGTAGTTTGGAGTCTAAATGTGTCACTGTGATGTGTTTTTGATTACATTTTTAACAATAATTATAAGAAAGATATAATCGATTTTTCAACAGGTTATCTAATAATTTCACTACTTTTGAAAACTCTCTAATAATTTTAAATCAATGAAATAATATTAAAATCTTTTTTTTTTTTTAAATGTTATTATATCAATATTTCGTGATAGGTCTAGTTTAGCCCTGTTCTTTAATTATTAATTAATAAATATATTTTATTTTTGTATTTATTTAACATTGAATTAATTATTTAAAATTAAATTAATTAATCGAAAACGATAGATCTTAATTAAAAACTATCACATATTTATTGTGTGTTACATTGTATCCATCATTAAAATCTGGAATCAGTCTCCGTAGTCTGCTCTAGCTGATTGGGTCTTTTATTTTAAAATCATACCTATCTCTTTCAAAAATGTATAGGTTTAAATAGGCCTTGTATAGATAGATATATTTTATTTTTTAAATGTTAATTGCTGATTTTTGAATATATTAATTATACGTTATTTAAATTAATTTAGATTAAAATAAAAAACCCAAAATGAAAGAATTATTATCAATTTACATTCAACAAGAAATTTTAGAGGACATCCCATAACCTCTGTGTTCGAAAAAAATCCGAATTCGGTTCAGTTTTACAGTCACGGATTTGCTTATCAGAGAAAACCAGTAAAAGATCCGAAATCGACAGTGTAAAGTTTCAGGGGAGAATGCTATAAAAAAAATGAGAATGAGAGCGTAATCAATTCTTTTTTATCTTGAAAGTTTTTGGACTTTGTTCTTAAACTAATGACCACAAAAACGTACGAATAGTTTCATTTCCCGACTATCGTGGCCAAATTCATTCTTGTAGGTTATAATTCTTAAAATATCGTTGCCACAAATATTCAGGCAGCTTCATTCTTGGGCTGTTGCATAAAGATTATTTTTTCTGTATATGGATGTTAAAAAAAGAAGTATACTTGTCTTAATCTTTCTTTTTTTGAAGTCTCTCGTATTAAAAATTGATTCAGAATACATTGATCATAGCAGAAGGACAAGATTGGTATATTTTTGAAGGGTTTTTAATTAATTGATGTCTAAATAAATATATTTGAAAGATTTATTAAAATGAACGTCTTAAAAGACTTGATTTTATTGATTGATAGACTTCTGTTCTTGTTGGTCACCGGAAATTAATTAAAAAAATATTATTTAAAAAACAAGAGAATCGAGTTTATTCAAATGAGTTCGCTTTCATATAATTAAGTCCCGCATTCTTCAATTGCTAGTTTTTATTTTCGCGTAATCGAATTCCAGAAATGCTTACAAGAATTTAATTTGCTTTTTTGTAAAATAATGTCTCTCCATTTGTTGTTTTTATAATTTAAAACTCGGTTATTTACAATCCTGAAATTTCAATTCAGCAACCATAAAATTGTTTAAATACTTCAAATTATTCCTGGCTCAGACCATCATAGCAAACCAAGTATAGAGTCATCATACGAATCCTTTCTCAATTGTAATAAATTCCTGATTAAAAAGCAATTATCACATTAAAAATAGAAACTTAGAAACGTTATAATAGCTGCGTATTTGTGTCTAGGTAGGGTTGCCTTTTTGCCAGTGATAGTTTTATTTGACAAGTTATTTCCAAATCAAATTTCGCCATAAAAACTAATTTCGTGACTTGTTTGGACAAACTATGAACACATTTTTTCTTATCCGTAAATAATATCTAAGCATAACGCCGCGCCGAAAAAACTTGTAAGAATTTTTAATCGATAAATTATAATAAAGTATCATAAAAATTATAAAAAAATACTTATCGATGACTTTTAAATACTGTTTATTTAATAATAATAATAAAATAGGTATTTTTTGGGTAAGGTTCTTAGATTCTTATGATTTCTAAAAATTGATAAGAAATGCTTCTGTTCAACAAGACATCAACGTACCTTACAGCTACAAATACTATCAGACCAAATTACAGGTTGTATTGTTTCAAACTGTATATACAGAATAAAATAAATTCTAGGGTTTTTTTTTTTTTTTAACTTGATATTTGCAAAAAAAAAAAAAATAAGAAATAATAATATAATAAAATAAAATAAATCAATTTTAATTAATGAATATGATAAATGATTTTTGTTCTTAAATGATTCACTTATTAAAATTCGTGCCCTGTAAATTAAAAAACTTGTAATGCTGTAATCACGGGACTAAAAATCTAGCTCCAAAAATCTAAAGTTTTATCGAACGGTTGACTAAAGTGCTGATCGGTTAATCACATTTCCTCTCCATTTTGAATGTCCTGTGCATTTCAATAGAAATATCCATTTTCACTGTCCCTAAAAGCATTGTAACTAGTTTTCAATTATATATTCACAAGGTGTATATACAGTTCTAAAAAATACAGCCTGTAATTATAAATAGTGTAATGTAACATTATAAAAATGATTGCCAGCAGGACACTTCTTTCATTTTATAATAATTCACTGTTATTGTATAAATATTGAATATAATATATAAAAAATATTAATATTTAATATTTAAATTATTAATAAAAATATGTATATTTTTTTTAATGTTTACTTAAACTTATTAACCAAAAAAAAGAAGAATATTTTTAACTTGACTTAGTTAAAGAATAAATATTTAATAAATCTATAATATCAATGGTTTTTATCAATATTTTATATCATTATTTTATATAGTAAATTCAATGTGCGATGTGTAATGTTCTATAGTTATCACAAAATAAGTTGTGGAAGAATATACGACTAATTCGTTTCCAGTTATTACCACCAAAGTTTGTTTTTCAATTGTAGATTCAATTAAATTTTCGTGTCTATGGACAGAGACACAAATTAATCTTAAAGAGTCCTTCAACATATCTTCTAAGTATTTTTTAATATTTTGTTGTGTATAGGTCTCGTTAGTTTTTCAACGGGTTGAATTTCCATAGAATAATAAACACTATGAATTTATATTTGAGTTAATGAACTAATTTGTTGTCAAATATAAACAAAACTTAAAACCGGTTAATAATGTAAATAAAAGTTAAAAAAATATAAATTAACATATGTAAAAATCATCTTGCTTGAATTTTGAAACATTATTTTTGACGACTAATTAAGAAACGAATAAATTCTTGAAAACTTTTGACAGAAAAACAAGATTTTGTGATTAAATTGACAATAATACGGTCATTAATATGCATAAATTTTAATGTTTAAGGAAGTATGAGCGCCAAGGCAAGTTTGTAAGTTCTCGAATGTAGACGAAAAATACGAATAAAATATTTTCTGATCTTTTATATTTTTGGATAAATGATTAAAATTGCAATATAATTATGATATGGAGGAACTATGGATTAAACAAATAAATATTTTATTATTTTGTGAGCATTCACAGAAAAACAACAAAAATGTTTTGGTCAATTTATTTTTAGGTCGTTACTTTGCTGTGAAATAAAATATTTAATATTTCAATTTATCTTTAAATATAATAATTGTTGGTGCATCTGTTTGTAATGACGATACTTCTGTACAACTTCTGCCGATTGGGTTAATAGTTTCTGAGAAAAACGGTATCTCGGATCGATTTTGGACGATATGAAAAAATCGAAAAAATCGAAAAATTTACAAAAAAATTTTTTGTTTCAAAATTTGATGTAACTTAGTTTACAAGGTAATTTTGACCCATAGAATTCAAAAATTGGCTCCATCTGCCGATTGGGTTAATAGTTTCTGAGAAAAACAGTAACTGGGATCGATTTTTGACGATATCTCGAAAACCAATCATTCAAATGTTAAATGAACCCGATTTTTGAATTTTTTGGGTCCAAATTACCTTATAACATAAGTTTTATCCAAATCGGAAACGCAAAATTTTTCTCGATTTTTTCGAATTTTTTTAAGGGGTACCCCTTTGAAAAAATCGAAAAATTTACAAAAATTTTTTTTGCTTCAAAATTTGATGTAACTTAGTTTACAAGGTAATTTTGACCCGTAGAATTCAAAAATCGGCTTTACTTGCCGATTGGGTTAATAGTTTCTGAGCAAAACTGTATCTCGGATCGATTTTTGACGATATCTCGAAAACCAATCGTCCAAATGTTAAATGAACCCAATTTTTGAATTTTTTGAGTCAAAATTACCTTATATCATAAGTTTTATCCAAATCGGAAACGGAAAATTTTTTTCGATTTTTTCGAATTTTTTTAAGGGGTACCCCTTTGAAAAAATCGAAAAATTTACAAAAATTTTGTTTGCTTCAAAATTTGATGTAACTTAGTTTACAAGGTAATTTTGACCCGTAGAATTCAAAAATCGGCTTTACTTGCCGATTGGGGTAATAGTTTCTGAGCAAAACTGTATCTCGGATCGATTTTTGACGATATCTCGAAAACCAATCATCCAAATGTTAAATGAACCCGATTTTTGAAATTTTTGGGTCAAAATTACCTTATAACATAAGTTTTATCCAAATCGGAAACGGAAAATTTTTTTCGAATTTTTCGAATTTTTTTAAGGGGTACCCCTTTAAAAAATCGAAGAATTTACAAAAATTTTTTTTGTCTCAAAATTTGATGTAACTTAGTTTACAAGGTAATTTTGACCCATAGAATTCAAAAATTGGCTCTATCTGCCGATTGGGTAAATAGTCTCTGAGAAAAACGGTAACTCGGATCGATTTTGGACGATATCTCGAAAACCAATCCTCCAAATGTTAAAAGAACCCGATTTTTGATTTTTTTGGGTCAAAATTACCTTATATCAAACGGAAAATTTTTTTCGGATTATTCGAATTTTTTTACCATTTTGAAGAAATCGAAAAATTTGCAAAAAATTTTTTGGCTTTCGAAATTTGATAAAACTCAATTTATAATGGTATTTTGATTCAAATAATTCAAAAAGCAGGTTCTTTCAGTAAATTATCGAGAACTACACGATCAGTTAAATGAAAATTGTTTCTAAAGTTGATATTGTTCAAACAAAACGGTCGGATGCAGACGGATAACTGCTAGTTTTGTATATACAAAATAAATATAAAATAAATAAAATTAGATTATAATGTAAAATAAAATATTGTTTAAACTTTGTTTTTTATGTGTACAAAAGAATTTTAAAACAAGAATTGGACTTAAAATTTTTAGGTTTTAAAAATCCATTAGCTAGCTAACTTATTAGCTTAGCTGAAGTTAACTTCTTCGCATTCATGATATTAACTTACATTACATTAAATAATCATATTTGTATAAATAAATTTAAAATTACTAAACTAAAAAAGTCCATTAATCCATCTACATACAACAACACATCTCATATCGGGAATCATGGCTGGATTTGCTTCGGTATCTTATTCATTATATTAATCTAGCAAGTTTTTTTCGGTCCTACCATTATCCTCTTTAGTCTTTTATCAAATTCCCTCATTTTCGAGCTTATAATCGGTTAGGTTTGACGAAAAATATGCTCACGGTCTAAAAATGTACCGCTTAGGAAAAAACACGCTAGACAAATAATTTGAACGAAAAAATATCATAAATTGAAATAAAAAGTTTATTAGGCAAACATGTTAGTTTTTACAAATGCTGTCGTAATTACTCTTGACATATAATTACTATTTTTAAAACCTGTTCTAATAATATTAATTTAAGAACTTTTGATTTTTTTTTTCTTACACTTTTCCACGAGTACAGGCCACGGGTACAGGTTAACCACGGGTTATGGTAACTACCGGACTGGAGTTCCTTACGGGTCTAGTTAGTTCGACCTTATTATATTTTGGTTCGATGATTTAAATTGCTTCATTTAAATAATTTTAATTTTAGAAAATAATATAAAAGTATTGATTTATACCGGGTGTACCTACAGTCTCACTCATATAGGGTGATTCCATGAAAAAGTACACCATGAATGGAAAATAAATTGTTTTTGATGGTAAAAATACATAAATATGGTGTCAACATTGTAGTACTTCTAGCTTTTATTATCTTAAGTACCTGGCAAAATAATCATATTTTTAAGATATCCTTTTTCAAAGAGCAGCTTTCAAATTTGGCCCTAGATACAATTTAAAATCAGAAATCATTCAGAGAGGAAGATATTCAAAGCTTAAAAACACTTTCGAACGCAACTTTCTCTTGTAAGTAGTGTCAGTCACATTTGCATTTTATTAAATAATTCATATATTATAAAATTTTATTATCCAAATGTTGACAAAGACAAAAGAGGGGCTTAAGAAACTACAAAATTTGATTTGACAATAATCTAGGATGGGTATGAAGGTATGGGTATGACCCTTCAATAGACCCTTGTACTCTATCCCCGCTACGCTTTTCAGTGGCTATTATAACCAACTGATTTGCTGAAACCCAGGATTTGTCTAGCGCTGAGTTTCCTAATTTCTTCTGGTTCGACTATGGCCGGACCAAACCATTTCCTTCGCTGCTGTATGAGCGCCGGGCAGTAACAGAGAAAGTGAATCGATGTTTCTTCTGAATTTTCTCCGCATTTGTCACACGCGGGAGATAGTCTTTTCCAATCTAATGTTGGAACTTATTCAGGTTATCATGCCCTGTGAGTAACTCTACGATGACTCTAATATCAGCTCTGTTTAGTTTCAAGATCTTCTCGGCTCTGTTACCGAGCGAGTTTCCTTCACCCAACAAATAATCTAATCTAACTAAAAAGTAATCTAGGATGCTTATCTTATAAATGCTTGAACTAAGAGTGCCATCCTGTACTTGGTATGCATGATAGTATATTGATAGTATACCTATATTGAGTACACATTTAGTGTGTAGTGTTATTTTGTTGTTTTAATTAATGATTTTTACATCATTAATTATTAATAATTTTTTTTTTGTTATATTTATTATACAGATTTATGTTTAACAATTTTATTTATTTAGTATTTATTTATTATTTATTTATTTATTGATTTATAAATTGTTTATGAATAACAAACAATAAAAGACAGACAGACTAACTAATAGTTTAAACAATGCATAGTGTTTTTAGTTTTTAATTAGAATTTATCTATTTTTAAACAGACTGATTATAGAATTATTTCGAAAAAAAAAAAACAAAAAAAACACTAAAAGGGTTTGTTTATTTATTAATTATTATTTAATATTTTATTTGTTTTTATAAATTGAGTGTTAAGGGTTAAATTTAATTAAAATCCATGGACAATTAGATCGAGACGGTATAAGGTTGATCGTCACCCATCTGATAACATGATAAGACATATTTTATTTCTGAAATTTTATTGCTTTATAAATATGCCTATGATATAGTTTGTCTATCGAAAAGTGTCCATGTGTGTGTGTCTGTCTGTCTGTGGCATCGTAGAGCCTAAACAGATGAACCGATTCAAATTTTTTTGTTTCGTCTGCAAGGTAATTTAACAGAGAGTGTTCTTAGTTGTGTTTAAAGTGTGAGTAAACTAAAAATTAAAACCCATTGAAATAGTTCACCGTGTACTTGTTTGTAAACATTCTGCTTGCATCCCCTTTCGAAGTCTAGTAAGGAAACAAATTATATTTTCGATTCTTATATTTGTTTGGTATTCTATAAATTATTTAGAAAGATTAAAATTGCAAAAACAAAGACAGGCGGCAAGCGGGTTAGATGGGCGTGCAAGTACAAACTTATATCTCTGGAGTGGAATGGGAGGGAAGAAGCTAGCTTGTGAAGTGATGTTGGGGGTAAGCACTGCTAGTACAACTGGTGTATATATTAGAGGAGTTATCCAGGAATAAGTAATTCCCATGTGTGTAATAAATTTTACTTAGTGGCAGAGTAAAAAGTATTGCTCAATATTTATTAAATTATGGGAGAGAATTGTAAAAGAGAACGGGTTCAGTTTGGTTTAGATACAGAAAATATATTTATTATTAATTTCATGATAGCAAATAAATTGTGAGTACCTCGAAAATCAAAATTCAATATATCATTCCTGAGAATGTTTTAAATAAATGCTCTATAAACAATCAAGATGGTGTCCAAGTAGGAATTCTTCCATAAACCTGTATTTAGAAACGACTCTTTTCGGATTTACAACGATTAAAATTAAGTTTCTATTGGATCTGTACCGAATTTGAAAAAAAACGTTTCGAAACCGTTCGATGTATTTCCAGGCGAATACTCTTCATTTCACAGGAATACAATAAAATTACTCGAAAGGCAAGACTTTAATGTAGTCTTATTCACCGTTTCTTGTTATTTTTGTAGTACTTTTTCGATGAACAATGAATTTTTCGAGGTAGATTCCCAGGTATAGATGTATATGTATATATCAGTCAATTTGTAATTCCTTTAATAATTTGTTAAAACAAAATTTGTGTTAGCTTCATTTTATCCACCAGTTTGTCTACCACAAAACCGAACGTAACCTAAATCAATTTTTAAATGAATTATTTTACCCTTTTAAATGAAAGAAAGAAAAAAAAAACAATGTTTTTCTGTTCGTAATTTCCTTCTTTATAGGCCTTTTTATACACCCCCCCCCTCTTCCCGTACGTGTATAATTATTATCATTAGGTATTTTTGAACTGGGAAGCTATTATGGAATACCAACCTTCACTTTTCTGCCCGTGTTGTGAGAATTCTTCACCTGAAGTAATTTTTTTACAAGCCTATCACTGTTAAAAATTTCTATTGTAATTTTACAAGAAATTTATTGGAAGCTAATAGGCAAAACATTTGTTTAAAATTACGATCGGGTATAGTAATTTTACAGAACTTTTATTTTTTTATTTGTTTTGGAATATTAAAAAGCAAGTATAGTAATATTACAAAACATATATGACTTTATAAACTTACTAATTTAACAAAACGGTTTTGTAATTTTACAAATATTTTTAAATTAATTTAGTTTGCAAAATTAGAATAATTTTTTTTTGCATAGTAATTTTTTAATATGTTATTGTAATTTTACAGTTATATTTGATTGAATTGCAAAAAAAATCTATCGAAAATTTGACATCAATTTCTTTGGTAGAAAAAAGAAAAACTTTATACAGAGACGAGTGAAAAAGTTATATAAAATATTATAAAATATAAAATACAGCAGTGATTAGTTAACAAGCTAATTAACAACAGATTTATCTTTTTAATTTATCTTGATAATCTGTCTTAATTTACATCCATTTCTTTCTTTTATACTTTACTTACTAGCTATGTAGCTACTTCTTAGATAATTTCAAGGGGTTCCTGTTCTATACGATACGATGCTTTTCATTTTTCCACTTTCTTGTACCTATATCTTTTAAATCTTCGACACAAAACTTAAAAGCGTGTATATAAATAATATGTAAGCTTATGTTTTTAATGTACACTAATAAAACTTTCTTTTTTCTTTCCACTAAACTGAAAATTATTATAATTATTTTATAGAAAATTCTATGAATACTTTCTAACAGAAAAATTGAGATGATTAACTTTTTAATTAATATTCGTCGAAAAATGAACTATTGCTTTTGTACTGATAAAAATTTCTTCAAATGTTCATAGATCTTACCTAATTTGGTATCAAGAAAAGTTTTGGTATCAAGAAAGGTTTTGGTATTTGAAAGGTCCAAGTTCGTTAAGGAGAAAAATCGACAGATAAACATTCGGCTGATGTCGAATTGGCCATATTACCCATCAAATTGGAAGACTACACTTGATACACATAAATCGAGCAAGGCTTTTCCGTAAATCGAGTAAGACTTTTTGAACAGCCTGTATATACATACTTATTTAAAACAATTTATTGATCAAACCTAAATGCGTGTGAATAATTACCTCCGCCGTGTCAAGTCCGTGTCACGTCGTGCAAATGAAATGTAAAAAAAAAAACAAACTAACTAAGTAATTTCTTTGAACAAATGATGGACAATGATTCTGTCCACATAAAAGATATTAGCATAGATAAAAATCTTTAAAAAGTCTACTTGTATCGCTCGACTCTTAGAAAAGTAAAATTTTTAAAAATTATTCTTTTGTCAGTGAGTAATTTACCATATTAAAATATTTTTATGTAGATATTTAATAAAAATGTTAGAATCAAGAAATTTTACACAAAAAGTAATTTAATACTAAAAAAAAAAAAGTTATAAATATAAATATTTATTATAAATATTAAATAAAATAAGAAACACTAAGTCTAAACATTTTACAAAAACTAATGGTTCAATATGCAAAGGTATAAATAAATAAATAAAAACTTTTAACAAAAAGAAAACCGACTTCAAAAGAAAAACTTTTACAAAATAAATTAAAATGCACTAAAAAGTAAAAAATAACGAAAATATAATGTAGTTAAAATTATTGTTATTTTTGGAGTCGGTGTCAGCCAAGGAAACAACTCGGGCAGAACAGTTTGCTACATTAGCTTGGCAGACACCGACTCCAAAAATAACAAGAATTTTAACTACATTATATTTTCGTTATTTTTTTACATTATATTTTCGTTAAGTTTTTCTTTTGAAGTTGGTTTTCCTTTTTGTTAAAAGTTTTTGTAAAGCTCGGTATGGGTAAGAGTAATTTTGATACAAAAGATGTATTACTCCGAGATACAACATTTCGTATGGAACTTCGAGTGATATCTATACGAAACCTCTCGGCTTACCGTCCAATGAGTCCGTTATCATTGATCAAAATTATCCTTTCAGCACAGATCTGTATCATCTTATACCGACATGTAATGGTGTTTGTTTTGTTACCTACTGCATCATTTTAATTTGTCAAACAAAACAATTAGTTTCAAATGATTTATTCATTAAAGAAATACAAAGAAACCATTTTATTCTTTAAACAAAAGATGACCAAAACTTAATATTTTTATAAAGAATCTGTTCTTTTTAGTTGAGTGTAGTTTACTAAATGTAAGTAGAATAAGATTATTAATTACTTTATTATACTTTAATAAGACTATCTTTTTCTAAGTAAACTTCACTGAACTAAAAAGAACAGGTTAAAAATAATAAACTAGTAAAAATAATGATAACTATGTTCGGCTAATAATGTATATTATTTTTGGCTTGAAGGTATTTGTTTGACCTCTAAAAACCGTCATTTTTTATATATTACGAACCATAGATAAAGTGTTATAAGTATAGAGCAATATGGGATATTTTTTCAACGGATTAGGAAAGCAACATTTATTTACGATATTATTTTTGTATATTGTTGTTATTAATTAAAACTTATCTAGGGTTAATCCAGGATTCAATAATGTAACATCAGAAGCATCTAGAAACTTTTCTACTTACTCTTCCGGTTATTAAAAAATCTTCAATTTGGCATAAGGCCATGGGGTAATTTTCCGAAAAAACATTCCTACTACAATTACCTGTAACAAAAAGAAAACATTATTAAAATACAGGTACTATGAAAGGGAAAAAAAATTAAAAAGGAATTTATCGACGTAAACATATTTTTATAGACCTCATTACTCTCATAAATGATACTGGGGTACTTTGTATAAGGAACTGATAATTCTCCAAAATTTTGTTGAAAATAGATAAAGTGAATAACACAGAGTGATACAAAGAAAATTGGATTAAAATTGTATTAAGTATTAATATATTCGCTCTTCATTAAAAGGTATCAAAAAGTACCATATTGGCAATTTTGACAACCCAAGTATGTAATCATACTTAAATTTGGATCATACTTTTCAAATTTGTGATCAAAATTAACCTATGTCTATTAGGTTTCAAAAATGTGGAGCCGTGGTCCCAGATTTAAGCACATAAGTGATAGCTAGCGAAAAACTGACATCACAACTGAAAAAATTACCTAAAATTGGTGGGTTTCAAAATGTAATCTTATAATTTCATATTCCTAGTCCAACTTCCCTGTGATTCAATTTGTTTATAATTTGGTGTTTATTTTTACTGAAAATGTATGAAAATCGTTAAAATCATTTCGCCAGTACAATGTATTAACGTTCTATATTCATAATTAATACTCTTCAGTTTAAAACAAAAAAAAGATAATAATAAGTGACAATGTTGGAATGTTTATAAATCAATTATCATTTTTTGATTCTATTTATTCTTGTATAGCTTAGAAATAGCTTAGCTTAAGTCATCAGGTATGTGTTCTGCGTAGAATGTATATGTATGTATGTGTTGCATGCAATATCGCTGTTAAGTAAGTACACTGAATACTAAAAACTTAAAAAACAACTGAATGTTAGTTAATATGAAGAGGTAGGCGGACAAGAAACAACTGACAACTATTAAAATAAGTCAATGAACGAACAAACATAACAAACAAACAAACATAGCTTAAGTTAAGTTAACTTAAACTGACTGAGTTACTGAGTTCTAACTCTGATCAGTATATGTTAGCAGCTAAACAGTTTTCAACTTTACTTAAATTCAATATCTTTCTATTTGCTATACAATTTGCTTAGGTGTCTAATGTAAATTAGTGGTGCTACGAATATATGCAAAAGGTGAAAGGCTTCTATGCTTCTATGGTATGGTATGGTATGGAGGCTACCAGGCCATGCTCGAGCATCGCGCCTCGAAGCAATGGTTCAGAGCACCTAGCCAAATAGACCCTTGTACTCTATCCCCGCTACACTTTTCAGTGGCTATTATAACCAACTGATGTACTGAAACCCAGGATTTGCATAGCGCTGAGTTTCCTAATTTCTTCTGGTTCGACTATGGCCGGACCAAACCATTTCCTTCGCTGCTGTATGAGCGCCGGGCAGTAACAGAGCAAGTGGATCGATGTTTCTTCTGAATTTTCTCCGCATCTGTCACACGTGGGAGATTGTGTTTTTCCAATCTGATGTTGGAACTTGTTCAGGTTATCATGCCCTGTGAATAACTCTACGATGACTCTTATATCAGCTCTGTTTAGTTGAAAGGCTTCTTACAAAGTTATAAATGTTAAGAATCCACCAGTGGTGCTAAAAAATATGTTCAAACGAAGATTAATTGCAGTAGAATAAAGCAATTTCTGAATCATCCGAACCAATCAATCTTTGTTATCAAGCCAGAGTTCAAAATGGAATTGTCCAGGTTCGGCGCCAAGACGCATAGCCCAGAGCATAAGGCTGTGCGTGTTTAATAATTATGGGAAACTGATCCAGTAGGATCATACAAAATCCTTGAAAATTCGAGGTTTTGATATATAGGTGGCTTAAGTTCCAACAAAGATTTTCTGGAGCGAATGTGTCGAGTAATTGATTACTTTTGTCAAAGACTTTTGTCAAAAAAATTATTACCTCTTTTAATTAGACTCTTAAGTTACGAAGTGGTTTGCGAATTCAATTTTCTGTATTCTATGGTACATCATATGACTCCCATTATCAAATACAAATATAAATATGTATATTTATTATATCATAAAAAACCAGTTAAAGTTTTGTAAATAATAAACTAAGCAACCAATTATATTATTTTATGTGAGATAGGAATTTATGTATTAAACAGGAAATTGTAAAGTAGTTACCAACGAACATACGAGCGAACGTATGCATAGCTGTAATATAGCTAAGAGTTAGCTAAAGGTATGCTATCATTATTTTTATACTGAGTTGTTTACAAGAATTGATTTTATAAAACATACAAATATAATTCAATTTATTGATTTTTCGAGCAAAGAAAGTCCTCTGATAATTGCTTTTGTGCTTTTGAAGTTTAAAATAGTTTAAAACCATTGAAGTTTTAGTACTTGAAAATTTGTAGATCTGCAGTCAAGCCTCGCTTATAAGACAGGCATTTCAAAATGAAAAAAATTAGATTAGGGATGTGATAAGAAGACTCAATTGACCTATGTTTCTCATTTACGAACTCGATCTCACTTTTACGTCCTAAGCACGCTATGAAAATTTCAGCTTGATATTTCTTTTTCTTTTTGAGTTATTGTGTTTATAGACAGACGGAAATACAGATGGGCAACCGGAAATGGACTAATTAGATGATTTTATGAATAACTATACATAATTTTGTTGGTAGCATCAAATTTTTAAGCGTTACAAACTTGAGACTAAACTTAGTATACCCTGATAAATTTCATTTCATTTCATGGTATAATAACTAAATAATTTATTTAATAACATCCAAATCTTTGCTCAACTAATACAAATCACTCGGTACATATAAAGATATTATAAAATTAGTCTTAAAGTATTTATTTATTTACTTAGAAAAAGATTTTAATATTCGATATTTTTTAAAAGAAATATCAAGTTTTGCATACAAATTTTTTAACGATGCCATTTCAGCTTTGTTTCAAGATATTTTATAAAAAATTTTTCAAGTTTTTACGATTATTTTACGACTAACGCCTGAAAAAAATATGAAACGAATGTTCTTAGAATATAAAGGCAATAAACTTTGTGAATGTCGCGGAAAAACGACCCCAAAGATGGTGAATTTTCTTTTTAAGTGAATATCTTCTAAAACCAACTGGGGTTTTAAATAAACTATCGATTTACGTTCTGAAGTTTCAGGAATTCACCAATAATTGGTTTCTTTTCAATTGCCTGTGGGGAGTTTTTCAAAAACACATTTTGTTTCTATAAAATTATAGTTTTGAACCTTGATATTAAAAACAAAACGCCTTTACAAACGGCGACGTTAATAAACTATTTAAATTTCTCTACAAAAATGAATCAGCAAAAAAAAAAAGGAAAATTATGTAAAAAAAAATTAGTTTACCCGTCAGCACTCGCGTTATTACCATTTTGCTCACGCTAGATATAAAACCTAAACTTTTATTTCAAATTGTTGAAACTTTTTCTAGCTTCATATAAATTAATCTGTTTTCGAAAAATGAATTTTTCATATATTTTCAACCTATCTGCAGTTGAGAATTTCTCTCATCACGAGAGTAACGATATAAGAAAAAAATGTAAATTTTCACGTCTGTTCGTGTAATTTTGTTAGTTTAATATAAGTCGTACTCAGTAAATTAAACAAACTTTATTATTGATTATTTCTCATATCCAATATTTTCACTCATCAAACATCATTCACTAATCACGTAATGAAATTTTTATGTAGAAAAATAAACTTATATAAAATTATGAGGACCTTGAAGCGAGTGTTGATGGGTTAATAACTTTTTTGTTGGAAAATTTTTGTATATAATATTAATTATATGGAGATGGAGTGAAAAGCACATTTTCAACTAACTAACTTTAGTTTTTCCTATTCTAGGAGCTACAAATACTCTCTGGTAGTTATACCCACACTGTTAATGTATTTAAAGAGAAATTTAGATTTTATCCAAAGATAACGAAAAATTCATTTAACTTTTAACATTTTATTCATTATACGTATAATATATACACAAGGTACACTGAACGGTATAAAACATGAATAACTTCTTTTGTGTTCATTGTTAAATGGCAGAAAAATCTAATGGTGTTAGGTGTAAAATCGGAAGAAACATGTTTTTGTTTCATATTTGAATTAAAATCATTTTCTAGAGCAATTTTTACATAGAAAAATATAAAACTCCAATTTTTGTATGAAGGGTGATATCCTGGAATGACTTTTTTCAAAAACTAGAAGTCCATTTCGATGTGTATTGGAAACCATGTTCCTTATCGCACGCTATCATTCTGATTGCTGACCAATTTCATCTTGATTACCCAGGAAACTAAAACTTTTTGATTCCGCTTGTCATGAATTTTATGTTATGCAATAATAAATACCCTGATCAAACCAAATGTAGGTCATGTACGTACATATTGGGTTGACTACTAAATTAGAATTAAGTCTTTAAAGAATAAAACAAGTATTTGACTTCTAAAACCTTAAATTTGCAGGAAAATATCTTATAAATAAAAAAAGTAAGCACTTCACTTATAATATACGAAAATATGAACACATCTCGTCCCACAACACATCTCGTTTTGTGTCCGATTTGAATAAAAATCATTTTCTTTAGTTATTTTGATTCAAAATAAATAAAAAAATGGGTCCATTTGACGATTGTACCGGTAGCTTCTAAGATTTCACTAAAAATCTGTATCCGAAGATCGATATCCCCAAAGAAATTTTAGTCGATAGCACTTGTGGGACACAAAACAACGAAACTTCTCATGAAAAGTTCATCGGATCCCTTCGGAAAAAGTTTTTGAGATCCACGCTTGTTTAAGTAAGTGGTAACCATGTCACCAGAATATTGTAAACTTATAAGAAAGTTGCCTTGACAAAAATCAGAACTATTTCTAAGTGAGAAATTTTGATGCTACTCATATATAAATTTATCCGTTTCTGATATCTCATTTTATATGGTTTTCAGTGTATATAAAAAGAAAAATTGTTATTTTTTCTTCTTCGGTGTTTTATTTTTATTTTCATTTTATTTTTTTCAAGTATAAACAACAACTTTTCTAATATTAATGACGACATTGTAGAAAAGTTGTCGCGTGAAATTTATAATTCATTTTTTATTTTGTGATACTTTTTAAAAGAAACTTTTATGAAAAACTAAAGTGTTAATTTATTTGTAAAATATTAAAAATAATTAACTGTTCATTAGTTCGAGTTAAAGCTCTATATGAACGTAGTTTAAAAAAATATTGTATTATGTTGTTATTTATTGATTTATTATTTAATTTAAAAAACGGGAAGCAAAAGTGACAAAAGTTTTGTTATTAATCAATTTAGTAAAATTTATTTTAAACTTTTTTAAGGAAAACATTTTTTAGTCCAATCATATTATGACAAAAATAAAGGATTTCTGAAAAAGATCATCCTTTTTTTTAAGTGCACTTTAACTAAGTGGGCCATTTCTATTATGCCTAACGATCTCGATCCGTCGAAAATTTCAAAACGGACTATTGTCCGTCTTGCCAAATATATGCATAACGTATGTGTCAAATATATGCACAACACTTAATTTACCAAGAAACGTAGTGTAGGTTTTAATAGGTTAGTTTTTATAACAACAAAAGCAGCCAGATAGAGTTGTTTTGTAATATTTTGCATTTAGAGACGCCTTCCACTATGATCAAACACATCCTCTCTTTAAGTAGTGCTTTATTGGTTTTATTCAAAATGTTATTGAACTATGATTCGCTAAAGATATATTAATTTATTTTGTTAATTATCTCGCAAAGTAGGCCTCAGATCCAAAAGTGGAAAATAACTTTTTCCTTCGTCTTTATGAGCTTATTCTGTAAGATGACGATCTGCAGTGAATAACAGAACGCCCTGTATATAAGATAATCTACCCTGTATGAGTAATAATAAATTAACATATTAATTCAATGATCCAATAATTGTAATCCATTCCCTTAAACATAAAAAATCCATAAAAAGACCATTATATTAAAAATGTCATTATAAAAATAAATAATTTAAAATACATTTTTTTTGGTATCATTAATTAAGTTGTTTCCATGTTTTAAAAACATAATTCTTTGGTTGTAAAATCATTTTTAAAAATATATAAATTTATGAATGTAATGATGTAAAAATGTAAAGTAATGACATGACAAGGCTTATTTTATTACCTATAACCTGCTACAATCAACCATTTTCTAATAAAATTTATTCTATCGTTAAACTTCGACCGAAGAATGAGGGTTGTTTATGGGCAGAATAAAATGATTAAAAAATTTGGGCAGAGAAATTCAAAATTCCACACGAAAAGAAATCGAATTCCAGGCAGAAATTATGTCCCTCGAACCTTTATTTTATCGCTTTTAACCTCGAAAGGTTTTTCCTTAAAAAAATTCACCTGGGATTAACATTTTAAAGTCATATTCTTTTTTTTCTAGCAAATTTGTGAAGGAAATGGACCTATTGGTTTTGTACTGACGATGGAATTTTGAAAAAATGTATTCCAATGTTCATCGATCCTACCAAATAGATGCCAAAAATAACCATCGTTAAAATTTGTGAATGCGATCGGAATTTAAATCCGATTTGATGTCAAGATGGGCTTTGTCCATTTGTCACGCACATACTGTAAATTTAAAACTTATATGGTTTTATCATGGATTCCCATAGTCAGAACTGGACCAAATTGAAATGGAACCACACGGAAACCACCAGCTTTCGAAAAAAAGACTCTTTCAAAATCGAAAGTTCTGAGGTAATAAACTTTTAAAAAAAATACAGTTGAATTGAGAACCTTTTCTTTCTTTTTTGAAGTCGGTTTAATATAGCAATTTTCTTTTACGAACAATCGAAAAGAAAAAGATACATCAAAATTTGTCCCTCTCACTTGCACATTTACATTCCACAATGAATTTAGAATGTAAATTTATTGATATTATGCAAATAAAAATCAATTTTTAATTAAAAAATTTTATAAACAGTAATTACCTGTAGTTTAAAATAATTTTAAAAAAAAAAACCTTTCAATATTCCACTCAATAACTAAATACAATTAAAAATTAATAAGTATAAATTCTTTGCTAGAGCAGCTAATTCTGTTTATTAAATCCCGTAATAAGGATATCCTTTACATGTACACTAACTATATAGCAAAGTAAAGTAAGCTAACAACAGCTTATAAACAGCTAATCTGAATCATAAAATAGAAAGACTTTTTATAAATTTATGTATTATATAACAAAGAAATTTTAATATTATTTATTAAACTAAAGCAAAAATTAATATTTATTAAACATTTATTTATTATGAAAAAAAAATTACAATTGATACACTTAAATATGATATAGATTGTGTTTAAGGCAGTGCGAACATGTTACTTTAACAGTGTACATCCAAGGGTGTCCATACGGTTAGCTTGTCATGGCTTGGCAAAAATTTTGAATTGTAGGACGCACAAAAAATTTGATTATAAAATAGTTTCATATAGGAAAACATATTTGGTTTATCAAAAGCAAAATTAAATATTTTGGATTCTGATGACGCCACAAAGTTAAAAAATTCGAGTTTTTTGATAACACAGGCAAATTTGATCCGATCTTATTGGAATTTTTTTTGAAACCCGCTAATTTTGGGTCATTATTTTCAGCTGTGATGTCAGTTTTTCAGTAGGCATCATTGATGTGCTTAATTTCGGTACTTGGACTACAAATTCTTGAAACTCATTAGAGGTAGGTCAGTTTTGATCACAAATTTGAAAAATATGGCCCAAATTTAGTAGGATTACATACTTTGTTTATCAAAATTGGTTAAATTTCGATGTAATAGAGCAAAATTAAATATTTTGAATTTTGATGACGTCATCAAGTTCAAAAATTTGATTTTTTTAAATAACACAGGCAATTTTGATCCGATCTTATTGGAATTTTTTTTGAAACTCATTAATTTTGGGTCATTCTTTTCAGCTGTGATATCAGTTTTTCGCTAGCTATCACTTATGTGCTTAATTCCGAAACCAGACCTCCACATTCTTGAAACCTACTAGAGTTCAGCTTTGATCACAAATTGCAGACTCTTTAAGGTAAAATGATGAAACGCTTATAGCTGCTCTCCCCAATTTTGCATTTACTCTTTTATTTAAAACTACTATTATACGAATTTTCATTAAAATCGTTAGAGCCAATGCCGATATATATAAGGCACAACAAAGTCCGTGTTCGTACTGCCATAAGCAATAAATAATTTTTGTAGTTGTTCGTTATTTAATATTAAAATTGTAACTTAACTGTAAATAAAAATCTCTACACACAAATGCTTGGTGGCTGGCTATTATTATGATTATGATTATTATTGTATAAAATAGTTCGCACTGCACTGTATGATACAACTGGTTTAGAGGTCTCTACTCTGCTGGTCAAGTACTTTTTATTTAGCTTGGTTTAGTATTATAGCTAGCTTCAGCTAACAACATTAGCATTGATATACATAAAAAAGTTTGAGTTTTAAAAAATACAAAAAATTATTATTAAACGAGTTTATTACAAAAGTTCAAATACATTGGATGGAACTAGTTACTAGACGACGAACTTCATTTTGTAACTACAGCGATGCGATGCGATATACTTTTAATATTTATACGTTTTAATTTTATGTAGAATAATTTGTGTATGAATTTATGGTCTGTAGGTAAAAAAAAAAATTTGGATCGACACCTTTATTTCACGAAGTATATACCTGGCCAATGTCCATGCTAAAACCCTATAGGCACTGACTCTCCTGGTTAAATTGTTTGGCTGTGGTATTTCTAAACATTCTGATTAAATATTTCACTGCTCATAACGTTTTTAGTTATTAATCATTTTCTCCACTAATAAAGAAATATATTTCACGATTTTTGGTTTGAAGAAAAGTTTTCAATAGCTCCATTTCCTTCCAAACTTGGGTAAAAATGTATATATATTGAGAAAAGATAATAGTTTTTGACTCCATGGAAAATGAAAACGAAATATCGATAGAAAATAATTTTTATACATCCACTAGCTGACTCGATAGACGTTGTTCTGTCTTAACTATGAATATTGAATTCGATATCGATACCTCTAGATGACTCGTG
The DNA here is from genome assembly GCF_905475395.1 of Chrysoperla carnea. NCBI lineage: Eukaryota > Metazoa > Arthropoda > Insecta > Neuroptera > Chrysopidae > Chrysoperla > Chrysoperla carnea. Next base: position 1,378,634 of record NC_058338.1, on the reverse strand, counting down.
GAACCTCGTTTCACCTACAATTCATTTAATTGTAACTATTGATAAGCGATTATTAATTTTAACTAATCTGCAGATCCAATTAATTTATAGCTATACTATGCTCAGTCCATCCGCTAAGGCAACCCATAAGCCCGTCTTTTGCTTAGCTCGCCCGCTAAACTCAAACTTTACTACTATCTCTTGAATAATTATAAATAATACCTCAATCCTATTCAAATACCTTCCTATTCATAATTCTAGATAAATATGGTGGAAGCGCAAATAAATACATAGTACATAGTAACATCTAATATAATGCATTATTTATATGCGTTTCCACCATTAATATGGCGCTGTATCTAAAAAAAGATTTTCCCGCTTTTTTGTTGAAATTTTCCCTGAATTTTCTTGGCTATAAACCTCACGGATCCCGAGACCTTTCTGGAGTTATAGCGTCAGGAAGGAAAACCCGACTTATTTTTATATAGTAGATTAGACAAGAATAGGTAAATTAGTTTAAGTAAAAGTTCAGGATCGCATTATCTGGGTCCAACAAAGGAGACCCGGTTAGGGAACTGTCTCAAAGTGCTAATCTAGAATTAATTTGAATATTTTTATCATATATTCAAAGTTCTAAAAGAACTACAGAACCATTTTTATCTATACCTAATAGTTATATTTATAACAAAGTAATATGAAATATTTATCTAGTCTATCGCTCGCATATAGTGGTCATCCTGGTACTTTATAGATCGTCTAGCGCTCGCTAGTTCTATTATAGTTCAATTCTACAATAAATAGTTTTAGATACATCCGTTCTTTTTTATAAAATTATTAAAATTATTATATATTTTTATTCATTCTAACTAACATGCAATTTAAATCTCTTGTTACTTTTTAAATAAAATTGCTACATTATATAATGTACAGGATAGTCATCGGCAGTTGCAGGCATTGGAGAAGACGGCCTAGGTGGTAGGCTCGATAAACGATGGATTTATATTCCTTTGAGGTACGATTTTGGCACTCAAAGTGGTAAAAAATGGAAATTTCGGCCACTACATAGTCCAAATTTGGACTTAATTTAACAATGCAGTAGAAACAATTTCGAGCCCACAAGTCCGCCTGGAGTACCATCTCCGTAGACTCTATGGATGGCTACAAATTTTGAATTGGGTGAGGGATGGGGCGTCTCATTTTCTCTATAACCGTATCTCTCTTGCCATAAGAAGAACGACTCATTTGAGTCAGCCTTCCTTTGACAAATTCTTCTATCTCGAAGTCCGTTAACGTCAAAGCAGTCTTACTGTTCTCAAACAGCTCCAAATAGTTCATGAAGTATAGGTCGAGGATGAATCAACCAATAGTCAAAGAGTGTCTCATCCTAGAAAAATTTTTCTAACATAACCTAACCTTATAGCATGTAGCTTTAGTGTGGAACTAATATGAAATTTCCTAACTTTGAGATAGCTATTAGATTCCTGGAAGAAAATCCGTGTTTGACTTTATGTTTTCTCAATGTTTCAGACACTATCGAGGCAAACAAAAAATTTCTGTTTTAAAAAATTATCCAGTAAAAATGAAATGAGTTATTTCCAATCAAAAACCTAAATAATTATAAATATGAATCACAAAACCCTGTCCAATTATACACTCCTCTCATGTGAATTTAGTCTTTTTTATGCATTAAACACTCTGTATGAAGATAAAACAGATAACATACTTTAAATTAATTAAAAAATATAAAAATAATAATGATAATAATAATAATAATACAACAAAATATTATTTATAATTATCATGATATACAAAAATACTTGTTATTAAATATAATGCAAGCGTTGAAGTATCTATTTAATTGTATCTGAATACAATTAGATAGATACATAAACATCTAGATATAAATAAATAATTGTAAATGATAAATAATAATTCATAGAACTCTAATTTAAGGTAGTACGAGCGTTAAGACAATTTTAGATTTAGGGTTGAAATTATTTTTACCATATTTTCAACTTTGTTGATGAATTTTGTTATAAATTCATAAATGTACACGAAAAATCAGAATACAAGTTTTCGATACCTGCCTTCGTTTTCAAAATATCGAAAGCTAATAGAATAATTAAACAAAATTTTCCATTTTTGACATTTGGAAATTTTTTTAGACATCAAAAAAATCATTCTTAGTTTCATCTCATATTGTACTCTTGTAATTTTCTCTTCATAAACGCTTAGTTTTTGACATAATTCTTGGAAAACTATAAATGGAAGAAAAATGTGTTATTTTTTCAATGTTTGAGGAAATTCACTTAGCTAACACAGCTCCTGCGCTACGAATCTTTTTTTTTTGTATTTTTTATTTTTAATCAATAAAATTAAAAACTAAAAACAGATCAAACAAAAAGTCATGAAATATCTTTGACATGCAAGGCTCATTCATCTCATTATTTTAATTTCATTTAAACCTTTTTAAAAAAAACTGTGGTGTGAAACAATTTATTGAAACGCTCCAAAAGTAATTTTATATACTTTATCGGTTTAGTAAATTAGATGATTAGCAGCCGGATAAGGTTGAATCATTCGAAAACCGTATAATTTATTCTATATAATAACCCAACCAATATCTTAAAAGGTATAGAACCGATTTTGATGCAAAATTTAGAGACCATCTTAAAAGTATTCTCTTTAAACAGACAAAAAAATCACTCCACACTAGGCAGAGAAATCGCTGACCAATAAATATATACATTTGAACATAGAAACACCGCCTTGAAGGCCGTTAAAACTCCTTGTCAGAAATCATACCCTGAAATTTCTCGTAATCGAAATATTAATTTCTCATATTAATACTTTCTGAATTCCATTTTCGGAGTCTTCAATTATCTTCGAGGCACTTAAATTTCATACTTCAGTCCTTAATAAATTGATTTCCCATTTCATCGAAAATATCCTTTAAACGTAGTAACTTAAAAACAGAATTGTAAAAAAACATGGAAACAGTTTCAAAGAAAATAAACGTGAATAAATTTTCCAAATCGAAATTCATTTGAAAACATGCCGATATAAATATCCCTAGAGAGTATATTTTATCCACAGCAAGAAAAAAAAAAGGGTATTGACAATATGTATTCCCTTTTATTTCTGGTATATAAAAATATTTCTCTGCTATATGCATATAATACTTTTTTTACACTATTGACCGGCACACGGCACGATGGAACGATCATCACTGGATAAAGTCAGAGGAAAGAAAAAAAAAAGCAGCTTTAACAAGCTGTGTGGTGGGTATGACCTTTTAAAGCAGGAACACTAACTTTCTGATTCTAGTAAGCTATACTATATTCACTAATAAACTTTAGTAAAAAGTAGTCGAATAAAAAAAAACTTTTAACAAAAAGAAAACCGACTTCAAAAAAAAAAACTTTTCCAAAACAAATTAATATGCACTAAAAAGTAAAAAAATAAGGATAATATAATGGAGTTAAAATTATTGTTACTTTTGGAGTCGGTGTCAGCCAAGCTAATGTAACAAACTGTTCTGTCAGAGTTGTTTCCTTGTCTGACACTGACTCCAAAAATAACAATAATTTTAACTACATTATATTATCGTTATTTTTTTACTTTTTACTGTATTTTAATTTGTTCTGGAAAAGTTTTTCTTTTAAAGTCGGTTTTCTTTTTCGGAGAAAATTGGTTGATATTGAGTTATTCGTCCTCTTGTCATGCATACTTAATGCAAATTTAAGACTTTTATGGTTTTCTCATGGATGCCGTTATCAGAACTAAACCAAAATGAAATGGGACCACACGGGAAGCATCAGCTTTCAAACAGATAAAGAATCATCAAAATCGGTTCACCCAGTCCAAAGTTCTGAGGTAACAAACATAAAGAAAAAAATACAGTCGAATTGATAACCTTCTCGTACGTAAAAGTGAAAATTAGGGCTGTTATGTAAAATTTTTTTAAGTACTTCGCCCTTCACATGACTATTTAAGCTAGCAACTAATTTATATTCATTGAAACGCACTTGAAATGTATCTAAGAACACTCGCCATTAAAATACCTAGCAAACAAAACGAAAAAAATCAAAATCGGTACATGCGTTAGGACGCTACGATGCCGCAGACAGACAGACACACACGCATAGTGATCAAACTTATAAAAGCCTTATTTACTTCGGGGGCTAAAAACGTAAAGATATGAAAAATATTTATTTCGATTTTCGAAGTGAAATCATTAAACTTTCTCTTAAAATATTTTAAAAAAAAACACCTTTTTAAAAGTGTATTCGAACATTCAAAGATATATACAAATTATATTTTATAGATTCAGATTAGAGTAAGCAAACTGTGGTAAATCCACTCTACGGGTAAGTCTGCCCTAGTCTGGTCTGTATTTCCATAGATATATACCAGACCAGTGTATGTATAGTGTTGTCGTCTATACTTTACTTTATGTGTTGTATTTGTATATATCAAAATATATTTAAAGGTAAATATTCCCGTGGGATGATTGGGGAATGTGTTAGAGAGTTAGTAGTATTTGTATAAGTAAATTCTCTCTAGTGGAAATCAGTTGCAAATAAAAATAAAATATATAAATGTAAAATATATTTTATATTGGTCAAATATATTTGTATCGGAGAGAATGGTCTGGCAAGATGGACAACTTTGAGATTCCTTAATGCTTCTTGCATGAAGAGTAAACTGGGAGAAATCGGCACGTAAGCATGTGAGATATGCTGTGTTTATACCATATCTATGGCAATCACTATTTGACACAAATCTGTTAGCTGTCAAACGAACAACAATTTATAAATGGTATATCTTTTTTTAGATGAGAAATGCAATACGTATAATACAGATTTAGAAAAGTAAGTTAAGAAAATTGTATATAAGTATTTATTTAACGCTTATATTTGTTTTTGTATAGGTTTCGAATGGCACTTCGTGCCTTACGGGGATGCCAACTGTGACAAACATGAGATTTGAGACATTCTTACTTCGTTCCCGTGGTATGTACAATGTTTTTCTCCTTGGCAGAGGCAGAAAGCGACTTCGTTGCACAGTAGGCAAAAAATGGACTTTTTCTGCACGGAGGTGAGACTAAGTTTCACCTCCGTTTTAAGTTTTAAATAAATTCATTCTGCGAGATACAAAAAAGTACATTTCCTAAACTCTGAGCACATCGACCTTTACATCGCGGTTGTTATTAAACGAGACTAAACCGTTTAGCCAACCATCATACAATGTCGATCTAAGGTATGTTTTGATATTTCCGGTTTGCCTGTCCATACTAGGATACAATATGTAAATAAATATATATAAATTAAAAGATTTTCCAATTTTCTATTTTCATTGAAATTGATTTGGGAAATTTGTATATTTTGTAAAAGGTAAACAAATACGGTAATACTTTCAATTTTAAATAAATTGTAGAACAAAGGATAATCTTGTTTAGAATTTAGGTTAATTATGTTTTTAATACCGACTTTTTTCGAAAAAAGAAAATGTAGAACATTTTAAATTCGAATTAAGGTTTTCATCCAGCGAGCAAAAAATTAATTTTTTTGTAATTTTTGTGTCCTGAATAATTTATCTTTTCTGTGGAGGGATGAATTTGCTAATTTTTCAATGAACAATATCTCCGAAATTAGACTTCAGAATGAAATTTGTAAAAGAGCTTTTTCGTTCGCCTCGATATGGTTATTCAAGAAAGTCACGATTCTACGGTCAATTTTAAAACATCCTGTATATACTTTTGTCTAATTTTCTTGAACAGTAGGAAGTTTATTTACGATACGTTATAAAAATTATTCACTAATCCAAGATTTCAAGATCAGATCTAATTAAGATAAATAACAACTACTTCCCCTTTCTACCACTCTTGTTTCTAATTTAACGTATACGTTAAAATGTAATATAATCACCACAAAATTAAAGATAATGACAAACAATGGTGATATGTGTTGTGTGACAGGACAGTGGTTTTGGGTAAATAAATGACATAGAGTGCGTGATTTTACTTAGTTAGACATTCATGTCCGTCCAATTAACAATATGTACGTACACGTCTATCAGCCAGGAAACTAAAACTAACTGTTCATTTAAAATGAAATAATTGAAAGAATAAATCTTTTTGTGCTGTATTTATCTATTGTGGTCAAGTAATATAAAGTGTACAAGGTCATCAGAAAAAAAACGATACGGTATTTTTATCTGGTTGAAGGTAAATGCATACAATATGGGTATTCTACTATTTTTGAAAAAGTACTTCAAAATGTTCCATTTTGCTAATAAAAAGCCACAAAAAATTTATTTCGGAAAAATACACACGCTTTCTTGCCAAAAACTTAAATTCAATTTTAAACCTTTTTTAAACTGTCAAATTGAGGGCATCCAATTTGATGACGTAATATCGACATCATTACACGAAATAACACAAATAAGTTTGACAAATATATTCATAGACATCTGATTATAATAAATATAAATACTTATTATCTATGCATATATTATACCGAGCTGTCTACACTGAACTAATTGATGGTCTATGACTCATACCGATATGACATCACAGCAGGGCTTTCTTGCGTTTTAGGTCACGTGATATACAGTTTAAAAATTACGATTTTTACTTTTAATATTTTAAAAGAACTTTCAAGTACCCATTTCCGAAAAATATATTCCAATCGTTATATTTTGGAAGTATAATATACCGTGAATGAGTTTTTCTAGCAATTGGCAATTCGATTCAGATCAGAGTTTCGATTCATGTTTTAGGTTAGAGATTTGGCCACAGCCATTTTGAAATGATTATCGAATACAACGCCCAGCTCTTGTGCTATAAAATTTCTGATTAATTGACTTGCAGCTACGGATATAGGTTTATTTTTTCTCGTAATCTTACTCGCAATACATTTATAATCGTATAAAACCAATAATAAAGCTTGAATTATAATGAATTAAAAAAAAAACGCAAATCGTATAAAAAAAGCGAAAGGGAAATGAGAGAAAGAACAAGCAAATAAAAATAATAATATCATGAAAACATCATTATCGTAATTAATCAATATATAGCTGAAATCAAAGTATTTTTACACCAGGAGCCAGAATGAATGATTGTGCATTCGACATCTTAAATTAGTACTAACTATACAGCTTTGTTTGTTTCAGCAACTTGGGCCCTACCTGATCTACAAAAATTAAAGGCATCTCAGGTTGGGCTACAACTTAATAAGAAATTGAGAAAACTTTAACTTAGAAAGTAGTATCTGATGACTCTAGACCAGAAAGTTAGATTTCAGGTGCATCAGGACATCCAAAATTCTGATCACAGGTTGTATACTAGTTTTATTGGCAACCGTAGCCGCAAGTACGATCTTCTCTGGCCGTATTTATCTCCGACAAGAGCAACTTTTGTGGTTAAACCATGCATGCGGCTAAATTGTAAAAAATCTAGGGCCAGAATGTTGGATGTCCTGAAGCTCACAAAAAATCAAATTTCTGAAGGTTGATATTTTGATTGCTGTGTGTTAGAAAAGAACTGCACGATCGACAATTTGACGCTTCTAGCTCTTAGAGTATACATTCGTTATTATAACGAATAAGAATGAAATCCCTTATGCTTCTTTAAAAATAATACGATATTTTATATGTCAAGAATTGTTTTTCTTAACGATTCCTGTTTTAGATAAGTTTTAACATTCAATGCTGCCTGCCTGCAATCTCAATCTGCTCTAGGAGTCGTCAATACCACCAGTTCTACCTTCCTATAACATACAATCTCACCTACAAGTAAATTCTACAATTCTACTATTCAATATTCAATATATACCTATATACAGTGTGTCAATTTAGGCGGGTAATTTATTACTTTTTTTATCATTATTTAGTTAATTTGGCAATAATTTGTTTAACTCCATTTGAAGAACGTTAAAATTTATTCTTACGTAAGTTGTTTTTGAAGAGGCCAAAGTGTTTCGAAGTCGTTTTTTGTTCCAATATTATTCATAATTTGCTTAATTCTGAAGAACCATGTATATTTACTGATATGCTCCCAATAAAGGTTCGTTTCTGGTAGTTCGTCTGACAGCTTAAGTAAGTAAGTAAACGTATTGCCATCTGGAAGACGAAATTTTTACTAATGAATTCAGGTCTTCTTCTAATTTTACTTAGTACGACTTTTAATCGCCAGTTGGCGAGTTGATAACTCCCAGTTATCAATAAAGGGGTTGTTCGCAATGTCAAAGTATATTTTACATTAACTCCTATGGACAATTCAAGGGGATTACGAAAAATTTGTTAAATCGAGGAATTCGTTATATTGTGGGCCGTCATATTAAGGTTGCACTGTGATACGTTTCCACTGTCTCATCCTGTAAATTGTAATGTTTATACATCAAACTAAATATATATAAAGATATCAATCTAATGAATTAAATGCAATTAAATCATATGAATACTTCTTCTTGTTCTTGTTCAGCTCTACCATTCTTATTATTGGCAACAACAACAAAAAAAACACATATATAGAACACTACATAACCGATTTTTCTTTTTTTTTTTTCTCGTTTCTTTTCACTTTATTTAATTATTTCACTTAGTCACAAAACTTTTACCACCACGCACCCAACTAAAACATCCCCCTTATCCCATTTGTGTGTTAGAATCGAATAGAAACACATAGTAAATAGCAAAGAAAACCTGAAATTATTTGTCATTTTCAAAAAATTAACTTCACAACTCATTATTACCTTTTGACGACATTAAAGGGGTGCGAACACTGTAAGATGTCTCATTTTAATCCAATCACAAGGAGAACTTTGAAGATCCCCGGCCAACCCGGGGATCTTCAAAGTGTCCTTTTCTCAATACAAGCTTATGATATTTGAGAAGACAGTCAATATTACTAAAACGGCTTCCTAGAAATATTCGATAATATGAGAAGAATTATTCATGATTTAAAACTATTCGTGATATTCCGAAAAAAAAAAATCTCTTACGCCACTAATTTTATTACAAATACAATAACGGTAGATGATTTCCCATGCTTCGGACATTTTATATCCAATTTTCTATTTTAAGTGTATTTAAAATCTACCTTTTATAATGTCCTTGATCTAATTTACAACTTCTAAACAAATGGCCAGTTTCGGTTACACAGTGAATTCTTAGACTACAAGTAGTAAATAGTGTCGAATAACCTTTAACGCCCCGTGCTTGCATAACCTTAAATGCATGTTTTAATTACTAAGTAAGCGTACAAACAAAAGCTTCCCTTCTGCCACGTGTAACTTGTAATACAATGTTCATTTCTTTATTTTACCTTGTAAATATCTAGAATTAGGTAATTTATTAGTTCTATTGAATAATTGAATCAATTCGATGTCTATAATGGTTGAAGAAGGTTTCATTGATGTCTCTAGAAAACCTATTTTATGGTTTAACGTTATATTCTGTTATTTATTTTTCCCTTTACGAAGGTAGGGGGTAGCGATACAACCAACAGAATGGTTTGAATTAGATTTTGTTGATTTTTTGTAGACTTGTGAGAATTGAAATTTGCCAAAGTTTAAAAAATGACTGAAAATATATTTCCATTCAGTTTCTCAATTTTTAAAGTTTATTTAAACAATTAATTCATTTAGTTGGTAACTTCATTTATTTGTATCGTCATTATTGTCATAAATATTTAAATTTATTGATGATGGACCCTAACTCTTTAGAATCGGTTTAGTTACTTAATAATCTACAATTGCCTGAATAAATAGGCGTTAATAGTATTTTAAAATACATGATATATGTCACCAAAATGGACATTATCTCTTTTAAAGTTTCAAAAAACTTGTTTCTTATGAAATGATTTATTAAAGGTATCGCCTCATATTATTCGGCAGCAATACTTTTAACTAAAACAATTTATTTATTTTATTTTTTTATAGTTTAAAAGATTATTTTTTGGATAAGACTAGACTGGATATATTTGGATCCCAAAAAAAAATAAATAAATAAATAATATAAAATGCTGCATTTCTTAAGTTGAAATCAATGATTTTGATTTAAGAATTTGTTTTTTTGTACAAGTGACATTTAAAATGTCACAACTTGAGAGTGTTAACCATTTTTTTTATTAGTTTTAAGGTGTAAAATGTTAATGATGAGAAATTAAAATTTTTGATAAGAGGGACCACTCCAAAAAAAAAAAACTCTAAATAATACACCTACTTGTGGATAATCGACTATGGTCAAATATAAATAAAAACAAGGTGAAACAATTGAGTGAGTTAATTGTTGAAATACCCTGTGTAAAACAAGTTGAATGTCAATGTTTGCATTATTTTTAATAAATTAGAAAAGTTTAACAAGTGAAATTTAGAACATTTAAAATACCCACGACAAATTTTTCAACTCTTTTCATGGAGTGATTATATTAGACCTCAAAGACCGCCGAAAATTACGGATTGTTATCATTTGAGGTGAAGTTATTTATTATAAAAGCCGTCAAAAAGGAAGCCCCCACAGAAAATTTTACAATCTTTGAATCAATTAAAAGTTTTGTTCGATGTTAAATTGGTCATTAAAATTTAAAGACAAAAGTGTAAAAATTATGACTCTACATGAAAATGGCTTAAGGTCGTTTAAACTAGTTTTTTTTTTTTTTTTGGTTAATTTTTTATTAAATTTATTAGATGTGAGTTTAAGCTGTTTTTTAGCCATTTTAAAGATCTTGTAATGATTCATGTTTTGATAAAAATCGCAAACTTGCTTTTCATACAAAAAAATTGTATAATCCTAAAATAACATGGTAACTGATTTGTTGAGCACATTAAATAGATTAAGCCTTTAAGGTTTTTTGTACACTTAAATTTTTGTACACTGTACATTAAAATCTATGTTCTTTGAAATAATATTCGAACCTGAATAAACAAGTTCAAAAGCTAACTCAGCTAAATTTTTTGGATTCTATTGACGTCATCAAGTTAAAGAAAATTGATTTTTTTGATAACACAGGCAACTTCGATCCGATCTTATTGAAATATTTTTTGAAACCTACTAATTTTGGGCCATTCCTTTCAGCTGTGATGACAATTTTTCGCTAGTTATCACTTATGTGCCTAATTCCGAGACCCGGACTCCAAATTCTTAAAAACTTTTAGAACTAGGTTAATTAAGATCACAAATTTGAAAAATATGACCCATATTGAATAGAATTACATACTTGGTTTGTCAAAATTGGATAAATTTTGGATGTGATAGAAAAAAATTAAAAATTTTGGATTCTGATGACATCATAAAGTTCAAAAATTCGATTGTTTTGAGAACACAGGCAAATTTTATCCCATCTTATTGGAATTTTTTTTTGAAACACACTAATTTTGGGTCATTCTTTTCAGCTGTGATGTCAGTTTTTCGCTAGCTATGCTACCCTGGTTACGACCCTGATAGAAAGTTTGAGAGACTCACCAAAAGAAAACCACTCACAAAGTTTCAAGTACGTGTATTAGATATTTTAACAAAGCACAATTTTTGTCCCGCGGTGGTCTATAAATTGCGCTAATTAAAATAATAATTAAACCATAAATTCATCAAAATTAAAAAATTAATTACAGCATTGACATCTGTGATTGTTTTTATAAGCGGGCGCCAAATATTTATAAATAAACTAAAAGAAACCGTTTTATTAAAATCAATTTTATATTAAAAGATCTTTGTCTTAATAATGAGTGTACTGACTGACATACAAGCTACTCCCTCCATTGGTTACTAAGTAACATTTAAACATACTTAAGTTAAGCAAGAAATACTTAAGTTATAGCTTGGCGCATTGGAATCAAGTTAAGGTTGGTGACATGTCATCTAACGGGATCAAATACAATCTGCATATTATGAGTTGCTTTATTTTTAGACGCCAAAAATTTGGATAAATTGAGGTCGCATTCCTTCCATAAAATATTCCACATAATTTTTTTGACAATTTTTGAAGTCAGAACATCCAACTCTTTTCTTGTAGTGATTATTAGACTTCAAAGACCGCCGATGGTGTTCCAGAAAATTTTAGGAAATCTAGTTTTATCATTATTAATCAAAGAATACAATAATTTACTGGTTTCAAAAAGTTATTAATTTGGTTCCCCCAAAAATTTGACTACCAAGAATTCTTTGTTTGATTAATTCTACAAAAATTAAAGTAATTATTTTGGGTATGTTGTATATTAAGAAATTTGTGTATTCCCACAAAAAGAAATAATAAAATCTCTCATGGGGGTTTTTCCTTTATAAATTAAACTTCGCTGTGACAGTCAGAGGTTTCAAATAAGTAATACAAATACAAAAAGTTCTATAGACAAAAAAAATAATACAACTTTAGATAATAATCGTATAATATTTTACCAAAGTTTAAAAGTGTTAAATTTATTGGTATTGTACCATCAAATTGTATTAAATTTCCAAATCATAAATTAAAATTTGTTGAAATTTTTTCCAAAAATAGTATAGGATTATTTAGGTGTATTTGTTTGAAAAGTGTATCGGGCTACTAATTATTATTAAACAAGTGAAAACAAACAATTGACTGAGTTAACTGTTGAAATACCATGTATGAACAGTGTTGATTACTCTCACATCACATTATGCATGTCACACATACATAACTGATATTCCCATGTAAACACTGACTTTTTCGAAAAAATCTTTCAAACTAAAGATGTTTATTTTTTGATAAGGAACAGTTTTTACACATAAACTTTTGTTCTATCTCTAACGGTTTACAAGATGGATCCTACGGACCCAAGACCCAATTGACCAATGTTGCTCATTTACGACATCACTTTTTACGCCCTAAGTACGGTATTTCCTTGCTAATTTACCCTGTTCTAAATGTTGTATGTACATTATTTGATCTCGATCCAAAAATACAAAAAATATAATTTCTTACAAATTTAGTTTTTTTTTTATAGAATAAATATGTCCTAATTTTTTAACCATGTTTTGTTTCTGTTATGGATCAAGATAACAAAAATAACAAAACATGAAACCAAAATAGGTTTATTTTGACTAAAGTTTCATGTAGATCTTAAATGGTAAAATTAATGCTACCTAATTTATCGACTTAAAGATGGCTTTCCTTGAGAGGTTCACATCTTTAAATTACTCAGTAGTTTTGTGCTTAGTATTACTTGCCAAAATTTTAATTTTCTTCCAATTCTATCAAATTCTAACTGCATCCATTGAAACGTTAGTCTCAAATATTTCGATACACTTAGTGTTTCATGATGGCCATATTTTGATGATAAAAATTCATTTAGAAATTTTTTATTTAACGGATATTCAACCTTCTTAAACCAGTTCATAAATAAACCCACGCAAATATCTTCGTTGAATTTCAAAAACGCAATAAATTTTGAAATAAATTCTCTTGATTGCGCTAACAACAAAAGAATGGATACAGTTTTTAATCTAAAGTGGATTAACACAATCGTTTTGTTCTGAACAATTTTTTTCAATAAATAAACAATAAATTTAAAAAAAAAAGACAGGAAATCAAAATTTTTTGTAGGTGTCGAAATAATTTATGGGTACAAAATTCCATAAAAATGGAATCGTATATCACAATTAAGAGTTTTTTTTTGTTGTCTTTGTAAGAGTTTTTTAAAGGTAGTTTACCCGTAGTGATCGGAGATTAAATTTTTCGAATCCATGTTCTATGATAGAACGTCGAAACAAAATCTACCCAGTTTTGAAAGAAAACATTCAAATTTTCTTCGGTTTCGAAGCTATATCAAATTGATAGATTTTTGGTTAAATGGCTTCGAGAATATCCAAAAAAAAAACCCGTAGTGCCCGACTCATTAAGGATGTATGAGCACGGTAGTGAGGACATAAATAGAAGACAAAAAGTAACAGTATAATTTTTCGATATCCCGAGTAATTTTCAACATATCGAAAATTGAAAATTTTGTCTAATTATTTAACTTTCGATATTTCGAAAACCAAGGCAGGTATCGAAAATTTGTATTCTTATTTTTCGTCTACATTCATGAAGTTATAGCAAATTTAAAAGTTGAAAATAAAGTACAAATAATTTCAACCAAAATCTAAACTTGCCTTGATGTTCGAACTAGCTAAAAAATGAATAATTCGGACTCTAGCGGCCATACTATCAAATGTGCTCTAATAAAAAATATGCTTTAGTTTCACCAAAATCTCAATAATTGAGCTACTAAAACGTTGAGCGTATAAATTTTATCGATTAGTTTCATTTTTATTAAAAAGAATGTTATGAAATCATTGCGTTGTTAAAAGTTTCTTCTTGTTTGTCTTGATGAGTATAAATTTTAAAAGTTACAAAGTTATTTTTATTTTTTTTTATAAATATAAATATTTAATTAAACTAGTTTTGTAATGTTCTGTTCTCAATTATAAAATACATCAATAGACTTTTAACACTAGTTTTACAGTTCACTTCTATATCATTATACATTACATACTTACAGGTCTGTTAGTCCATTTAGTCTGTTAGTCTTTCTGATCGCATTATTATTATATTCTGTAATACATATAGGATGGATGTTGATAATGATGCATTTTTAAATTATAATACATTATTATAGTGTTTTACAAATAGTTTGAACTTGGATTTTGTCCTAAGTTTATTACGCTTAAAATCACGTCCGTTACTAGGGCATGAAGAAGGAGGCATCCGCCACCGGCGAAACAGAAATTGAGGCGCAATATGTAAAACAAAACGTTAGTAAAGAATCATGTAAAAGGCGCTCATTAATTTACAATATTATAAATGTCATAATTTTTTGAATCCTGATGATGTCATAATGGTAAAAAATCCAAATTTTTTGAGAACACAAGCAAATTTGATCGGATCTCATTAAAATTTTTTTTTTAACTCACTAATGTTGGGTCATGCTTTTCAGCTGTGATACCAATTTTTCACTAGCTATCACTTATGTGCTTAATTTCGGGTCAAGGACTTCAAATTCCTGAAACCTATTAAAGCTAGGTTAATTTTGATCCCAAATTTGAAAAGTATGACCCAAATTTAGTAAGATTACATACTTGGTTTATCAAAATTGGATAAAATTTGGATGTAATAGAGCAAAATTAAATTTTTTTGATTCTTGTGACGTCATAAAGTTAAAAATTTCAATTTTTTTGTTAACACAGGCAAATTTGATCCGATCTTATTGGAATTTTTTTTGAAACTCACTAATTTTGGGTCAAGCTTTTCAGCTGTCATGCCAGTTTTTCGCTAGCTTTCATTTATTTCTTCTTGAAACCTACTAGAGCTAAGTTTAAAAAATTTTTTTTTTGATAACATGGGCAAATTTTATGTGATATAACAATATGTTATTGAACAAGCCTGTGTATAGTTCAAACTATATGAAATACACAATAAATTGATAGAATATAATGAACAAATAATTTATTTTAATATTTTGAATATAAGTAACATGTTTTTATAAAAAACTATCAGCTAGCGAGGCTAACTATCTGCTTGCTATGTGCGTTTATTATTTAAGTTTACATTGCATTAGTAGGTACATCTTAGTACTTGTATAAAACTAGTTTAACTTCCTTTATTATGCAGCTATATACATAACTTAACTATAAGCTATAAGTTAGCTAAGTTATAGCTAAACTATGTGAAAACACAACACATATTTTTTTTTTTTTGTAAATCGGTAAAACTATCTGTATGCGATCATAATTATATTTGACATTCATTCTCAATTTAAAAAAAACTAAAATTATTTTTACAGCAATAGTACACAAGAAAAAAAAACTTTTTAAAGAACTAAGCTTTATTGTAAAAGCTAATACTTAAGGATGTATTAGCATGGTAGTGGGGGCACAAATTTAAAAATAGATATTTTCAATTTTGATGGTGAATTTTGTTATAGCTTGACGATATAAGACGAAAAGTTAGAGTAAAATTTTTCGATATCTGGCTTAATTTTCAAAATATCGAAAATTGAAAATTTTGTTTAATTATTTAGCTTTCGATATTTCGAAAACCAAGACACATATCGAAAAATTTTATTCTTATTTTTCGTCTACATTCATGAAGTTATAACAAAATTCATCATCAAAGTTGAAAATAAGATAAAAATAATTTCAACCCTTAATCTAGCCTGCTCTTACATCCCTTATATGGACGGTGACACTTAGTTTTTTTCTTTTCTAATTCATTGCTAATATGTTTACTTTCTATTAAAAAGTTTTTTTTAATTTGTTTTCATTCATTCCAAATGAAAATTATCAAAAACTTCCAAAATATGTCGTTTTTTGAGATTCCTCCATAAGAGCCAATGTATTTTATATCGATTTTTAATGACTTTTTTCTTAAAAATTTGCACGGATACCTAAGCTGAAATTTTAACCACATATTCTTTGAGTAAAAGACTACCTACAAACAAATTTTGAGCCTTTAAGTCAAACATTGTTGTCATGCTCATACATCCTTAACTCCCTAAAGTTTCCAAAAGGTGGATACGTTGAGGTAAAAACAAACTGAGGACTTAATTTAGAAATAAAATAAAGGTTTCGACATTTTTATGGCTGTCTTAATTGAATTTTACAATGAATATATTTTCACATTTTTCCAAGAATCATTTTCATATTTAATTATTTTCTAATAAGGATAATTAAGGCATTTTTTTTGGAATAAATTATTTTAAAAAATAATGATCAATTTGTATTTTTTTTTTTTTGTTGGTAATTTAAATGTTATTAATTTGTGATCAATTTTACTAAAATTAACTTACAACAATAAAGGTTCCCTAATTTTTTACCCTTACAAATATTATTAATATTCATAATTAATAATTAGATGATTGCATGTCTAAATTATTATTAAAAAACTAAACCAAACATGTTTGATGATTATTAATATAATATTTTGTTAAATGATTTTTATAAAAAATATATATTTTTATATATTTTTTTTAATAAATTTGATGAAAGGTACTTAACATACAGAGAGTCACACATTCAAAGATAGCATCACAGAAAGAATAAATATTATATTTTTCTACTTTTAAAATGTTTCTACTTAAACATAACTACTTTTAAAATATTTCAACCTTAATTATTCAAGGATATGGCTCGATAAGAAATCTATAAACCGTAACTTTCTGCCGCGTAGTAAATAAGGTCCCGAGTAAATGCGAGGCATTTTCCCTCAGAGAAAATATATATGGCAGAACCGTCATCTTCAAGATAGAGGGGGTCGTAGAAACTTGGGGGCAAAAAGTGGACACTAATCGCCTGGAAGGAACTCTAAGTCAAAGCATCCAATTTCATAGACTGCGAAAAAAAGTGGCAGGCAAAAATTATTGGCGCTTTCAACAATAGTAAAAAACGCGGTCATCCAATTTGATGACGTAATATGGGTATCAGTATACGAAATAAAACAAATAAGTTTGACAGATATATTCATAGACATCTGATTATAATAAATGTAAGTACTTATTATCTATGGATATAATATACCCAGCTGTCTACACTGAACTATCTGATGGTCTATGGCTCATACCGATATGACATCACAGCAGGGCTTGCCCGCGTTTTAGATCACGTGATATACAGTTTAAAAATTACGATTTTTAATTTTAATATTTTAGGAGAAAAATGTGCTTTTATGACTCGAAATCAGAATATTTAATTATATTTTTACATAAATTTTAACTTTATTTTTGACTAACGATAATACCCTATTTGAGCTTTTTGACTAGACTTTTTTTTATTAAGCTTTCAACTAACTGAAAGTAAATTATTAAGCGACTAGTGTTTTTACGTTAGTTTTGTGTGTGGTGTGGTGACACTCTGTACAAATTTCTTGATAAAATAAAAATCATAATTTCTTTATATATTATTATTATTTGTTATTTTAAATAATAGTTGATTCTTTACTGATTAAAATTAGCATATTTATGAGCCCAAGTTTCTGTCATTCATTCTGTCAGTCTGTCTGTTTTGTTTCGTAGGTTGTTTTGGTATTCTAAGTTGGTGTCGGTCCTATTCTATGTGAACATTCTTGTAGACTCTTTAAAATAAATAAATAATGATTGTGAGATTTAAATTTAAATAATAATGACATATTTTTTAAAGGAACACCATCTGTATGTAAATGTCATGAGAGTTTGAACAACATGAACCATCAGAGTTTTCTGTGATAAGTCATCAAATGATATACAGTGTGTTGCATTTAAGATGAAGACACCCTCATATTTTCGTTACTTTTAGGAATACCGATTTGAAAATTTGTACATATTTTTTTCATTTTTTTTAAGGTAGCGAAAACTGAACATTAAAATCAGTCTACCACAAATTGACAAATAAGGTCGTTTCTTAATACTTTACCAAGCGTCAGAGATAGTTAGAGATATCGAAAAAAAACTATTAGAAAATTTTGCTAAGAAATTTTGACAAAAAATGCAAATTGACAAATTATAAAAATGTTTTTATATTTTCTCAAAATTCATGGCAACCTGAATCGCTAAAGGACAACTAGGAAAATAACGGTCGGTTTATGGTGTCACTTTTTTTTTTTGTACACTTTCTTTGATTTTACCTCCCAACCAGCAAACAAATCAAAACGGTAACGTGCGATAAAGAACATAGATCCAACAAATAATTCATTAAAACAATTTTTATTTCGTTTATAAATAAATATTGATTTAAATCACATTTTCGTCCACAACATTCAAGTTTTTGTCCTCCAACAAGCGGTGTAACCAGACGAACACAACCCATGTCCCAGGTGTTACAACACACGTGTATCATGTAACGGTGTATCATCACTGTGTGTATGTATACACTAAAATAAAAAGAGTTAATTGGTTCGTCGTGTATTTAACCCAAATATTTGCTGTAATATTTCTTGTCTTATTATTTGGCTTGGTAGCCTGGTATGGTGGATGCCTGAGCCTGTTAAAATATTCTTTACTTTATGTTTGACTTTTTATGGTAAATATTTAATTTACCACAATCATAATTAAATTTATACATATTGTATTCTTTATAATTGAATATAGGACAAAATGATGAGAAAAGTTCTCATCTAAAATTGGAAAAAAAGATAGATACGACTGTTAGAAAAGGTTTGATTAAACTTTCGGGAAAACGAGAGATAAACCATTAATACGGTAGATAGTGAAATTATATGGCCGAATCATGATACTTTTCGATATTTCTGGATATTTTGTAAAACCAGGAACCAATTTTTCCATAATTTTAAATAAGGTAGTGAAATCAATTTTCATATGTTCTTCTGTTATCACCGGCAAAAAGACAACTCCACCTAGACACAAATACGTTATTTTCACGTTGAGTTTTAGTTTTCAGTGGCATAACAAAGTGAGTGCATGATTTGTAATTTCCAATGTGAAAAATAGCTAAAATAGTTAAAATAATCTTGTTATAAAGAGTACATTTTCATACCGAAACGTTTGGACATTGAATGAGAGAAAAATTTCGGTTTTTCCTTTGACAATTATCTTTTTACTCGGAATTTATTACAATTGAGTAAGATTTCGTATGATGACCAGATACGTGGTTTGCTAAGAAGGTCCGGGTCCGAGAATTTCTCTCTTTACAAAAAACTATATTTGTTATTATGACTGAAAATAAATGACTGATTAAATCTCAAATATGAACTGAACGTTCAATTCTAAAAAATACCACCTGTATAACTAGATTGCTACCTTATTTTACCTAGATCTCTTGTCATCAGTTTAAACCCACAAAATACAAACCTTACAGTTATTTAATGATATTTTATGAAATGAATTCAACCTTAAATATAATGGCGAAAAAGGTTAATTAAAAATCATTTAAAGTTCATAATTGTGTATTCAAATCAATATCAAATACATTTGACCTTCTTACTTTTTTTTTTTAAACTGAATTTCTCGTTAAAACCTCTGAAAATTAATAAACAAATGAATTATAAACTTAAATCTTTCTTTTCGAATTAGAATGTTGAAAAAAATATAGATTTTTTCGTTCTCATCTCATGTGCCACCGATTCTTTGTACAAATAATCAGTTTCGGGGATTTTAAGCTAAATTTAGTTCACTAACGATATTCTATACGAAGAATCACCTTAAGAATGAAAACATCCTGGAAGTATCCCACAATCAAAGGTATTTGTTAAAAAATATATTACCTATGGCATTTCCTCCCCGGAATCAATATTTCATTCAGTAATGTTTACGGAAACTGAAAGAATTTTATGACTGCAAGTGTTTATTTTTATCGCAGAAGACATTTTTAACACACCGTTAAAAACACTTCATTAAAAAAACTTTCAAAAATTCCATAATTGAGTTTATTCTACTTTATTTATTTATAACATAGTGTCGATGTTCGCCAGAAAAGGCTTCTGTGACGAATTTTAGCAGGGCCGTAACGAGGGTACATAGCCCCATGGTACAAAGCAAGTATTTAGGTTGCGTTTTATATATATTGGGATCGGCTCTAACGATTTTGATGAAAATCCGTATACTGATAGTATTTATAAGTAGAATAAGAATTCAAAAAATTTAATTTTGTTCTATCACTTTCAAATTTTATTTCATTTCGATAAAAGAAGGATGTAATCCTACTAAATTGGGACCATACTTTTCAAACTTAAGATCAGAATTAACCTAGCTATAATTATTTTCAAGACTGTGGAGTCTTGGTCCCGGAATTAAGCATATAAGTGATAGCCAGCAAAAAACTGACATTACATCTGAAAAGAATGACCCAAAATTAGTGAATTTCAAAAAAAATTCCAATAAGATCGGTTTAAATTATATTAAAATTAATCCACATTTCAAAAAAAAATGTAGTGAAATCTATTAAACAGGTTATTGAACTTGACACATTTATTAAAAAAGATTTGTGTATGGGAAACCTGTAAAATTGAATCAAATTCCCTATATATTATCCCTTTTTTGTTGTGGATTGTAAATCCTATATTTAGTAACCAAAAACATATTATTCGTAGAATTCATATGAACCTACCAACAAAACAAAAAAATTTTTTGGTAAAATATGAATTTTATATACATTTTAAATTAGTTGTACACAAAAATACAGGCTGAACCCTACATCAAACTTCTACACTTAACAAGAATATCCTACAGAAGTTTCTATGAAACTTACGTAGCCACTTAAAGTTACCACTATTTAAGAAAAAAAATTCAACTTTTATTTAGTTGATTAGATCAACTTAGACAAATCTGGGAATACGATGCCGGTATAAGATGTGTGCCCTTGAAACTACAGTTTTCGTTTCAAGCCTTTTCCTCGATTAAATTATTATTTTTTGAGTTTCAAGCATATACCAACTTAAAAAAGTTCACTCTGTATACATAAAAACATTATTTATGTACGTATAAAATAAATCATTGGCGCTTACATCTCTGGAGAAATTAAATATAAGTATTATAAATTTATAACTATAGCAGAACATAAACGAACAAGGCAGGCAAACTCTACCCTCATATCATAAATGTACGGTTTGAATGGGAAATACATAAACACAAGCTCGACCCATGAGGAAAAATAATTTGATAGGTCTGTGAATTCATAAATCTTTCTATTTTCCCATAGTCACATCTCCCGAATATGGCCTCAGATCGAAATTTGGTAAAGAGCTGTTTTGTTCATCTTTATGAGATTATTCTGTAGGACAACGATCTGCAGTTAATAATAGAACGCCCTGTGTATGCCTAGAGTGTTAGAAGAGCATCTGTAAAAGCTAACATGTTTGCCTAATAAACTTACTCTTTAAATTTATTTCAAATTATTTGTCTAGCGTAATTTTTTCTAAGCGATGCATTTTTAGACCGCAAGTACATTTTTCGTCAAATCTAGACATAATAAGCTTGAAAATAAGGGGTGAATCATAAAATTTGATAAAAGAATAAGAAAGATAAGGGTAAAACAGAACAAAACTTGTTAGAGTAAAATAATATATAAGATAAACATATGTTGTGTTCCTACTGGAAAATATTTATCAACTCAATTTAAAGTATGCAACCTCAACGCACAAAAACATACTCCCTAAACTTCTCCCTTCATCCCCCCAGATGCTTCATGTGCCACCATCTTTATTATTTACATCAAATAATAAATATTATGTATCAATTTTGTTTCTGATAAGATTTACTCCCACATTCAAAAAGAAAATGATTACTCTTAATATTTTATGAACAGGAAATAATTAAAAACCACAAAACATAATTATTTTACGCATTCAATAAATAATTTTCGCTAAATATTTTCCCTTCGACGTAAACTTTCGAATATTATCAAACGAATCGTGTTAATAAATATACAGGATGAGTCATTTTAATCTATTATGGCTACTTATTATTTTCTTTAAAACAATAATAAAGTTCGTCGAAAATACCAGTTAGTCGGTTCGATTCATTTCATTCGGTTTGTGATGTGTTCTAATATTTAAAATGTTTCCTGTTCAACTCAACTTTTGAAATAATATTCTTACATAATAAATACATTTAAAATCGTCACACCGGTGCTGAATAAACTAAGTGAATTCACTTTTACGAATAATTTAACATTAAATAGTGACATTTTGATAATAGAAAACTTGAAAAGAAATGTTCAGATGAAAAGTTGTAGTTACCTGTTTTTCACAAAAATGAAAAGATCAAGTTTTTCATGATAATTTTAAAGTAACAGACAGTTTTAAAAGAACTTTCTAAAAGCGAAACGAAAATTCCCGACAAAAAAAAAACATAAAAGATTGTGTAACGTCATAATGTTAATTAATAATTGTTTACAGTGTGTACTATTCAATTGACATTCTTACGTCACATCGATTTTTGACGAAATTTGTTTTTGTCTGTTGTTTTCCTTCCTCTTTTGAAAATTTCTTTCAAAACTGCCTGGGACTTTAAAATTATCATGAAAAAATAAAAACAGTTTTGTCATAAAACTTATGATATTTCCATTTTTGTTATGGCCTTTTTATTCCGTTTGGGTTATTAGATTCTTGTAGTTGTATTTACCCATGATAAAAGTTACAATTCGAGTAAAATTGAAGGCTCAACATACAAAAATGTTAATGCGCATAGCCTTTTTCCGTCAGTAATATCGTATTTCGATGTATATTCAAAAAAATATTTGCTAATTTTCATCATCGGTACAATTCCAATAGGTCCTTTTGCTTGAAAAGGAAATTCGATAAGGAACATAATAATAAATAGTTAGTAATAGGAAGCTTTATAAAATTTAAATTAAATTTTATTTATAACTGGAAGCTACAACTTTATTGTTATTAATAACAATCATAATTAATATAATATGATTAATTATTATCAAATAATTTGTTTTAATTAATTAAGAAATTATATGGTAATTAATTTATTCAATTTAAAAGGTTTTCAATGTAAGTTTTTAATAATTATATTCTGACAATTAATATATGAGTACAATTAATGAGGTTTTATTTCATTCTAAACTATACAAAAGTTATAGTAGAGGATGTATTTAAGTGTCGTAAATATTGTTGCATCACAGTAAAAGTCTCGAGTTCAAATCTCGGCTGAGTCGAACCTTTTTTTTATAAAATTATTTTATTTTGTTTTTCTTTAAATACTTATTTTGAAAGTAAGGCTTAAGTGTTAAGAACTTACCTGAATACATGTTCACGTTTGAATAGATTTTGAAGTTTTTGAAAGTTTCACATTCTGTAAAAAATAAACAAATTTAGATTAATTAAAAGTTTCCGATAAAATTTTTAAAATAGAAAAGTAAAATATACATCGTTTATGATATTTTTGAGCATTTTCTTACATTTACGTCACAAAAAATGGCCTAATTGACTAGTTTACTAGTCACGTGACAACCGAACCACTTTAAGGGCATAACTATGGGAACACTTTAATTAGTTCTTCAATTTCTATTTCTCAAATTATGTAAGATATCTAAACTTGCGTTAATTTAAAATGATGATTCCACCATTAATATTTTAGGAACTTTTTGTATTTAAAATATGTTTTTTTATAATAAACTAATGGAATTTTATACATCATGATCAAAAAATATGATGTGAAATTGTATAACGCGTAAAGAAAGGTATGCAAAATGAATATATCTATATTGTAGGTAAAATGTATGTGTTTGTACACTGATCAACATTAAAAATGATTCAAAATAATAGAAATTTGTTTATTCATTGGTTATAAGTCACTCAAGAGCTGTTATTGGGCTCTATTTGCTTAGTAATAAGTTAGAAAGTGCTATAAACTTAAAAGAAATTATTCACAGACATGATAAATTCTCAATTAAATTTTATAAAAGATGAAAATTTTGCAAATTTTTCAGAAAATAAGTGATCGTAAAATTCGTCTTGCGATAAAAATTTTAAGTAATTTATTTTTCAAAGTAAACTACATCCAGAATTATTAAGGAGGCTATATAATGTTTTTGAAGAGATGATATTCTTGTCGATCCATTTTTCGGGACAGTTTTCTCCAAGATTTACTAAAAAAAATAAAAATTCCCGAAAATATTGATTCAAAATGATGATCGCTCAGTGTAGATACATATACATTATGAACAGTAGTCGATAGTAACAGATTTTGTATTAATATTATTTCATTTCCGGAATTAGATGTGGTTTTTCCATATATTTCTGAAAAGCCACCACCATTTTATATTCGAAAAATATTTTTTAATATTGATAATGAAATTTTCGAATTTTAGGAAAACATTTTCAATTTTATTTTATATATACAAATGTTTATATTATTGCAAAATCTAAAGGGAAAACTAACCCAAATAATATTGTTCAATAAACTTTACATGTTTACAGTGTGTCCTCCTCCCCCCATACTCTACATCTATTGAATGAAGCATACAAAAGACTTTCCTTAACTTTTTATATTTTATAGTTTTTAAAAATATAAGTTCTTCATAAATTGGAAGAATTTGTCTCATTACGAGAAATTTTCGAGAAAGTGTTGAAGTTGTAAAGTGATACAATGTTTAAGATTTTGTGTTCTGTATTACACAATTTATTCCCCCCTGCCCCGTACCTATATTAATATATAATTTGATAAATTCCACATCTAACTGGCTATTGGTGATTTATATTTTTGTTTTCTTTATAAATAATAACAACAAAATATTTTTTTTAGTATTCACTACCCAATTAAATCAATTATTGTTTTATGATAGTCTCCTCTAAGTGACACCTACTAGTTTAATGAATTTGATAGGTTTGTGAATTCATAAACCTTTCTATTTTCCCATAGGCAACTATAATTCTGTAGGCCAACGATCTGCTGTTAATAACAGAACGCCCTGTATATAGTTCTTTTTCCAATCGCTAGATAGAATCTTTATTAGCATAAAAGTCCAATAGCAAGTGAATTAATTTTTCGTGACACCCTTTCTGTACCTATTCATATATTAAAATAATTATTATTACAATATGGAGAGAACTAAATTATTATTTTTACAGTATGGAAAGAGCTAAAAACCTTTTTCATTTTCATGAATTTTCCATTTTATATCTATCCTTTAATATTTGGAATATTTAAATAGTTAGATATTTTCTATGAAAATTTCAAACGGGAATATTTTTGAATTCGAAGAAATAAAATGGTTAAAATATTATGAATAAAAAATTTGATATTATTGACTAAAAATTGTTTAAAAATTATATATTTTCCTATTTGTTATAAACTAACGCCCGAGATTTTTATTTTGTATAAAATATAATATTATTGGAAAAAATATTTAATTTACCACAAGAAAATTACTGATTACCTCTCGGGTAAACAGTAATGTTTACGAAAAAATGTTTGAAACAAAAGTTGTTCTATCTCTTTTATTCTATCTCTAACGGTTTAGTAGATGGGTCCTATGAACACAATTGATCCAAATTGACCTATGTTGCCCTATGTCCCCATCAAATTCTGCAACTTTTATCTAAGTTATTTTTTGATTGGTTTACTACTACAAATGAGATAACTAGGTGAATACATTAAAATGGCTCATCCTGTATATTTCATATAAACAGGGTATAAAAACGAGTCTATATCAAATATGGTGGAACTCGTTATCAGATTTATACATTCATGTAAAATTTCAGCCCAATCGGAATCCAAGAAGAGGAAATTGGATAGTGCAGAGTGAAAATCTTGTATTTTCAAAATAATTTAACAAATTTTCTTCAAAAATTGATGAGTCAAAAACATAAAAGACAATTTATTACGCATAAAATAATAAAAAGGATAACAATATATGAATAATTACAGGATATTATTATCCTGACAGTTAATCAACATGATTGAGCCTTCATCGATCGATTGACGACTGTTTTGTAAGTATTTGACAAAAGAAATCATTTACATAATTCTATAAATCGTGTTTGACATTTTATACCTAATTCTAGTAAATATCGTAGGCTATCAAAACGATTCATTCACAGGATGAATATTTAAAAAGATGGATCAAAATTTAGATGGAGCAAAAATGAAACAGCAAGAAATTCTTAAACAATTTTAAACTTCTTACTTTCGAATCAAAATCTTTTTTTTTTTTGTAGAAAGATAGAAAAAGGTGTCAAATTAAGTCTCCCGTTTTTTAAAATGTATTAAACATAGACAATCCATAGACTTATATGTCTATCTATACAATTATATCAATAAAGTACTGTGTCGTTACCATGGTAGCTTCCTGAAATAAAACTCATGCACGAAGCGAATTGATAATGAGCCCGTTTCCGAAACACAGTTCTTATAATGAGTGGCTTAATCCTGTGCCTTTTTCTAGCTTTTAACAAATTTTTTTGTTTTAAAATTATCTAGCACTTTTAATTGAGCTTGAAAACCTAGGTCAGGTTTAATGTATGCGTAAGGTGTGCGTCTCTATAGACCCAAAATTTTTCACTTGAAGCATTTTTATCGATAAAATTTATTTTTCGAGGTTCAAGCATAAGTCAACTTAAAAACTTAAATAAAAACAGTTTGTATATATTTATGTATACGTGAACTACACACAACACAGTTGGTATGATTATTATTTGTTATATTTGACAAGTAATAATGACTTTTATGACTTTATAATATCAAAAAACATATAATAGGTGTTCCATGAAGAATGTACGAAATTTAAATTTACAATTATATAACACATCGTTGAAAATTTTATTTTATTTGAAAAATAATTTATTGTTATTCAAAAGTTTTCATACCAATTAAATACAAAATAACAACAAGTCCAAAAAGCACAAAATACAAAATTTGGAATTTTTTGTATTTTTTGATCAGTTTTAAGCAAAAAAGTACTTTCGTGATTCTTCTCTAGGCGCTTAGTTTTCGAATTAAAAAATCTTGGCAAACTAAAAATGCAATATTCGAATTAAAGAAAAGCGTGTTATTTTTTCAATCTCTGAGAGAATTCGCTTCGCTAACGCAGCTCTTTCGCTACGAATTTTTACTTCTATAAGTAATTTCCTCTAAATCTTAAGGAATCGAAACTTCAAAAACAATGGTATACATCGAAAAATTTTACTACTATTTTTATACCATGAATATATGAAATATACATAGTATATTAATTTTAGTCCCAAGTTTGAAACGCTTAAAAATAATGATGCTAGGAAAAAAATTTTGTCATAGGTGTTCAAAAAATCACCTAATTAGTCCATTTCCGGTTGTCCGTCCGTCCGTCCGTCTGTGGACACGATAACTCAAAAACGAAAAAAGATATTGAGCTGAAATTTTTACAGCGTACTCAGGACGTAAAAAGTGAGGTCAAGTTCGTAAATGAGCATCATAGGTCAATTGGGTCTAGGGTCCGTAGGACCCATCTTGTAAACCGTTAGAGATAGAACAAAAGTTTAAATGTAAAAAATGTTCCTTATCAAAAATTAAACAACTTTTGTTTGAAACATTTTTTCGTAAACATCACTGTTTACCCGGAAATTTTATAATATGTACTATACTTGATTATCAGTTATGTATGTGTCACATGTTTGTATGTGTAATGTGATAAAGAAATCAACACTGACTATGCATGGTATTTCAACACTTAACTCAGTCAATTGTTTGTTTTCACTTGTTCGTTTTATTTGCTCAAATTCTAACAGAATTCACTCTCAAAATTTAAAACGGTGTGTTTCAAATATTTTCTTACACTCATTTTTTGCGAACATTTCATAGTTAAGACACTCTTAATGGACAACTTTTTCTGAATGATTATACAAACATAAAACAGCTAGCTATATCTTATTATATGTTAGCTATTATTATTTGTTTAACTTCTATACATTTCTATATTTTCTATATCTTTTCTTTTTTTACTTTTTATTTACAAATATTTTTCATTCATTATTATTATTTTTATTCTTTATTTCTTTTATTTTATTATTTTGTATTATTAATGTTTTTCTTAGAATTATTCATCATGAATTATAATCAACGTTGTTTTGTGTGTATTTAAAAAAAATCCATGTGTATTACATACTTATCTATGTACTGAGTGTAACAGAAGTGACAATTAGAGTCACTTCATCTAGAATTCTAAACTTAACGATGAAATCGAGCGTGAGTCAGTATTGTTTTTACCACTGCTTAAGCCTTCCTCAAGGATTATAATTCCAGACATGGGTAACGATTGACTTGTTTTATTAGTCTTGGGCGTATGTTAGGGAAATGGCTGACGAATCAAGGCTTTGCCATAGTTCTATCAACTCTCGGATTACGAACCTTTGGAAAACCCAAGGATTGATCTATTATCACACCAGAGCCGTTCCATTCTCGGCTTACTAACCCTAGTTCAAGTGTTGATCGAGTCTAATAGATTTAGGCTTTGGCAAAGATTGCCGATTTTTGATTTATAAGCCTTGATTGAAGTTTGGACAAGGGCTAGGAAACTATGGCTTTGCCATAGCTATGCGTACCGTCAGCTTACTAACCTTTTTCTAATAAATAAAGGCTTGATTGAATAGTTTTGATCAAAGCTTGGGCTATGAATGGCAAATCAAGGCTTCACATTAACTGGAATTACCGTAACTGTACAAATAAGGTTTTATAATTTTCTAGCTTTAAGGATTTCGATGCAAGTTGGTGGTTAAGCTGGGAATGAGATTGTTTAGTTTCATATACAGCAAGTATAAGAGATTGTACTAAATGTTGAACATTATTTCTTGAACATCTTGTACATGGAAAAAGAGGAAAACATGTAATTAAGTCTTGCATTATTTGTAATTTTTTTTCTTCATTGTATACTTTTGTAGTTTTACTCATGGATCTTGTAAATAAAAGAAAGGATTTTCAGATATTTTCATTGGATAATAAAATTATTGCTTACATGACGACCAGGTAACTATTATTAAAAAAAAAAACCCTTCGCTTAGCTATTCATTTGGAAAATTAATTATTACGAAATGCAAAAGTTGTGATAATTTTAATGATAGGTTGAAAGGTTATTACAAATGTAAATATCTACAATGCGTTCGTAAAAACTTGACCAATGGAGTCAAATTCTAATCTAAACGTATCAAAAATACATATAAAAATTACTCGTATTCTTTGAATTATATCGATTGCGATTAGTTTACGAGAGATTCGAAACTGCGATAAAACTAATTGTTATTTGAAAAGAACCTATTTTCGCGACCTTTGACCTTGAACATTTTTTTGAAAAAGATAATCTCGTTGAAAAAACTTCACTTGGATTTTTTTAGCAGACAAAGCTTTACTTTCTTGGGCTATAAATTATTTTAAAAAAATGCTAAACACAAAAAACTTTCCCATTTCTCCTTCGGTATTTATATCCAATAATAATTTATATTATTGATAAATTGTATGTAAGGAATGAATATTAATAATAATACAGTTTGACAAGAAATTAAAACTATTTAAAAACTTTCTTATACCCACAAAAAAAAAAAAAAAACCATAAACTTTAAACTTTATTGATAAATGTAGTAAAATAAAATAATAAATAAATAAATAAATATTTAATATTAAAATAATTTTAAATTAAAAAGTTGCTTGCAATAATTTATCTTAAAAAGTATTTATTTATTTTGATAAAAAAAAGAATGGAATTGTGACGACAAAAATACTAACTTTTAATAAAATATTCTTTTTCAATTTTATTCATTTACAATTTACATCGTTCAGACTTCATGGTCCAGTAGCCAAAAACCAAGCATACCTGCATACCTAAGGATTTAGTAGGCTAGCTCCTACCTTAGGCCTAACTCATCTCCCAATCAGATGTAGCTAAAAAATGATTAAAAGTTCATTTCAAATTGGATGGATTTTTATATTTCTTCTCTCATTAAAGTTAGCCAGGGATGAAGAAAGTCGTTGTGTTTATTGTATTCCCTAAAAAAGCTGGGAAAATCGCTGACTTTAAATTCATTTTTTTAAGAAAAATTTCGGGAAATCTTTTTCTTAGTAGCCATTAAGTTTTTCCCTTGTCACGACAGACTCTACTTTAAAAATTACAGAAAAATATTTCATAATCAATAAGGGAAGAAATGTTCGAAACAAAGCCTTTAATACAAAACTCTCAAAAACTGCCACTTGTTATACTAATACTGAATCTTCTAGTCTGTTGTATACGTTCAACACTTAACACTTAATATTTTTCTATTATTTGTATAAAACTTTAATACCAAAGTTTTTAAAACTATTTGCTTTTTTTTTTGAGTAGTTGTATCTATATCGAACACGTTTCATCATGTTAAAGTTCATTCATTCGTTTACATAGCCTAGAAAAAGAATTCTATATCTTTTCTAGTTTATATAAATAAATACAAAATTCGTAGCGTAGGAGCTGCGTAAGCTAAGTGAATTTCCTCAAATATTGGAAAGATAAGATTGAAGAGTTTTTATTTTAAAAACTGTTTTGAGAAAAAATTAAAAGAGTTCTATTTTGCTTAAAACTGATCAAAAAATATAAAAATATTTTGTTTTTGGAAAACAAATTCAAAATTTTGTACTTTGCACCTCACTCCACCCCTTGTTTAACGATCGATTTTTTTCATTAACAAACCGGACCTTTCAAATACCAAAACCATTCTTGATACCAAATTAGGATCGATAGGTAGGATCGATTCATTTGATAAAATTTTTTGAATTGCATCATAAGTACAAAAGCAATAGCTCCATTTCCTTACGAAATTCGCTAATGAATGCTTGTATGTTTGTGTTTTATGTGTTCTAAAACCAATGATTAAAGTGTCATAAAACTTTAATATGGACTTCTGTGGCAATCCATAGAAGTTTCTGGCGGAAAAATTACCGTACGCTCGAATCCAGTGATTCAAATGAGCACGCTTTATCTTAGAACGAGAAAAATATAGCTCTTTAAATAGTAGTTGTATTCAAAAAATCAATTAATTAAATCTGTCAAGGCTACAACGAATATTATCATATATATTTGAGCTACAGCAACGTGTGGCCGGGTAAGCTAGTTATTCTATAAAAATAAAATTGAACACTTGTTCTATCACTCATAGATAAAAGAACTGTGCGCTGCAGTTTAGTTGTTGGCTGGCTTTAGGCAAAATGTTTTCAATAAACTTTCAACGATTGATATAATTTCAAAAAAAAAGATAAAATTTCTTTTTTGTATTAAAATCGATCTTCAATCAAACTTTTCTAATAAATGGTAATTTTATGAAATATCTACGGGTTGCATGTTTTAAAATTGTATATAAATGAAAGTATTTAATATTTTCTTCTTAACAACTTAAAGTCTTAACTGTTTTGAAAACTGTAAAACTATTTTTCTCCAAAGCTTTTTACTTTCATACCAAAATTGATTTCCACGCCGGAAACACGAAAATGAGATACAATGACTTGATCTGTCATCACATCCTAAAAATCATAAATTGTAAACAATTTTTAATCAATAAGGAAATATAAATTTTGATATAAAATTTGTAATTATTGATTTTATTTTGGCGTCAACAACAAAAATATGCTGGTCGTCAGATAGAGCAGACCTAAACTATGTCTAAGAGGAAGAAATAAAATACCAACATGATTTAAATAATTGTTTTATTGAAATGTTGTAAATTTGTTGTAAATACTGTTTTAATGGCGTTATTTTGAATGTGTGAATGTAGGATATTGGATGTCATTAACAGAAAATGTAATTATTATTTTGTAAAAAAATGTACAGGTTGGCCCTTACTATCAGTTTTTCAAATGGTCGCTTGTTCACTTACTCAAATGTATTAATAAGTACAATTTTGGCAATTTTGATAAACCAAGTATGTAATTCAACTATATTTAGTTCTTAAATTCCAAATTTGTGATTAAAATTAACCTAGCTATAATAGGTTTCAATGTTGAGTCCCGGTCCCGAAATTAAGCGCATTAGTGATAGCTAGCCAAAAGCTGACATCACAACTGAAAATAACAACCCAAAATTAGTGGATTTTAAAAAAAATTCCAATAAGATCGTATCAAATTTGCCTGTGTTATCAAAAAAATCGAATTTTTTGAACTTGATGACGTCATCAGAATAAAAAAAATTTAATTTTGCTCTATCACATCCAGATTTTATCTAATTTTGATAATCAAGTACGTAATCCTACTGAATTTAGGTCATACTTTTCAAATTTGTGATCTAAATTAACCTAGCTCTAATAGGTTTCAAGAATGTGAAGTCATGGTCCCGGAATGAAGCACAATAGTGATAGCTGAAAAGAATGAACCAAAATTGGTGGGTTTCCAAACAAATTCCAGTAAGATCCGATTAAATTTGCCTGTGCTATCAAAAAAATCAAAATATCATATTTAAAATATTGTAAATTTTATTTTTTTTTAAATATCATCTATTGATTTTATTTGATGGGTACATCCTATACGTACACAAATTCCATACAATTCTCATAAATAATATACGGGTAATTAACATCAGATAGTGTTTAGGTAAATATTTGCAATAACATCCATTATTTTAAGATTTTAATGGGTACCCGCTTAACTTACAATCTTATTGGATACTTAACATAAATTCTCAACATTTTGTACTCAATAAAATAGTAACGACCTAACTGCATGGGAATAATCTTTCAGTGGACTCAAATATAATTATGCAGTACCTAAATCGATATTTTACAAGATAAGTGATTGTAAGTCTAAATATCCACTATTATTCGAACTTCTTCGATCACAGGATTAAAAATATTTAAAACATTTAACCCGTCAGCACTCGCGTTGTGAGCATTTTGTTTACGCTTGATTTAAAACATAAAGAACTATTCTTTTGTAAATGTTGTTAAAACTTTTTTATCTTCATATAATTTTATCTATTTTTTCAGTTTTTTGATTTTTCTTGCCAGTGTATCTTATTACATTCTGTATCAATAACTTTCAAATCCATCATCACTATTGAATTTTTTTTTGTGAAAAGTAAAAGAATTCATTTGATTTTTTATTTCAAAATGTAATGATAATAAAAAATGGCTTTATTAAGTAGATACTAATATTAATAAAATATCTAACATATAGATAACAGATATCAGATACCAGATAACAGATATCTATCTGTAATCTATACATTTATGAAGCCATCCTTGCAAAGAAAAACCAAGAGAATTGTGTTTTTTTCATTATTTTGAGATTTTGATTCCAATATGGCTTTTTAATAGACAAACAAAATGATACATGTCTCATTTTAATGGTATCATTTCTATGGAAAGTTATGTAACTTGTATGTATTGTCATGCTTGTTAGGAGCTTTTGAAAAGTACAGCGTGATTTAAGATTTATCATGCACGACATTGCTAGACGACAAAATGAACGAGATTTATTATCTAGACGAACATTTTCATAATCACTATAAAAATCTTATAATTTACTTTGTTTTTTTAGATCATTCTCCAAACTGAACCGATTTTGTGGATCATCATGGTATGGTATGGTATGGTATGGAGGTTAGCGGGCCATGCTCGAGCATCGCGCCTCGAAGCAATGGTTCAGAGCACCTAGCCAAATGGACCCTTGTACTCTATCCCCGCTACGCTTTTCAGTAGCTATTATTACCAACTAATGTACTGAAACCCAGGATTCGCCTAGCGCTGAGTTTCCTATTTTCTTCTGGTTCGACTATGGCCTTCATACCGCGAACGGAATTGGTTTCACCTTAACCGACGTAGCTACTAGGATTGACAACTCAAGTTTAGTAGACGATTAATTCCTGAGACTTCACACAAAATGGCATACAAAAGGCAAAATTTTGGGGTAATTTCAAAAACAACCTAAGAAATTTTTTAATTTATCAGTAAAGTTAACCAGATTTCCGTAATTTTTTTCCAATAAATCTCACCTTCCATAAATTTCCTTGATTCACTTCACATTTCAAACGATCCTGTAAATTTTATGTACTTAATCCTTTTTCATATTTATGTGAATAAAATGCCTTGTTATATTATCCACATATGAGTGGGATGATACATTCTATATAGAATTCTATATGCGATTTTTAATGCACAGGCAGACATACAAGCACTCCCCCCCCTCCCCCCATTAAACTCACCATATTTTTCTCTCCACATATATTCAAATAATAATAATAAAAAAAAAAAACTTTTGTTTTTAATAACTGCAATGCAATGAGAACAGATACTTTTTTACAATCCATGTTTGTTAAAAATTATATTCATCACATATTAGTCTAGGGTCAAGTAGGGTATTTGACTCTCATTAAAAAACGGCTGAAAATCTGATAAAACTATTGTGAAAATCGAATTAAGCTACTTTTTAAGATAAGGAAATTTTCATGTCGGCAGCCGAGATTTTAAGTTTCGATACAAAATAATCTAGCGAAAATAATTCACTAATATTTTTTACTCCATGTATGTTCATCTATTCTCTCCTTATCATAATTTGACATATGTGATATCGCTGAAAACGTCTTCTTGAACAAAACTTACAGAGTTTGATGAGGAACATCATGTTCAAACACCAGATTGGGCCAACTTCTTCGGGTTTCTTAAACAGGGAATGAATAAAATTGCATAATAAAAAAAACTTTTACCAAAAAGAAAACCGACTTCAAAAGAAAAACTTTTCCAAAACAAATTAATATGCACTAAAAAGTAAAAAAATAACGATAATATAATGTAGTTAAAATTATTCTTATTTTTGGAGTCGGTGTCAGCCAAGGAAAGAACTCTGACGGAACAGTTTGCTACATTAGCTTGGCTGACACCGACTCTAAAAATAACAATAATTTTAACTCCATTATATTATCGTTATTTTTTTACTTTTTAGTGCATTTTAATTTGTTTTGGAAAAGTTTTTCTTTTGAAGTTGGTTTTCTTTTTGTTAAAAGTTTTTTTTATTATGTAATATTTAGTGAACTTGAAGTGCACTAACTAATTTGTCACTAAAAAAGAATCATTGAAATCGGTTGGCGTGATATTGAGTTATTCGTCCTCTTGTCGTGCATACTTAATGCAAATTTAAGACTTTTATGGTTTTCTCATGGATGCCGTTGTCAGAATTGGTCCAAAATAAAATGGGACCACACGGGAAGCACCAGCTTTCAAATAGATAAAGAATCATCAAAATCGGTTCATCGAGTAAAAAGTTCTGTGGTAACAAACATAAAAAAAAAAAGAAAAAAATATAGTTGAATTGAGAACCTCCTTTTTTTTAGTTTGAAGTCGGTTAAAAAATTGGTCCTATCTGGTTAAGGGATGGCTGAAGGTCAACCTTATACCGTCTACCTGTATTACTACATATGATCCTAGACTAAAGATATAAATGGTATTATATATAAAGAACAATAAATATGCTACATCGTATATAAAATAGAATGTTGAATAAAGAATAGAAACATACAGGAAATTTGAATTGCATTATACAGTGATTATTTAAAGTGATATATCACTTATTATTATTATTTGAAACACTACTACCACAATAGTGTTATTAATCCTTAAGTGGGTTTAATCCTTAAGTGGGTAAAAATAGATTCAAACCATTTTATATTACAATGCAATCAATGTACAAGTATGTCTGTCTACGATGAAGTTAGAATTACTAATAATGATTACAATATAATGGTAATGATGAATTTGCAAAAATTATTGAAATTACTTACTACTGTGTGTGGTACAGAATGCTACAGAAATATTAGGCGATATATTTTTAACTTCCTAACATATCTTTAAGTTTTATGGTTAGGGCAAGGCTTTAACACCAAGTTTTCTTTCAAATTCTTTCTTTATTGATATCGCGCGAGCAAAACATGATATCGCGTGAACAAGTTCAGTAGTTTAGAGGCCCATTAAATAACGGTCCTCGATTGCTAAAGTCACTACGTAAACTTCTGGACCTGTTTCATTCTTTTCAGGTTTTATTTAACACAGTACAGGGCTTTTATTTACTTTTTTACTTATTTATTTTTGAAGATTTAGCAAGCCAAGATGGTCGACTATAAATATGCTGACAAACGAGACTTTATTAATATCTTGCTTTTAACTGGAATTGGTAACTGAGCCGTATTGTTCTACAAGATCAAGATCTTTTTTTCAAGTCAATCAAATTGAATTTATTTTGCGAAGGTCATCGAAAATATGGTAGTAATGAAAATTCAATGTGGTGACCACCAGACGCCATATTGTGAAAAAGAAAAAACTGCAAGTTGGCGAACTATGTTAAGTGGAGTTTCATTGAATTGGTATTTGAAAATCCTAACTAAAAAGTGTAATATAAAAGTAATATAAAAAACCCGACTACGTTAAATAAAAACTGAAAAGAAAAAAACAAATCCAGTTGTTTTAAAAACGACTTTAATCGTCGGGACCCATAATGGAAAGATTTGATCCTGTATAGATTTTACTTGGTCCCGACTCTGTTCGTTGCTTTGTAAACCACTAAACTTGTTTTTTCTTTTCAGTTTTTATTTAATGCAGTAGGTTTTTTTTGATTTTTAAATTTATTTTTCTATCTCTTCCAATGCTATATTTAACATTTATAATATTCCACAATTTATTTATTAATATGCGTAGTATTTCTTGAACACTCTGTATTCGTTTAGTAATCAGTATTTAAGTAATATGCTTTTAAGTAATTATTTTAAAATAAGTATTTAATTTCCTTTCAATTTAATGCTTTTACAAAATACTTAAAGTTAAATATGTGGCATTAAATGCATCAAATTATTATGATTGCACTCGATAAAATGGTTGCGTTTTATTTAACCAGTACCGAATATAACGTCCGCGAGTAAAGGTTGAAAAAGAGCGTTATCGTAGACTCGCATTACCTTTCAAAATTCACAATTTCAAAAAAAAAAAAAAAAAATCCTTTAAAAACAGCGAATTGGGGTTAATTTATGAAAATTAACCATTACACCATAACTAAGGAGTCGGAATTTCGCACGTGTCTATATGATATTGCATCAAAAAATAATTGTAAAAGTGATATTAACCAACCCAACTCAATTCAACCCAACTCCCTGAATTTATTCTTTCTCCCCCACATAAAATACTATCAATAATAATAATATTCTTTCTTATCTTATCAATCGATTACAATTCAAGATGTCTACCCAGCTAACATTTTTATAAATGATAAACCAATAACTACCCCTAACGACAGACAGCGAATATTTACCCTTTTATAACTTATAATTTCTTATCTCTTTTTGTATTACTCCCCGCAGCATATTTTTTATACAATTATCTTGAATATTCAATGTTCCATCAAGATGTCTGACAGAGATTTTCAAGTGATACCAAGAGGATAGATTTATAAAATGGTAGATATTGTTTAAGTGATTCGGCTGTCACGTGACTAGTCAACTAAAAAATGCACAAAAATATCGAAAAAACGGCAAAAACCAAATTTTATGGAACTTCAAGAAACCAATAATACAATACTTTCAAAGATAATTTTTTTCAAATAGAATGTACAGTTGATTTTTCAACAGGTTTTTCGATTTTTACCATAATAATAATAAATACACTGATTATTTTCTATTTTTACCTTTTACTTCATGTATTTCAACCCCTTTTCTATTCGTTTTTCTCTCAAATCAATGATCAATGTAGGTAGGTAGCTTCTTGCTTGCACTGGTAGTTGATAGCAGCAGATAGCTTGTGCTAATGCTAAAGCTAGCAAGAACACAGCTAGTACTCTTACTAATAATAAAATCTCAATTATAGGTAATCATGCTGAAAATAACAAATGAATGTTGGAATTTAATGAACTGAATAAAACAATTGTAGATAGTAAGGTAAGCAGAAGGTTGTGGAAGGAGGTACAAGCAGCTAACAATTCTACGAACGCTACAAGCTCATATAACATCTCATATTAAATTATTATGTTTTATGGTTGTCTGTAAAAGATGTAGAAATATGTGTGTGAGTGTATATATACAGGGTGTTTCATTAGGAACGCATTCTGAGAACACAAGGTATAAGGTTAAATTAATCTTCACGCGTTTGTAGGAATTTGTTTGCTGGTTGGAAGGTAAAACTACAAAATGTGCAACAAAGTAAAACAATTCCAAAATCCGACGATGTGTTACCAGATGAAGGTACGATAGGAATATAGTATAACTAGCTGTGAACTACCCGCTTTGCTGGGCAACATCCCCACTTGCACCCCTCCCACCACATTTCCTTGCGTGGGATAACAGTTTTGTAATGTACACGTCATGCTCTATTATTTGATACCCCACTTAGGTATATTTGTAAATATTCGATAATTCCTTCCCACTTTCTCGCTACACCTTTCTACCCTCCGAAGGTTAAAAGTAGATAAAAACAATAGATCTTTGAAGCTGGTTGTATATCGTGTCAATATTTTAGCTTAATCGATGCACAACTTTTTTAGTTTTTGAAGCATATCCCTTTCAACCCCTATTTCAACCCCTTACTCTACTATAATATGGATGTATTATACATAAAAACCTTCCTCTTGAATCACTCTATCTATTAGAAAAACCGCATCAAAATTCGTTGCGTAGTTTCAAAGATTTAAGCGTATAGGGACAGAAAAAGCGACTTTGTTTTATAATATGTAGTGATATACGACAATACGATAGGATTATAGTTCCAATCGGGTGTCCCACGACACCTCGATTTGACTTGCTGCTCGATCTTGCTTACATTTAACTCGTATAACTAGTTTTAGAATGTTGAACATTTTGATTTAGAATTGCTGTTAGTTCCTGGACTTTGGCTCTATAACTAACATGTTCATCAAATCAGCGGTACACTGATTCTTCTTCTCCTCCTTGTACATCCTGTAATGTCGTAATAATGTTACGTTTATAGCATGTAAACGTATACGTATTGTATTGTATTGTATTATATTTGTTAGTTGTATTTCATTCAGTATTCATTAATATTACTTATGTATTATATTGTGTACTCCTCTCACTAGTACAATGTTCAATTGTATGTACATACTATATGTGTACTAACATGTTTGTATTGTTTATATGTACGGTTTTATTTTATATGAGCAAACCTTTACAATATAAAATGTTGTAGGTAATCTAAACTCTGCAAGTCTGAAACAACTGAAAATTTGTCCGTGAGTATTGGAAAAATTTATAAGTATTTGTACAGTTCAGTTCAAGAAAATGATAGAATTGAATTTTCTTAGGACGTAAAAAGTGAGGTCGAGTTAGTAAATGACCAACATAGGTCTTTTGGGCTTCTTGGGACCACCGTTAAGTTTACATCTTGTAAACCGTTAAAGATAGAATAAAAGTTTAAATTTAAAAAATGTTCCTTATAAAAACTAACTAAACTTTTGCTTGAAGCAATGACCGTGTTATATAGGAATATCAGTTATGTGTGTGTGACGTGTATGTGTGTGTGGATATCTAAAAGTGACTATCTTTTTTTACATACATGACGTGGAAAAACAAACGATTCCGTAATCAAAACAGTCTATACATGGCAATACATGGAACTTATGTGTTCTAAAAGTGATTTTCTCTAAATCTTCAGGTAAAAATATTTCAAAAACCATAATTTATATAAATAAATTTGACTATAAATTCTCGTCTAATTTTCCCAAATTCTAACGAAATCCATTTTCAAATTGGTCTCCACTATTTTTATACACTGATTTTTTGGGAACGTTCTTATTGGTCAGACAAAATAACTGTCATTTCATAATAAATTAATATTTTTGGTTGGAAATCTTTGATGATACTTAGACTGTACATACATATGTATTTTACAGTTAGCAATATAATAAATATAATATTATATTATTATTATATATTTGAAGAAGAAGCAACTTTACTAGCAAATATAAATAGCTTTATAACCATACAACAACGTATGTAGGTACGAGCTTGCTTGCTATATAGCTTCACAAAGCTTTATTTCAAGCTTTAAGGTTTGTATTTAGAAGGTAGATGATAGTAGATACCTCATATCCAACCTTTTTATTACCTATTCTACCTACCATATAATAATAATCATAATTTTATCCGTTAACCATTTTTATTTCGCTCTAATCATTGAATTGATATATCTTTATTGTGTATTTTTATATGAGTTCAAATGAGAAAACCTGTTGAAAATAATGTGTTCAGATGATTGAAACCTGGGCAATTTTGGATAAAAGATTTGATGAAGTCGGACTAAGTCAAAATTAATTCTGAAAATATTAAGAGGGGGGAGTTGTCCCATTATTTAAATAAATAAATTACTTCAAAAGAAGGCATAATTAACATTGGTTTTATGGAAAAACGGTAGATGGATGTTTTCATAGATTTCTTCAAAACTAGTGGGTGGAAACTTAAAAAAATTACTTAAATTGAAGTTAATACCTTAATAAATCAAATAAATATTAACAAATAATGATGTGGGTGGCCTCTGTTATAGGTGTATATGTCAGAGAAATGAAGGTTAAACCCCATTATTATTAATAAATCATTAAAAACAATTGCTGAAACCAGTTATCGCTTGCAATCGTAGTTTTTAACCCCCGAATCTAAAAAAGGGCTGTTATATAAGTTTGACCGCTACGTGTGCCTGTCTGTGTGTCTATCTGTGGCATCGTAGCGTCTAAATGAGTGAACCGATTTGGATTTTTTTGTTTTGTTTGAAAGGTAATTTAACGGGGAGTGTTTTTAGCTATGTTTCAAGTGCGAGTTTTAATGTTCAGTACCCGGAACAACTATAAAATAGACGATGGTTCTGAAAATCGGTTCAATTTTGGAGAAGGCTTTAAGGAAAAAGTAATTTAATGGAGAGTGTTCTTAGATACGTCTCAAGTGCAAGTTTAGGATTCCGTACCCGAAAATTTTCGTGTTTTTTTTTGTAAATTTCATTTGTATTCTAATTTACCGGTTATCGCAAGGTAAAATGATTTTCCCAACATGACAGTTATTCTATTTAGAAGAGAGTACATTGAATTGTGGACAGAAAATCTTCAATAAAATCAAACCAGAATGAATTTTGGCGTGTTCTTATAACTACAGTTTTTATTATAGATAATAATTTTATATCTTAATATCACTTTTTTTTTCTTCTTGATCATAATAAAATATCATTAAAGGTAGAGCAGTGTAGCTTGTGCTTGCATACGTAGATGTTATATTCTAGTTTATTCGTAGAATTATAATGTTCGTAGCTCCTAGAAGCTTCTAGACATTCATATAATAATACAAAACACATAACACATAATAATATAAAAATTCATTTTATTATTAATAGTTACCGTTATTACGACGACCCCCAATGTTTTGTATTATTTATGCCTATTTTATTAATAAAAGGATAAATTATTATTTAATACTTTTTAGGTAATTTTATTCCAGTAACAGTATATAATTATTGTTTTTCTAGAAGTGTTTCACAAAACCACTAGTTGAAATTAACCTGGAACAAGTGAAAACAAACAATTGACTGAGTTAATTGTTGAAATACCATGAATAGTCAGTGTTGATTTCTTTATCACATTACACATACAAACATGTGACACAAACATAACTGATAATCAAGAATAGTACATATTATAAAATTTCCGCCTAATTAGCGCCCTCACGGGTAAACAGTGGTGTTTACGAAAAAATGTTTTAAACAAAAGTTGTTTAATTTTTGATAAGGAACATTTTTTACATTTAAACTTTTGTTCTATCTCTAACGGTTTACAAGATGGTTCCTACGGACAAAAGACCCAATTGACCTATGATGCTCATTTACGAACTTGACCTCACTTTTTACGTCCTGAGTACGCTGTAAAAATTTCAGCTCGATATCTTTTTTCGTTTTTGAGTTATCGTGTCCACAGACGGACGGACGGACGGACAACCGGAAATGGACTAATTAGGTGATTCTATGAACACCTATGACAAAATTTTTTTCCTAAATTGCGCCCTCACGGGTAAACAGTGATGTTTACTCTATATCGGTTTACAAGATGGATACTTTTCATTTGATAATTGGCATATCTCGGTCAAGTTTGAAGCTAGAAAGTCGAAAAATGAGCGAAAATGTGCACAAATACTTCTTAAACTAGTACTTTTAATTGAACTTTCTTTTGAAGTACTTTTAGTTCGACTTTTTAAAGCTGAAGGTTTTAATTAAAATAGTTTCAAGCTGTGTGTGTTTTAATTACATTTTTCCATTAGTTTACTCTGTCCATTA
Source organism: Chrysoperla carnea (assembly GCF_905475395.1). Classification (NCBI taxonomy): domain Eukaryota; kingdom Metazoa; phylum Arthropoda; class Insecta; order Neuroptera; family Chrysopidae; genus Chrysoperla; species Chrysoperla carnea. The sequence goes on along the minus strand of NC_058338.1, from coordinate 1,336,006 downwards.
GGTATACACAAGGTATTTAACTAGTTAGCATTGATTTATTTATTTTTTTTAAAGTAATAATTTTTGTATAGACATGGTATAGTTTTTTTTTTTCGCTAATATAAAATATATTTTTTTTTGCTATTAAACAAAACAAAATCATTATATTTATGGCATTTTACAATTATTTATTTAACAAAAAACAAAAATTATGGCATAAAATAACATGCCATGAATGAAGTATGGATTTATATCGTTAATGTTTTGTTTTTGTGTGGTGTGCTGGATAATTACAGGATGTTACAAAGAAAATATACACTTTACCGAGGAATTAGAATAGTATAAACGCTATCTTTACTCGAAAATTGATACTCTAAGTGTTCGGCACTGTATAAAGAACACTATTTCGAATATTCTGTTCTAGCGATTTTAATTTTTACCTCCGAACTAAAAAAAAAGGAGAGTAATGAGCATACGAAGTAATAAAGTATGTTAAGGTAGTACCTTCACGAAAGTGATATTTCAAGAATTTCTCAAAACTCAGAATATAAAATATTTAATTCATAATACACATGCTGTTAAAATTAGAAGATGATTTACCATGTCATACATGAGATATTAGCAATTAAAAGTGACGCAATTTGTACGTGTACATGGGAGAAGCGTATAAAAAACACAAATTTACAAATATTATATTTATTTATCAATGAATGACGTTCACCATCTCTATGAAAAACTAATATAATGTAGAATACTATATTTAGAAAATATATAAATAAAAATAAAAATTATTTACCATATAGTTTCGATAAAAAACTTAAATAAATAACTCGTTTTAGCGGTGATTTTTTGTGGAGAGGATATAAAGACTAATGGTAAAGGTATATATCATAGTGTGTGTGTTTATACGTATAGGAGATACAGTAGTGAGGAACTACAGTCTTGTGAAAATAATATATGGTATAGTCATAGTAGTCATAGCACAGTTAATGCGCTGAATGATAGTATTAGTCCAAAACTTTTTGACTGGACTGTCGCGGAGGAACTACCTTAAGCTGAGCGTTGTATTTTCTGCGCCCTTTATTTCAAAAAAGGTTCAACGTACCAAAAAAAGTTTCAGACAAAATTTATTGAAAATTTTATCCTCTACAACTTTTATAATAAATGTTAATACGATTGAAGACAAAAGAAACGAGAATTCATAAAAAAACTGAAATTTTCGTGACCTTTGTTCTTGAATATCTAAGGACGCCCGCAAGTGATCATCTGTGACTTTTGAGACAACATTTATACTACTCAAAATAAAGGTTTGTACAATTATTCAGCTGATTCCGTTAGATTTCGATTTTGACCACTTATTTTGACTAAAATGATCGGGAATTAGTAGGAATATGTATTTAATAAATTATAATCTACATAAATACTGTAACATTCTGTACTTTTTACACCATATATATATATATATATATATATATATATATATATATATATATATATATATATATATATATATATATATATATATATATATATATATATAAAGAACCCCATTTTGTAATAAATATAATTTTCTATAAATAAATATATGATAGTATATATATAAACATAGGTAGATACTAATAGTAGGTGCCTATATGTACGCTACTAATAATGTAGATACCTACTAGCTGTACTGTACTATATACTAAAAACAAGTAGGTACTATTTGTAGCTAACAGTACTAACAGCTAGCATTAATAGTACTAATACAATGCAATACATGAAAGTTATTTACATTATTAATATTTTATTATTTTAAAATAATAATACAAGGTACAAGGTACAAGGTACAAGGTACTAGGTTTTAGGTTTATAATGTACCTACAAGAAAACAACTGTACCTTCATCTATATCTACAAATCTTACGAGTTTACCTACGTTTGTACCAATGTAGGTTGAAAACAAACTATTGACTGAGTTATTTTTGAAATACTATGTATAGACAGTGTTGATTACATGATCGTTATAGTTTTTGTACGTCATGTAAGTAATGAATGATAATCACTCTTACACACAAAGTTATAACAGTATATTTTTTCTCACTTCCTCAGTATATACACGGTGTTCTGTTATTGACTGCAGATCGTGGGCCTACAGAAGAAGCTCATAAAGACGATGAAAAAAGTTAATCACCAATTTTGTTTCTGAGCCCTAATTTGGGCGCTACAGGTATGACAAAAATTGATAAATTTGTTCATTTATTGAATATCATTCGATAACCAGCAGCCAATGATAATCAGTAGATATTAATAAATTTCATTTAATAATATTCAACTTAAGAAAGGATATCAACTAATTTCATTCGATTATATTATTTTGAAAAAACATTTTAAAAATTATTTCATTGGCTTGGTCAAATCCCTACTTTTATATTTTTATTCTATTTTTGCAAGAAAACATTAGATTATTAGTAAAAAAACAAATTGAAAAAAACATGCATGAAAGAGGTGCACTCAGACTTAGAAATTGAGGAGCTGATAAATAAAATTATCAGCGGAAAGGTGGTAAAACACATATATGGGTATCAGCTCTATAGCCTAAGTGAGTCCTTCGTGGACAGCCTATATAACCTAACCTAACCTATCTGCGCCCTCACAGGTAAACAGTGATGTTAACGAAAAAATGTTTCAAGCGAAAGATGTTAATTTAAGGAACATTTTTTACCTTTGAACTTTTGTTATATCTTTGTATCTCTATCGGGCTACAAGATAAGTTCTTGGGACCCGATACTTAATCGACCCTTGTTGCTCATTTACGAACTGGAACTCACTTTTTACGGCCTAAGCATAAAGGTTTAACTTAAATTGTTTTTCATTTATTTATTTTTTTCCACCGACTAGTTTTGCGTAAATCATTGACAACATATCATCCATCTACCGTTTTTTCCATAAAACCAATGTTAAATATGCCTACTTTTGGAATTATTTATTTTGTTAAATAATCGGACAGCTCTACCCTAAAATTTTCAGAATTTATTTAAAAAATAATCAAACTTTTTATTTAAAAATTGCTTTGATGCTCTCTGTATCAATTAACTTTTTATACAAGCTGTACCGGTAACATATAAAATTCATTATATACGTGTATATATGTATGAATGTATATATATTTGTATAATAATGTATATAATGCGTATATTTTATTATATTTATTTTATAATATAATATATAATATAATATAAACAAAAATTTATGCGTTCTATAATAATTTATATGATTATATTTTAAAACCAAAAAAACATTAATCTAGTTTAATTTAACTAAAAACCAAACCAGTCAGCCCTAAATCAGCGCCTTATACCTACAGTGTGCAGCCCTATCAACCAACAACAGCCATAAATACATACATTAATATTATTATTATTATTACATTAAAACAGGCTGCTTGATAAAAAATTTTTTTTGTATTCTTGCAGCTAATAAACTTTCTATGTAGCACTTAGTTTCAACTCCATAATGTAATTATTTATTACTAGCTTGATACCCGCCCGTTTCACTGAGCTTAACAGTAAAGACTGCGGCTTTATTGATTCCAATTCACTTGATCTCACTTATAAAACTCAAAGGGATTATTTTAGACCGCTAAAATATGTGCAGTTTTCAATTTTTTAAATGTAAAATAGTTGTATTTCATTAAGTAACTCAGAAAAGACGGCCCTGAATTGTTTTACATTCACTATTTTAAATTTTTACAGAAATATTTAATTTATGGTTCAAAATGATGATCATAGATGGAGCAGTAATATATCAGATTAAATTTCATTAAATTTCTTCAAATATATAAATTATAGCCCATGTGTTATTATGATACATGAGCTATATTGTTCTATAGTTTCATTCAAATCCATTCCGTAGTTTTTGCGTAACAAACAAACAAACAAATATCCTTACTTTCACATATTGTATAATATAAAATAATAGGGATGTGGATGATTATGTGGTTTTTTTAAAAAACAAACATATAACATGAGGGTGTTTTACATATAAGAAGGGATGAGAATTGGTTAAAGGGATGTCTACGATAAGGATTCATTATGATTATGATTATGATATGCTACGGATTTCATATTTATAATGTTCGCATATGTTTTTGTTAAAATATTTATAAACTAAACTCTACCACCACTCATTTGTTAAAATATATGCTTCAATAATAATTCATAGAGCAAATATTAAATAGTGAAGGGGTGATTATTACTGCAATAGACGAAGCAGCTAAAAAAAAAAATCGTACCGCAAGAGTTGCGTTAGCTAAGTGAATTCCCTCACAGATTGAAAAAATAACATAGTTTTCTTTAAATCGAATATTGTATTTTCAAATTTTCATGAATTTTTATTTCAAAAACCTAAGCGTTTAGAGAAAAATCAGAAGAGTTTTTATGTTTGTTACCTCAGAACTTTCGACTGGGTGAACCGATTTTGATGATTCTTTATCTATTTCAAAGCTAGTGCTTCCCGTGTGGGCCCATTTCATTTTGATCGAGTTCTGCTTACGGCATCCATGAGAAAATAATCTTAAATTTGCATTAAGTATGCACGACAAGATGACGAATAACTCAAAATCACGAAAACCGATTTCGATGATTCTTTTTTTAGTGATAAATTAAATAGTGCACTTCAGGTTCACTAAAAATCACAAAATAAAAAAACTTTTAACAAAAAGAAAACCGACTTCAAAAGAAAAACTTTTCCAAAACAAATTAAAATGCACTAAAAAGTAAAAAAATAACGATAATATAATGTAGTTAAAATTATTGTTATTTTTGGAGTCGGTACCAGCCAAGCTAATGTAGCAAACTGTTCTGTCAGAGTTGTTTCCTTGGCTGACACCGACTCCAAAAATAACAATAATTTTAACTGCATTATATTATCGTTATTTTTGTACTTTTTAGTGCATTTTATTTTGTTTTGGAAAAGTTTTTCTTTTGAAGTCGGTTTTCTTTTTGTTAAAAGTTTTTTTATATGAGGATCAACTTTCTAATGTTACAGTGATTTTTCTAAAATTCTCAACATCTAATTATATAAAATTGATAATGGAAGTAAAATCTGCAGGTAATATATTTTGGTTTACAATTCGTTGGTTACACAGAGAGGTTAAACAGATAAATATTTAATATTAATAATTTCATATATATATATATTTTTTTTAGTTAATAATAAATTATGATATTTGATTATCCTCTGTTCATCCCTTCCACTCTTACAATAAAGTTACGTACATCTACATGATGTGTATTTTGTAATTTTAATAATAATTTATATGTTTTTAAAATATAAATATGAATTATTTTTATAATATTTTTAAATCATATTTTTTTAAGCTGATTTATAAATGTTTTTAATCATTGCTCCCAATATAATATAATCCTGGAGCCCGTGATTTTCGAAATTTCGAAATCTGTGTAAGTACACCTCTTCAAAATTGATCCCTTTCATTAGATACGATTTTTGCACCAACCGCCTTAAGACAGGTATATTGAAGGTAATAATTATATAACCGTTAAAGATTCAGTATACCTATAATTATAGTTATATAAATTTGAATAATTGATAATTCTAAAATCATTGACATCACATTACTCGTCAATGTCAGTCAATCTTGTATGATTTATGATATTAGTTATATGTAATCATATTCATAATAGTATGCTCAATAAACTCCCCCATAGCTGCTGCTGTATCACGCTCGCTACTAAAATCAACTCCTACACATCAATTAATTGAAATGTATTGCAGATGTGAATTAATAAAGGGTTAACTGTATTGTGTGTGTATATATATACAGGATGTTACCTTCAAGTTTAGCCCCACGTTTAAGTAACATTTTTAGACGTGAGTATATTTTTCGTCAAACCTAGACGTAATAAGCTTGAAAATAAGGGATTAATCATAGAATTTGATAATGAAATTAGAAAGATAAGTCTTGCCAAATTGCCAAATTTATGCCTTACGTATGTGATATTCGCACGATTAGTTGCGTACAACACTTAATTTACCAAGAAACGTAGTGTAGGTTTTAATGGGTTAGTTTTTATAATAACAAAAGTAGCCAAATAGAGTTTTTTAGTAATAATTTTGCATTTAGAGATGTCTTCCACAATGATAAAACACATCCTCTCTTTAAGTAGTCTTTTATTGGTTTCATTCAAAATGTTATTGAACTGTGATTCGCTAAAGATATATTAATTTATTTTGTTAATTATTTCGCAAAGTAGGCCTCATATCCAAAAGTGGAAAATAACTTTTTCCTTCGTCTTTATGAGCTGATTCTGCAGGATAACAATCTGCAGTCAATAACAGAACGCCCTGTATAAGATATACTTACTGTATTGGAATTTTTTACTGGTTTTGTTTTTATAAGTTTCTAACTAAAGTTTTCAGTTATTTTATCTCTTAGCAGAGCTTTTTAAAAACACGCCAGTGGCTAGTTTTAATGATAACAGTGTGTAGTAATACTTCATAGAACCCTTCATATATTCGTATAGTGGTTAAAGAAGTACTAACTATTATTTAATCCAACAAAAACCTTTTTATTCACTTGAATAAAAGTTCAATCATACGCTACTGAATTCTAATTCATGACCGTGTCTAATATCTCATGTCTCACGTCTCATGTCAATCTTCAACCTCCCGATGTCAATTATAATTTTATAGGGAAAAAAACACATACAATTGGCCGATTGTTATAGGTCCTTCAAAAATATCAACCCAATTTACGAATAAATAAATAATTGTAATATTAGTTTAAAAAAGATATACTTCTGATTTTATAGTCAACCCAATATGTGCGAACTTTACTTTAAATTATCTCTGTTATGTTTAACTTCTTCTGATAACTCACAACTCATTTTTTTAAACGAAAAACATAAACTATGGACAAAAATATAAACTGAGAGATTTGTAAATTATTTGCAAAATATTCTCAAAATTCATGGCAAGCTAAATCGAATAAAAAAACTTTAGTTTCCTAAATAACATATCGTCGGATTTTGGGGTCGTTTTAAATTGTTGTGCATTTGTAGTTTTACCTCCTAATCAGCAAACAAATTATAACGTGCGATAAGGAATATAGTTCCAAAAATAGCATCCTAACCGATATGTTGTATGTATTTTTGAATAGACTATAGAATGATAAACTTGTTATCAAAAGTAAAGGGTAGTAAATGTAAGAAGAAAGGTTTAAGTATCGTTCATATCTAATGTTTCTATATCGTTGATTCCATGATTGGTTAATAACAATGCTTTTGATTGTTAGTAGTCCTTTTCATCGTATTACCCTGAGTTATGTCTCCCTGCTGTCCTTGCATCCCCTTCCCTTGGATTCGCGTATTCATTAATTGACATTTTATGTCGTCAGTCCTTGTTTTTTTTATGATTTGATCATTATTTTTTTATAATGCTCATGCAGTAATTTAGTTCAAGCTTTATATAGTTATTTTTTGTAGACACAAAAGTGCTTACAGAGGGTTGAAGTGGTATTTTCTTTATTAATTATTCAAGACATTTTTTATTTGATGTACAGGGAGTTTATTGTTTTTTAAGATTGTCTCAAGTGGTCTATACGTTTTATTTTAAGTCTTTGAAGTATATAGAAATATAGAAAATTATTGAAAAATATTTCGCTTATTCTGATTTCTGTATAGAAAATCAAACGGGTCAAAGATGTCTATTTTTGGGGGAAAAAACCCTTTATGGGTGGAGAGACTTGGTTTTTTCTTTTTAATTCCATTGCTAATATGTTGTTTACTTTCTATTAAAAATTTTTCTTTAAATGAAAATTATCAAAAGCTTTCAAAACATGTGGTTTTTTGAGATTTCTCCTAAGAGCATTTTATTTCGATTTTCTGTGATTTTTTTCTTAAAAATTGGCATAGATATCTAAGCTAAAAGTTTAACCACATATTCTTTGAGTAAAAAAAGTTTGCTTATAAAAAAATTAGCCTTTAAGGGAAGAATTGTGGTCATGCTCATACATCCTTCAACATATTCATTGTATTTATACAGTTAACACAATTAGTTATTATCATTTTAATGTTATAAAATATTTGATTTAATTTAAATAATCTTCAATAATTTTATTTCATACAAAATAAAACATTTTTACCTGTGTTTACGATATTTTTATTAAAAACTTGTCCAATTTGGAATTTTTGATATTTTTTGTTACGTAATTTGTTTTTGTTGTTAAAAATATTTTACAATTAAGTAACTAGTAGCTATGTTGTATCAAAGTGTTGTCATTTATTTGCTTTCAAATTTATATTATTTACAACTAACTGACTTAACTATATAAATATAAGTGTGTTTTTAATGTTAATAGTGAATGATTGCAGTAATAATATTTTTTTCGGTATGTAATTTATAAGTTATTTTGTTTACTAATAAGTTAATAAAATTAAGTAAATATCGGTATTAATTGAAATATTTAATTAAATAAATACCAAAATTTTGTTTTCTATAAAAAGTATAATAATTTTAATAATTTATTACCTTCATATATGTATACATTAACATTTAAACAAATTTTTCATTTCAACATATTTTCTAGCTAATTTTAAATATACAAAGCATTAAAAATGAATACATACAATTGACTGAGTTAATTGTTGAAATACCATGTATACATTGTATTAATTACCGAATTTTTTTTTTTTTTATGTCATGTAAGTAAAGAAAGATACTTGTTAAGGATGTATGAGCATGGTAGTGGGGGCACAAATTTAAAAATAGATATTTTCAATTTTGATGTTAAATTTATATTATTACTTGACGATATAAGACGAAAAGTAAGAATAAAATTTTTCGATATCTGGCTTAATTTTCAAAATATCGAAAAATTGAAAATTTTGTTTAATTATTTAGCTTTCGATATTTCGAAAACCAAGACACATATCGAAAAATTTTATTCTTATTTTTCGTCTACATTCATGAAGTTATGACAAAATTCATCATCAAAGTTGAAAATAAGATAAAAATAATTTCAACCCTTAATCTAGCCTGCTCTTACATCCCTTATATGGACGGTGACACTTAGTTTTTTTCTTTTCTAATTCATTGCTAATATGTTTACTTTCTATTAAAAGTTTTTTTTAAATTTGTTTTCATTCATTCCAAATGAAAATGATCAAAAACTTCCAAAATATGTCGTTTTTTGAGATTCCTCCATAAGAGCCAATGTATTTTATATCGATTTTTAATGACTTTTTTCAAATTTGCACGGTTACCTAAGCTGAAATTTTAACCACATATTCTTTGAGTAAAAGACTACCTACAAACAAATTTTGAGCCTTTAAATCAAACATTGTTGTCATGCTCATACATCCTTAATCTAATGGTGTGCAAATAGCATTCAAATTGAATTGAATATTCAAATTTTCAAATATTTCAATTCGACATTCAAATACTTTTATTTTTCATCTAAAAAAAATAGTCATCTCAATACAAAGTAAACATACTGTACCATAATACTTGAGTATATTCACATATGTCTACAATTAGTAAGCAGATAAAATATTATGTAGACTTGATTCATATTCTGTTCCCGCAGTTTGATGTTGTAGGTATGCATATCACCTGTATTTGTATGTAAGCTACCGTTTTAAAGCTATAAGGTATAAGCTAAACTATAAGCTACTAAATATTTAAAATTCATTAGTAGTTATGTTTTTATGATGTGAATGATTTTATATTCTATTTTAAGGTAGATAGCTATACTGTCTACACTTACTTTTAACGTTTACACTTCTACAGGGTGTGCAAAAAGTACTGAAACGACGTCTTAAGGTAGTATGAGCGCCAAGGCAACTATATGGACTACTGAACTTTTATGAAAAATTTTGTTATGACTTCAAGAATGTAGACGGCAAATATGAATAAAATTTATGGATATCTTCCTTGATTTTCAAAATATTATCGAAAACTGAATAATTAAAAAAAATTTTCAATTATCGGGCTCATAAATCCTTAGGTCCTCAAAAAAGTGGTTTCATTCTGAATTTTACGAATAATTATATAAGACATGAACTTCAATTGAAATTTTCATAGTGAGTACATCATGACTATATAAATAATGGGGTTTAACCTTCGTTTCTCTGACATATACGTCTATAATAGAGGCTACCCACATCATTATTTGTTAATCTTTATTTATTTAGCTTACATACATAATTACAGTTACATTTTTGATGTGGGTGGAATCGGTTACTTCGTGCTTATCATGACTATATGTATAATTTGTTTACATTATTCATAAATTCTTATATTTATTATCACTTGAAATATATAATTTATGGTTTATGTGATTTCAGTTGTGTGAAGACAAACACAGTTAGGCTCTAAGATTAACACAATTAAAATAAAGCGATTAAATTTTTTTTTTTTAAATCAATTATAAATTTTATCGATTTAAGTATTATTTCAAATGTATAGATCATTAACTTCCATTAATTTCATTTCACTTAATTTTTTATTAAAAATCGATAAGAAATTTTAACCATCGATAATTGCATGAACGTATCATGTAATCTTCGAGGGTTCGAAATTTAATACAAAAAATCATTATGATGATTCCACATGTGACTGACCTTAAATTGGACCCAAAATGGGTTATATTTTGCTTCATATTACTAATACTCTTATATTAGCGAATTTAGTTTGAGTATGGTTTTATGGTTGATTCGTTTTCGTTGACAGCTTTTGATTTTTTCATGTCAAATATTTACTATTAAATTATATTAATTTCCATTAATGGTTGTCCATTAAAATTTCAATTGGAAGGACCGACGATATTGTACGTACGGAACCCTAAACCAAACTAATTACTCAAATAAAAATTAGATCATTTATCAATAAATTTTTGTTGGTCGAAATATATTTTTTTTTTCGGTATTAAAACACTTTTAATTACCAAACAAATAAAAATAAAAAATAAATTAAAAAATTATTTTTTTAATGGATTAAAAACATTCATCAATAATTAATACAGAACGCTACTATATCGGTAAAAAAACAATTTAAATAAATTTTTTTTTTTTTAATATAAAAAGTTTTTCATGAAGAGTGTCTTGACTTCGAGTTATATAGGACCATTTTAATATCTTATGGCTGATTGATTGAATTATGTTTTGTAGTTAACCAATCAAAAAATATCTTCTACATAAGTAACAAAGTTTAATGGGGAACATCATGTTCTGACATCATCTTGGGTCTAGTTTTCTTAGATCTGGGGAACATCATGTTCTGACATCAGCTTGGACCTAGTTATCTTGGAGCTGGGAACATCATGTTCTGACATCAGCTTGGATCTAGTTTTTTTGGATCTGGGGAACATCATATTCTGACATCAGCTCTGGACTTAGTTATTTTTATACCATGTATATATGAAATATAGCATAGTATATTAAGTTTCGTCCCAAGTTCGTAACGCTTAAAAATATTGATGCTATGAACAAAATTTTGGTATAGGTGTTCATAAAGTCACCTAATTAGTCCATTTTCGGTTGTCTGTCCGTCTGTCTGTCAAAACGATAACTCAAAAACGAAAAATGATATCAAGCTGAAATTTTTACAGTGTGCTCAGAACATAAAAAGTAAGGTCGAGTTCGTAAATGAGCAATATAGGTCAATTGGGTCTTGGGTTCGTAGGACCCATCTTATAAACCGTTAGAGGTAGAACAAAAGTTTTACAATAAAAAATGTTCGTTATCAGGTCGAACACTCTCAATGGAAAACCCTCTATTTTAAATTTTGTTTTAAATAATAAAATTTAACACTGCCATTATTATAGACTTAAACAAAAACAAAAAAGGTTACAGTGAATTAATAAATTGAAAAAAAACGAAGGATTAATAAATAAAAATAATATTGTAAAGGATTAAAAAAATATGTTCCCATTATTTTATACACAAAAACCTTACCAAACTCGAATCGGTTGACATGTTTTATGTCCATTTGACATTTAACAAATTGTAATGGTTTTGTTAAAAACTGACCAAAAGCTATGATTATCACACTTTTTTTTATTTTCTAAATACTTACAAAAAAAAAAGTTACCAGACCTTAAACAATTTGTGTCAATTATATGATAAATTATCTTGTCAAGAAAGGAGTTCTGGATTCTGTATTCGGTATTTATTTGATATACTAGTTATAAGTAAGCCTCCGTCTTTGTAAAAGCTTGATGCGCTCCGAATCGTTCTTCATATTTCAAATTAATTACCTCTAACTTACAAAAAGTTCATGTATGAGTAATTAATAGAAATAATTAATTCTTTTTTTTAGTACAATAAAAGCTCAAATTCAAAAAGAATTTTTCTTTGATTTTTTTTAGAAAGTCTAAAGTACTTTCGAAAGTCAAAAATCCAAGATCATTGAGTGTTTTTAGCGCAGTATCTACTATCTTTAATAGAAAAATAAATCTATGAATGTATTTTAAACAATAAGAATAATTTTCTAATTTAGAATACTTAGAATGTGTGGGGTAATAAATTGAAAGCCCTTACAGAATAGAATGTTTTTATATAATTACAATAATTATGTAAGAATATTTCTAAGAAATAAAAATTTTTCTATACTAGAATGATATTAAAAGCTGCTGTAACAATTTGTATGTAGGTAGTTTTATAAAATGATAATATAAACACTTTAAGCTGTATTCGAATTAGAATATTGAAGTAAATGATTATGTATTGTGTCTCAACATACTACCAGTACAAATATAATTATTTAAATTCGATGCGAATATCCAAGTCCGGAATATACAGCGTATTCAACTAGAAATTATTAATGTCTTATGAAATTCTAAAACCAAAAATTTAATGAATTTTTCGACAAATATTTGGGAAAAAATTTTTATAACAAGCAAGTTCTAGGAAATTACAATTTGCCGACCATTTAAACTTTGTTTCTTGACATATATAATGCTTTGTCCTGAATAACTGTCTGGTAGACGAACGCACAGCCTAAGCCGATGATGGTAGAAACTTGAAACTTATAGGGTGTGAAAGATGAAGTAGACATCCGACAGGAAAGGATTTTCCAAAATTCTACTCTTAAGAGAGTGAATGCGGGGATGAAATTTTCTATGAAAATCCGCCATTTTTGGGTCCACAACTTAAAAGATTTTAAAAATACTTTCATCTATAAAAAACTACATTGCCGGGGAGTAAAATGAGCTGTATTTTGTTTAAAAAAGAAATTTAATGGCAAGCAAAAAGGGGAATTAAGTGAGGATGAAGAAAGACAAGGCTATAAAAAGCCTTAGTCTTTGTTTATAAAGTTGAAATTGATCTAAGTAAAAGAGTACTCACATAATTTATTTTCTGAAGATGGTTAGTTATCATATTTAGAATACCATATATGATTTTAAGAAAAATAAGTTATTTCTACAATCTCTGAGAAAAATCGCTTTGATAATGCAGCTCTTGCGCTACGAGTTTTTTTTCCATTGAACTGTGTATTTAAAGATACAAAAAAGGATTTTTTTGGGGCAAATCATACCTTCGTCGATCGTATGGCTCTGGGTCAGTGCGTTAAAATCAACCCAGAACACAAAATTTGACAAATCTGGATTATGATCATGAAATTTTTAAAGATGAAAATAATAAAAGTGTAGATGATAGTTAGGACTTTTCCCGTGGTACAAAATAATTATAAATAAATACACATGTCTCTCATTTAGAATAGATAGATATTCTTGTTTAATAGCATAACATACGTATATCAATATAGATAAAGATACAACAAATAACAGTCTACAGTTTACAGTTTACAGTTTACCGTCGTCTCTACAGTTTATTATATCGTCTACATGTACAGTACCTAACCTACAGCACAAGCATCATAATCATAGAATACAATGAAAATCAAACATAAATATTCATATAAATATTCTTTGATACAAATATAAGCAACATTCTATTCTAATGTTTAAATACATACAATACATAGAGTTTAGTCAATTTTCAAGGTAGATTGCATGTGAAGAATCGTAAAAAAGAAGAATTAGTTTTAGGAAATCTTTTATACTAACTTAGTTGGGCCTTCTGATACCAATTTGTTGCCTCAAGAATTCTATCGATGTTAAACTCTATTATTTGAGCAGTTATTTCGATTTAGTTTCCCTGAGCTTTCTTATAGATTCTAAGATTCTCTTTTTTTCTGAGTTACTGAACTGAAATCATCATTCCGATCATAGTTTTCATATAACTTTCGATCTAAATCTTCCAATGTCCTAAAATTATTTCAGAAAGTAATTTTGTTAAGACATTACAACTTCCAAGGCCATTTTGCCAAGTAAAAATTTTCCATGGCCATTTTGTATCAATATGGCTGAACTAGGTGAGTTTCATTTTTAAAAAACCTTCTCAACAGTGAATTTGCGTTCTTTTTTAGTATCTATTTCGCTGTCGTTGGTTTTATTAAACCCCGAACCAAAAAAAGGCGTGTTATAAGTTTGACCGCTACCTAAAGGGATTAACCAATTTTGATTTTTTGTTTGTTTGTAAGGTAATTTAAGGATGTATGAGCATGGTAGTGGGGGCACAAATTTAAAAAAAGATATTTTCAATTTTGATGATAAATATATATTATAACTTGACGATATAAGACGAAAGTAAGAATAAAATTTTTCGATATCTGGCTTAATTTTCAAAATATCGAAAATTGAAAATATCGAAAAGAAGACACATATCGAAAAATTTTATTCTTATTTTTCGTCTACATTCATGAAGTTATAACAAAATTCATCATCAAAGTTGAAAATAAGATAAAAATAATTTCAACCCATAATCTACCCTGCTCTTACATCCCTTATATGGACGGTGACACTTAGTTTTTTTCTTTTCTAATTCATCGCTAATATGTTTACTTTCTATTAAAAAGATTTTTTTAAATTTGTTTTCATTCATTCCAAATGAAAATTATCAAAAACTTCCAAAATATGTCGTTTTTTGAGATTCCTCCATAAGAGCCAATGTATTTTATATCGATTTTTAATGACTTTTTTCTTAAAAATTTGCACGAATACCTAAGCTGAAATTTCAACCACATATTCTTTGAGTAAAAGACTACCTACAAACAAATTTTGAGCCTTTAAATCAAACATTGTTGTCATGCTCATACATCCTTAATAGGGAGTGTTCTATGTTATGTTATGTAAAATCATGTTAAATTGGATCTTGTGTTAATTTCGGGACACCTGTGACCTTTAGTATTTTATGCATTCTTTGTACGTATTGTATGGTGAAAATTAATGAGATTCTATGAACCGACATCAACGATGATGTGAAATATATACCTACCAACGTATACAACATATATGCATACGTTTAGAAACGAAACGTAACGACATGACAGACAAACGAACTACTGTTAGTTGGGTTTAGTTTGGTCTGCTTGGTGCGGCAGCGGCAGGCGGTACAGTGCGGTACAGTGCGGTCGCTTCTGTGGTGATGGTGACTGTCAGAACCGATTACGGATACAACTTTACACAATTATATAGAGAAGATCTGTTCTATAGATATAACACATGTATTAGCAGCGGGGCCAGGCGTGGTATTTGACAGTCATTTTAGGAATACTGGTGACAGTACCATAAAATTAGCCGTAAACATTCATTAGGACTGTAAACTGGAAACCACTCACATCAGAATGTTACAATACCTTAAAAAAAAATATTTCGAGTTTACTTCCATAATTTACTCTCACATTCGGTCGAGTCGATTCGAGTCCGTCAAGTTCTTCCCTGCCAGATCCTTTCGGAAACTCCTTGTTTCGGATTCCCCACGCCTTATTCGGATTTGGGACTAGTCTAAAAGTTGCTAGGCATAATTTTGATAACAGTCTCTCAGATCATGTGTGACTGTTTTGAAATCACTGTCAAATACTACGACTGGCTCAAGACTGGCTCTATGTTTGCATGTAGGTACATGATGAGGCTACAAAATAAAGAGTGAGTAGTACAGGGGGATGAGTAATTGTAAGGGATGTGATAGCATGGTATGGTAATATACACTACAGCTACACACGTACTTCTTGTATGTTTATAATTTATACGTATATTAGAAAGTACTTATCATTATTGTTCTTAGAGCTAGTAACTAGAAAAGATACAAGGATTGTACAGGATTGTACAACAAAAGGGATCGAAAAACAGGAAACGGGATTCATTTTAAGGCAATTTCAATCTAAATGTGTTTTTTATCGAAAAATTAATTTATACTGGACCGTTTTATTACTTGTTTCTTCAAATTATACAAAAAATTTCGAATAGGTACTCTTGGAAAAATCCAAGAATCTGTTATTGAAATAAATTCCACGATACTCGAAATAAAATTGTTTATTAAGAAGTTTATTCAAAAATATAATTAAAAAAATATGCAACAGACTTACATTACGCTTAATATTGATATTTCGATTGCAACGCAATCATCGTCAGTGGCTAAATTTATTTTTTAACCCCCAAACTAAAAAAAGGGGGTGTTATAAGTTTGACCGCTATATGTGTGTGTCTGTCTGTCTGTGGCATCGTAGCACCGAAACGGATGAACCGATTTTTCTCAGCTAAGTTTCAAGAGCGAGTTTCGGGTTCCGTACCCGAGAAAAAATTTTACCTCCAAACCAGCAAATAAATTTTAACGTGCGGTAAGGAGCATAGTTCCAATAATATTGTTGTGTGTAAACTTATAACGTCCTGTATTTACGAGTTGGTGAAAATCAAACGCTAAACTGGACGGACATCACTCACTTCTGGTTAATGATTATAATGTAGATGTAGTTGTGTATATGTAAGGGTGTCTACCCAGGTAACGTAGCGAGTCATAACGATGGGTTTTATATTATCTTGTTACCGCTTTTCAACTATACTTGTAGTGTACTAATGGTCTTTAATAATAATCATGTAATCTGTGTGAGCACTTTAATATCATCTATCATTATCACCTATTTGTATCTATTCTACTTGTCTCTCTCATTCATTTCATACGATGTGGTAAATCTTTCTAAATTCTGTAACAAGGTGAACAAAACATCTCGTTGAAAAATTAGATTTTTGGAACCAAAGAAGGTCTTAACAGATTAAGAGGTAATCTGAAAAACCAACAATTAAAGGCATGGACCAGCTACGAGGGAGGGCGAATTGCCAAAAGCCTGTTGGGTGAAGGAAACTCGCTCGGTAACAGAGCCGAGGAGATCTTGAAACTAAACAGAGCTGATATTAGAGTCATCGTAGAGTTACTCACAAGGCATGATAACCTGAACAAGTTCCAACATCAGATTGGAAAAAGACAATCTCCTGTGTGTGACAGATGCGGAGAAAATTTAGAAGAAACATCGATCATCTTTCTCTGTTACTGTCCGGTGCTCATACAGTAGCGAAAGAAATGGTTTGGTCCGGCCATAGTCGAATCAGAAGAAATTAGGAAATTCAGCGCTAGGCAAATCCTAAGTTTCAGTACATCAGTTGGTTATAATAGCCACTGAAAAGCGTAGCGGGGATAGAGTACAAGGGTCTATTTGGCTAGATACTCTGAACCATTGCTTCGAGGCCCGATGCTCGAGCATGGCCCGCTAACCTCCATACCCATACCCTTACCCAACTATATTCCTTATCGCACGTTATTATTTGTTTGCTGGTCGACAGGTAAAAACGAAAAATGTGCAAAAATTTAAAACGACCTCAAAATTCGACGATGTATTACCTAGGAAGCTACAAATTTTTTAATCGATTCAGCTTGCTGAACACACATATTTTTTGGTTGCTTTTCTTATTTGTTCTGAAGTATCGACTGAACGAATTTCTCTGGGATATTTCAAAAAGATGTCAGAATGATGAAGATGACTTCTTGAATGAACTAGAACTGAATGTTGAATAAATAAAAGACATCGGATGTTACGAAACATTTTCTATTAAATTTTATACTTTTCTTTATACTAAATTGATATTAACATTACATAATTCGTTTACCTAGAAAATTCTATATAAGATAGAAAATATACATATCAGATACATTGAACAGCAGAAGAAAGTGTAATCAATTGAATATATAATATGTATATACCAAGTATATAGAAGCAAGGATGATGAATATTATCCTTAAAGGATAAAGGATAAAATTAAATATATTTAATAGTGAAAGTTGGAATATAATAAATTCGATTATCACTATTCAACAGACATAATTTGTATCCCACAGGATATATCATGTAAAATATGTATACAAGATGTTCTAAGTAGTAATAGTTGGATGAGTTATTTTCGCAAAAAACATCAAAAAATGATCGCGGATATCGTTTTTCTCCGAAATTAATCATTCAATCGTCAAATGAACGCAATTTTTGAATTTTTTGGATAAAAATTACCGTATAAACTGATTTTTATCAAATTCCGAAACAAAAATTTTTTTGTGAATTTTTCGATTTTTTCGAAGGGGTACCCCTTAAAAAAATTGAAAAAAATCGAAAAAAAATTTCCGTTGCCGATTTGGGTAAAACTCATGTTATATGTTAATTTTGACCCAATAAATTCAAAAATCGGGTTAAATTACCATTTGGATGGCTAATTTTCGCGAAATCGTCAAAAAATGATCTGGGATATCGTTTTTCTCCGAAATTAATAGTTCAATCGTCAAATTAACCCAATTTTTGAATTTTTTGGGTCAAAATTACCTTGTAAACTGATTTTTATCAAATTCCGAAACAAAAATTTTTTTGTGAATTTTTCGATTTTTTCGAAGGGGTACACCTTAAAAAAATTGCAAAAAATCGAAAAAAAATTTCCGTTGCCGATTTGGGTAAAACTCATGTTATATGTTAATTTTGACCCAATAAATTAAAAAATCGGGTTAAATTACCATTTGGATGGCTAATTTTCGCGAAATCGTCAAAAAATAATCTTTGATATCGTTTTTCTCCGAAATTAATAGTTCAATCGTAAAATGAAACCAATTTTAGAATTTTTTGGGTCAAAATTACCTTGTAAGCCGAGTTTAAATCTAGAAAAAAAAAAATTGCGAATTTTTCGATTTCTTCGAAGTGTTACACCTTGCGAAACAACACCGAACTTTCGAAGTTGGATAATTTATTGTTGATTTTTCACATAAGTTTGAAAAAAATTTGTAAATAAATATATTAAACCAACCACAGAAAGAAATTATGATTTTTTATTAAATTTGAGGGAAACAAAAATAACGAAATAAGAGAAATATAAAAATCAGAAACACAAGAAATATATTTCATTAAAATGTCGTAATTGAGTGTAACCAACCAATAATTTAATACTTTGGTTTGCTTGTTGCATGGTCCATGGTCCATCATAGTCCTGCTTCAAATCTCTCAAGTCCATTTTGTTCCAACGTATTATTATTATTTCCTATGTTTTCCCAATAACATGTCAATTTTCTCTTTAGTATCATATTTATGCTTCGTTTAATTTCTCATGTGTAACAAAAAGCACATGTGTATCGTATTACAAATAAACATACAACTGTACAGGATGATTCATTTTGTACGGAACGGTCATGTCACGAAATGTCACTCACAATAGATAACTTAATCGCAGTATGTATTTATTTGTTTACATTATTTATAAATTATTATGTTTCTTATTATCGTAGAAATATAATACTTTGAATGAAATAATACAAAATTTGTTCAAATAAAAAAGAGTAGTGGTAAAGCGTTGTGGTACACCCGGTAGGATTTGTGTTCCTCTTTAGAGTCTCTGAGCTAAAATTGCGTAATCCATGGCCAACATAGTAGAATTTAAAAAAAGTATTGACGTGGATTAGTTTTTACCTGATACTTTTTCGCATGATGGACGGGCACCTTTACCACAAGACCAAGTCGTCCTTGAAAATATTTTTCTCGTCTAACCATCATTTACCAAACGCACGATAAAGACAATCGTTTCAAAACAATCGGAACTCTTCCTGAGCTTTTATTTCGAAGTGATTTTAGAAGACATCTCGAAAAATAATTATCAAATAAAAATCTTTTTTGAAAATCAATTTTTCTTTTCTTTTTCGATTTCTAAAAATTTTCCATTTTTCATTTTAATGATTTCAGTTAAAAATGAAATTCAGTTTTTATTTTTTGCCAAAAGCGTTTTATTATTGTCCTACATGAAAATCTGATAAGATTCTCACCCACAATTATTACAACTTTTCCCATAATAGCCTCCATAAGTAATAAATATAGAATTATTAATAAAAATAAAATTTAATATGAATTTAACAAGTTTCACATTACGATATGTGATTCTAGAAAAAGATTTCGATATAATGTTCGACCACTTCGACGACGCTCGACCACATATATATTAAAATCACATTTTTATTTTATTATCCAAAAAATTGTTATTGTTCTTATAAAATAATAATTATGTACAGAGTGTTACAGAAATTGTACATTGGATTTTTTTTAATGTTTTTTTTCTCAGAACTGAGTGAACCGATTCTGATGAATCCTTTTTTATTTGAAAGCTGGTGCTTCTCGGGTGGTCACATTTCAATTAGGTCTAGTTTTGACAATGCTACCCATGAGAAAATCATGTGAGTCTTAAATATGCATTAAGTATGTGCGCAACAAATGGACGAATAACTCAATATCACGCCAACCGATTTCGATGATTCTTTTTTTAGTGAAAAATTAGTAAGTGTAGTCAGGTTTACTAAAAATCACAAAATCATAAAACTTTTAACAAAAAATAAACCGACATACAAAAAAATATAACAAAACAAAATTTGTTATTTTTGGAGTCAATGTCAGCCAAGTTAATGTAGCAAACTGTGCTGTCACAGTTGTTTACTTGGCTGACACCGAATTTAAAAACAACAATAAATGTAACTACATTATATTATCGTTATTATTTTTTAGTGCATAATAACTTGTTTTGGAATTTTTTTTTTTAAGTCGGTTTGTTTTTGTTATAAGCTTTTTAATTTGTAATAATATGATCATGAGACGATGAGTTTGTTCCATTTCGTTCACTTGTTTCAGATCGGTAATTATAACACAACTGATGGGACTTGTTTTCGAATATTAGATCGTGATTTCCCTGACATCCTGTCAATAAAACATTATTCTTAACAGTTATAATAATCATAATAATAATTGCATTATGAAGGTATAATAATGATATGATTTGTCGATAATATTCAGTGCTTGCCTTATTAAATACAATAAAATATATAAGGTAAAAAAACCTTAACCTTTTACCTTATACCTTCTATACCTTCTACCTTAGTAGTAAGTATCTACGCACACACTTATATCAAAAAGTTTTTCTCACTTTAGATCCATAAATAAATGTTATAGGGCAAGAGCTAGGCCCGTTAAAATTTGATTGTGTCTTGCACGTCTTGCGTTAGTAAAGAGACATACTTCTGATATGCTACGCTTTTCGGTGGCTATTATAACCAACTGATGTACTGAAACCCAGGATTTGCCTAGCGCTGACTTTCCTATATTCTTCTGGTTCGGCTATGGCCGGACCAAACCATTTCCTTCGCTGCTGTATGAGCGCCGGGCAGTAACAGAGAAAGTGGATCGATGTTTTTTCTGAATTTTCTCCGCATCTGTCACACGCGGGAGATTGTCTTTTTCCAATCTGATGTTGGAACTTGTTCAGGTTATCATGCCCTGTGAGTTTCTCTACGATGACTCTAATATCAGCTCTGTTTAGTTTCAAGATCTCCTCGGCTCTGTTACTGAGCGAGTTTCCTTCACCCAACAGGCTTTTGGCGATTCGCCCTCCCTCGTAGCTGGTCCATGCCTTTACTTGTTGGTTTTTCAGATTATCTCCTAATCTGTTAAGACCTTCATGGTATGGCATCCTCGCAAGCTTTTCTTGAGTGGGAGCCATGATAAGGAACATGTTAAAAATTTATTGTCAAGCCCCGGCTACTGATATAATAAAGGTGTAATGTCTACAATAATAATACATACATCCATAGATTGTATAACACAAAAGTACAATAATAACCTTTTTAGTTATTGTTAAGGTTCTTTTTGTATAACTCATGTCAAGGTTTACGATCACATCACGTTTTTAAACGTCAGATATGACACAAGTAACACATATAGCAACTACTATAGCTAGCTAGCTACTACTGTAGCTATAGTGCTGATAACGACCGATAAATGGTTACCGTTACACCGTTAACGTTACTATATTACATTCTTTATTATTGTATGATTATTATTATTGTTATTGTTATATATAAAGTTATATAATATATAAATATCATGTTATTATCGTTAATATTTACTTCCAAAATTATACATCGAAAAAATCACGAAAAATATGTTATACCTAGATTCTCAAATGTCATTCGGTTTTTAACGTTTTACGAAAACTATTGCAAATAGAACTTTTTCTTGATAACGATGCTCGGAAAATTCGTAATTTAGTATCAAATGGTTGTTTTCTCAACAAATGTAAGGCAGTTTTGCTTTTAAGCATTTATAATGTTTAAATTTTTATCGTCAGTTGATATTTAAAGTTTTTTATGATTTTTTACGCAAATCTCGTACCTATTATGAAATATTTTTGCCTCTTAAACAATATTTTTTGTCAACCTTAATAGCTCAGTGGAGTATTTATACTAAATTTCCGGACAAAAGTCAAAAAATTCAACTCTTTTGTTTTTTGGTGTAGTTGGATAACCACTCCATCATAAACAGGTCACTTGAGTTACCTCAAACTCGCCCCCTGTCTGTTTTGTATACCACAATCTACCTGAACTTACGGATGCATTTTATTATTGTTGTTGCTCTTGATTTACCGTGTCATTCAATTTACGTTTACTGTATTAGAGCAATTAAGTAAGGATTTTTTTTAAATATTGAAGACAAAGGTTTGTGCTTTATTTAATGTTTCTATTAATATAATTAAATATTTGTGATTCGAATTTGCTGTTAAAAAGGTAACTGTGTTAATTAAATTTATCAAACTCAAAACTTTTTGTTTTATGTGCCCGGTAAAATTTTTTGTAACAGGACAAAGTTAAATATTTCTGAAAAAAAATATTTCGTGAATTTTCGTCTTTGCTTTTAGAACTAAGATAAGTATATAGATTAAGATAGCTTAAGTCAAAAGCCAAAAAAAAGGAACAAGCAGTTTTTCAGTGAAAATTTGTAACTTATAATTTCGAAATCACCTTACGTGGAAACAAAATCAAGCATAGATAAGAAAAAAATGTGGCTCAAAAGCAAAAAAAAATTTATAAAAGAAGAAAAATTTTGAATCAAGTTTGAGCATAAAAATCTCTTCATTATATTTTGCCCGGAAATTTGGTATAAATACTCCACTGTCCACCGAATTTAAGATGAATCTTGATGGAAGTAAAAAATGATGTATTCAACCAAAGTGCTTATATTTTTGATATCTGTTCAGAATATAATAATAACGTACCTTAAACTACACCTTCTGACTAAACACCACGAAAGTTATAACCAGAAGGCGAAATAAGAATTAAAGAACACAATTTTTTTGCTTTCCCGTAACGTCTTTAAACATCCTCATATTTTCTTTTATAATGGTTTTTCTTAAATATTTTTGTCACCTTACGACCAATCATAGATTTTATGACGTTCCTACACCAGCTTTACCAGGGGTAGCTAGCTAGGCTGTACGTTGTGAAAATTTTATTACCACACAATTTTTATACTATATATTTTATATCCAAGACGACGTTGTACTTACTAACCATGTAGGGGTGAGGATTAAGGGAAAGGGGTTAGAAGAGGGAATCATAGCATGTTATGACATTGTAGTTTTTTTTAAAAGTTTATTATTGGATTATGTGATGTAATAAACCTTTGGAGCTAATCCACGATTCTTTGCGTGTTGGGAGGTTCTACCTAAGAAAGTGTACCTAACCGACACCAAAAATCGATTCAGCTTGCCATGGATTTTGAGAATACGTACAAATATCAAACAAATCCCATATTGAACTGTTTTTAAAGGTTTTGCCTTATGAATTTGGAAAACATAGTCATTCGTTAAAATCATCACAGATATTTTCCTGTAGAGAAAATTGTACCAAGCGGAACTCATTTTTCCATAAAATACTTCTTCTAAAAGTGATTTTTTATAAATCTTTAGGCATCAATATTTTAAAAACTGATCGAAATAGTACTTGTCTAATTTTCTCTAGTTCTAACTATACACTCATTTTTCTGGGAACGTCCTTAAGTGTAAATAGTAAACTACTGTGTCAGACATAAGCAAGGTTAAAAAAAATTTTATTTAATAGGTAATATATTTTTTATTTTATTATTTATATATATATATATATTTTTATATATTTTTATCTGCAGTTTTTCAACGCAGCAGCTTTAAAAAACATCGCTTTAAAAATAGCATGGTCATAAAAAAGTGAAGTTAATTGTGACTACATGATTATTCGTGGAAAACATAAACATTTTCATCTAATTTATATACATTTTCTTATATTTTCCATAATGACTATATATATATATATATATATATATTTTTTTTTTTTTTTGTAAAATTTCCTTTGTGTAAGCTTGAAACACAACATAAAAAAGTTTTTACTGTAATTTTTTGCCGAGGGAGTCTTAGAAAATCATTTACGCATCCAGAACTAATTTTCAATGGTCAATCTTCCAGCTTATTCTTCAAAATTAGCGCAAGTATTTTTGATAGAAAATATAGATTTTCTTAAATTTATCGTAGAGTATATCGCAATTTTACAGATATTAAACAATTTTTTTTGACAGAAAGTGCATCTGTCTGTCTTTGTGTCTGTGGCTTTGTATCGCCTAAGCGGATGAACCGATTTTGATTTATTTTGTATCGTTTGAAAGGTAATTTAATGGACAGTGTTCAAGTGCGAGTTTCCATACTCGAAAAAACTAAAAAAGTGTCGATGATCTTCAAAATCGCCTCGAAAGTGTTCTTAATCGAAAGTGTTCTTAAATATGTTCTAAGTGCGAGTTTAGGATTCCGTACCCGAAAAATTTGTCGTTTTTTTTTTTTTAAATTTTGTAAATTTCACTTGTAATAGTTTTCGATAATGATTTCCACTCAAATTTTGCACATTAGGATAGAAAGCAAAACATTAAATCAAAGTTATCTTAAGTGCAATAAAACTATTAAACAGCGATCCCCCGTTGAAGTATACACATAAGTTATAATTTAAAATTTATTCATTGGCTCATAAGGTATATATAATATAAAGGTATAATAAGGTAAATCTACACTTTCTACCAACCATCGTCATCATCTAATATTACAATTCATAACTTTTCAGTAACTTAATAAACAGTTTTATTTGAATAAATAGTATTCATTTCTGATTTTGCATACATTATTTAAGTTTTACAATGGATCGGTTACTTGAGAAAAAGAAGTTTACGTTTATGAAATCAGACTATAAATATAAATATTGGGCATTTTAAGCCAAGACAAATCAAGTCTTGCCAAATATATGCCTAACGTATGTGATATTCGCACGATTAGTTGCGTACAACACTTAATTTAACAAGAAACGTAGTGTAGGTTTTAATGGGTTAGTTTTTATAACAAAAGTAGCCAAAAAGAGTTTTTTTGTAATAATTTTGCATTTAGAGACGCCTTCCACTCTGATAAAACACATCCTCTCTTTAAGTAGTGTTTTATTGGTTTCATTCAAAATGTTATTGAACTGTGATTCGCTAAAGATATATTAATTTATTTTGTTAATTATCTCGCAAAGTAGGCCTCATATCCAAAAGTGGAAAATAACTTTTTCCTTCATCTTTATGAGCTTATTCTGCAGGATAACGATCTGCAGTCAATAACAGAACGCCCTGTATATGATTATGGACTGCGTATACCGGGTGGACCGTATTTTGTATTAAACCAATTAAAAAATAAGTAAAATAATAGTTAAAGAGTTTGAGGGAGGCTCAAAAACAAACGCTGATTGAGAAAAGTGAAATTCTCACTCTCTATTAAATTACTTTTTTCCTTAAAGCCTTTTCTAAACTGAACGGAATTCTTAACTCACACTGAAAAAGGTCTCTCCATTAAATTTCCTTTCAAATGAAATTAAAAATCCAAACCGGTTCATCCGATTAGCCACAGACAGACACATAGACACACACACACATATTGTCAAACTTATAACACCCCTTTTTTCAGTTCGGGGGTTTTAAAAATAGAAAAAATTTAGGACACTAGTCTATTTTATCCAAAAGTAATCCAGAATTCCAGAATCCACTTGCCAAACAATTGAAAACATTTACATTATCATGTTGTCTATATATATATTTAAATAAATACTAGTTAATGAATGAGTTGTTCGTCCCTAGCTTGAGCTAAAGAGCTTCTGTGTTCGGTTATGTTCATCAGTCAGTCAGTCAGTCGAAGATATCTTTACATAAAATGTTTAAATTATTAGGTACATATGTATGGAAGCTCTCCACATCCAAGTTACAAACCATTCCAAGCAACAATTGTACATTCATGCATATAGACCGGTATCTATCCAGTTTTGAATTTTGAATTCCGATTATCCAGGGTGTTTTTGGAATTATGTTCCTTATCGCACGTTATAATTTGTTTGCTGGTTGGGAGGTAAAACCGAAACATGTGCAACAATTTAGCTTGCTATTAATTTTGATTTGGAATTAGTTAAAAATCTGTCAATTTATATTTTTTGTCCCAGGTTTATGTTTTTCATTCAAAAAAAATGAGTTATCAGAAGAAGTTAAACAAAATAGAGATAATTTAAAGTAAAAATAAGGAAATTTTATATTATGTCATAATAAATATCTTAATAAAGCCCTAGGAAGGTAATGTACGCACATATTGGGTTGACTACTAAATCCGAAGTATATCTTTTTTAATATTACAATTAATTCATAAAGTATAGAGTTAAAGTAGCTTTAATATTTGAGTATGAGTATGAGTATGGAGGTTAGCGGGCCATGCTCGAGCATCGGACCTCGAAGCAATGGTTCAGAGCACTTAGCCAAATAGACCCTTGTACTCTATCCCCGCTACCCTTTTTAGTGGCTGTTATAACCAACTGATGTACTGAAACCCAGGATCTGCCTAGCGCTGAGTTTCCTAATTTCTTCTGATTCGACTATGGGCGGACCAAACCATTTCCTTCGCTGCTGTATGAGCGCCGGGCAGTAACAGAGAAAGTGGATCGATGTTTCTTCTGAATTTTCTCCGCATCTGTCACACGCGGGAGATTGTCTTTTTCCAATATGATGTTGGAACTTGTTCAGGTTATCATGCCCTGTGAGTAACTCTACGATGACTCTAATATCAGCTCTGTTTAGTTTCAAGATCTCCTCGGCTCTGTTACCGAGCGAGTTTCCTTCACCCAACAGGCTTTTGGCGATTCGCCCTCCCTCGTAGCTGGTCCATGCCTTTAATTGTTGGTTTTTCAGATTATCTCATAATCTGTTAAGACCTTCTTCGTATGACATCCTCGCAAGCTTTTCTTGAGTGGGAGCCATGGTGGTTCCCAGTTTTACGAGCTTGTCTGCTCTCTCATTACTGTTCCAACCAAAGTGTCTGGGGATCCAGGTAATATTGACTTTATTGTGCCTCGCCAGATTGTTTAGACTGTTTCTAGTCTCCTTGACGAGTTGCGATGACACTGTACAGTTTGATAGCTTTAATATTTAGTTCTTTAAACAATAAAACAAGTATTCCACTTTCAGAATTACCAAACACAGAAACGCAAACAGTATCAGACCGGAGTTTTGATCCATTTTGGTGTCTAGATTCCGGTCTATTGTACAGTTAGTTTCTAAGTTTCCATGAAGAATAAATGATGATTATATATTGTAGAATATATAAAATTATAATGTATGACATGGCGAAAATTCTATTTAGAAATTCTACGTTCTGTATGACTGACTGTGTGTGTGTGTGTGTGTGTTGTTCATTGGTTGTTCGTTTGGAAAACTTTTTAGTTTTGTGAATAGTTAAATGTCATTAAATAAATTGTAGCTTTGAATGTACAAACGTATATAGGTAACGTAAGATACGAACGAATGCGATGGATTCAAGAGATGTGTACTGTTCGTTATTCTGAGTATGTTTTTAGAAAATTTAATTTAAACATTTCTAACCAAAACCACAATATTTTGCATGCATTAACTCCCATAAGGACCTTTCGATTCAAGCATCAATTTAATCTTTTAAATTGACTGCAAGTGAATGGAACATATAGATCCGATTTAATCCGTCACATTCGTCTTTCAGATCTAGAAAGTTTCTATGAAGTACGAAAGAGCAAAAGGAAACAGTTAAACGTATAGAAAAAAGGTTTAAGTTGAGATGAAAGAATTGAAAAATATGACCTAAAATTAGTGGGATAACATATTTGGTTTATAAAAATTGGATAAAATTTGGGTGTGATAGAGCAAAATAAATTTGTTTGAATTTTGATGACGTCATAGAGTATAAAAAACTTAATTTTTTTGATATTTTTCTTTGAAGGCCACTAAATTAAGTTCCTAATCAAATTTTTATATGATTATTATACCATGTATATATGAAATATACATAGTATTATAAGTTTAGTCCCAAGTTTGTAACGCTTAAAAATAATGATGCTAGGAAAAAAATTTTGTCATAGGTGTTCATAAAATCACCTAATTAGTCCATTTCCGGTTGTCCGTCCGTCCGTCCGTCCGTCTGTGGACACGATAACTCAAAAACGAAAAAAGATATCGAGCTGAAATTTTTACAGCGTACTCAGGACGTAAAAAGTGAGGTCAAGTTCGTAAATGAGCATCATAGGTCAATTGGGTCTTGGGTCCGTAAGACTCATCTTGTAAACCGTTAGAGATAGAACAAAAGTTTAAATGTAAAAAATGTTCCTTATCAAAAATTAAACAACTTTTGTTTGAAACATTTTTTCGTAAACATCACTGTTTACCCGTGAGGGCGCCAATTAGGCGGAAATTTTATAATATGTACTATACTTGATTATCAGTTATGTATGTGTCACATGTTTGTATGTGTAATGTGATAAAGAAATCAACACTGACTATGCATGGTATTTCAACAATTAACTCAGTCAATTATTTGTTTTCACTTGTTTTATTTAAATTTAGGAATTTTGTGGGTTTTGTGGGCAAATGGAAATTTTTCTTGAGCACAAAGAAAATAAATTTTCTTTACAAAACTGTTCCACTTATGTACAATCATTGTACACATAAGCCTGTCTTATAAGAAACAACTTGAATGTAGACACAACAAATATTGGTTTAAATCTATGTGACATGTGTCACAGATATAACAGGACAAACCGACCGACATCGGACGACCAACGTGATACAACCGACCAACGAACCGACTATATACGTTACACAATGTATCGTTATTGTATACATTCTATAAAAATTTTCAATAAATGTCTGAATTTAATTTAAATAATTCGTTTTTAACTGCAAACGAATTTGACAAGTATTATTTTCTCATTTTATTTATTTAGAAAAAAATTCGTCACGTGTGAGCTGCGTAAACTAAACATTTCGGAAACATTATTAATAATAAAGAAAAAAATAATGCATCATTGGAATTTTCCACAAAACTCGACCTTACAAGGGCGTACCTAATGCTCTATTTTGGGGTTTTAATCAGTTTTTTACAAATTGCAAAAAAACTGCATCATCTGACAATTTTTTGCCAGTTTTTGCCAATGGAATTTTTTTGCTCATTCAATCCAATGAAAAAGTATCCATCTTGTAAACCATTAGAGATAGAACAAAAGTTTAAATGTAAAAGTTATTCTTTGTAAAAAAATTAACAACTTTTATTGAAAGCATTCTTTCGTAAACATCACTGTTTACCCGTAAGGACGCAACTTAGTTAAAAAACTTTAGTGTCCATTTTTCTTTTAGTGAACTAGTTGTTTTGTGAAATTTATTGCCACTGTATCTAGAAAGAATGCCGATCGACAACGTTACGAAAATTAAACATGAAAAATGATAAAATTAAACCATTTAAACCCTTCAATGTTCTACTTTACGAGTACATATTTTCTTTTCGTAATATTTCTACACTCGTTTTCTCACTTATAAATAATTATGAATAATAATAAAATCTTTATAAAAGTAAGCATAAAACCCTTTTTGCATTTATAAAACATAAAATGTTAACGCTCGCTGCTTGTTTGGGCTGACTGGTTAGGCTTGGCTAGGGTAGGCTTGTGTATTTAAACCTTGAAGCCAAATAATGTAAATCAACACGAATTCTCTTCTACTCTCTATTTGTAAGGGTTCTTTTCTTTTCATGATTCTCTCTAAATATTAAAGGTACTTCTTCATGTTCCCTAACTAACGTCCTTTAAAAACCCAGTTAAAATGTTTTAATATTTAGTAACATAATACTTCATCAGTAATACAGGGTGTCCTGTGTTATGATGCATAAATTTGTAATTAACGTATTATTTGAGTAATTGGCGAAATTATTTGTACCTGATTTTCAATTTTGATGATGAATTTTATTGTAATTTCAGGAATGTAGACGAAAAGCAAGATTTTAAATTTTCGATGGTTTGAAAATCACTTCAGATATCGAAAAGTTTTATTCTTACTTTTTGTTTTATATTGTCAAGCTATAACATAATTTATTTATTTATTTTAATTATCAAGCCCTAAAATTTCAAAATTGATCTAGACTTCGTCCAGGTTAGATTATAATGGCTGTCCACGAAGGACACACTTAGGCTATAAAGCCCATCGTGATACCATATAGATGTTTTACCACCTTTCCGCTGATAATTTCATTAATCAGCTCCTCATTTTCGGAGGCTGAGTGCACCTTCTTCATGCATATACCATGCACTACACCAGCATATCACAACTATTAATTAAATTAATTTTATTGCGACGGCGGAAATCGAACCCGCTACCCTAAGCATACCGCGGATGGAAAAGCTAATAGGGCGACTAGACTTCGTCGAACTTCATATGAAAAAAAATCAAGCCTTTTATCCAAAGTTACCCAGACATTTTTACTTCTTTAAACCATTTCACAACATAAAAATAATTTTCGTGTGAAATATTTTTTTGTAAACTAAATGTATTTGGTTCATTCAGTTCGGGGGTACATCCTGTATTTGTATTATATAACTATAATGTTGTTCCGTCTTAAAGCATAATGTTCGACTAAAAAGGGATCATATTTGTTTACCATTTAATAACCAACATGCTTTATAAATATAAATTAAACAAATTTTTAACTTTCATGTGAGGATGCACATTATTATTCATGGAAGTTCTGGCAAAAATTTTGCAAACTACGGTAGTGTGATGACCAATGATGACAAGGACCCTACTATAACTATAACAATTATAAAAAAAAATGTTGTGAATCACTAATTCATTTCATTTATTGTGGGAAAGCAAAAAAATTATCACAGATAAAAGGCAACCTCACCTAGACACAAATACGTCACAATTTAAACGTTTGGTTTTAGTTTTCAGTGACACAAAAAAGTCACTGCATGTTTTACGAAAGTTAAAGTCACGAAGGTGGTGTGAGTATATTGAAAATGATACAATTTTTTCCCATAAAATGGGGGTTTAGAAAACATATTTTCTTTCTATTTATTCAAAACGAATTATTATTTACATAAAATGATTTTTCATTTATACAAAAATTTATTTTATGGTCTTTGGCCAAATTTGCAAATATTAGATATCTTTCTTCTCTTTGAACCAATGAATTTCGTATGCTTTTCGTATACAGAAACTTGTTAGAGGTATTTCATATTCAAGTATAAAATTTGTGGTGTAAAAGTACCGTCCAGGGCATGATACACACACCCCCAGCTCTTTCTCCCTCTTGCTACGCCACTGGTTTATTTATACGGCAAAGGTGGTTACATATTTGCTACGCCACTGGTTTCATATTTTCACATAATAAAGAAACTCGAAAGATGAAATACATAACCTCGATGTTGAGTCTCAAAGGTTAACGCTATCGTAAAATTGTCTATCATCAATGATTTCGGTTTTTAGGACAAAAACAATAACTTTCTTCCATTTAATAACTCTTTTTCTGGGATAATCCTTGATCGAAAGTTCTATAAACTATAATTAGTATGTATAAAATTTTTAATAATTATCGATGAAGAACCACAGAAATGATTTTATAAAAATTTTCCATAATCAACAATTTTCAATATATTATGAATAAATTAAAATCAATTAACTTTTGTGTTTGAAAAGCTGGAGATGGAGTTTTATCTTCCACCAAGAATCTAAATAACTATCTATGTAGATAAAGTAAGGTGTGGGTGTCTGGGTAGCTCTCTGTAAGGTGTGAATGTTATCCAAGACTGACTTGACGATACTTATAGAAAACATTAAAGTTATATACTCAAATTTAAAGCAAATAGTTTTATTACTTGTGTTAGGTTATAGACTTTTGCTTTGTAAGCATTTGAATAAAGAGCTTGCTAGTTGATGCTATATTATATGTTGGAGCTATATTATAACTAATAATAACTAAGTATATGAGCTTGGGTTTATAATATCGTCATAGAAGTAATATCATTTGTAATCACAAACTGTGTGCTTCAGGGACAAAATATCACTTGTATTCGATAAGAGAGTTCGAATAGAAAGTTCGTCAATACTTGCGTCTACCGTTCGGTAATCTTTAGTCGTATGATGAGAGATTTGCTCACAATATACGTATGAAAGAACACAACAAAATTAAATTAAATATGATAGTAATAAAAAAAATCATGTGTCTTTGAAATTTTCCACATTTGTTTATAAGGTTGTAAAACCTCCGTAAAAAAACTTCAAACTCTCAGGGGCGCGCCTAACCGTCTTTTTTTTGAGAGATAGTTGAGGGGTTTCAATCAGTTTTTTACAAATTATAAAAAAACTATACTTCAATTAAAAAAAATTGATTTAAAAGTTCTAGCTGAAGTATTTGTAGTTTTTTGTTGCCTTTCTAGTTTCAAAATTGCCCGAGATATGCTAATTTTAAAACGGAATTTCTTTGTTCTTTCAATCAAATTAAAAAGTTTCCATCTTGTAAATCGTTAGAGGTATAGAACAAAAGGTTATATTACTTATAAAAAAGGTTTTTGTTTGAAAAATTTGTTCGATAGCATCAATGTTAACAAAGGCCGGGTCAGCTAGTACCTATAGATATAAATTCATTGGATAGTTATTATGCATGCATGGATGGTATTGGTTTTTGGTATCGTAATGTTTTGAATATGAGAAACTTTTAACCAATATTTACATATCTATTGTAACTACAATGATAGAACGTTCGTTAGTTGTGTGTGTCGTTTGAAATGGATTTAGATCAAGGATAGATAACTAATATTATATTGAAGCTAACTATCTATATAATATCGATATCGATATCGATATCGACACATTTTAAACCAATATATATATATATATATATATATATATATATATATATATATATATATATATATATATATATATATATATATATATATATATATATATATATATATATATATATATATATATATTGGAAAATAATAATATAGAAGGTACTATAGCTGCCTTGATTGCAAATGTATAAATAAATATACTGAATCAAAGTATGAAAGGAACATTTTTTAAACACAAAATTTCAAACAGCAGTATTTCTGCGAAAAATCATCGAGTTTGGAGCAGCTAAAATTATACAAAAATTATACGATAAGTGCAATTTTCTCAAAAACTAAGAAGCGAATCGATAATGAACACGATTTTCGTATTTTCCAGGTTGAAATTACTCTAGAAAATGATTTTTATCCAAATCGGAGCCAATCTGTTTACTCGATTTTTTTAATTTTCTGAGGCCGACCCCCCCTTTGAAAAAATTCGAAAAATCGAAAGTAATTTTATGTCTCCAATTTCGCCCGAACTTTGTATAAAAGGTAATTTTGAGCCAAAAAATACAAAAATCGTATTCATTTGATGATTCGAATATTAGTTTCTGAGAAAATCGACCTTATGGTATAATTTTTGCCGATATTGTTGAAACTAAGCATCGAATCGTCAAATGAACACGATTTTCGTATTTTCTAGGTTGAAATTACTCTAGAAAATGATTTTTATCCAAATCGGAGCCAATCTGTTTACTCGACTTTTTTAATTTTCTGAGGCCGACCCCCCCTTTGAAAAAATTCGAAAAATCGAAAGTAATTTTATGTCTCCAATTTCGCCCGAACTTTGTATAAAAGGTAATTTTGAGCCAAAAAATACAAAAATCGTATTCATTTGATGATTCGAATATTAGTTTCTGAGAAAATCGACCTTATGGTATAATTTTTGCCCATATTGTTGAAACTAAGCATCGAATCGTCAAATGAACACGATTTTCGTATTTTCCAGGTTGAAATTACTCTAGAAAATGATTTTTATCCAAATCGGAGCCAATCTGTTTACTCGATTTTTTTAATTTTCTGAGGCCGACCCCCCCTTTGAAAAAATTCGAAAAATCGAAAGTAATTTTATGTCTCCAATTTCGCCTGAACTTTGTATAAAAGGTAATTTTGAGCCAAAAAATACAAAAATCGTATTCATTTGATGATTCGAATATTAGTTTCTGATAAAATAGCCTTTATCTTATAATTGATTATACGATAAGGGCAAAAATCGAGAAATGAACATAGAAATTGAATAATTCATTTTTTTGTTAACTAACGATTCACTTTAATGTGTTTCTCAAAAGGATCAAAGAATCTTCTGGTCTACTTGAAACTTTGTTATTTGGTTACATAAAAATCAACCTGTATAAAATTTGGCAAAAGGGACAAGACACTTATAATAAAGTTAAGTTTGGTATCATCAGTTAGTTCATAGTTCAGTTTATGAATAGGTAAAGACATCTCATATTAAATAATTCTCACCTATTCATAGAATTTATTGAGAAGTTGAAACTTTATTATCAAACGTACTTCAAATTAGAGAAACTTTAAAACACTACCAACTTCATCATAACACCCATCCACACACGTCATCACATTAAGATTTCACTTAGAATGAGAAACTAAAGCCGATCATAGACGATATAACATTTGGTTCCCGTTCACTGTTTAATAAAATTGTTTGTTTTGAGAATCTGTAGTGAGATTATACTAGATGTGACAGAGAAATGTGCGATTTTTAAATCTCAGTAAAATAAACACACAAAATTTTTCCCAAAGTATTTTCTTACCTTCTTAAGATTTATTAACTTTCTAATAAATCAATAAAAAAAAAGTGTATTCTAGCGGGGCTTGAACCCCGACCCTCTCGGTGTAAGTCAAATACGTTATTCATTCACCTAGTAATTAATGAACTGTCTATTGATGTCTTCTTCGAACTACACTCAATTCAAATTAAATATAGATAGAATGTGTGAATTGATATCTTTTAGATAAAGTTCTGTGTTGAAATATTCTTCACATAGAGAGAGCATGAGCTAGCACGGGCTAGCTGATGAATATGTAAGAAGAGGTTTTAAAGTTAGATGGTGGTAGTGGTGGTATATGAATATGATTACAGTTTAATTAGGTGTTTCGTTTATATATTATATTTTGTTGGTAACTTTATGTATTATAGGTTTGATAGGAATGTATATGCTTACCAAATGAATATTTGATCTAGAAGGTTTTAGCTTATGGTGTTCTAAGAAGGTGTATAGTTCGTATACTTAGGTGTTGTTTTCAGGTGTTAATTAATATTCTAGAATTGTAACTTATATATATAGAAAATTATTTTTCAATCAAAACTTGTTTTTGATTCTCTTATTACAAATATTATTTGTAATAGTTTGATAATATAACTTTCTAATGAATCAATAAAAAAAAAATTTCAGTGTATTCTAGCGGGACTTGAACCCCGACCCTCTCGGTGTAAGTCAAATACGTTATGCATTCACCTAGTAATTAATGAACTGTCTATTGATGTCTTCTTCGAACTACACTCAATTCAAATTAAATATTGATAGAATACATTATTCATATATTATTTTCTATTCGATTTTAATAAATATATATATTTATACAGGGTGTTAATTTAATAAATAGCCGATTCCGACCGAAAGTGGCTAATTCAGATCGGTTGTCAAATCTGAAAGTTGTTACACAGTAAAACACCATCAGAAACTAAAAATTCCATTATTAACTCAATTATATTCGGTTGGGTTAACTACAAAACGGGCTATTAGACATATTATATTAAAACTAGCCCGACCCGTGCGGAATTCCACTACCGTAGCTACCGTAACCCGTGACTACTTTCTGGCTAAAAACAACAAAATTAGAAGAAAAGTGTTGACCAAAGTCAAAAGTTCTTAAATTAAAATTAGGAGAACATCTATAAAAACTAACATGTTTGCCTAATAAACTTATGATATTCACATTTATGAAATTATGAAAATGAGGAGTGAATAATGAAATTTGATAAAGGAGTAAGAAAGAAGTGTATAGGACAGGAAAAAACTTACTAGAGTTATAATAAACAAGATGGTCCATCCTGTACATCTACCAGTGTAGTTAAAATTTTCTTAATTATAAACACATAAAAAAGAATTCTCTTTTGATTAATTTTTTAAGACACAAAAACACAAACGAACGCCTTCTTTATGTTAATTAACAATAATTATACGTTAATGTATTATAAATTAAAATAATTAATTAACGTATTTTATTATGTGTTTATACTTTGTACACCCCCCTGTACTGTATGTACACTGTGTACTTAGTTGGAGTGGATTCCCTAATTACACACAAAAAAATAAAAAGGATTTTAATTAATCAAAACACTTAATACATAATTATTAGATTTAATGACTATGAAAATTAGGGAATCAAACCTATTTATATAAAAACTAGCTGTGAACTACCCGCTTTGCTGGACAACATTCCCACTTTCACCCCTCCCCCCATATTCCATATCCTTTTCTAGGTTACTATCTATCACCTAACTAAATTTCATCAAAATCCGTTCAGCCGTTCAGGCATGATAGAGCAAAACTCCCAGCAAAAACCATAAAAAAATCACTAACTCAATTCAGTTTTCTGCCTACTTCCTACCCCCTAAGTACGATGACGTGATCATTTTGATCTTATATCCGTTTTTAGCTAACCATCTATTACCTTACTAAATTTCATCAAAATCTGTTCAGCCGTTTAGGCGTGAAAGAGTAACAGACAGACAGACAGACAGACAGAGTTACTTTCGCATTTATAATATTAGTATGGATACCGAATTAAATAAAAAATAGGAAAAATTGTGAAAAATACTATTTATTCAGACCTCCATGTAGAAGCATAGATATAGTGCTTCTTTCAAGTAAAACCAAGTGTTACAAGTGCTGGTAAGTTATTCGTGTGGACCTCAAGGTTCGTACCAGACTCCATTCACGGCTTGTTTTTTTTGACGTTATCGTTCTGATTTGTTTGTGGATTGGACGGTTAAACCAAAGGTGATATTAAAATTAATTCACACAATAAAAAGTAAAAGTAGCTATAAAATTAAATTCATTAAAAGACAAAACAAATATTTGACCTCTAAAATTACTACCATAAATTTTCAATAAGAAAATGCTACATTTATAACATACATAGAAACGAAAGGAACATAGTTCCTACCGGGTGTCCTTTGTAATACATAGAGGTTGCATGAGTAACTGAAACGAAGTTTTTTTCATTAATTTTAAAAACATGAATTAATAGACACACAGAATTTAAATAATAAACACACACAGAAAAAGGACATTATTTATTTATTTATGTTTCCTGACTGGCATGGCGTACTCTTTAAAATGTATTTTTAGAATAAGATAAATTGTACGACATTTTTGTTTTATTTAATAAACAGGGTGTCCTCCTTCTTGCTAACTTTGTTATTCCAAAGAATATCTACCCCTTATTTGATATTAAACCCGTGATTCAAGCTTTTTCTGTCTACATAGAATTTTATTTATTTTCGATTATTAGGAATTTTTCAAACTATTTACAGGTTTTAAAATTTAGAGAATTTCTATCATCACAAGAGTAAAGGTGTAAGCAAAAAAATATTACGTTTAGAAATTTTCGGGTCTGTTCTTGCACTTTCGTTAGTTCAATATAAGTCGTACTCAGTAAATTATAAAAAAACTTGTAATAGAAATATGATCCAATTAGTTAAAATGAATTTTATTTTTCCGCCCTAATATTTTCCAAATCATGGAATTATTTTTAATAAGCTACAGTGCATTGTAAAAATAAATTTATGTAAAATTATGTGGAGGTTATGATTTACAAAGTTTAATAATATTTAACGCTCTGATCACACGAATAAAGATTTATCCAATGGTTATTACGAGTGCTGAAGAGTAAAGTGTGATCTTAATAGAAACTCAATTTTCCTGCTGTTTTACCCAATTGTGAATTGAGAAAATTTAATTCGATATTTCGATTTGGAAAACAAATAAAACATTAAATAACAGCTCCAACCTATATACAAACTTTTGAATAAATAATAACGAATGCAAGACAAACTTCAGATTCATTTCCGTGAACAAAGTGAAGTGAAGACCTCATAGGTTTTTCTTTTACCCTTCACTTGCCATTTACTTAAAAGGAAACTAAGAAACATTTATAACTCTTACAGTCATTCGTCGTTGTACCTACAAAACCTATAAAT
The DNA here is from genome assembly GCF_905475395.1 of Chrysoperla carnea. Taxonomy (NCBI): domain Eukaryota; kingdom Metazoa; phylum Arthropoda; class Insecta; order Neuroptera; family Chrysopidae; genus Chrysoperla; species Chrysoperla carnea. The sequence goes on along the minus strand of NC_058338.1, from coordinate 1,297,349 downwards.
GAATTTTTTTCTTTTAACCTCAAACCTTTTACCGTCGGTACCTCCTTGATAAAATTTATGTTTAGTTATTTCCTTAAACATTTATTTTGATTTAATTTTCCAATATTAATTATTTCATATGTTCGATTTTTTATTTTAATGGTGTTTTCTTTTTTGTTTTTCAATTAACCTTGAAACTGGTACAAATATGAATAATAAATCTATTTGTTTATCACGAAACAAGTTTAATTCTTTAGATTTCGACAAATTAGGCAAGATTTTCCGTTTCTTACAAAAATACAGAGAGACATGATGCTCCCCATCAAACTTTACAACTTTTTTTCAAGATATTTTTTGATTGATTAACTACAAAAAGAGACGATTAAAATGGTACACTCTGTATATAAAATTTTTATTTTCAAATTTTATGGAAATGATTTATTTGAGTAATTTTTAAACTTAACTGGGAACCACCATGGCTCCCACTCAAGAAAAGCTTGCGAAGATGCCATACCAAGAAGGTCTTAACAGATTAGGAGATAATCTGAAAAACCAACAATTAAAGGCATGAACCAACTACTAGGGAGGGCGAATCGCCAAAAGCCTGTTGGGTGAAGGAAACTCGCTCGGTAACAGAGCCGAGGAGATCTTGAAACTAAACAGAGCTGATATTAGAGTCATCGTAGAGTTAATCACAGGGCATGATAACCTGAACAAGTTCCAACATCAGATTGGAAAAAGACAATCTCTCGCGTGTGACAGTTTCGGAGAAAATTCAGAAGAAACATCGATCCACTTTCTCTGTTACTGCCCGGCGCTCATACAGCAGCGAAGGAAATGGTTTGGTCCGGCCATAGTCGAACCAGAAGAAATTAGGAAACTCAGCGCTAGGCAAATCCTGGGTTTCAGTACATCAGTTGGTTATAATAGCCACTGAAAAGCGTAGCGGGGATAGAGTACAAGGGTCTATTTGACTAGGTGCTCTGAACCATTGCTTCGAGGCGCAATGCTCGAGAATGGCCCGCTAAACTCCATACCACAACATACCATACCAATTTTTAAACTTGTTATTACTTCTTGACAGATATAATTTCGCAAATAATTTAGGCAAGTTTTTCGTGCTTATCACATCCAAATTTCTCTTAAACTATTCAAACGTTTGTTTATACAGTGGAGTATGAGTTATTTCGCCTCTGATTCTAAAGATAATTCAGATAAATTATCTTAGTGTTCAGGTTTTCTGTTTTGACTACAAAAATAATTTAATTTCAAGATCAGAAAATTCATGGAACATGTTTTTTTCCAAAAAAGTGTCAACACTCATTAATAACTTTTACAAAGAAATCGTGTAAAACATCCAAAAAATTACATTCCGTATTTCTTCTAAATCGTCATCAGTCGGTCGCTCGCATCTGCGAAGAGAATTTAAAATTCGAAAAATCTTCATTTAAAAATTGTATTGAAATTGTTAATTATTCAAAATGTGATGTTACATGATCAAAGTGTTGTAAAACTTCACATGTTTTTTGGTTTTTATAAAAGGGCGAACATGAAAAAAAAAATTTGACTTCACACATCCATAAAAATGTCTACAAAACTCTATTAAATAATTTTTATTTAAATTCCCTGAGTAGAGTGAGAATAGACAATTCAATATGGACGTCGATAGTTCACTTTAAAATATTTTCAGGAACTAATATTATTATGCCTTGATACGAAATATATATCAAGGCATAATAATATTAGTTCAAGTTTGTTACGCTTAGAAATATTACTGATACGACCAAAATTTTGCCATGGATATTCATAAAATCAACTAATTGGTCCATTTCCGGTTGTCTGTATGTCTGTCAGCCCGTGATATATTAATTCAAAAACGAAAAGAGATATCTAGCTGAAATTTTTATAGCGTACTTTAGATTGTAAAAAGTGTGTTTTAGTTCGCAAATGAGCATCATAGATCAATTAGGGCTTGGGTGCGTAAGATCCATCTAGTAACTGTGTACAAAATTATCTCTCTAAATAGCTAAATAAACCCAATTTTTGTATAATTATAATCAAATTGTCATTCAAGAGTTATTTTGATCCAAAAATACCAAAATCTGGTCGCTTTAATGATTGGACTTGGCAGTTTCCGTGCTTTGACACTTGTGTGTACAACTGAGATCTGTGTTTGTTGATTGGCAAATCTATAGGCTTTGTTATAATTGAAGAAAATTTGAGTGAAGCTTGTTTTTTCCTATAGGACCATACACCCTTAACATATAAATAAACTGCATATAAAAGAATGCTTTGTTTATAGAGATTTGTTTTTAAAAGTGTTTTAATTTTTTATAAGTCTAATGTTTAGTGTGATGTTGTTACGGTCTACAGGCTTTATGTAGGCTCTACAGCCTTATTTTGATGTTAACTAGTTCTATTAAATCATTTATTTTAGTAAACGAATATAAATATAAAAAAAAAAACATATAACGCCTTCTTTTTGTGTGTTCAAAAAACCGATACGATACCGAGATATGAAATATACAGAAAATCATTTGAATGTAATTGGACACTTACAAAAAATTATTTAACTTTGAATAGTTTAAAATAGAACGAGGTAGTAATCGGTATTGGGACTCCAAAAACGAGTGAGAAGTTTTTATAAGAAGCTTAAATAAGGTCAGTTTACATAAACCAACCTAGCCTGCATTTAAATATGGATGGGAATTCTAACTATCTGTCGGTGATTATTCTGATGATTTCCGAAACGAAAAGTACAAGATGGAATTTGAATAGCAGTGTTTTTATTATTAAGAGTTGGATATTGTTCAATTCGTCGGAACTCGCCGTTATGAGCATTCTGCTCACGATTTAAAACATAAAAACGTGCTTGAAACTTTTCAACCTGTTTACAACCTATTTTTCAAATACTTCAGTAAATGTGAGAATTTCTCTAATTACGAGAGGAAAGCCTAAATTTTCTCTAAATTTTCTGGCGTGTTCGTGTACTTTTGTTAGTTTTCACTCTTAAACATAATTCAATAATCACGTAATCATATTATTTTGAATTAGCTAGTGGAATTTTTAATTAGTTACGTTTATCGATTTACATACTCAACACCGAATAGAAACCATATTAGAATGTTTTTATAAAGAAATTATAAAAAAAAATAGAAATAGTTAATTTTTTATTTATATTACTAGAGCTAAGATCTTTATAAATAATAATAATTAGTGTTTTATTGATGATTTTTTTAGGTTTATGAGAGATTCTAAAATATCAACAAATTCAGGTTTTATAAATTAGGTATCAAAAAATTTGTTATCTAATTTGAAATTGAAAGTTTATTACAATAATAAATATACTTGAATAATTTTTGTTCTTATTACATCTAAAAATTTTTGGTTTAATTACTTTCTGATTAAAGTCACTTATAAAAATGAACTTTTTTTTTTCCAGAAACTAAACTGAACATTTTCGAGAATTTCGAGATCTAAGCTGAAATTTTAACCACATATTCTTTGAGTGAATGAAACATTATTGTCATGCGTATACATCCTTAATAAAAACATTTACATTATCATTTCCTCAATATTAAATATCGATTCTCTGTTTAAAATTGGTGTTACCGATTTATAAAAAATCAAATCTATATATATTTTTTTTGATTAAAATCTAATAATTTAAATTAAATGTTGATGATTGTCGTTTCCTCCCATTTTTTTTTATTTAGTTACAAAGTTTTTCTTTTTTTGTATTATAATTACTTCTCGATTTAATTATTAGAATAAAAATGGTTTAACATTTATCTAAGTCTATCGTAATATTTGTTAAACTTCTGTGTTATCAGTTGACATTATCTATCTCTAATATCATTTATATTATATTAATCTTAAAAAACTGATAACTAATAATAACATTTATTGACAGTTAATAAAGTTAATGTTAATAATAATAATTTTTATTATGATGTTTAAATCACTTTTATATATTATGTACACTGAATGGTAACTAGAATGAAATAGCATAACAAACATTAGGTTATTCTATCGACAAACCATTCTTTTAAAGTAGTCTGATCGTCACGTGATTAGCCAACTAATCAACTACGCAATTGTATGGCGTAAATGTAATAAAATGCTCTAAAAATATCATAAAAGCATCAAAGACCAGAGTTTTCTTAGATTTTCTTTTTGGAAATCGCCGTAAGGTAAAGTTTCCTTTGTATAAGCAGAATAAAGATAAATTTTCGTTGAAGCTCATTCTCCGATTATTTTTTGTAGAATTAACATTATTGTGAGTTTTTCCATAAGTACTATGTTCAAAATCAAAATTTTAAAATGAAATAATTCAAAATTTTGCCTCGCAAGAGGAACCAAAGAGGCCTGAAGCATATGTCAACTTAAAAATGACACCATGTATATAATATAATCAAAGTAATATAAATCAATAGTATAAATCCACGATTAATCAAAGTAAAATAAAATACAATTAATTTGAAATAATTGTTTCGTTTTCAATGATAGTCAGTGTAGAGCAATTTTATTACTATATTTTTATTAAATCTCAGGTTTTATCAAGTTTTTTCTGATTTATTCTTATAATTTATTAAGAAGAAAACATTTTAATTGCTCCAGTAATCGCGTGGGACGACACTATAGATATCATTTTTTTTCACTCCTACGTCTTTAATCAGTTTAAGCCAGTAGCGCGTAATAGCTCTATAGCCAGAATAACAAATGCTATAGGCCCCGCGTAATTTAGAGGTCCGAAGATCAAGAAAATTATTCTCTGAGAAAACAAATATGTTAATGTGTTGTTTTGTACGAATTATCTTAAAAAGTTGTACATGATTAATTCATTTTGTGTAAGCATTAGATTGAACAGAACTGTTCGAAGAATTTTTAGCTCTCCAAAGTCAAAGTATAATTTTTCTAAGACATACTAATCAAAATTATTTTCAAAACCGCTTAATTAAAGGCTCATATTTCTGATCACGTTTCTATACATTCATTTATGAATTTTTGTGCGGTTTACTCGTGCATGAAGACCTTCTATCGCTCATATACAGGCTGTTCTTTAATTCACCCTGGAAAACTCGACAACGATATTCAGGTCATCAAGACGAACGAAAAAGTTCTTAACGAAATTTCAATCTGATGCGTAATTTTCGAGATATTCCGAAATATTTTTCACCCAATCACAAACATAATTCGTTGTAATTGGATGATAGATATCTTGAAATATCTCGGAAATTATACAATTGATCGAAATTCGATAATAATATTTTTCGATCATCTTGATGAATCCAGGGCCAATTAAAGATCATCCCCTGTATACGAAAATATAGCAATAACTTTTATTGTTTTATATATGGCTGCATTTATTTATAAATATGAAAATGTTACCTATTCCTCGTCCCGTCTGAACGTTACCAAAAAAAATATATAAGTAAGGAAATATTACAATATTTTTTATATTTCATATTTTTTTATATTCACAAAAGGATAAAAAATAAATAATAAAAGATATAGAATGGAATATGAATTGTTGGAATATGGAGTGTATTGGATGAAGTAAGTTTTACTTTGTGTGTCGTTTTTTTTTTAGACATACGAAGAATATAAAACAATTTTAGTCACGTTTTTACTTTACCTAAAAAGTTTAATTCCTCATTCCAAAAACTATATTTATATGTGTGGTCTGAAAACATATAGAGCAAATACAAGATGATTCATTCAAATAGAGAGATGGAGCATTTCGAATGATGACGTATGAATATGAGTAAACGTTGAATTCGGATATTGTCCACCGGAGCATTTTTACTTTTTAAAATAAAGAAAGTTGGGATGCGTTCATGAACTACGGGGCTTAATTTCATTCTCTTTGGAAACCCCCTCGTTCCCTGGAGGACCGTAGCTATCCTGATATTTTATTGCTTTATTTAAGGTTATATAAAGTGATAGAAAACAATTTTTCTTGCCGAACATAATAATAAAATGCATTACAAAGAAATGATGCACCGGATCGGATCTCAAAGAATGTACTCACTGTTTCTAAATAAATGAATCACCCTGTAATTAAAAAAAGAAGCTAATAATATGTAGCTATAGCTGGTATATACATACAATGAACAACTACAATGTATTAATATAGTGTATACCTATGGTTGACTCAAACAACATAAATAAGTATGTCTTTTAGTTTTTAGCAGTTATCTTTTTGTGGGCATGGGGTTGGTTGTACATGTATTTATTTGTATTCCACCACTAAATAAACTAAAAATAAAACTACCTACCCTCTTCTACCACACATACATATTACAAGCTATTATTGTTTCTACATATCATAATAATAATAATCATTTGATATTAAAACTTTATTTACCAAACATGAATACCAATATATCAAATAGACCAGGATCGGGTCCCTAAAATAGGTAATGACTCCGAATTAGACATCAATTTGTATCATATATTTTTTTTTTTATTTGTAGCCGAATTTTTCAGCCTTTCAGTCTCCATTTATTTGGTTTTGGAAGATATTTGGGAAATTTTTTTTTCCGGAACCAGGTTGAAGCAATGAAATATATCAAATGGGCAAGATATTGGTGCAAAAAAAGGGAATTTCCTTGAAGTTTTTTTCCCAAAAACAGTCGGAGCTACCTGTAAACTTTCAAGCCTACCTTTTATAGTTTTACAGAAAACAGTCAGCAAAGTTTTATCCTAATTTGCACCCTCGCTTGTAGACATTGATGTTTACGAAGAAATGTTTCAAAATTGTTAAGTTTTATTTAAGGAACATTATCTACATTTAAACTTTTGTTCTATCTCTAACATTTGACAAGATGGGTCCTCTGCGATCTAAAGACCTGCGCTATAAAAATTTTCACTTGATATCTCTTTTCGTTTTTACTTATCGAGCTGACAGATAAACAGACAAACAGACAGACAACCGGAAATGGAGTAATTCAGAGATTTTATGAACACCTATACCAAAATCTTGTTCGTAACATCAATATTTCTAAGCGTTTCAAACTTGGGACTAAACTTAGTATACCTTTATATATATTACATATACACAGGGAATAAAAAAAGTTGGTTAAAGAAATTCCTACATCAGTTATATATGATGGCTAGATCGGAGTCACGACCCATTTTTTTAATGTTAGATATTGGACTATTGGATATCTTATAAAATATGAAAATATTTATTATTATTTTAAAATAAATAAATTATTGTTAGATAAATTACAGACAACTAACTTATCTACCATTAGTAATATAAAATATTTATAACTATAAATATTTTATTAAAAAAAAAAGGACTTTATTTTACTTAGGCAGGTACTTATACTTACATGTCCAGTTCAATTACGTTTTGAATTATTTATTGTAATTTTTATAAAAGTTGGGATCAATATCTTTTTGACTGGAAAATAAAGATATACTGGATAGTATAGAAAATGAGACAGAATATGTGTAGGTTATTCTTTTTTCGCTCTTTATGTACTTTTATTATTTTTTCCTAAACGGTACATTTCTAGACTGTGACTATATTTTTAGCCAAACCTAGACATAATATGCTTGAAAATGAGGGGTTAATCATGAAATTTGATAAGAGTAGGACAGAAAAAAACTTGCTAGAGTAGTAACATATAAGATAGAATCTAATAATCAAAAAATATTGTTTTGATTAAAAAAATAATAGTCAAAAATATATATTTTCATCAATTTAAAATTAAAAAAATTTGTTTATTTAAGCAATCAGCAGATATTTTGTCCTATGCTTAGTAAGAAGGGCAATGATACCCCTTTCCACTTTCATAACAACCTTAAATTTTTGAAATTTTGCTTATTTTTTTTAATAATATTCGAAGAATGTATTTTTTTTGCACGGGGCAGGGTCACTTTTAAAATAAAATGTGATAAATTAAGTACATAGATAATTTTTTTTAAAATCATTTTTCACACTGTGGTCGTTCGTGGTCATGTGATACGATTATTATCTATAAAAAAAATCAACGAATTGAACACACATGGTTCGTGTTATCACGTGAATCATTTTACGAATATTTAAATATTTTTAATACACAAAAATTTTTTATTAAAATTCATATTTTATATTTAATATATGGTAGGAGAGAGAATGATGCAATTTTGAAAACGCTGTAAAATAAAATTTTATCATCTTTTTCCAAATAACTTTTTTTACCGACTTAAACCTTGACCGATTTAACCAAGTTCTAATAGATTTCAAGAATAGGAAATCCTAGTCCCGGAATCAGGCACATAAGTGATAGCTAGCGAAAAACTGATATCACAGCTGAAAAGAATGACCCAAAATTAGTGGGTTTCAAAAAAAATTTCAATAAAATCGGATCAAATTTGAATGTGTTATCAAAAAAATCGAATTTTTAACTTTATGACGTCATCAGGATCCAAAAAATTTAATTTTGCTCTTTCACATCCAAATTTTATCCAATTTTGATAAATCAAGTATGTAATCCTACTAAATTTGGGTCATACTTTTCAAATTTGTGGTCAAAATTAATCTAGCTATAAAAGATTTCAAGAAAGTGGAGTCCTCGTCCCGGAATTAAGAACATAAGTGATAGCTTGCGAAAAACTGACATCACAGCTGAAAAAAATGACCCAAAATTAGTGGGTTTCAAAAAAAATTCCAATAAAATCGGATCAAATATGCCTGTGTTATCAAAAAAATCGAATTTTTAACTTGATGACGTCATCAGAAAGCAATAAATTTAATTTTGCTCTTTCACATCCAAATTTTATCCAATTTTGATAAACCAAGTATGTAATCCTACTAAATTTGGGTCATACTATTCTAATTTGCGATCAAAATAAGCCTAACTCAAATAGGTTTCAAGATGGTAGAGTCCTGGTTACGGAATCAAGTACATAATTGATAGCACGCGAAAAACTGACATCACAGCTGAAAACAATGACCTAAAATTTGTGGGCTTAAACAAAATTCGAATAAAATCGGATCAATATTACCTGAGTTATCAAGAAAATCGAATTTATTAACTTTATGACGTTATCACAATTTAGAAAATTCAATTCATCTCTATCTGAGAATTCTGTAGAAAGCACTGAATAATTTGATACTTTGGAAGAATTTGTTCGCCCGAATGAAAGTCATTTTACTGAAGCTATCATTTTAGCTAAATTAATGTATATTTATTAAATGGGTTTGTTTGACAACGTTTTCAAAATCTCACACTTCTCTGCCGCAATCTGTGTGTATATTTTTAGGCTTTATTTAAAATATAATAATACCTACTAACAAAAAAAAAAAAAGGTTTTAATCAGTCCATATCCTGTCATTCCTGTATATATTCCTGGTATGTTCCTGTTCACGAATATATACATATTAATGAATTTAAATTATTTTAAGTAATTTATCTATATAACATTTAAACATTTTTTATATTTAACAAAATAAAATCTTTTTTGTTTTTTTGGATGTAAATTGGGTTTTTATTAATTTACTAAAATTATTTCTGCATAATTTTTAATGCTATGATAAAAATGCGTTTTATGGTCGTTATTGAAAGTATTATCAGCTGGAAAAGTTTTTTTGATTAAAAACAAAAACAGGGTACCGTTTAAAAAAAATTTTTGCGGTTTTAATTTGCACAAAACTCCGTTTATAAGGTAAGTTCAACTCAAAAAATTCCGAAATCGGATTCAGTTAACATTTGGACGAGTAGTTTTCGAGATAATAGCAAAAATTGATCCAAAATATTTTATTTACCGGTGGATTTTTTAGTACTTTCTGGAAGAACTGACAATAATGTTAATTGTAAAAAAATTAATCGGGGAATAAGCTTCAAAAAAGTGTTCATCATGAAGAAATATTATCACAGATTCTGTTATTGCAAAAAACGATATTTTTACAATATTTTTAAGGACATTTACGTGATGCAAATATTATTTTTATTCATAACTTATTTAAATTCAAAACTACGTTAAAGATCGAATTTTCAATCGAAATAATTTCTAGATAAACAAATAAACACACATTTAAAAATGTTAAAGTTAATTTAATTCATTTTCATAATGTTCTTTGACCAATATTTTCCCCGTAAATAAATCACAATGCAGAAGAAAAAGAAAAAAAACCGTTTTGATTTTACAAAACAAAATAAATTGTTATTTTAGTTTATTTATAAAATTTATTTTGTAATAAATGTTCCTTTGATTACATTTTCATTTTATTATTGGTCGTAAATCAAATTGTATAAGAACGTAATGTTACTTCCTACTCTAGAGCTAGACCTGTTGTTGTACAGCTTTGTTTTAACTCCTGTAGGAAGAACACAATAAATAAATAGCTCTTAGAAAATGAACTCAACTAGTATTAGATGGCTTTTTACTTTTCTTGTTCATACACAATTTATAAAACGTTCAAACTGAAGAAAATATGAAATCTTACTCATTTAATTTTCTTTCAAAAACAAAAAGGTTATGTGAACTTCTTCGATAAAAAAAACAACACACACACAGCTAATTTCGTAGAAAATTGGTGAAAAAAGTCTTGAAATTAATATTAGGTTAACATGCATTACAAATTAAATCTGTAAAAACTAACATGTTCACCTAATAAGCTTACTATTTAAAATTATGATATTTTTTCGCACAAATTATTTGTCTAGCGTGTTCTTTCCTAAGTGGTACATTTTTGGACCGTGAGTATATTTTTCGTCAAACCTAGACATAATAAGCTTGAAAATGAGGGACGAATCATGGAATTTGATACAGGAATAAGAAACGAATTTTTAATTTAAAATTCTGAAAAACATTTCCTTCGACAAGCAAGCAGGAAATAAAATCCACAATCTTATAAAAAAATCAATTGAAAGGTTTATTAACATTAAAGAAACAAATTTGCACCCTTTTGAAACCGCCCTCAAAATGAAATTCACCCTTAATTTTAAAGATATGACGACTGCTTTATATATATTTTTCTAACCACAAGTAGATATGTAATCGAGGTTTTCGCAGACGTGTACGTGTCTTTTTCTAATCAATGTGTCATCATAATTTTATTATTTTAACCCCTTTTTGCTCGTCGACTATCGAAAGGTATATTACCCGTTGATCCTGTTGACATTAGCCACTGATACAGAAAAAATCAGTATTTATCCATGGAGCAAGCATATTTGCCAGTCTTTGGCTGGGATCTGGTTCGTATACAATCTGATGTTTCTAGGTTAAATTGGCTGTCCATAAAGGACACGCATTCTTAATGCATCCAGCTACTCAATTTAAATGGCTCGATGGCATGTTTTAATGCAAACAACCTGTACATTTCCACCCGAACACATATGGTTTTTTTGTGTGTGTTGACGTAATCAATGAGTCACCAAATCGCACACACTACTCTCACATTGTTTGTATTATTGGTTGTTTAAATGTCTTGTTACATATTTTATTTTTACCCCGTTTGCAATTTATTTATTATTTTTTTTGATTCATAATCAAATTATTTAACAAATATAATTTTTTATTTTTATTTGTTCTACGTAAAAATTATAATAATAGAAATTTTACCTTACGCATCACTTATGAAAAGGGTTGTCCGTCAGTCATCGCTTTCATAGTCACACAGGATAATTTCCTGTTTGTATATTTTAATAATAGTGTATTAGGAGTTGTTGAAATATTATTCGTGGAAAAATATTTTAAGACCATTCCGTCTCTGTTCTAGTTGCTATAATTTTCAAAGTTGTCGCTATTTAAAGATGTGTACAAGCGCTGGGACAATTTTCGATAAAAGGCTTAATTTTTTGTATATAAAGTTGGACTAAGTCTAAATCAATTCCGATGATTTTAGTAGGAGTTCGATTATTTAAATAAAAAAAAAAGACTTGAAAAGTATTATGGGAAAACGGTAGGTGGATGGATATGCTTTCATAAATTTCTCCAAAACTAGTCAGAAATTGAAAAAAATCTATTTAAATTAAAGTTAAAAACCTTATTAAATTATTGAAAACAAAAAAAAATCCGTTGTGCCCGACTAATTAAGGATGTATGAGCACAGCAGTGGTTACACAAGTTAAAAATATATATTTTTTCAATTTTTGATGGAATTATGGAATTATTGATAACTTGACAATTTAAGGCGAAAATTATCAATAATATTTTTCGATATCTGGAGTAACTTTCAAATTAACGAAATTTGAAAATTTTCTTTGATTATTTAGCTTTTGATATTTCGAAAACCGAGATATATATCGATAAATTTTATTCTTATTTTTCGTCTACATTCTTGAGGCTATAACAAAACTCATTATCAAAGTTGAAAATAAGGTAAAAATAATTTCAACTTGCCATGCCGCTACCTTGATCGAAATAATATAATCTTTTACATGATGCCACCCTCAAAATTTCACAAACTGTTTGTATTTTAAAATATATTTTAGTGTATACAGAATATTATTTTAATTAAATTTCAGTTTCAACAATTCTAGTGATTTGCATACAAATTTTGTTTTGTCCAATATATATATTTTGTTTATAAATAAATTAAGAATAGATTTTAGGGTTCGGCTTTCAACTGGCTGGCTTGGTTTTGATGGTCTGTCAAATCAATAATTGTATTGTATTTGTATTATTGATGACACATAGAGAAGCTTTTATATTGATATGCTTCAATGATCATAAGGTTTTCGATTCTATATAATTTTCAAGAAGAATTTCTATGTTTTGTAAATTAAAGAGTTACGTGACATCAATATTTTATTGAATTACATAACGAAAATTTTAATTTTGCATGGTTGAAAAACTTTGAATTATTCGAAAATTATTTATCTTAAGGTATTTCGATGTCGTAAAAATGAAAATTATACCAAAAATTTGAAATTAATCATCCTTTTCTAAGTCTTTTGTGAAAAATTCATCTAAAACAACGTAAGAAATATTAATTTCGAAAATTGAGAAAAGAAAAAGGTTTAAATAAGTTTGAAAAACAAAAATACGCCGTTTGTTTGAAGTTTTGACTTGAGTTACGAACGAAATTTTTAACAAGGTTCGAAAATTTGTTTCTGGGTACAATTATTATAACAAGCAGAGTCTGTACTCACATACATGTTGTATTCAAAGTGCTCATTCAAGTGAGCGCAATATATTTTTATATAGCTCGAAAAAAAACTAACAACATTATCACACAATATTCGTTTTTATTTAGAAATACACCGAATTTCGATGTACAGAGTGTTACAAAATTACTAAATACGCAAAGAAGAACGATACACAGAAGAAGATTCTTAACATACAGTTTCGTTTTTAAAAATATAGTAAAATTTATTTTCTGAGCTTCTGATTATTACTAAAATTTTGTTTTATCGAGATATTTGTAAATTAACAAATCGTTAATTATTGAATCCAAAAACTTTTCATCCATTTTATCGTTCTGCTCTATGTATGAGACTTTCTTGGAACACCTTGTCTATTCATACCTAGAAATATTTCCCGAAAAAAGATATATAATTTTATTTTTATTGTGAGCAATAATTGTTTCGCACAGTTGGAAGCGTTTATATAATAGACGAAAAAAAAAATATTAAAGTGTATTCTTTTTATTTTCATGTTTCAACACATAAAGCAGTAAAGCTCTCACCTGGCAGTAGCTTTACTATTGGACCTACAACTATGGTACAGGGTAATTTTTTTAAGGAACTGTCTATTTCTTGCATGAGATTCTGATTTTATGCGCCTGTAAATATCAAGTTTTTTTTTGAAAAATTTGTTTCTTTGACTAAAATTTTTGGAACCGGCATTTTTAACCCACAAATACTCAAAATAATCATTTTGCGTAGATTTTTTATTAAAAAAATGTAATTTTTGTCTCAAAATAAAGTTTTTTCAGTCAAAAAATAGCATATTACGCAACTAGGGGGCAAAAATAAAATTTTCTTCGGGCTTCGTCTGGGGTACCATTGAACCAGAGATCTGAAAAAAATTCTTTACTTGCTCGTATGTACACTAATTTCCTGCTCGGTGGAGGCGGAAAGCGGAAACTTCGTTTTGCGCAGCGGGATGAAAGTTAACAGCTTCCGCCTGGAAGTGAGAAATAGTATATTACACATCTAGGGCCCAAAAGTAAATAATATTCACAAAATTCAATGTTCATGGTCAACCGAGGCATAGCTGAGGATGACAAACATGAGATCTGACTTGATATGGCATTCCTTAATGGCTCCCGTGGTGTATATACTATTTTTCCGGAGGGGGGAAACAGCTACCTCGGTTTCCGCAGCTAGGCGAAAGTTGGAACCAAAAATTGCCCTAAATATAAATGTAGATGCATGTTTTCTTCCCTCTGATTATAAAGGGACCCGGATTCTACCACTTTTTTTATGTTCCGATAGAAAAACAGGCGACTTGTTAAATAATCTCCCTGTACTTATATAAATTTATATGAGCCGAGTGTATTCGTGTGACCAGTGAACGGTGTATAATCCGGTAAGGTGCGTTATTATATTGTTAGCTAGCTGCAACCACCTACTCTTCCCCCCCTCCCTTAGTACCCATGACTCCCATGTCTCCTCTATAACATTTCGTTTGTATTTCAAATAATATAATTTTGTTTAGTTTTCCAATTGTCCCAACGAACACACAAAACAATTGTTATACACACACACAGGTCTTTGTACACAATATACAGGTCTTTGTGTATATATGTTTGCCTAACACACGGTTGTTAGGTCTTGTATGACTATTTCATCGTTTGTAACATATATGTCTAATATATACAGGATGTTCGAAAATTGATCGTAGAAGTATGAACTTCCTGAATAAACTTATCAAGACGAACGGAAAAGTTCTTTTTCAAATTTCGATCTGAGACTAGCTAAATCCAAGTTTTTAGGGAGAAATTCGGACAATACGATAGTTGCTTCGTGTTCATGCCTAACGTATGTGATATTCGCATGATTTGTTGCGTACAACACTTAATTTACCAAGAAACGTAGTGTAGGTTTTAATGGGTTAGTTTTTATAATAACAATAGTAGCCAAATAGAGTTTTTTTGTAATAATTTTGCATTAAGAGACGCCTTCCACTATGATAAAACACATCCTCTCTTTAAGTAGTGTTTTATTGGTTTCATTCCAAATGTTATTGAACTGTAATTCGCTAAAGATATATAAATTTATTTTGTTAATTATCTCGCAAAGTAGGCCTCATATCCAAAAGTGGAAAATAACTTTTTCCTTCGACTTAATGAGCTTATTCTGCAGGATAACAATCTGCAGTCAATAACAGAACGCCCTGTATATATTCATATATACAGTTATACCCTGCACCTACAACAGTGATAATAATATTATTATTTCTGTTTACATTACAGATTTACTAATTTCATATTGTGACGTCATCTGTTATGTGTGTGTGTGTGTTATTCGCTTGCTTTTATGTACAAATTAGATGAAACAATACTGGAAAATCAATGGTACAATCATACACATATAATACCATGATACAATTAACAACTATCTATGAGGCTGTGTAATAATAATTAGAGTTCAGGACACAAAAGGTACAATTTGAAAACAAAAGGGTCTCTAACAATCAAAGTCAATTGGCAGTCAAAACGTTTCATTGCTTTAATTAAAACTTCCTCGATGCAAAAAAAGTATTATGTAAGCAAGACATTTGACTTGGTTCAAGAAAATATTTACCTGTTTTTGAGCAGTTTTAAGTAGTCGCCTACTATAAATCTATATTCCTTATTGATTTTTTAGCCTTCTTTAATATGATTGGAAAATTAACTTGCGAGTCAGTTAGAGTTCACTGCCAAGCGACCTGAACATCTCGTCTTATAAGCCACGTGAATGTAGTTTAAAAAAAAAAAGAAAGTATTTCGTAAAGATTAATAAACTCCAAGAAATAAAACAAAAAACAATTTCCATCATCCAACATTTTTGTTTTGATAAAATAGAAAATTTAATAATATAAAATTGTCTCATTTTTTCAATCTAGAACAGGACACATTGGCGAACTAGAGTAGATTACCTCGGCCACTCATTTTCAGAAGAACCTTTTAACTTTTTTCGGTATGCTAATCTTAAGTCAAAGGATGAGAGATTTACTCACTTATTCTGCACATGCGTTAAATTTTCTTTAAGTTTGTAAATCATAAGCTCTACATAATTTTATATAAATTAATTTTTTAATGCACTAATTAATTAAAAATCTAAATTATTGAAGCAGAGAAACAATCAAAGTAATTAAACTAATTTCAACATATTTATATCACAAATTTTTTTAATTTACTGAGTGCAATTTACATAAAACTAAGGAAAATACACGAACAGAATCGAAAATTTTCGATGGGAATATTTTCTTGCTTACACCTTTACTATCGTGATGAGAAATGCTCATAGCGTGAATGATGACGGGATAATAGATGGTCTATTGATTTCATAAAACATTATTGGTTTTTTGAAAGGCTTAATCTTTACTTATTACTATTTAAGCAAAGATGGCCATGAATTGTTTAACATTTACTATTTTAAATTTTATAATCATAGATGGAATAGTAAAATGTCAGAATAAATTTAGTTTTTTCAATATATCTGTATAAATTGTGCCTCATGTGTTATTCTGATGTATGGGCTTTATTGTTGTACAGTTTCATTCAAATCCGTTGGGTAGTTTTTGCGTGAAAGCATAACAAACAACGAAGCAAACATTACTTTCACATTTCAACATACAACGTACATTTTCATAAAAGATACACTCATATATCCTGTATTTATTCCCATGTATAAACGACAGGAACAGGATAATTTAATGAGAAAATATTCTCTCATTCTCATAAGAGACATTTATACACAAAAATCATAAACATACTTTTATGTTTTTAAATTAAAATTCTTACTTTCAGAAAGCCAACCAGCTTTATTTAAAAAAAAAAAAAAAAAACTTACCTTTTTATAGATGTTTTTAATTAAGATGTTCTTGTTCTTGTTCGTCTATATATGTTGTTGTTCCTACAGGATAAAATATCTTTTTATTTATCCTTGCACACACAATTTAACTTGTGGTTTTAGGTTGTAATAATGATATTTTATGTATATGAACAAGATATACCTGAAACAAAAGAATGAAATTATTATTATTAGAAGCTTATTAATAGAAAGATCGTGAGCCTACAATTCAATGAAATTTCTATGCTTTTTTGGACCTATGTTCATTACCGCACGTTATAGTTTGTTTGCTAGTTAGATAAAACTTTTTTGATCGGTTCAGCTTGCCGTGAATTAGGAGAATATTTTGAAAATAATTTACAATCTGTTAATTTATATTTTTGTCCAAAATTTATGTTTTTCGTTCAAAAACAATGAGTTGTGAGTTATCAGAAGTTAAAGATAATAGAGATAAGTAAGAACAAGGAAATTTTATGTTATGTCATAATAAATATCTTGATCAAGCTATATGAAAGTTGGGTTGACTACTAAAACAGAAGTATGTCTTATTTGAATTAATATTCAAATTGATCCATTCAGCAAAAAGTAGTTATAAAATAAAATTCCTTAAAGAATATATCAACGCTTTTCGTTCTTTTCTTAACCCTTTGGCAGTAGCAAATTTTTACTTTTATTTGACTTTATTACCAAACTTTTCATTATCAATCCTTTAAATGACACTTAGTAATTGCGCTTCATTATGGAGTCACGGTCTCATATTGTAAATACAATCCAATTATAATTTGTGATCTTTCAGAAAGCTTTTATTTTGCGTACTTTAAATTAAGTAGGCATGATGGTAGTTAGGATCCTTGTGAGAGGTAATTTATTCGAAGAACATGAACAAAAAATAGGAAACTTTCTTTGTAGTTTTCAACTTATTGGAGCTTTCACATAAGAAGGGCTTCCGCGGTAGGCCACCCGATATTTAAATAATTTCAAGTATGTTATACAAGAAAATTCAGTCGAATCCTTTGTAATTTTTCTGTTAAAAATACCTACATAAAAAAATTTCAAACATTTTTAAGACAAAACTCAAAAAAAGCTTTTTTGGATTGTTCTCCAAGTAAACAAGTGTTGTGATAAAAATGATTGATTCATTCTCATATCTTTAGTGGTGTTACAATACTGTTCGATTATAAAATATTTAAATAACTTAATTAGTATAAAATCTTCAGCTATATAGTTAAAGATGTTTTTAAGAGTAAGATTAATGATTTCCCTTTAGTAATAAGATTTTTAATAAATTATTCATATACAGTTTAATAATAACACTTGTGTGTGTTGTGTAATTTATAAAATTAATTAGATCTACTAATTACTGTGAGAATCTTATTAAACAAAACAAACATCTTGGAATCAAACTATTTAAAACTCAGTCAAAACATATGTTGTTGAGTCGATTTAAAATTGAATAAAATCATTTTGAAAATTAAGCATAAATTATCATAAAATTTGTTTATTATTTCATTTAAGGTGTGTTTTGTTTTAAGTTTGTTTAGTCCGAGAGCCAGTGCAGTAGAGAATCAGTATAAAAGTTCAGCAAACTATTAGAAAACTTGTTTTTTGTGCATTTCATTATTTAATGCAAATGTGACGGACACTACATGCAAACGAAAAGTCACTTCCTCCGTTCAGGATAAAAAATTTTCAATTGTATTTGAAGTGAAATTACAAAAAAACAAATTAGTGGAAAATGGTAAAATACAAAAGTATTTTAGAATCAAATTTATCAATAAATTGTGACTACATAACAAAACGTGACTGGCACTACCGCTATTTTGGATTGCAAAATAATTGTATTTTTAAAAATCTTTGAAACAGTAATTTTTTTTCCATTCATGGTACACTTTTTCATAGAATCGCCCATCACTTTTTCCAAAAAAGAGGAATCCAATGCGCTATGGTACTTGCATGGATGGATGCATTCACTCTTGGACTACAATAGTTTTTAAAACAATCCCATATAAAATAATTACATACATGTGTAATTACAAATTACATCAAATTTAAATACTTTGTGTAATTGTTTTTTATGTCAAATAAATTATTATTTTTTTTAATTTATAATTTTTTAAATCGTTGTTAATTTGCATTTTAAATACTAAATAATAAACATTTTAAAAAGACAATTCATAACAATCGTTTGAGTTTGATTGATTGATTGATTTTTAATTAATGCTTACACAAACAATTGAAATTTCTCTAAATCAATAAATATTTATTTATTTATTTTTTGATTAGAAATTCATTGGGTTTCCTCTGAGAAATTGTTATTAAACATGTTAAGAAATCAAAATTAAATTTATAAAAGGATTGTCTGAAAATATTAAGTTATTAGTGTTAAAAAAAAAGGTTTAGAGGGGATTTCTGGTAAGTGAAGTATACTGGTGGATGAAAATGTGCAAACATAACAGAACTGTTCTTAAAGAATTCGTGAAATAAAAAATTGAAATGTTGTTTTGTTAATTCGAAATAAATTTAGGTCAAATTTAAAACGCAACTAGTTTTTTATTAAACTTTGTAAAAAATTCACTTAGTTCCACTATCCAAAGCTGGTGATGTCATCCACATAAGTAGCCCATTATTAAATGGATATAAGTGAAACAAACCCTATGGATCATATTTAATGTATACTGATTGACTCAGAAAATGAGACATTATAATGATTTATTGCCAAAATTATAAAAAAAGCGAACATTTTATAATTTGATTTATCTGCCTTTTGGGACATTTACTAGTATTTATAACGAAAAAGTACAATTTATTACCGAAGTATCAACGAATCATGGAAAATATCAAATAATCGATACGATTTCACCGAATCACAATCGCTATTTAAAATTTTAGTTGTCTCAAGTTTTGTACTATGAAGGTAAATAAAAAATTTAACAATTAGATGAGTAGGTCTAGAAAAAGAGACTTCAAAAAAATCCCTGTAATTATATACGGTTTCATTTGGGATTTCGCGTATTATCGGAAAAAATTCTCTTATATTATGTTATTGAATAAATGGAGTTTACTAAACGATTGGAAAATAGTTTTCGGGATCGAAATTCGTCTGAACTTCTCTGAGAGAAAATTCTAATAATTATCAAAATTTAAACTTGAATTTCTGTCTTCTATTGACGTTTAACTTCGACGTAGCATTAATTATCGTTGCCACTCAGTGTACACACAAAAAGCATGATATTTTTAGGCAAGTATTTCAATAATACAACTTAAAATTGATGAAAGAATAAAAAAGGGCGAATAGAACAAAAAAAAAAAAAAAAAATACTGTACTTATATAGAAAAAAAAAAAATGTTTGAGTCTGACGTTAGAATTGAATAGAAAACTAAATGTCGGCTTGTTCTATGTGTGTTGTTCGTTCTATATGGTAGAATGAATGAATTTGTGAAGTTGGGTAACAAATGTTTTAAAACGTTCTATGAATATTTAAAAAGCTTTTCTTTCTATATTTTACATCATAACTCGTTCCAATTCATCCACAGCGATCCAAATGGTTTTGTACAGTAAATAGGTTACTTTGTGTAAGAGATTGTGCTCAAAAAATTGTTACATGCCGTATTTATTACTACTCATACAAGAAGTATAAGTCATATATAGAATAGATTATATACCAGACTGTCAATTTACTGTAAGAAGTAATGCCGGAAAAAGACCACAAAGTTGCAATTCTATGGAGCAATTTTATGGGATCCATCTCAAAATATTCGAATGAGTGTGTAGAGTAAAGTCATATTAAAGTTCGCCCAAGCAAGTTCTGCTGAAAAATCATGAAATTTGAGCAAACAGACATTGGAACTTACATTTTGGGGTATTCTTAGCATTTTTTTCTCCTGACATTTTTTCCTTTAACTCAACATTTTTGAGATGCAAGGGATTGACAAGAAACAAAACCTAATTTTGATGAAAATTTGTTATTGTCGAAATTAACGACTATTGTGTGGTTTCCATCAAATATTTGACTTAAAATTTGTTGTATATATCATATTTTGGATGATTTTAAGCAATTTTTGTTCCTTGGCTCTTTTCACACACCCCTTATCGTTAAAATTCAAGGTACGATTATCGTATGACTGTGACCAACATCTTACAATTCAAATGTATTTATTTGCGCTCCCATCATATTTATCTAGAATTGTGAACAGCTTTTTGAATAGTATACAAAATTATTAACCTCAAACTAGCTTAGCTTTTGAAACTTTTGTGCTTTCACTTTAAATTTAATGGATTGTAACTATTTATATTGGAATGGAAAGTAATGTGCGATTGACAGTCCGGTATCATTAAGATAGAACTGCATAATATATAAAAGTTTGTCGTAGGTAAAGTAGGAACCTGCAAACTTAAATAGTTGATGAAAATTAGAGCACAATTATTATGTCACAAATACACCAAACCACTCTTAAACAGTACTTACACAAATTATGAATGCAATTTTGTATTTCATTTGGATGAAAAACAAGTGGCGCAAATATAGTAAAATATAGTAAATAAAGTAAAACTACGTGTTTATACTTCAAACAGGACCGTCGTTAATATTTTTGGAAAATTTAATTAACAACTAGATTGAGTTTTTTTCTTAAACTGTTCTAAATTTCAAATTATTTCTAGATTTATGGGCCCTAGATTAGTGTGTCCTTAAGTGATCTGAAGACAAACTGGATAGTCATCATCAGATTTCCCACTCGGCTCAAATAACTTTAATATTCATAATTTTTCTAGTTTTTGAGATCAAACGATTTCATTTTTTTTTAAATCGTATGAATGTTGGTCTTATTACTTGACACTTTTTTAGTGGCTAGTTTTGATAGTAACAGTCTGTATGTAACTAAAATCTGTGTTCTTGTAATGAAATATAATTTAAAATGAATACAAAATGATTTTCTAATTAAAAATTATTTTTGTAATGTGTTTATTATTTTAAATGAATTAATAAAGGTGTAATGATTGTGACTTTTGAACGACAGATCAACGACTTGCTTAATTAGAACTTGTTGAACTCATTAAACTTTCAACTTATTATTAAAATCTATCCCGAATTATGGTTAGTCAAGATATCAGCGTCATAAGGAATTTATATTATAATTCAATTTTGATTAATTTTGGATCAAAATGGACGAAATGAAATATTTTCATTAAAATTGAAAACATTTTTTTAAAACATTTTCACGCAATCATTATTTTAAGCCATTTTGAACCTGACAACTCATGGAAGCATGAAAGCACTTTGTCGACAGATTTGACCTATTTTTTTTACAGATTCTTTTATGCTAAAAGTTCAGTTTCATTTTTCTTTTTAAAAAAATTATTTTTATACTATATAAATATGAAATATACATAGTATATTAAGTTTAGTCCCAAGTTTGTAACGCTTAAAAATAATGATGCTAGGAAAAAAATTTTGTCATAGCTGTTCATAAAATCACCTAATTAGTCCATTTCCGGTTGTCCGTCCGTCCGTCCGTCTGTGGACACGATAACTCAAATACGAAAAAAGATATCGAGCTGAAATTTTTACAGCGTACTCAGGACGTAAAAAGTGAGGTCAAGTTCGTAAATGAGCATCATAGGTCAATTGGGTCTTGGGTCCGTAGTACCCATCTTGTAAACCGTTAGAGATAGAACAAAAGTTTAAACGTAAAAAATGTTCCTTATCAAAAATTAAACAACTTTTGTTTGAAAAATTTTTTCGTAAACATCATTGTTTACCCGTGAGGGCGCCAACTAGGCGGAAATTTTATGATATGTACTATACTTGATTATCAGTTATGTATGTGTCACATGTATGTATGTGTTATGTGATAAAGAAATCAACACTGACTATGCATGGTATTTCAACAATTAACTCAGTCAATTGTTTGTTTTCACTTGTTTTTGATTTCAGTTTTCGAAATGAAACCCATAACTTTCTATGATCACACAATTATTAAATGAATAATAATTTTAATTGAATTGAATTCACTTTAAAACTATATTATAACAACCAATACCTAATAACTATACAAAACTAAAACAATAATAGAAACAGATGCCACCACCATCATCATTATTATTATTATTATCATTAATATAATAATTATTTTAATAAAAGCAAAAATTAATTTTAAACGTTCCTATAAATAACTTATTAATTAAATATTATAATCAGTTATGTTAATTAGTTTAATTAATTTGCTTTTATAAATCATTAAAATTTAAAATAAATATATATTTGTTTGAAAAATAAATAGGTATGAATGGTTATTTAGATATTAATAAAAAATATGGATTACAAAGTGGTTATAGCTTATATAGTTTCTTTTTTTTTGAAATTTTTATTAGCCTGTCAGTACTCGCGTTATGCACAATCTACAGTTTTTGAGTACTTCAATTTTTTTGAGAATTCTTCACGATACTAATAGTAGAAGTAAAAATATAAATTTTCAAAAATTCCGCAAAATTTAACAAAAAAATCTAATAATTATAATCAAATTTGCCTGTATTATCAAAAAAACTCCAATTTTTTACTTTATGACATCATCAGAATAAAAAAAATTTAATTTTGCTCTACCACATCCAAATTTTGTCCAATTTTGATAAACCAAGTATGTAATACTACTAAATTAATGATCAAAATTAACCTAGCTCTAATAGGTTTCAAGAATGTGGAGCCCTGGTTCCGAAATCATTCACATGAGTGATAGCTAGCGAAAAAATAACATCACAGCTGAAAAAAATGACCCAAAAATTGGGAGTTCCAAAAAAGATTCCAATAAAATCGCATCAAATTTGCCTGTGTTATCAAAAAAATCGAATTTTTTAACTTTATGACGTCATCAGAATCCAAAAAAATTAACTTTTGCTCTATCACATCCAAATTTTTTCAATTTTGATAAACTAAATAGGTAGTCCTACTAATTTTGGGTCATACTTTTCAAATTTTTGATAAAAATTAAACTTGCTCTAACAGGTTTCAAGAATGTGGGGCCCTGGTTCCGAAATCATTCACATGAGTGATAGCTAGCGAAAAAATAACATCATAGCTGAAAAAAATGACCCAAAAATTGGGAGTTCCAAAAAAGATTCCAATAAAATCGCATCAAATTTGCCTGTGTTATCAAAAAAATCGAATTTTTTAACTTTATGACGTCATCAGAATCCAAAATGTTATCAAAATGAATCACATCCAAATGTTATCGAATTTTGATAAACCAAATATGTAATCATACTAAATTTGGGTCAATCTTTTCAAATTTTTAATAAAAATTAACCTAGCTCTCAAAGCTTGTGAAAAACTGGCATCTCAGCTAAAAAAAATTACCCAAAATTAGTGGATTTCTGAATTTAAAAGTTTTAATTTTGCTATTTCAATCATTTGCACTAGATAGTCGGTTTTTTTAATGAGTATAAAATTTTCGGTTGAGAGCACTCGGTATTAATAAACACATATATTTTAATTAATTAATTAATTAATTATATCATTAAAGATTTAATGAAGAATGAAAATCAAATGAATTTGAATTTATTTAATTATATGCAAATTATTTCAACCAAAAATAATTGTAGCATAGACACAAACATATAATTATAGATATCTGTCTGTATAGGTAATATAATTATAATCAAGTATTTTAGTTTTATTAGGCGGCATTATAGTCCTGGAGTTCGTGATGGTAAAACTGCATTTACATGACTTTCGAAATTTCATATATGACTCAATACCACCATTGAACGATCGGTACAATATGGTCAAGTTGTGTGCTAGGGTTTATTCTGGCAGAAATATTTTTAGACAGGATTTTTTAATTTTTTACTGGTATGACAGATATTTCGGCCAAGTTTTGAGCTGTCACAATTTAATTTCCATGAAAGTGCAAAATACTTGTAATTATCACTACATAGTATAAAACAAAGTCGCTTTTTCTGTCCCTATGTCCCTTTGTACGCTTAAATCTTTGAAACTACGCAACGGATTTTGATGCGGTTTTTAATAGATAGAGTGATTCAAGAGGAAGGTTTTTATGTATAATACATCCATATTATAGTAGAGTAAGGGGTTGAAATAGGGGTTGAAAGGGATATGCTTCAAGAAACTAAAAAAGTTGTGCATCGATTAAGCTCAAATATTGACACGATATACAACCAGCTTCAAAGATCTATTGTTTTTATCTACTTTTAACCTTCGGAGGGTAGAAAGGTGTAGCGAGAAAGTGGGAAGGAATTATCGAATATTTACAAATATATCTAAGTGGGGTATCAAATAAAAGAGCATGACGTGTACATTACAAAACTGTTATACCACGCAAGGAAATGTGGAGGGAGGGGTGCAAGTGGGGATGTTGCCCAGCAAAGTGGATAGTTCACAGCTAGTTAAAAATATAAAAAGTATTTCTGCCAGGATAAACCTGGCACACTTAGTCCATATTAGAACCTATCGTTAAATATGCGTAATTTCGAAATGCGTGTAAGTGCTGTTTTACTATTACAGACTCCCCACTTATTTTCTAAGTAATTAGTCCCAATAATATTATCATCACCGAATACCTACCACAAACATACGTAATTATTACCTATTATCAATGATAATATAATTATGAGCATTGTTTTATGACGTGTTTACATCGAGAAAATATAATATTACTTACTTAGAAAAGGTCATTAAATTTAAGTCGTAATTTTCTAGAATAATTACAATTTTATTGTAATTATTTTCGTTATTGATCATAAAATTGGGAAAAATTAAATAATATGTTGTTAATTTTAAAAGATTATTAATATAATAATAATAATGGGGTTTAACCTCCGTTTCTCTGACATATATAACATATATACGCTTATAACAGAGGCCACCCACATCATTATTTGTTAATCTTTATTTAATTACAAACATATTTACAATTACATTTTGATGTGAGTGGAGTCGGTTACTTCGTTCTTATCCAAGCGACGAGAATGTCATCAATTCTGCACTCCCATTAATTATAAATTGTTCACACTGCCGCTGCCTGGATTCGAACCCGCAACCTACGTCTAAATGGACATACAGTCCAAGGCAAACGCCTTAGACCGCTCGGCCATTTAGGCTCTTTTTAAAAGATTATTGATTTCATAAACGTAACAACTAGCGACAATGCGACAAGAGTCTACATTATTTTAAGATGGTTTATGCCTAACAAAAAGGTAATTTAATGGAGTATGTTCTTAGTTATGTTTTAAGTTCGAGTTTATGGTTCCCTCCCACAAAAACTTAAAAATTGGCGATGATCTTCACAAATCGGCTCAGTTTGTAAAAGGCTTTAAGAAAAAAAGGTAATTTAATTGAGAATGTTCTTAGATATGTTTCAAGTGTGAGTTTAGGGTTCAGTACCCGAATAATATTTCGGTTTTTTTTTTTTTAAATTAAAGAATTATGGAAGTAATACATGGATGTTTTTAAATTGATAATAGAAATTTATTATCTGACCATAATTATCACGTCCATTATTGATCATTATATATTTTCATTAAAAATACTAATAATCATAATAATAATAATAATATTTATTCAAAAAATTATGAATTATGTTTTTATTATCATAAATACGAGTTAATATTATGATTATGGATGTGTCAAGGGTAGACATGTTTATGTAATCAGGGGTAGAATCATTTTATTAGTCTAGAGCCATGCGTAGTATTTAATGGTCTTTGTAGAATGAATAGAAATATGGGACTGTATTGCCAAGTTATGCCTCATAAACTTTTAATAAAAAAAATTGTTCTTTCTTCTAAATTTTCTCCGCATCTGTCACACGCGGGAGATTGTCTTTTTCCAATCTGATGTTGGAACTTGTTCAGGTTATCATGCCCTGTGAGTAACTCTACGATGATTCTAATATCAGCTCTGTTTAGTTTCAAGATCTCCTCGGCTCTGTTACCGAGCGAGTTTCCTACACCCAACAGGCTTTTGGTGATTCGAAAAATCTTTGGCAAAACGCATTAATTTTCCAATCGATTTGAAATAACTGTTAAATACTAGGGTTGACCCTTGATTAATACGAACATGGATATGTACGAAATAAAAACTAATTATGAACTTGTTACAAAATTGAAGCAAATTGCGTTAAAAAAAATGAGGAATAAAACAACAACCAACCTAATTAAACTGGCAAAAATGTTTTTTTTTTTGTTGTTACTAGTTCATAGAATATATGGGTTGGTTTGGGGAACATATACATATTAACAGGCTAGCAGGCTGAACAAAACTAGCTTTATATAGGTAGGTACTTTATAGATGATACTAGAACGCCCTCATTTACAGTTCAAACATTTTATTAAGTCTGTTTTATCCAACATTACACAACTAGAAACATGTTTGCACGCAGGATTCCAAATATATGTTGTTTCCCACAACATAAAGTTGTAAAAAAATTGAGCTGCGATAAATTTTCCAAGTTGGATAGGAATCCATACTGCTTAGAAGACATTTTTGAACATTGTTAGTTCGCGTGTTCCCTTAAAAAAATAATGGTATAAGGTATAAGTAAAGAAACAAATTAGGAATGCATTGAGCCTTATTAGAATATAATCTCAATAATTTACGTGAAGTAATCGCGAATATGATTGTTCTTATTGAATCTTTTTGCGTGCCTAGAAAGATTCTTCAAATATTTGATAAGCTAAAACAGACTTGGTTGTTCTATTATATATCATAGGAGGAATTTTCATTGTAGAAATAGCTTTAATAAGTCGACGAACGTTCATACAATATTTCCAACATCGGACACATAAAAACAACATACATTTTTATAGGATACCGTACCGCAAACTACATGCTTCAAAATTAAATTTGCAACTATATTAATTTATCGAAATTCTCGTCTCTCTTGAAATATCCCAAAAAAATATCGTAAAATATATGACAAAAAGTTAACTTTAAGTTAAAATCGACCAAAAAATACATATGAGATAAGCATTTTTAGCCCTCGAAATAAAAAAAAAGGTAGTTATAAGTTTGACCGCTATGTGTGGGTGTCTGTCTGTCTGGTGGTGCCATTTTAAAAAAATCTAAAAAATTGGCAATGATATTCAAAATTGGCTCATTTTGCAAGAGACAAAAGAGTGCTCTCAGATAGGTTTCAGGTGCGAGTTAAGGGTGCAGTATCCAAAAAATTTGTCATAGGTTTTTAAATTTTGTATTCAAGCAAAAAGTTTTAATGCAAAAAATGCTCCACTGAAAATTGTTTAATAATTGCGTTTCTTAAAGTTTGTGTAGCATGCAATGGTAGGACTCCCAATACATCGTAGATCTTTTCGATCGTTTTTCGTTCGAATGTTCTTTTTTTTATATTTCGTAGAATTTTGTATCAAAAATATGATATAGAGTAAATTTATATGCATATAAAATAGGGTAAATGTATAAAAAAAAGTAAATATAATACACATAACATTTTCATATACAAGTGAGTATATTCGCTGTTCTATTCTACATATATTTGAAGTCTATGACCCAATTTTATCATACTTTGAATTATAAAAGGAAATTCTCTATACCTACTCTTAGAAACAGTGCTTCTACAATATTAAACTTATTATTTTGTTTTTGTTTACTAAATTTGTATACAATAAGTATAAACATCAGAGTATTTCGATTGTAAATAATGTACATTATAAAGACAAAAAAACACTTGTCGAATAATTATTAAATAAACTGTCAGCACTTGGGTTGATGAGTATTTTGCTGATGATACTTTTTCTATCTTCATTTAATTTGAATTTTTTTTGAATTTTCATATCTATTCGAATGAATTTTTCACATTTTTCAATCTATCTACAATTTTTTGTTAAATATAAAAGTCCTTCAAAAATAGTGAGAATTTCTCTCATTACAAGAGTAAAGGTGTAAGCAAAAACTATAAACTTTGAAAATTTTTGAACCTGTTTGCGTACTTTCGTTAGCTTAATATTTTATATGAGTCATACTCAGTAAATTAAAAACAGTTGTGATGGATACATGGTAAAATTAGTCAAAATGAATTTAATTATTTAAAGGTAAATAATATTGCGAAAAATATTACCGATCGGTTGATGCGGGTGCAGACGCGCTTAAAATCAATAATTAATTACTTAGTTTTTGTAGAAAAATTAACAAAAATATAACACCATAAATAATTTGAATGATAAAATTTTGATAAGCACTGGTATTTATTCGCAAAAAAAAATATATATATCTAAAGTATGTACATCGCTACGTTATGTAATGTTTTTGATACAACATACATTCCTGAAGTATTCCTATTTAAAATATTGAAGCACATATGAGCGTAGGCTGAATATTTCTACAACTATGGATTGGTTTCAAGGATTGGATTATTATATTTGTTTTCAAGTTATTAAACTCATTTTTGGAATATTGATGGACAGTCAAAATCGGTTTTAACAACGAACCGGTTATAACGGCCAAATGAAGAAATAGGTCCCGACAGATCACCTTTATAGCAAATGAGAAATGTCCCAAATGTCAATTTTGCAATTACTGCCAGACAAGTAAATAAAAAGAAATAATTTTGGATATTTTGTAGATATTTAGTCGCTAACCCCTTCAATTATCAGCGTTGATCCATCAATTTTGATAGCAAATGAAAATGGTCCAACAACAGTATGACTAAAATGGCTAATTATTTATAATAATTTTGCCACCGAATAACAAGTGAAATGGACAAATAAATATTATTGATATTATTATAATTAACCAAATATTTGTAAATTTGTAAATATAAATTGGCAACCAAATATTATTTTAGCTAACTAACTAACTAACTAACTAAACTAGACGAAGCTTTATAGTGAGCGAACTAATATTAATAATTGTGGAATTATAAAACCGTAAATTTTAACCAGACCAGAGTCTTTTTGTATATAAAACATAATATTATAATTATAAATTGGTTGATAAGAAAATTATGATATTCACACTGTCGACAAAAATTTGATTTCTATAATCATAAATTTTATACTCAATTCAAAAATAAAACCTCAATTTTCGTCTTCAAAATAATTTTGATATAAATTCTACTAAAATGTTTTTCGAGAGGTGATTTTTACGAGTAATGAAAATGAGGATAGATTAATAAAAGATTTCATCGAACCAGGTTAATCTAATATCAACTCAGCAAAACTTTTTATGCTCTAAAATGCCCAAAAACCTTATGGGAAATGACTTCCAAGTGTCTGAAATTTGGATATGTTGCTGTTCTAAACATTCTAAATTAGTGTTCCAATGGCCTTTGAGTTGGGAAATGACTTTCAGCTAAATTGTCTGAACTTTTTATATGTTGTGGTTTTAAGCATTCTGAATAAATGTCTTTGGCCTTCGAGTTATTAAGCATTTTCTCCACAAATTATATTTTTATTCTTATTTATTAATGAGTACTTGGACGACCGAGTTTTAATCGATATTTTTTGAGTTGAAAAATTTAGCACTAATATTAGAACCGTTTAAAATGTCTCCACAAAAAATACCAATTTGAATGTCACGGTAATATACTTTATTACGTTGCCAAAAGATGCCAGCAAGAGTTATATTTTGCAGTCAATGTTGTAGTTTTTTCTGAAAACATGGCTTAAACGACGTTTCCATAAAAATAAAACCCAACTAGATCGATTTTTCGCTCAAGTAACCCCTTGCATACTAATTTTTCAAGAAAATTGTTGGACCCCTTTCTGAGATTGCTGATATTTAGATTTTTATACCATGTATATGTGAAATATATTAAGGTATGTTAAGTTTAGTCCCAAGTTGGGCTTAAAATATTGATAAAAGATTGGTTCTTCATGTATTTATCGTCAATAGATCCTTCTATAAATTTATGGTTCATCAATTAATACGCTAATTTACTTAAACTAAAAGTTATTGATCTTCTAATCTAAGGATCATATTCATTATAATTTTATGTTGATTTTCATCAGTTAATAGTCACGTGTTTAATAATATATATAGGGCAGTAATCACATGATGGACACTTTTAGTTTTACATGTAGGTAAAAACCAAATTTATTTTAATAATTATTATATCGACTACCAGTGGTGGTGGTTATCTATTATGGTAGTCTATCTATTATATTATCTACATGGAATGTAGGCTGGATGTGGGAAAAAGGCTTTATATATTTAACAAAAAGGCCTCCTACAACATATAAATACAATTTACATATACATATCTGTAATTGACTTTATAAAAGATACTTTATCTCAAACTGTAACCGATTTTAGTTCAATTATATTCTCACAATTGGGATTTTGAACTAAATTTATATTTGACAAATATCTCGAAAATTACTCATTTAATGGTCAAATAAACACGATTTTTGTAATTTTCGGGTCAAAATTACCTTATAAACTTAGTTTTATCGAAATTGGAAACAAAAACTTTTTTTACACTTTTTGCAATTTGTAAAAATCGAAAAAATCATAAAAAATTAAAAAAAACACAATTTTTGTAATTTTTGGTTGGGTTGGGTTGGGTTAGGCTGGGTTAGGCTGGGTTAGGTTGGGTTAGGTTGGGTTGGGTTGGGTTGGGTTGGGTTGGGTTGGGTTGGGTTGGGTTGGGTTGAGTGTGGGTGTGGGTGTGGGTGTGGGTGTGGGTGGTGGTGGTGGTGGTGGTGGTGGTGGTGGTGGTGGTGGTGTTGGTGGTGTTGGTGGTGGCGGTGTTGGTGGTGTTGGTGGTGGTGGTGGTGTTGGTGGTGGTGATGTTTGTGGTGTTGGTGGTGGTGGTGGTGCAAAAGTCTATGAATATCAAATTCTTGGCTCTTTTTTCGAATCGATTTTAAAATTAATAAATAAATAGGGACCTCATTTATGATTTATCAAACAAATTCGGTTTTGCACTGACTTAAATGGCGCTTAAATATATGAAAAAATTAAAAAGTAACTAGTTATATTTCAAGGTTGACAGAATACTGGAAATGTTTTTGGTAAACTGTTCTGCCAATTTATGACAGTTGCAAAGTCAAAATTCCGACCCATTTTTCGGAATATTTTTAAAAACGACTAAAGAATAAAAAAATGTTTTCGAAATTCGTACTTCGATAGTAGTCGAATAGTAAATTACAGATGAATACAAATACAGATGTATAGATAGAAATTCAACGAACCCCTAAATACTAAATTAACTCGATATCTAAAACTGAATAAATTTGTCAACCAGCCAATAAAGTTGTATGTGGGTGGGTGGTTTTTCGAAAGGTACCCTACTATCAAATCAAACCTCACTAAACCTCATCAATTCTAACTGATCAGGTCGAACGTATATAGATACAGAGAGGTAGGTATGTGTATGGTACCTACTACCTACTACCTACTACCTACCTACTGTGAAACATTTAAATAATTGATGAAAATGTTGATTAGTATTAAATCAATAATCAACAAACCCAAATGTACACACATACACACACTTTAGGAGCGACGATTGGGTGGAGGAGTGGGGGGTTGATACACACGTCTACCTCGAAACGTCGAAATAACCAATTTCTCTGATATCCTACCCATCTATAATATTTTATAGAAATAAAAGTGTGTTTGAAATATATTGAAAGTAGAAAATAATGAGATTAAAAGTTTTCGGTGTATATGTCGCCGACAACTACCTTAATCAGCCAAGCATTTTAACTAAACGGTGATTTTCAACTAGCGGCCTGAATATAATCAGCCATTCAATCAAGTAACTTAGTCCTTTATGGTAGGAAAAAATTTCGAAAATTTCAAAATTTTTTTTTTTTAATCTAGAATGTTTCACAAAATCACCAAGTGAAGTTAACTTGTAAAAAAACTACACACTTTTTTTGTATAGTTTTGGAGAAAACTGACACCAAAGGTTTTTCCTAAGTTACGCCTTCACGGGTAAACAATGATGTTTACGAAGAATGATTCAAATAAAAGTTGTTTAGTTTTTTATAAGGAATAACTTTCATATTTAAACTTTTGTTCTATCTCTAACGGTTTAGAAGATATGATACCTTTTCATTTGTTTGCAGAAATACTTCAGTTAGAACTATAATTTGTGAAAACTGCTTTAAACCTCTAATTAACCCCGAAAAAAGTGGGTTGGGTACGCTCCTAAGAGGTCAAATTTCTTAATAAATTACTTCTAATATAAAATTTCAAAGATGCATTAAAAATAATTACAATTTTTATACTTTAACGTGACCTACAACTCTCCAATGTTTAAGAAACCCCCTGTATAGAATATCTATTTATATTTATTGTAACTGTTACAATATCCTGCTGTTACAATCGTTGATATTGGTTTGGAGGGAACAGAAATAGATATCGATGAGTTATCCAGATATATTTATATATATTATTAACTATGGATACAATACAATATAGATATCATTTAAATTTCAAATAGTGAGTGTTTAACTACTCGCCTCTTCCACGTACATGTGGAAGATGTGTTTTTTCCTTTGTGACCTTCTACGAAAATATTATGAAATTCCTACAGATACAAGTCATGCGTATTAATTTTAGGAATATCCTTATTTTCTGACATTTTATTATATTCGACATCTGATATCCTTCAATTCCTTATTCCTTAAAGTCAATAAAAAAAGTTCGAATCCTTTTTTAGTAGATGAAAACGGACCTAATATTTGTAGTCTATAATAAGCTGGTATTATATAGTAGGTCTGTCTAACTGTTGGTAATAATAAATTGATTATCTAGAATTGAGTGAGCAATTCGATAAGCTATTAAATAATTATTTATTTCATATTAAAGGTAGTTAAACCTTCCAAAAAGCCAACTGGATTATTACCTTCTAATATTATGATATTTTTAATGCTTATATCAACAACATATTGGTCTCGAAATATAATTAGAAAAATAAATTTTATTGATTCGCGAACTCAATAAAGAGGATATCGACTTTATTGGCTTCATTTATTGTGAAAAAAATACTCTTAGAATCCGACTTTGAGACTAGACTCTACCATGAATATCGAATAACTTCAAAGGATTCAGGTATATGTTTTCGATGAAAATTTAACTCCGAATTGTTTCATGACTACAAGATTTCTATTGCTTTCGACAAGGATGTAAAAACAGCTGCATATTGATTTATTTTACATTTATTAAAATTTATGTAAAAATTTTCTCTACTTTTTAACAACAGTTGAAGAACTTTTTACAAAGATTTGTATGCTTAAAGATTTTTTTTTTTATATTTATTTTCTCTCTCATATTGATAAATTTTTGTTGTGATTTTTATTTGTTTTTATCGTTGGATATTGTGTTGACATTTTTATTAAACTATTCATCATTTTTTTGAGTTTTTGGGATAAAAAGAAATAAGGAAAAAATAAAACACTTTACAAGGGTTTATTATTTATTTATGTTCATTATTTATTGTTTTAAATCCGTACAAACAAAGTCTTTGTCATAAACATTGATATTTTAAAAGGTTCCTTTTTTAAAATCTATCATGTTTCTTAAATCGTACCAATACAGAAGTGCTGAAAATGTACTTATCCCCCGAACTAAAAAAAAAGGGGTGTTATAAGTTTGACCGCTATGTAGGTGTCTGTCTGCTTGTCTATCTGTGTCACAGGAGCGCCTGTTCTTAGCTAAGTACTAGTTTAGGATTCGGTACCTGAGAAAACAAAAAAAATGGCGATGATATTCAAAATCGGCTCAGTTTGGAAAAGGCTCTAAGGAAAAAGGTAATTTAATGGAAAGTGTTCTTAGATGTGTTTCAAGTTCAAATTTTGAGTTTCTAACTCGAAAATTTTATCGGGAAATTTTTTAAATTCAT
The DNA here is from genome assembly GCF_905475395.1 of Chrysoperla carnea. Lineage (NCBI taxonomy): Eukaryota > Metazoa > Arthropoda > Insecta > Neuroptera > Chrysopidae > Chrysoperla > Chrysoperla carnea. Next base: position 1,262,607 of record NC_058338.1, on the reverse strand, counting down.
TGAATCTTTATAGTTAAGTGGTATGATTTTGGCAACTCTCCCTTAAATCCATGTATTAAAAAACGTGTTAGAAAAATTCAAATATCAATATTTGACCCCATTTATAAAAGAATAATCGACAAAGGTTTTTTTTTTTTCTAAATAAGGAAAATTATTTATCAGAGAAAAATATTTCTTCTATGCATAACAAATGAAACACCGACTGGCTGTGTTTATGTGTATTTCTCCGTTTACTCGTTTTCCATCAATTCCGAAGCGGAATTACAGGGATATTTAAAAAAAAAGAAAACACAGAAAGCAACAAAAAAGAAACTATGATTGCAAATGTTTATAAAATATTTCTCTTTTACAAATATCACATCTAGCATGTACCTACTACAGCTGGAGATGATGACGATATACCTACAGAGAGTTTGGTGAGCGCGTGGGAGTGGGAAAAAGATGGTGGTAACGGTAACCAACTCTATCCATATGTCCTCTATGTGCTTCTGTAATCATTTTCATACTTACGAAAAGCGTTGTAATAATAGAAGGTTATATGTTTTAAAAGAACCGGGGATTTGATCAATATTGACAGTGGGATAAGAGATAATCTTAATGTCGAATTAGGAGTCCTGCTCCCGGAATTAAGCACATAAGTGATAGCTTGCGAAAAACTGACATCATAGCTGAAAAGAATGACCCAAAATTAGTGAGTTTCAAAAAAAATTCCAAAAAAAACGGATCAAATTTGCATGCTTTATCAAAAAATTTTTTTTACCTTTATGACGTCATCAGAATCAAAAAAAAAATTTAATTTTGCTCTTTCAACTCCAAATTTAATCCAATATTTATAAGCCAAGTATATAATCCTGCTAACTTTGGGTAATTCTTTTCAAATTTGTGATGAAAATTAACCTAGCTGTAATGGATTTCAAGAATATGGAGTCTTAGTCACGGAATTAAGCTCAAAAATAGATAGCTAGCGAAAAACTGACATCACAGCTGATAAAAATGACCGAAAATTAGTGGGATTCAAAAAAAAAAATTACAAGAAGATCGTATCAAATTTCATCCACTCACAAAGATTATTCCTCCCTTGAGTATGTTAAACTTTTTCATCCATTTGAGTATTATATAATACAAGCTATCCTTCAATTTTGTACAAGCTCCCCAAACATCTATATAGGTATTGTCGGTAGCCTTACTTGGGATTGGGATAGGTACCCATAAAGGTAATAGTAGCAGCAACATAACTATTGGTACACTATGAAAAATAGGTCAATCGTAAACTATGTAACCCTCTTTTCTACTTGTACAGTGAAGTACATTCATAGTACTTTATAGTGTTATACCATTCCAGTATCGTACAATCCTTCTATATCCTGTATTCCTGTATTCCTGTTCAAAGGAATATATATTTTTTTAATTTTTTATTTTATTTGTTCCTCTTTATCAGTGAATTTAATGTTGCTAATTATTTAATTGGTTTTTATTTTGTGTCCTTGAAAAAAAGGAAAAGGCCTTCTTTGCATAATTGATGGATTCGGATATCTGATTTAATCACGTTTGCGCTAAAGACCTTTTCAAAAGAGAACCGAAAACGCCCGAATAACAAAAACGTTCGAAAAGATTAGGTAACGTCATAATGTTAATTAATAATTGTATACAATGTATACTATTCAATTAACATTATTACGTCACAACGATGTTTTACGAACATTTTTTTGTCGGGCGTTTTCGTTTCTCTTTTGAAAAGTTCTTTGAAAACTGACTGTAATTTTAAAATTCTCGAAAAAAAACTTTCTATTCGGTCAAAATTTCGAATAGCTATGAAATTTTCCACAAAGATTTCCATATCTAGCTCCCATATCCCAGCAAATGTAAATGTCAAGAATGAAAATGAATCGTGAATGTGTTTCTTGATAGATTACAAATCTTGTCACGTACATCGAACTACAAGAGTATAGTATTCAACTTCACAGAAATACGTTAATGAGTTAATTTTATAAAAAGCTTTAAAAAAAAAAAGTATTAAATAAAATAAGCTTAAAAACTGCTAGTGAGCTTTGAGTCTGTTGGGTATACTTAGTATAAATCTCACACGACAGCTTTAGAACGGGCATACAAAATATTTCTTACTTTCAAAGGATTGGTATAGAATATTTTGGAGCAATCTTCTCGAAAATTTCGAAGTTCCAATATTATTTTAACTATGTTTCTTGTTTGAATTTGTTTGTTGGCTGGGAGGTAAAACCAAAAAATGTTTAACAAAATCCGACGATGTGTTACCTAGCAAATTAAACCTTTTTTTTTTTATTCAGCTTGCCATGAATTTTGAGAATATTTGTATATATAAAAATAAATTGCTGTGCGTTAGTCTCGCTAAAACTCAAAAACGGGTGGACCGATTTTCAAAAATTTTTTTTTGTTTTGTTCGCTATAGTTCAGGGATGGTTTAGAAAAAAAATCATTTTCATTTTAAAAATTGATTACCTTTTGTTTCGGACAGTTTCTTAAAAAACTAATATAATAAAATGAATAACAAATATCTTGGGTCTTTGTCCAACTTATTACTGTGTGTCCGAAACAGTAATGAATCGTAATTGAAATGAAAAGGACAATTTCGGAATAATTAGATTCAATGCGGAATAATTTCAGAGACTGAACGGAATGAAAATGTTGGCTCTACAGTCAGATTCATAAAATATCTCGAAAATTACTCATTTAATGGTCAAATAAACACGATTTTTGTAATTTTCGGGTCAAAATTACCTTATAAACTTAGTTTTATCGAAATCGGAAACAACAACTTTTTTTACACTTTTTGCAATTTGTAAAAATCGAAAAAATCATAAAAAATTCAAAAAAACACAATTTTTGAAATTTTTGGTTGGGTTGGGTTGGGTTAGGTTGGGTTAGGTTGGGTTAGGTTGGGTTAGGTTGGGTTAGATTGGGTTAGGTTGGGTTAGGTTGTGTTAGGTTGGGTTAGGTTGGGTTAGGTTGGGTTGGGTTGGATTTTGTTGAGTGTGGGTGTGGGTGTGGGTGTGGGTGTGGGTGTGGGTGTGGGTGTGGGTGTGAGTGTGGGTGTGGGTTGAGTTGGGTTTTTTTTTTCAATTTCATTGATCTGTGTATATAAAAATAAATTGCATTCAAAATAAATCGAAATCATCATCAAGCACTTTATCTGCTAAAGGTTGACCCTCCAAGTTTTTGAATACCAGCTTCCTTTTTGTCCTATACTACAGCAAAGAAATATATTTATATAAGCTTTCTTTTTGTTGACTCTATATTAATATGGAATGCAGTGAGACTGTTAGAAGATTGTGCAATACTCCGTCAAGTAGTTTCCATCTATCCTTTCCACCCTTTCTAAGTTGTTCTATATCCCTTGGTAGGTATAGGTACGTACGAACGAGTACGAGCTACGTTTATCCATAATCAACTTGGAGGAGCTCTCACCTCACTTCATTTATAAGTAACTTTTTTTTTTATTTTAAAATATACCTTATTCGTTTAAAAGCAAGCTTTTTTTTTAAAAATGAATCATCACACTTTATAAATTACATTTTATACGTTTTCCTTGAGATGAAATCATGTAGAAAGAATTTGGTTGTTTAGAAATACTGATTGCATCGTTATTATCATTTTATTTTATTTTAAATAAAACTCCTTGTGATGATATTTTTACTTCATTAACAAAAAAGGTATGTAAAGTTTTATCCACTCATATTTGAAGTACTAATGATTGAGCATTATATTTTTAATCGATTTTAATTTAACAAACTACCAACTTCAGCCGGTTTGCATAATTTTTTTGAAAGTTGATAAACAGACGTAAATCAATCCGTTTCTCGTTTAGAGATTTGCAGCTTCAGGTATTCCCCTTAAACAGGAAAAGGAAGTTATGAGCAATTTGCTCCCGTTTGATTTGAAGCATAAAAAACTTTAATTTTTTAAAAGGTATATGTGGTTGAAACTTTTTCTATCTTTGAAACTGAGAAATTATAGCATCACGAAAGTAAAGGTGTCAGCAAAGAATATTAACCTCGGAAATTTCGGACCTGTTCGTGTACTTTCGTTCATTTAATATTAGTCGTATCCCAGTAAATAACAAGTGAAAAATACAAAATTTAAAATATCCCCCAAAACTTTTTCTAAGATTACCTACTCTTTTTAAATTACCTTTTCCACACTCAATATATTTTGGAAATCGAATTTTTCGCCCCAAATACTAATCCCTGTAGACTAATTTTCAGGAAAATTGTTGGAGCCGTTTTCGATTGTTAATATATATAAGAATTGCTCGTTTAAATTTATATAAAATTTGTAATAATCCAAAAAGACAATTGTTTTTCATTTTATCTAGAAATTTTACAAAATTTTGATTAGCTCGGTTAGTAATTTTATTCCATGTTAATGGATTATTAAGAATGCCAGAAGAAAAACCCTCGACCACGATTTGCATGGTAGCGCAGAGTTCGGGTGAAGCATATAAAAGAAACGTGTTTATCTAAATATATATTTCGTTATAAAATATTGAAAGTAATATAGTTTAAAAAACAACTCTTTCAAATATATTTTCTTTTATAAACAATTTTCTAGAAAAGAAAGAAAAATCGTTTTAAATGGTCCAGCTATACGTTGGTTGCTATAGCTTGTATAGCTTGGTAGAGTTAGCCACCATTATCCTCCAAATACAAAATATCGGTACAGATTTTTCCAGTGCTACACCTTTAATAAAAATATTTCATTTACAAAGTGAACTGTAGTGGAAAACAGCTGTTACAACATGCATTACATACATTATTACACCAGATTTTTTTAACCAAACACATACAGCTTTTTCTATTTCTTTTTTTGTGTTCTGTGCGAAGGTTTTATCTACACTGAGAACTTACTATATTCAACGACGATGGAAAAAGAAGAATCTTTCCATGAATTCGACAACTATTGTCGATCGAAACTTGTTTTTTCAAGCACAAATTGAGAGGTAAAAGATATCCCGAACGGGCAAGCTAAAATCTTGTAAAGATTAAGGATGTATGAGCATGACAACAATGTTTGATTTGAAGGCTCAAAATTTGTTTGTAGGTAGTCTTTTACTCAAAGAATAGGTGGTTAAAATTTCAGCTTAGGTATCCGTGCAAATTTTTAAGAAAAAAGTCATTAAAAATCGATATAAAATACATTGGCTCTTATGGAGGAATCTCAAAAAACGACATATTTTGGAAGTTTTTGATAATTTTCATTTGGAATGAATGAAAACAAATTAAAAAAAAAACTTTTTAATAGAAAGTAAACATATTAGCAATAAATTAGAAAAGAAAAAAACTAAGTGTCACCGTCCATATAAGGGATGTAAGAGCAGGGTAGATCTAGGGTTGAAATTATTTTTATCTTATTTTCAACTTTGATGATGAATTTTGTTATAACTTCATGAATGTAGACGAAAAATAAGAATAAAATTTTTCGATATGTGTCTTGGTTTTCTAAATATCGAAAGCTAAATAATTAAACAAAATTTTCAATTTTCGATTTTTTGAAAATTAAGCCAGATATCGAAAAATTTTATTCTTACTTTTCGTCTTATATCGTCAAGTAATAATATAAATTTATCATCAAAATTGAAAATATCTATTTTTAAATTTGTGCCTCCACTACCATGCTCATACATCCTTAAGCTCAATATTTTCTGTTGAGCCATGGTATTGAGATAAGATTCCGTATGTGTGCATTCGTAAGAACTATAAAAGCATCCCCAGAGAACTAGTTCCAATCTGATTCCAGAACATGATGTCGCCCAACAAATTTCCCAACTTTATTTCAAGTTGTTTTTTGATTGATTAATTACAAAACAGGCTATTAGCCATAATATATTAAAATGTTTCACCCTGTATATGCCCAATGATATTTTGGACTGAATTTTAAACCGAAAATTCACCGTAATTTATCCAAATTGGGGATACAAGAAAATTAAATTTTTTCCCTTGTTAAAATAAGAATTTATTAAAGTTATCTCATTTTCTTTACCACTCAGCATAAAATAACCATTTCTTTACATTGGAAATTTGTAATTTTTCCTCAATTTTATAACGAATGAACTAGAGAACGAATGGATAAAAAAAAACTAAACGGTTATTTGATTTTTGTTGTAATTTTTAACATAAGGGTTGTGTTTGGGTATAGCAGCTATTTAAATTAAATTTTATTTTTTTTTTTCGTATTTGATACTAATGGTCCTAAGTCCTGACCCAAATAAACACCCAATATTGTGTAGCAACCATCAACCATTGGTGTCATATCGGGTATTATACCTAAAAATATTTTTTTTCATAAAATTGATCACAAATTATTTTCAATTGGTGATTTTTTAAATGCAATTACTTACTGTTTAAGGGTTGTCGTAAAGTTTTATATATGTTGAGAAGAAATATTCGTGCCGCTGGAAGCAGCGTTAGCTAAGAGAATTTTCTCTGAGATTGAAAAAATAACTCTTTATAATTTTCTTAAAATCGAATATTTCGTCATTGATTTTTCGAGATTTTTATTCCTAAAACTAAGCGCTTAAGAGTAAACAGTGATGTTTACGAAGAAAGTTTTCTTACAAAAGTTGATTGTTTTTCATTAGAATTGTTTTTTACCTTTAAAAATTTGTTCTATTTCTATGGGTATACAAGATGAGTCTTATAGACCCAAGACCCGGTTGACCTACGTTGATCATTTACGAACTCCAAGTAATTTGGTATCTCTTTTTCGCTTTTGAGTTATCGTCGAAAATGGATTAATTAGATGATTTTATGAACAACTATATTTAACAAAATTTTGTTTTATATCATCAATATTTTTAAACGTTACAAACTTGGGACTAAAATTAATATACTTTGATATATATTTGATATACACAGGGTATAAAAATAATATATAGAAAATTATTCTCTCAAAAATTTTGCACGAATTAAAATAAATCTTTTTCAGCCTAATTTAAGCGCAGAATGTTTTAATTACATTAAAATCACAAATCATTATATTCTCATGGCAATTTAATCAGTTTATTTTCACAATGAAAATGAAGAAAATATTTTCATGAGAGATACATAAAATAACATAATAATCAGTACCAGTATATAAGGGTTAAAGGGATGAGTTTGGAGGGTAGGTGCAGCAATCAACCCTCTCTGCTTATAAATACTGGATTGTAAGAGGGTGAACTAATGTTATATATGTACATATTTATGTTATCTATTTGTTTTAACTTTATTTAGCGATAGAATAAGATTACATTTCAATGGGGGTAGTCAGTCTAGAACCAAACGTGGTATTTGATAGTTTATTTCAAAGCCGTTGGTTTTAAAGAAGAAAAATTTGTGAAATCTGTTGAAAATTTTCGTATCCGGGAACTTTTCTTTCATAGGAAATGGGTAATTTTTGATAGTGCGCACAAATGATAAATTTTATTCTGAAGGCTTTTTATTTAGCGCAATCAGATTTTTTTATTTTCGTAGTAAACATGAATGAGAATTATCGGAATAGGTTAGAAAAGTTTTTTTTTGTTTGTAGTATGGATCTTGCTTGAGTACTGACCCATTTTTTCTAATTTAACCTATTTAAAGTCATATTTCGATCTAATATATGGTCTCAAATGAATATTCATCAATTTTAGTCTAGCCATGAAAATGAAAATGACCTCATTTCAAGGACCTCTCATTTCAAGGTCCCCTGAAATGAGAGGTCCCTGTAGTTGCTAACCATGGCTATGTCAATCTTCTGGGCTCTAATTCTCAACCATTCTGGAAAGACCATCAAATATCTCGACAGACGCTTGACTTATAGTCTTTTTCCGTTCTACCTCCCCCACCTTATCGTTGTTTTCCTTATCCCCTTGGTTGTAAGTATCACAATACGATGATGATGATGTTTGTGAGTGCTCGCTGTCGACTTTTTCTAACAAAATAATTCATGCGTTATATGAGATTTTAATATAGAAACTTCTAAATCTCATATGTATACACACATTCTGTGTTCTGTTGAAAGTTATATCAAGTGTATATCAAATATTATTATCGTACTTGTACGACGTAGCTGTTCTCTGCTCTGCTTCTACGTTCGTAGTTCTACGTTCACTCGCATTCGCTCACTTTTTACTCATTGTTGCTCATATTATAATAATGTTTTACTCAAAGTTTAAAACTTAAAATGGTGTTATTTTGTTTTATAAATAATTATTTGACATTTTAAGGTGGTTCATTCGTGACAAACTGAAAGTAAAAGTGTAAGCAAAATAATATTAACTGCGAATATTTTCGTCAGTTTAATACAAGTTGTACTCTTATTTAGAATAAGGCTCTGTTCTAATATTTTCACGTGATCAAACTAATTTAAAAAAAATTATGTAGAGGTTATGATTTACAATTCATATAACACTATGTAGAGGTTATGATTTACAAAATTAAAGAATATTTACGAAATTTTTGACACAAGTGCAAAACTGCTATGTAACAAAGATTACCAAGCGACTGGCGAGTTTGAATTGAGTTTCAACCGGATTGAAATAAATAGATGGATATTAAATAACCATAGTAATTTAAAACAATACTGTTAGAAATGTTTTATGTCAGTTTAATAAAAAATTCACACTATTTTAATGGTCTAGACATTCCATAAACACAATATACTACCTCTACTGACATATTATACTGTCACCATTATTATTAGTCAGGTGATTAATTTAGCCAGGTGATATAAAAATATATCCAGTCAGACTGACTGTCTAGCTAGTGTGAAAGAATTTATATTTCATTAAAAATAAAAATGTATTTAATAAAATGAAATATTATTTATGAAAAGGATTTATTATTTTATAAAAAAAAAAAAAATAACACAACGTTATAATTAACATATGAATATTTAAGTGAGTTGGGTGTATTTAAGTGGGGTGGTGTGTGTGTGTTGTTTTTAAATGGAAAGATAATAAACAGTTTCTTTTTAAATAGTTTCATTCATACCGCTGCGCTGATTGCTACTGCTATTTATTTCATTTCGTTTTCTTTTCATTTTTAACTATAAATATTGCGTGTTTTTTAAGGATTTACATATATATACGTGTACAGGATGTCCTGTAAGTCGATGCGTAAAACTTTAAAAAGCAATTCTGTGAATAATTTTTAATTGAAAATGTAAAACACTTATGGTTTCATCTAATATACAATCGTTATGTGAGCTATTGTAAAAAATAACTAATACAGCGTTGTAAGCAGCGTTAGCTAAGCGAATTCCCTCAGAGATTGAAAGAATAACACTTAATAATTTTCTTAAAATCGAATATTTCATTTTTCATTTTTCAACATTTTTATTACGAAAACTAAACGCCTAGAGAAAACATTACAAGAGTGCTTTTTTACTTAAAACGAACTTGACGAATTCGCTAAAAGGGAAAAAACTTCTCAATAGAGGTTCTACCAGTATATTTTCGAATAGTGAGATTTCGATAATTCCTTTTTTTATTTTGAATAGGATATATTTCGAAGTTGTCATCAAAATTCGTCTCTAAGAGCCACAAAAATGGAGTAAACAGTGATGTTTACAAACAAATTTTTCTTACAAAAGCTGATTATTTTTTCATAAGAAACTTTTTTTACCTTTAAAAATTTGTTGTATTTCTATGGGTTTACAAGATGAGTCTTACAGATCCAAGACCCAATTGACTACGAAACAAAATTTTAACTAGCCCATTTCCGTTTTTACATCCGTCCATTCGTCCGTCTATCTGTCTGTCTATCGGCACGATAACTCAAAAGCAAAAAAAAATATCAAGCTGAAAATTTGTAGCTTGCTCAAAATAACGTGATTCAATTTTAACGTTTAGTTTCGATCGTTTAGCGTTATAGTCACGAGAGCTGAATGCTTTTTCGAAATCCTACAAATGTCCATGAAAGAAATTTGCACGTCTATAAGTGCTTAAAATTTTCGTTTCGGTCATGGCACATCCTGTATACTAGTAAATAACATAATATTTAAATCCGTGTGGATGTATACAGCAGCTAGTCCTCTACATATTGAAATGTTTTTTTTTTTTTTAAATAACAAAATTAAATAAATGACGCGTAATTATATTTTAAAATGGCTAGCGGTGCAATAAAAAAAAATTAACGAACTACTGAATACAAAATACATCATGCTTTACTTCCATAAACTCTTGATTTAATCGAAAAGCAAGTGAGGCGTGTGTTATCAACTTGCGCTGATACTGTTCAACATATTGAACAATTTCTCCGAAAGTAATCGCATTTTTCAGTTCTGATTGAAAGAGGACATAGAAGGCATCTTAATGAACGAATTCTAGAATAGAAACATTATGATTCTGCTAGGGCTGATAATATAAGGCCCAATATTTGCATAAGCTCAATGAATTTGAAAAATGCTTACAATTTAGGCTTCTAGACCAGAATACCCCCTTAATCACGAATATATTTGCTAAATAAGGTTTTTCCCTTAGCAGAATAAGATAACAGAGCATAAAATTTTATTTTTACGTTCTTAAGGATGTATGAGCATGACAACAATGTTAGATTAAAAGGCTCAAAATTTGTTTGTAGGTAGTCTTTTACTCAAAGAATATATGGTTCAAATTTCAGCTTAGGTATCCGTGCAAATTTTTAAGAAAAAAGTCATTAAAAATCGATATAAAATACATTGGCTCTCATGGAGGAATCTCAAAAAACGACATATTTTGGAAGTTTTTGATAATTTTCATTTGGAATGAATGAAAACAAATTAAAAAAAAACCTTTTTAATAGAAAGTAAACATATTAGCAATGAATTAGAAAAGAAAAAAACTAAGTGTCACCGTCCATATAAGGGATGTAAGAGCAGGGTAGATCTAGGGTTGAAATTATTTTTATCTTATTTTCAACTTTAATGATGAATTTTGTTATAACTTCATGAATGTAGACGAAAAATAAGAATAAAATTTTTCGATATGTGTCTTGGTTTTCGAAATATCGAAAGCTAAATAATTAAACAAAATTTTCAATTTTCGATATTTTGAAAATTAAGCCAGATATCGAAAAATTTTATTCTTACTTTTCGTCTTATATCGTCAAGTAATAATATAAATTTATCATCAAAATTGAAAATATCTATTTTTAAATTTGTGTCCCCACTACCATGCTCATACATCCTTAATCACGAATATATTTGCTAAATAAGGTTTTTCCCATAGCAGAATAAGATAACAGAACATAAAATGTTTTTTTTTATGATCTTATTTCTTCATAAATAAGTTTCTTTTCATAAATTTGTCAAACACTGTCCTGCATCTCCATAATACAATGAATATTATTGAAGTTATAATTGTAATTACTCATTGTGTTATTAAAAAAAAAAAAATATGGTAGCAAAAAAAAAACACCTTAAACGGTATATTTTACAAATGAATGGTACGAAAATCAAATGAAATAATTTAAGTAAGTATTTCTCATTCAATTCATTCATATTTTTAATGTTTAATATTTAATATTTTTTATTTATTTTCAGTAGTTAATAAGTTTGTTGTAAGTCTTTTTGTATATAATTGGTGTGGTTTGTTTCAAAAATTAACATTTCAGTCTTTAATATCGTAAATGTAATAATGTGTTCTGTCTACTAATTATTTTATTCAACATAATTTGTTACAGAACGTTTATGAAACATTCAAGTGAGAAACTACAAACTTATGTTTAAATATCAATGCAATATAATGAAAAGAAACACATATCAGAAAGTGATTATTTAGAAATAACTCAAAAATTTCGGCTCAAGTGAACTTTTTTTAAAATCCTACTTTGAACTTTGAGTCAAATTTTTCATCTGTGATTTTAATTTTTCGCTTACGTTCTTCGTTATGCAAAATTTTAAGATCAGGACTCCAAATTCTTGAAACTTATTAGAGTTGCGTTTATTTTGACAATAAATTTGAAAAGTATGACCCAAACTTAGTAGGATTACATACTTGATTTATAAAAATTGGATATAATTTGGATGTGATAAAGCAAAATTAAATTTTTGTGGATTTTAGTGACGTCATAGAGTTAAAAAATCGATTTTTTCGCCAGATTTTATGCGATTTGAGTGAAATTTGAGAACAATCTTTTCAACTGTGTTGTTGATTTTTCGTTAAGATTCTCCGTTATGCGAAATATCAGGACCAGGACTCCAAGTATGTCCCAAATACAGGAAAATTAATGATACATGAAAATAAAATTTTTTGGATTTTGCGACGTCATAATGTTAAATATAAAACAGCCAGGTTTGATGCGATTTGCATGAAATTTTTTGAATTTTACAATTTTTTTTCGTGAAATAAGTACATTGAACATTATGAACAGTATTCCTCCTTCAACATTTTCTAAACACTATGTACTCACAGTATCTTATAATATGTTTAAGCAATTTTTTTTTTTTTCGTTTAGAAAAAAACGTGTTTGCGTGTCTTAAATTATTTTTACTGTTTTATTTAATATATATATATATATATATATATTTTTAAATCATTTGTAAAAAACATTAAAATATGTATTTTTAAAAAACTTTCTTGGTAAATTTAAAAGCATTGAAATAGGTTTATTGGATTAACATACAATTAAATTCATTACCTGTTCAAAAAAAAAGAAAAACCTTATAATTATAACTTAAATACGTAGATAAGTTTATATTATCTTTAAGTGATCTAGAAAAAAATCCTTTTTGTATTAAATATTTTCCATAAATTAGTTTTAAGGAAACAAAAAAAAAAAAAGAAATTATTAAATTTGTTAATTTGTAAAACGGTAGTAATTAACAAATTTAACAAATAACGAGGATTATTTTACATTTGCTTCAAATCTTAAAGATAAATCTTAATCTTATACGCCCTTCTTCCATAAATTTAAACTAAACACATATTGCGACAATTGAGACCATTTTTGAGACAATTTATTATTTTATTAACCGACTTCAAATTCAAAAAAGGAGAAGATTTTTTTTAATGTTTGTTACCTCAGAATTTTCGACTAAGTAAACAGATTTTGATGATTCTTTTTTATTTGAAAGTTGGTGCTTCCCGTGTGGCTCATTTCAATTTGGTCCAGTTCTGACAATGGAATCCATGAGAGAACAATATTAGTCTTAAATTTGGACGAATGGACGAATAACTCAATATCACGCCAACCCATTTCGATGAATCTTTTTTTAGTGACAAGTTTGTTAGTGTACTTAATTAAAATTAAATAAAAGTTACAAAATAAAAAATTTTAGCCAAAAAATTAACCGACTTCAAAAAAATCTATTCCAAAATAGTTATATAATTCAGCTAATTAAAATCATCATAAGATACGAATACCGCTTAAATACGAAAAAAAGTGGCAAAAATTTTCGATTTTATTTTTCGGGATTGAAACAAAGACTTTCTGTGAGGAAGTTAATAATATTTTCCCAGTTAATCTAGTACTCCCTCACGGTTACAACAATTCTTATTATTTGGTTTATTTTATTATTAACATTATGAATTTTCACATTTTTCATGTAATAAACGAGATGTACGATGTTATATGAGAGGACCACCCCCCACCACCATTCTACAGAATACCCAAAAGGTTATGTACCAAAATGATTTCAAAACTTGAATGACGAAACTCCATCGTGCGAAAATTAAGACCGATTATATTGATTTTTGAATATTTTCACTTAAAATTCCTCAAAAAAGAGAGTTTCAATATTTTATGGAGTATTTTGAGTCTAATAAAATTAAAATCCTTGTACTAAAAATTGTTTTCAAGTTTTCAATGGAATATGGTTGTAAAAAATTGTAAATAATCCAAAAATGCTCTTTTTTCTCAAGAATCATGAAAAAACCAATGCTCAAATCAATTTTTCTTTCGAAATTTAGCACAGATAAGTGTCTCAGTTAATTTTAAGTTCCAAAATTAAAATCCAGATTCTTGCTCTGATCTACTGAGAATCTCAAAATTTTCGTAATAAACAAACTTTGGTCGATTTTAGTAATTTTTTGATAATAATCACCTTAAAATTAACTAAGATAGAATCTTAACCACTCATCTTAATAATTTTTTAGTTACAACGGAACCCTCAAGTTGCAAGTCGCATTCAGACTTACGTTTATTTTTTGTTTTATCTTTTCGAACAAAAAAATAAAATAACACAAAAAAAGTTCATTTAAATAAAACAAAAAAAAGTTTTTTTTTCTGTGGTTATGTTTTTGTCATACTCACGCTCAGAGAAGAAGAAACATTAATGTCATGGCTTGGCTTTGGTGCGTTAAAAAATATTTTTTTTAAATGTGTGTACTGATAATAATTTTTTTTATTTTTTATGTGAAAAACTCCATATTTCGTTTTTGTTTTTAAAAAATATTGGATTGAGTATGTATGAGAAAGGATTCCGTTTAGAGAAAATTGGGAAATTTTCATTATTTCGCGAGAAAGGACCCCGGACAAGTGTATACTGCAAATAACTTTCGGTGGGAAAATATTATTCTTTGCAATACATTTCTTAATAAATGTTTCAATGGGCACAAATCTCACCAACGTGATATTTTCAAGATATTCCATATAAAAGCTCCAAAAGTATCAGATGCAGTTACCCAACATTATTGTATTCCCGAATTTTTCGGGTTTCCGACCTTACGGTTTTGAGCCATGCCCAACGGAAGCAATTTTCACTTTTCTCTAAAAAATTGAAATTTTAGGGAAATTAAAAGCGAAAGCAAAGGAAATCAGGAACTTTGATATAGAATGTCTCGAAAGCGGCATTGAGACATTCCGGGGTCCTTTACAAGTAAATTGTGCCTTAATATATGGAATAATTATTTCAAAAATCAAAAATTATTCCGTATTAATGTATCGAGAATTCTTTCGAAAAGCATTTTTCCCAAATTCTTATAAAATTGATAATGATCCACCCGATTCGAGAATAGAAAAATGAGGATTCCGACTTGTCCTTCAATAGACAATATAATTTTTTTTAAATATAGAATCCTTTAGGTTCTCGTCCAAAATGAGTTCCACTGCCTTGACAATAATTTTTTTTTGTTATCATTCATTAATTTTTTTTTTTTTTTGTCTTTTCTCATATTTAAGCAGCTAAACAAAAAACAAACCATAGTGCCACTATTATTTTAAATATTAAAATCACAGTTACATGAGTCACTGCTACATAATATAAAGGTGATTTAATCACTGTATTTTTTTTTGTCTGTAACAAAAGCTTGCCTCTCTTCAGCAAATAAAGTAACAAAAAAAATATGGTGTTAAATTTTTCATATGATCTTTTATATTCAAATTAAAAATTATTATCAAAAATTTTTATCAATTTTTTCTATTTTTTGCCTATATTGCAGCGATAATTTACAAAGTTATTTAAAAGTGCACAGCCGGATATTTACGGAATTAAATACAAAAATCTCCATTATTTGACAAATTGATGAATAAAACCTCGTAAAAACATCGATTTAAAATGGATTTTGAAACTATTTGCGGTTAAATGAAAAGATTACCGAATGGTTGATGCGAGTGCTGATGGGCTAAAAAAGAAACTACGATAATTAGTTTAACCCGAGTATCAACAGGCGTTGAGTAAATAGATAGATATTAAGAAACCATAGTAATTTACAGCAGTACTGTCATGTGAATGCTGTAGTACTGTTATATATGGCATTTACATCAAACGTAAAAAAATTCGTAATCCTTGTCAGTTTTTCGACAAGAGAAAAGACGTTTGCGAGATAATTGAGTCAAAGTCAATTGTTATGTCATCATCATTTATAAACATTGCTAAAAATTACAAATGATATAGAAAGTGTTGAAATCTCATCAAATCTCTACAGAACAAGAGTAGTTACATAACGGTATAGTTGAAGAACGAACGGATATTGGGAACAGTGATCCGGCAGAGAAAATTGATAGATTTATGTGTTTAATACCTACAGCGACACATTTATTGTACTCAATCATTTCACACAAAAAAACCTTTCATACACGAACAGAGTCTACACAATGGTACATACAGGGCTGTCAATTATTATATGATCGAAATTTGGTAACGACATTTTTCGTCCGCCTTGACGAGATGAATCTCGTAGTAGAGTTTTTAAGGATCAATTAAAGTACACCCTGTATATAATCCTGTATATTTTTTTGCAAAATAAATTTTCTGGTGATAAAAGTGTCAACAATTATTAAAAATTGACACTCTGTATATAAAGAAAAATAGTTAATACGTGGTATTTTCATCATTCTCTTGTTTTGTCGATATAGGATAATACTTATTATTTTACTGTACAGAGTGGCACACACACCGATGAATTCCTTAATTTATAGTAAAGTAAATATGGTTTAAATGCGGGTTTTAGTTTAGTTAGTAGTTAGGCAAGGATATCAATCTTCAACTACTACTTGGCGAGTTAAACTTTGGTGGCTAAAAAGTACATGGCCTAAGGTTACTTAAAAAATTAACCGAGTTTTATCAAATTCTTCGAGAAAAAGTATTTTTCGATTTTCACAATTGTTTAAAAGGGTAGGGTAGTCCCCCTGAAAAAAAAAATGAAAATAATGGAAAAAAAATTTTCCGTTTCTGATTTGGATAATAAAATTCATGTCATAAAGTAGTTTTGTCCCAAAAACTTCAAAACTGGATTCTTTTATCAATTTCACGAGTAGATTTCGAGATAACTTCAAAAAACGATTCCAGATATCGTTTTTTGCCGAAACTACTATCTCCAAATCGCCAAATGAATCCAATTATACCTTTTAAACTGAGTTATATCAAATTCTACAATAAAAAATATTTTTCGATTTTCTCGATTTTTTTAAGGGGATTGAATAAAATGTCAAAAACCGCGTGAAATTTCGATTTGGATGAGTAATTTTCGCGAAAACATCAAAAATCGATCTGAGATATCGATTTTTTTTCCCGAAGCTAATAGTTCAATCGTCAAATAAACCCAATTTTAGAATTTTTTTGGGAACCTTCTAAACTGATTTTTATCGATTTCGAAACAAATAATTTTTTGTGTTAATTCCCATTTTCGATTACCGAAATGATGCTGTTGTTTGGATAAACTCCAAGCAACAGCATCATCCATTTTCAAAACTGTTTATTTCTAGATATTGGATTAAGTTCTTAAATGAACACTTATACCATTTATGTCAAAGCTAGAAAACTAAAATACCCGTACACCCTGTAAACAGATACATATTTCTAGTTTGTGTATACAAAAATAAAAAATATTATATATCGATGAAGGAATAGAAACGTTATCTGTTCACATTCACAAACATAGAAATGAAATGTGAAAACTGTCAACGGATCCAGAATGGAATATAATAGGAGTTACATTCGATTCTCAATGTCAACCAAATACCATCAACATATACCAACTATATAACTATATAACTATGTATGTTTTCTATGTTTTCTATGTGACTTCTGACTGCTGCTGATTCGAATGATGATGAAATATCAAAGAATTTTTAGTTCATTGCATTTCTATAAAAAAATAAAAAAATATAAAAAAACAAACATGTCAATAATCATGTTATCAATTATATTTTCTATCTTTGTTTTTGCATGCAACGTTGATTCGAAAATTCTTTGAAAATTTTGACAATACAGTGGCGTACATAATACCTTTTTGCATCCCAAAATCTCTTTTTGGTTGTCTCAAATTTGATACAAAAAAGCACTTGAAAAAACAAGACTTGAAAAAACAATTTCTTTTTTTGCGGGCCATTTGGTGACCTCGCTACGTCCTTGAGACAGTAGCGAACTCTTAATAAAATGAAATTGTTATGATCGTTTTTCTTGAACTTTTCAGAAGGGTTTGTTCGTTTTTCTTGATAATGAAAAGTTTTGAAAAAAAAATCTAGGAATAAGCCACGGACGCAAGAGTCGATTTGGGGAAATCGAATTATTTCATTTTTCGTGTTTTTGGACTATTTATACCATGTATATATGAAATATACATAGTATATTAAGTTTAGTCCCAAGTTTGTAAAGCTTAAAAATAATGATGCTATTGATTTTGTCATAGGTGTTCATAAAATTACCTAATTAGTCCATTTCCGGTTGTCCGTCCGTCCGTCCGTCTGTAGACACGATAACTCAAAAAAGAGAAAAGATATCGAGCTGAAATTTTTACAGCGTACTCAGGACGTAAAAAGTGAGGTCAAGTTCGTAAATGAGCGTCATAGGTCAATTAAGTCTTGGGTCCGTAGGACCCATCTTGTAAACCGTTAGACATAGAACAAAAGTTTAAATGCAAAAAATGTTCCTTATCAAAAATTAAACAACTTTTGTTTGAAACATTTTTTCGTAAACATCACTGTTTACCCGTGAAGGTGCCAATTAGGCGGAAATTTTATAATATGTACTATACTTGATTATTAGTTATGTGTGTGTCACATGTTTGTATGTGTAATGTGATAAAGAAATCAACACTGACTATACATGGTATTTCAACAATTAACTCAGTCAATTGTTTGTTTTTACTTGTTTTATTTTGAAATTAAAAAATATGAAGATATAATTAACCGAAGGCTACATTTTATAGTTTAACCCGTTAACACTCCCGTCAACCGTTAGGTTATTTCGAGTTTCAACCGTCATGGCGAGTGCTGACGGGTTAAATTGAAAAATTTTTGACTGAAATCTGTATCAAAATCAATAATTTTTAATTACAAACTAATAGAAGAAAATCGAAGGAAGACAAGTGTCTCTTTAAGTGTTTTCCCAGAATTTTCTAAAAGATTTAAAGCGTTAAAGCTATAAAATGAATTATTGATAAATCTCTGTGATAGGTAAAGATGGTGGAAGGTTTCAAGGTAATCTTATTTAGATGTTAGTCAAGTGTAAAATTGTGTATAAAAAACAATTTTTTATTTTTTATATACAATTTTTTTTTCTCTTCAAATATTGAAAAATCAGATAAAACCTTTCATGTCAAACACTTTTATTGACTCTTTTTTTTTTTTACAAATTTCGTTGTATCTTCTTTTTTATGTCAAAAAAAAAAAAGTTGTATTACAACAAATTGTTAACAACGATTTTTATAGTGAATAATATTTTAACACTATTTTTGTTTTGTGTATTATGCCAGAATATCAATTATTCTCATTCGTTAGGTAGGCTTAAGTCAAGTGTGACTTACATAGAACGGAGCTTGTTTCTTTTTAAGGTTTTTAAAATATAAATCCTTCATTTTACAAATAAATCAAATAATAATCTCAATAAATTAGAATATTATTTATCAAGTATTGCAATCATGTTTGAAGTACCTATTTATACAGGTAGTACATTTTAAAGTGGCTACAAATAGATATATATCCTTGATAGTTTTGGTACTTAAAACTAGTAGTGTATTGAAATCGAATTGATTGGATTTGATGATCATACTTGTATGAGTCATGATGATCAGATTGATTGATTGATTGATAGATGGATAGATAACATTTTGATACAATATTATTAATAATAATATACAATCAAAACTCTTATGTCTTGTCAAGAGTATAGAGTAGATTGTATTCGCATAGCAATGCCCTATTCAATATGCAATACAATGCAATGGAGTAAAGTGATCTTCATACTTCAATATGCAATCAATGTATTTATACAGAAATACACAAAATATTATAACACTCTATATAGTATATCAAAAAAACAAACATACTTCAATTGATGCAACGTTCACTCCATTTTTACATTAAGTTTGATTCAATCAGAATTGATTACATTCGCGTTCGGTTCCAATAAATCAAGATATTTGAAAAAGAACTTTTACTACTAGAACAAGTTTGGTTACAATAATATTTTTTGTATATGTGTACATACAGCTAGGGATACATTTAAAGCATTACTGGTCTCAATATCTTCTCAGAAACAGATACAGATACATTTGATTTTCTATTACCATGAGTGCAGCAGATACAAATAATAAGATGCATGATGCATCATCTCATCAAACAACATTGTTTGGATTGTATCCGAAACTGTTTGTTCTATTATCTGGAAACAATTAGCCACCAGCCAGTCATCTAGTATTGTTGTTGTTGTTACCAGTTTGTTATCCTAGAAATTGAAGAGGGATAATATAATGAGTGATCTAACAACTAGTAACATAGAAATTGTATAGGTAATTCTATTCTAGGAAAGCTTTTACCAAGCTAATTAGTATGAAAATAGATCCAGCTTCACCTGACCAACGGATTACAGGATCGACAAAACTTTATTCAATAGATTAATTCAAAAACGAACATCGTAGCGCCGGAGCTGGGTTAGCTAAGCGAATTTCCTCAGAGATTGAAAAAAACACATTTTTCTAAAAATCGAAAATTGCATTTTTATTTTTCAAGAATTTTTTTTCGAAAACTAAGCGTTTACGAAAATTTCGATATAAGCTTTTTCTAATTTGTTTCGAATGTTTGGAAGAAGTTAATTAATTTTATAGTGTTTTCCTACGGGTTTCATCCAGTAAACAAGAATATTATTAAAATCTTCATTTTTGATTACATTTCCGTCATGCCATTTCATACAAATTTGATTGGCAGAATATAGCAACAAGATGCACCACACACACAAAGTTTAATTGTCAGTCGAACGAACTACAACCCGTCGCGCCACGCCGCGGCCGCATGACATGACGTCTTGCATGAATACGCGTTTGTTACATTCACAACAATAAAAAGTAAAGTTCCCCTATGACATTTAATTTAAATGGATAACAAAAAAAAATACACATTGTTGTTCAACTTAAACAAAAATAATCAAGTTGTCATTGATTTTGAAATGTATGTGCGTGCGTTTTGGCACAAAATAAGCCTATCGCCACCATAATAATGTAATGAAAACAATATTCTTTAATAAAATAGCGTTAACATTACTCCCACCCGTGGTGTGGTGAACCCGTATGTATAACACCGTATATGGTATGTAGGAGGTGATAGGTCTAGACGCAGATGAAGTATTTGACATTTATTTCAGAATGGTTGAAAATTTGAAAAACTGATGTTGAGATCATAATTTAAGTGGTTTGGTTGTCACGTGACTAGTCAACTAGTCAACTAGGCAATTTTCTAAAAAATTTTTTTTAACGAAAACTCGAGTCCGATGTTTTAGCGAACAACGTGATCAGCATTACGAGTTCTTATGTCCACAATTTTTATTGTTTTTAGGAAGGTTTTATCGTGTCATAAGTAAACTAGGCTGCCATGTTTCTTATGGCATCACTTCTGTTGACATTAGTCGAAGTGTTTGGGTTGAAAATGGCAATCAAATACTACGTTTGATCCTAGACTTGTATAGTAATGCATCGAACGACGTGTTTGAACGCCGTATTCGTATAAAGCAAGGCAACATAATAATAACACAATGCACATATGTGCAGCAGTAAAAATGTTTCGCATCAAGTCAGTGTTGGCCAGGAAGAAGATGCCGACAACAGATAGGAAAGTTATGTACTCTGACTCTGGGTGTTGTGTATTATATGTTTTGTCTGTTAGTATGAATAATATGAGTTGTTGTGGAGTAGAGTGGCTTTTGTAGATGTTCTGAGTCATTCTATGCAGTGTTCGAGGAATATATACACGAAGAATGTACAATAGTTTGCTTGGGAAAGGATCCAGCACAAATATTGGCAAAGTTTCTAAGAGTTTCTTTCTAGGCGCCTAAATTTCGAAAAAATTTTTCCTTCTTGAAACTTCGGTAGAGATTAAGGATGTACGAGAATTAAGGCAATTTTATATAACAAGATTGAAGTGGAACTAAGCCTAAATAAATTCTGAAAATTTTGGTGGGGGGTTGACCGATTATTTAAAGAAATAAATGACTTCAAAAGTAGGGATACTTTACAATGGTTTTATGGGAAAACGGTTGATGGATGATTTGTTTTCATAGAATATTAAATTAAAGTTCAAAGACTAAAAACTTATTGAAAAACAAACTTAAAGAATAAACGTCAACTCCAAAAATTTAGTTTCAAGGAAAACGCGTTTCCAGTTTGAGAGACAATTCCCGCAGAATAAGGCCGTCGTAATCCGCTGTATCTCCGAAAATAATTCAAATTTTCAAAAATACCTTTGGGAACATATTCTAACCTAGGGTAACTCTAACCTTTACAGATTTCTTCAAATTTTGAGACCAGAATAACGCCTTCAAATGTATTCTTCCTTGAACACGTGGTACTTCATTTATTGCAACACGATATACAACACACACACATACTGTGCACGCTTTTCAATGTTGAATATTTTTATTGGCGACTTTTTTTTCGAAGGGAGAGAAAACTGAAGAAGAAGCACAAGGCAATACACTGACTCATGTGATCTATTTTAAGACGTGCGGAGCGAAGATGTCGACACAGGACGGCTGTGATCGAACAGGAAAAAAAAATATATAAACTACATATAAAAGGGATCTTGAATTCTTTTTTCGTATCGCCTTTGGGTGTTTCCAAGTGGTGATGGTGATGGTATAGACATCATCATACACTCATAGACATTTATGTAGACATATTTTTCTATCATACTGTGCGTTATCTTCGTTCGCGCTTTTACTAAAAGCCTCATCATGCTTTTTAACTTTTAATATTTACAGAGGGTTTTGAAAATATTGAATGGTCAATTAGGGAATCGAATTAAATTTTTTTTTATCATTTCAGGTGAAGAATTCCTATTGAACGTGCAGAAAAGTGAAATTTGCTTTTAAAAATCTTTACTAGTATGCAAGATATGAACGTTTAAAAATCCTAATTAAACAAAGAGGAAGAGATTAAATATAAAACTTTGTTTTGCTTAAAGAAGATGAATAACCTAACAAAATACCAATGATAAGTTGTTCAACTAACCAAGGAATATGGATTCTACCTTTGTAATTTTAGAAACGCTCTGTACAATCTCTTAGAAGATAGACACCACTTATAAACATGTAGTGTGTGTAGATACAAGGGATTTCAGAAGTACGTGCGTAATACATTTTTAACAGGCTTCTTGAAAGCTGTTAGGCATCCATGCTTGGTAGCTGCAAGAACAAGCTACTTGACAACTATACAAAAAAAAATATGAAAAGCTATTTTCAAATGATTTATTTTTTATGACTAGCAAATCTTCTTCTTGATTTTCAATAGCTATCAGACAGACAGACAGATAGACAGACAACAACAGAGACGCATGCACGTCAACTTAAGTGTATTGTAATAACTATTCTCAATTTCCTATTATATGAGAAAATTTTTGTTATATAATAGGCCATTAATGCATGTAAGCCTTTTGTACAATTCATTTACAAAAAAATTGAACTACTCTCCAAATTTTATGCGATTTACTGGGATTTTGGTAAAAACAGACAAGAAGAAAATCCTGTAATAGTGTCTCATTTTTGAACGCAAGGGCTAAACAAAAGAAACTTAACTCTACCAACTCGTAATTACAATACTACAGGTCTTAAATTTTCGGTATATTTTTACGGTCCATTTTGTCTAGGTCTATTTTTTCCGATTACCGATTTACTGAAGTTTTGGAGGCAGCAATACCTGTGCCAATTTTTAGCTTTTGTTTGTAGAATGAAAATTGATAACGTTTGTAGAATGAAAATTTTCCACGTTTTTCAATCATTTTTTGCAATTTATCCTAAATAAAAGAATAAGAATATAAATTTATCCCAAATTTGCTGTCTCCAAAATTTCAGTAAAACATGAAATGTTATCTAATTTCAGCACCAACGAAAATTTTTGGGGCGAAAAATCGACCAAGCATGATTCACTTTTAGAAAACGCCGTTTTTTCAAGAAAAACTGAAAAATTGTCTGCAAAATATGACTTTTCCTGACATCTATTGACGACGAAATAAAGTACATTGCCGGGACATTCAAAATTGGAATTTGTGTGGGGAATTTTTAAATGGCTCTTAAAGTTTGTAATGATTTCTTGAATATCTTCAATTTTTTTGAACTACAGAGAACGCTTGGTAAGCACAGTCTTTCATATCTTATCTCCCAACATGTTATTATTATATTGTCACATACGACAGACATTTAAGGGTATAGAATGGAGATCCTTCGAATCTTCTTTGAATGTAATTGATGAAATTTTTTTTTTTTTTATATATTAGTCATTGGGGATGGTAGAAGTAAGGGGTAGTGTTTGTAAAATGTACTTGTTAACATATTTATATGTCGCCCGCATTGTAACAAGTGAAATTTACAAAATTAAAGAAACTCCCTACAAATTTTTTCGGATACGGAATCCTTAACTTGCACTTAAAACATATCGTAGTACACTCCCCATAAAATTACCATTATTCTTAAAGCATTTTCCAAACTGAACCGATTATGAAGATCATCGCCATATTTTTGTTTTTTTTCGGGTACGGAACCACGAAGTATGCGCAGAACGTGTGAGCAAATCTCTCATCATGAACCTTAAAATCACTGAACATTTGAAGCGAGTACGGTGGCTGTAGTTTTAATATAATTTAGTTTTATAATTAAAAAATATAATTTTAATTTGCCAAACAGCGTTCCTAATTCTATGATCAGCCATTGGCATGGCTGCTGTATTGATTTATTAAAATATCTATTGTTTATTATGTAATATGAATGTTTATTTATTTTATGTTATGTATATATAGATTTAATGTGGGTTTTAAACTCATTATTTATAATAAAATAATTACTAATTATTTTAAAAACATATTTCATAATTATTTTTGAAATATAATCCAATATTATTTATAAACAACTAACATTTATTTAAATAATCTACATTATAAACATATATAGCTGCTGATATCAAATATACAAAGCTTTAAATATATGACAGATTGTTGTACCTTGAATCAATATGGATTGGAATCCAATGTACATTGAATCGTCAATCATCGAGTATACTTTTAAAAAATTAACATTCAACATTTAATATTTGCAGTAAGGGCGTAACATAAGTCTTGTTTCCTTGGTGTGAACTCATGGTAGAGAAAATTAAACCGACACCAGCACTGAGAGTGGATAATTTTGACGTTAAAAATGAATTTTCTGACAAATATATGTCCATCAATTCAATTATATTAAATAGAAGTTTGTAAAACTAAAAAATGCAATATTCGATTTTGAGAAAATTGTGTTATTTTTTTAATCTCTGAGGGATTTCGCTTAGCTTACCCAGCTCCTGCGCTACGAATTGTTTTTCCAATAACGTACACTTAGTTAGAAAGAAAAAGTAAATTTTTTACAAAAACTCATATTAAACTTTAAAAAAAGATAAAAAACTTGTAACATGGTATACTGATGATCATTGATTGATTAGTGGTACACTATGTGGTTTTGATTAAAGGTATATGATCTCACGTATTTTCAAAATTTCTTTCTTAACATTCTACATTAGGAAATTTGTATCGACTTTTTACGTGGAAAAGAAAATTAAGTATAAATCTAGAAAATTTTACCTTCATATATATGTTATTCCATATAGATGTTTTTCGAGAATATGGTGAATGATTCAAGGTACAATAATTTACCTGATTCATGTCATATATTCGAATTATAATGAATTATAGGAATCAACATTTTCTGGTTTTATTTGAAAATATTTTTGATGGTATGTTTTCACTTGTTTATCCCAACAGCATTTGCGTTCTGCGGGCGTTAAATATTATTTAATTTTGTAAATCATTACCTCTATTTAATTTTAAATAAATTTTTTAGTGCACTAGCTAATTAAACGAAAAGGTCCTTAAATTTCCGAATTATTAATATTTAATAACCTTTACTCTCGTTATGAGAGAAATTCTCAAAATTTTTGAAGGACTTGTATTTAAAAAATTTGTAGATAAGTTGAAAAATTCAGAAAAATTAATATCTCGAAAATAGGTTAAATAATGTGAAGATTGAAAAAGTTTCAAAACCAAATACCATTTAAGAAAAATAAATGTTTGGATGTTTTAAAGTTTTTTGATGTTTTAAATCGAGCGTGAGCAAAATGCTCTTAGCGTTAGCGTTAATTATACATTTTATCAAATAAAAGGTGAAACAAACCTCATTCTGTAAATATATTTTAATTAACGCAGAAAAAAAAAACCATTAAATAATAATACAAAAAAAAATACAGAACAAAAAAAATGAATTTCGTTTTCATGTATTTAGAGGGTCGGCCGCTGGTATTTCGGTATTCATTTGTTGTTTTTTTGCCTTGTTTGACTAAGAACATGATGGTTGACGGTTGTCGGTACATACCATGATGTAACGTCCTACTTTGTTGTTTAAATTTAGATGAGTAATAAGTACAAAAAAAAAAGAACTTTTTGAAGAATAATATTTCACAGAATAAATAACATATATAATTGTAGGCAACAGTGTACAGGGTAATTCATTTAAAATAGCTACACATTTTATAACTAAAATAAGATGGCTCCACACAAATACCAATTCTGGTAATAAACATTACTTCGTCGCCAATAAATTTCAGGAAGAGTAAATATTTTACAGTCAATATTTCAGTTTTTCCTGAAAACACGGATAAATCGACATTTTCCAAAAATAAAGTCTCATTTTTCGCCCCAAAAACTCCCCGCAAATCCATGGCAACCACGATATGTTCACTCATACTTCATATTAGACGAATTTTGCTTTTTTGCACTATTAACATCCAAAACTAGTTATGGATACATATGCATGGCTAGTTTTGGATGTAACTTGCACAAAAATGGCAAAATTCGTGTACTATAATTATGTACGTCCTGAAATACTGCCTGCTTTACACTAACTAAATAATCTATTAAAAAATAATCTACAGTTTCGTAAGTAACTTCGTTCCTAACGGGAGTCCCACGGCCGCTATCTTTTCATTTCTGTTTTTGTGATTAAGTATGTTCTTCCCTTGTACCCGTCAAATAAAAATTATTCGTCGAAATAATTAATTACCGTGTTTTCTGTTTCCTATTTTCTACAATGTTTTTATGAATGTATAAAATGTAGAGAGATGCTTTACCCAAAGGGCTTGATGGTATGTGATGGACAGAGGGTAATATTGTACTCTGGTCAACAACAACAACAACAACATATAACAGGACTTTTTAAGAGTTGTGGAGTGGTAGCAGTGGGAAGGTGGATGGATGGGTGTTTTATATGATGATGACATTGTGAGAGTACAGAGAACTCTCTGAGTATAAACAACCAAATTATATATACATGCACAACAATACAAGACCCATTCTAATATTCATGTATTATGGTCCATAGTCAGTCCATTCCACAGTCCATAGTGGTTAAAACATGAGTTATTATATAATTTGGGATCTGTTTTCAATAACAATCATAGAAGTTTCAAGTCAAGAAACTAATGAAAAAGAGTTAATTGTTGAAATACCAAGCATGGAAAATGTTGATTACTTAATCGTTTCACTTTTTAACGTCATGTAAGTAAAGAGAGATAGCCACTCTTAGATATCCAGACATACATACATATCACACACACTTAGGTAACTGATATTCAAATATAATACTAAGTATATAATTTGCGTCTAATTTGTGCCCTCACGTGTACACAGTGATGTTTCTAAACTGTTTGGGAAAACTTTTCAGCCCGTTTGTGTCTAAACTGTACAGTTTGCGGAAAAATGTTTCGTATAAAAAATGTTACTTTATAAATAAATAACAACTCTCTAATTAAAACGTTCATTTATCGATTATCAATTATTAGCGTTAGCGTTAAATTTAGGTCAAGTTTAATCTGTGTAGTTTTTATCGATAAAACAAAATTTATCGATAAATCAAAATCAGAGGCAAAAGAAAATTTTCCATTTTTCAAAGGGTATCCTCAAAAAAATATTTTCTTTTCAATTTCAATAGATCTCATGTAATATTTAGCTCAAGAAGTTCAAAAACCGTGTTCATTTAGAATTTGGACATCTAGTTTTGATATAAAAATAACATCACAAACCACTTTGTCCATAGTAAAAATAGACCATCCATCCATCTAAAATAATGGTATTTTATACATGTTATGTTATAAACATGACTAGTCATTTATATACAGATGTATATACAATATTTTGGACTGGACTGGACTGGACTGGACTCTCTAACCACACTTACATGAACCAACAACTAAGGGCCGTGTGGACCATGGTCCAGTATTGTGGTTGGTTCGTTAGTTCGTTAGTAATTCTCATACTAATAAGTAGAAAATGTACCAAATATTGTTGTGTATTATTACATTTGATGATGAGCGTAGAAGCGTATACAAGCGTACACAAGATTACGTAAATAGCGTAGCACACCCACCACACAAACACACACACACATAGAGAAAATTAACAAATGAATATTTTTACATTTTGTGTGAAGTACCCTTCTCACAATTTTTCCTTTTTTTTTTTGCCAAAAGTATTTTTATTCTAATTATGATGATTATTATTATTATACAGTTTAACTTCCATATACAGCAGACCATGGGACACGTCGCCACCAATAGGCTGCGTTTTCAAATGAGCATGATGACGTCATATTTTAGTTATCGTTTAAAAAAACGCGACAGGGAATTTATCGGACACTATTATCACTTGACAAGATTAATATGTATTCAACAATTCAGCAAAAAAAATATAAGAAAAATACTGAAGTACAGCATGTTCGAGGTGGTAGGTAGTAAGTTCTTCGATGCAGTATAGAATTTGATAAAGGAATAAGGAAGATAAGGGTAGGACAGACAAAAACTTGCTATGGTTATAATTTATAAGATGTTATCAATTGGTCACAGTGTCCGAAAAATTTGCTGTTGTGTTTTTTCAGAACGATAACTTAAATATGAAGTCGTCATGCTTATTTAAAAATGTAGCCTTCTAGAAAAAAAATCGATGAGGAAAGTTTGTAACACTCGTCAGAAGAACGCAACTCACGAAGTTGCTTTCGAAAACTGTGGTGTCTCACCATCGAACAAAATTAAGTGAATTAATCTAAAGCCATTTAAACCAAAAAAAATATTGTTGTTGGGAAGGTTTTCGTGTTTCCATAATTGTTCCCATTCAATGTTTTCTCCGAAAATTCCCATTATGCCATAAAAACACCAGAAGAAACCGAGAAAAACATAGAAAATTTATAGTGCATTCTTTCATGAATAGAAATTTAATGCATGTACATGGAAGTTTTTGGGCGTCTATAAAAACATTTTTAAAAGAATATAATTTTTAATTATTCCACTTTTTTTTTCTACCTCTTGCTAAATGTCCGGTCCAGATCATTATTTTATAATTTTTGTTTTTAATGATAAAGACTCAAAGTAATTAACATGTGAAATAATTTAAAATATTATATGTAATGATTTAAATTGTAGATAATTATCATCACTTAGAAATTACCTAGAAAGGAAAATGTGATTTGTCCGAATTACATTTTGTATTTATTTTACGATTATAAAAAAATGTTTCTTTATACTTCATACATATTTATTTTTTTTTTTTTATGAAAGGCTAAGAAATTTTTAAAAACGATTACCCTGGTTGAAAGTGCCCGATTACTGCCCGACTTGCAACCAGGGCCCAATCAGGGAATGATAAGATGGCCCGATGACGTGAGCCATGAAAGGTGACAGACCGGGACTGATTATACTGCCCCAACTTATGCAAACCCTGCAAGGTAACTAGTATCGCTAGCCCGAATATCTTAACCCAACCGGGGCAACTGACCGGGTGTATAAAGTGAACCCGAGTACATGAGCCCGAACAGGAAACCGCAACAGCTGTACGCGCTACCCTGATTACTATTGACCCAGCCAGGCAACCAACCCGGCAAAATATCCTAACATTCTATAAATTCAGTTCGAAAAAAAATTAACGTAATTTTGTAAAGTAATACGCGCACGTCGACCAAGAAAGGAGAGTATTATTATTCTGTATAATAATGGCAACGAACAAACACAGGCACTTCGATAGACTTATAGACATAAAAAAAATCCCTTTTTAATTGAAAACAATGACTGGTACGTGCTTTTTCAACAAATATAAAAATTGAATTTAGTGTTAGTTTATTATCGAAGTACACATAGATAGGTATAGGGTCGGATGTAATATTTGGTAGTCATTTCAGAACGGATGATTCTTGTCTTTATACCAAAGCTTATGAATTTTTCATCGCTTAAACCCCGAATCAAAAAAAAAGGGTTTTATAAGTTTGACCGCTATGCCTATGTGTCTATCTGTGGCATCGTAGCACCTAAATGGATTAACCGATTTTGATTGTTTTGGTTTCGTTTGAAAAGTAATTTAATGGAGACTGTTCTTAGCTATGTTTCAAGTGCGATTTTTGGGTTGCCTACCAAAAAAAAACTCAAAAATTAGCGTAGACCTTGAAAATCGGTTTAATTTGGAAAAAGTTTAAAGGAAAAAGGTAATTGAATAGATAGTGTTCTTAGATATGTTTAAAGTTCGAAGAATTTGTCGGGTTTATATAAATATATATCTTGACAAAATTTCTAACCGTTCTGAAATAAGTCTGGCCCTTGTACTATACACCAGAAGCACACAAATTTTGTTTAGTTTTTTTTTTTGCTATTCGAACTTAAATTGATAACAACTTTCTATGTGATAACGATCCCCACATATAGAGCTCGAAAGCTATATGTTATAAAAAAAAAGGCTCGTGTTTTCTGTTTTTTTGTTTTTCATATTGATTTTGTTTTATCGGGGAAAAAAACTAACTTTTCGAATAAAAATGTTAATAAATTTTTATTTTGGTTTTTTTTTTGTCTACAACCAATAATTAATTTAAGAGGTGTAAAAGTATTGCAAACAAAATGGAAAAAATCTCGATCGAAATTAGTGTAAATGTTGTGCAAACTGTTCGACGGCGACACAGATAAAGATGTTAAAATATTGTAAACGTTGCTTCCCAAGTTGCAAGTGTATTTTTGAATAGGGTATTCTACTATTTTTGAAAAAGTACTTCAAAATGTTGATTTTGCTAATAAAAAGCTACCAAAAATTTATTTCGGAAAAATAAACACGCTTCCTTGTCAAAAACTTAAATTAAATTTTAAACCTTTTTTAAACTGTCAAAAACGCGGGTATCCAATTTGATGACGTTATATCGATATCATTACACGAAATAACACAAATAAGTTTGACAGATATATTCATAGACATCTGATTAAAATAAATATAAATACTGATTATCTATGTATATATTATACCCAGCTGTCTACACTGAACTAACTGATGGTCTATGACTAATACCGCTATGACATCACAGCAAAGCTTGTATCCATTTAATTAAGCTAAACTTTTTAAAAAATTAATAATTTAATAAATAACTCACTTATCTGATCACCACACTGGTGTCTATGTGTGTGTGTGATTTGAAACAATAACTCACTTACCTGGAAATAAAGAAGGGAAACAAACTAAAAATTATTATATTATAAATTTTATCCTGTTCAATAATGTGATTACATCCCTAAGGACTTCATATATAAATCATTATATTTTGTACAAGGAACAAGGAATGGTCTCTTATTTTTTTTACGGTCAATAGTAATATTGTAATAGTAGCCTAATAAAAATGTCAAAAAAGAAAAACCACACAATATACTCGAACCACTTTTGTGTTGGGGGGAGGGAGGGAAACGAGGAAGTATCTGGGAAATCTTTTAAAAAATCTTATTAGAGATAATTTCATTTTTGTATCAATTTTGTTTCTTAAGGTAGTATGAATTTTTTTATAACTTCATGAATGTAGACGAAAAATAACAGTAAAATTTTTCGATTTCGATTTCGAAACGGACAATTGTCCGTCTTTCCAAATATATGCCTAACGTATGTGATATTCGCACGATAAGTTGCGTACCACACTTAATTTTCCAAGAAACGTAGTGTAGGTTTTAATGGGTTAGTTTTTATAATAACAAAAGTTGCCAAATAGAGTTTTTGTGTAATAATTTTGCATTTAGAGACGCCTTCCACCATGATAAAACACATCCTCCCTTTAAGTAGTGTTTTATTGGTTTCATTCAAAATGTTATTGAACTGTGATTCGCTAAAGATATATTAATTTATTTTGTTAATTATCTCGCAAAGTAGGCCTCATATCCAAAAATGGAAAATAACTTTAACCTTCCTCTTTATGAGCTTATTCGGCAGGATAACGATCTGTAGTCAATAACAGAACGTCCTGTATAAAAAAAATCAAGCTTTTTATCCAAAATTTCCCTCGTACATCCTTAAATCTGTTGTTAGAGGACTTCTGATATTGAATGATTTAACCTACTTTAGTAACGCCTGGGGCATGAAGCTTTCCCTTCCTTCTTTCGCTACGCCTCTGCTGTATATGGGAGCCTGCTCTATACGCTGCCCTTCTAAAAACAATCAACGAGAATTGATTACGATTTATTATCTTTATTTAATACGGAATTCTAAAGGCTCGTACCAAATTGAACATAACCGTGATTCTCAAATTCAAGCTGTACCTACATAGATTCGCTGTACGCTCACATATTTTATTATGTATGCATTATAAAACATAATATTACGTCATACAAGTTTTAAAACAATGTTTGAAACGACATAAATGAACGAACCTTAGGGAAAATATGTCTATCTATGTACTCTTACTCTATCTATATATGAGTACCTACTCGAATACTCGAATACTTTGAATAGAATAGAGAATAGAATCTAGGTACATGTATGTATATTCCTTTTTCTTTCTTTCAATACATATTATATTCCTTTTTATATTCCCTTTTTTTCCCCATATAATAATAGTTAATTCCGTTCACTATGTTCGTATTTTGTTCGTTGACTTTTCTTGAATAATGTATTTTATTTTCTTCTCAACGATTAATACACTCCAAATCAATAATAAATGAATCAATCAATATACATTTGAATAGCAAAATCAAAAACAAAAAGGAAAGCCCGGTGAAAGTCTTATGAAAATTTAGAAAAGTTTAGAAATATATCAGAATGGTGTTCCAAATAGGTAAATAAAAAGTGAAAACAAACAATTAACTGAGCTAAATGTTGAAATACCTTCTATAGAAACCAATTTATTTGGTTTTCGAAAATTACGCAAATTTTGAAAGAATTTCTTTAGAATTTTTTTTCGTTTTTCCAGAATGTTTTACAAGAGCATTAGTTGTAGGTATCAGTTATTTTTAACTGTCTACCTTTTATAGTTTTGAAGAAAATAGACACCAAAGTTTTGTCCTAATTTGTTGAAAAAATGTTGCGAGCAAAGGTTGTTTATTTTTTTATAAAAATCATTTTTTATATTTAATTTTATGTGTATATCTCTAACGATTTATTAAATGGGTCCGACGGACCCAAGATTCAATTAATCTATGTTGCTCATTTCCGAATTCAGCCTCACTGTTTACGTCTTGAGCTTGCTATAAAAAGCAAATCACTACAGCTTGATATCTAACTTTAGTTTTTAGTTACCGTGTCCACAAACGCCCGAAAATGAACTAATTAGGTGATTTAATGAACACGTTTACCAAAAATTAATTCGTAGTATCAATATTTTTAGGCTTTACAAACTTTGGACTAAACTTAATATACCTTGATATATATTACATATATACAGGATAAATAACCGATTAATTGATAAGTTCATTAATCGATTATCAGATTTTCGCAATAAATATCACTAATTATGATAAAACCGCGTGGAATATCTGTGACTACAATGACTATATAATTATTCACTTTAGTTCAATTTCAATGAACTGATATGTACAATAACCTCCTTTTTGTTCCCTATTTATTCCCCAACTAGTCCTGATATCACATAATATAATACCTACAAAAGATTCAAGATATAAAACTACACGTTTTTCAAGGGTTATAATGATCGATTATATATAATTTCCCAATCATTTGCGATTGGTTTCATTTTTATTATTTATTTTCCTTTACTCTGCCTGTTTTTTTTTTGTTTGATTAATTATTGATTTATTCATCTATAACAAAGTTTTGTATTGAATGGAAATCGTATTGGTGGCGAACAATTTTTCAATAATTAATAGCACAAAAAGAAAATTTTAAATTAAAAAAGTATTTCAAAAAGTTTGAGAATCCTACGCTCTGCTCATTAAATAAGTTTTTACTGACATACTATAAAGTTAAGAATCCTATTTAACCTTGTTCTTTAAAATTAATTAGGTTGGAAAGTTTTTTGATAGCAAGAGTGGAATATTTTGTGAAAAATAAGTTTCTAAAAGGATCTTTTTATTAAGTTGAGAACAAAAACATTTATAGGCGAAGCGAGAAAATTACCAAATTAAAGGCCTATTTTCAGATCTCTACCACGAAAAATGGATGGACTACCAGACTTTGATCATTTATAACCAATTAATACATGGTTCTTTATATCCAAGATACGTTACACCACTAAAATAAAAACCGAGCCAGGTATTGTTTCAAACAAAAAAAAAAAATTATTTTCTGTTTGGGACCAAATCAATCTAACTTGTTCATTCAAATTTTACAAATAGTATGTATATACATACGTACAAATTTACTACATACAATGTCCTGAGGGAATACAGAAAAAGTTATGTTCAAAAATATATTCATAGCTATAACAAATTTTTCCATTTTTTTTTTCTATTTTTCTATTTATTATTCTAGATAAATTGAAAGCCTGTTGGGTGAAGGAAATTCGCTCGGTAACAGAGCCGAGGAGGTCTTGAAACTAAACAGAGCTGATATTAGAGTCATCGTAGAGTTACTCACAGGGCATGATAACCTGAACAAGTTCCAACATCAGATTGGAAAAAGACAATCCCCCGCGTGTGACAGATGCGGAGAAAATTCAGAAGAAACATCGATCCACTTTCTCTGTTACTGCCCGGTGTTCATACAGCAGCGAAGGAAATGGTTTGGTCCGGCCATAGTCGAACCAGAAGAACTTAGGAAACTCAGCGCTAAGCAGATCCTGGGTTTCAGTACATCAGTTGGTTATAATAGCCACTGAAAAGCATAGCGGGGATAGAGTACAAGGGTCTATTTGGCTAGGTGCTCTGAACCATTGCTTCGAGGTCCGATGCTCGAGCATGGTCCGCTAACCTGCACATACACCCACCCACCCATTCTAGATACTTTAGCAGTATTTCATGGTACAGTTTGATCATGAATCATTATAGGTAATCATATAATCACTTCTATGACTACCTACGGAATCCTGATAAAAAAGAAATAGAGTTCATTTGGGAAATCCATAGAACTGATGTAGAGGCCGGAATGGGGAAAGATTGAGTATTAAAACAATAATATTGGTACCTCTTTGAACGATCGAGTTTTTTTTGTATTACTTATACAAATAAATAAACGCGCTCCTGCGAAAATTAAACTTTAACCCTCCTAATCAAACATAAATACGCAAGAAGAAGCGTAAAATAAATGCGTGCGTATTATTTGGAACAGAGATGAGAAAGGAGGACTTTCAGAGGATGATAGAGGTGTGTAATAGATGAAGGATAAAGGATAAATACAAATACAGGAACGAATAAGTGTTTGAACCAGTAAGTTAATGGTTATTCTTACTTTTTTTGTGTGTATTGTATAACCCAAAGGGTATTTTCTTTTTTTTTACAAAAGTTAGGAAATAGTTTGGAAACTTTCTTTTTTTTTTTTATTCTGGAACATATTTTGTTACAAGCTTTTTTTCTTTAACGGTATTTATCGGAATTGATCACAGGTTGTATTGACTAAAGCCTGGTTTACAATGATTATTTTGTGTTTATATTTAAGTGGAAGCCAATTGTTTGTAATAAAATAGGTAAAAACTTTTTTTTTGACACGCTTTTATTAAAATATGTTCGTAAAACATCTTTATTAAGTAAGAATGTTAATTGAATAGTATATGGGTATGGGTATGGGCATGGAGGTTAGCGGACCATGCTCGAGGATCGCGCCACGAAGCAATGGTTCAGAGCACCTAGCCAAGTAGACCCTTGTACTCTATCCCCGCTACGCTTTTCAGTGGCTATTATAGGATTTGCCTAGCGTTGAGTTTTTTAATTTCTTCTGGTTCGACTATGGTCGGGCCAAACCATTTCCTTCGCTGCTGAATGAGCGCCGGGCAGTAACAGAGAAAGTGGATCGATGATTCTTCTGAATTTTTTCCGCATTTGTCACACGCGGGAGATTGTCTTTTTTCAATCTGATGTTGGAACTTTTTCAGGTTATCATACCTTGTGAGTAACTCAACGATGACTCTAATATCAGCTCTGTTTAGTGAATTGTACACATTGTATACAATTATTAATTAACATTATGACGTTACACGATCTTTTACGAACATTTTTTTTGTCGGCGTTTTCGTTTACTTATTGGAAAGTTTTTTTAAAACTACCTGTAACTTTAAAATTATCATGAAAAAATAAAAACAGTTCGGTTGAAAAACTTATATATGATCTTTCCATTTATGTCAAAAAGAAAAGAAAAAATTGTTCTTCAAAAATTCCAATTAGGGATATGATTTTTTGGTACAATATCCTAAGTAAACTTCATTCAAATACAGTTTTAAATCATTGAGATTAACATTATTATAAAAATGCATGAGGAAGTATTTTTTTTAAAATCATAATCCTTTTTTTTCGGTATAGGTAATTCGATGATAGCACGCGTGTAACATAATTCTTTTTTTTGCCTATAAATGGTAATTTTTAAGGGTGAATTTTTAAAATCAAAACTGATTATCTTTTTATTTACGCGATAAAAAATAATCAAAATGTTTAAAAACGCATGAACATTCAATTAAAAAATTTGCTTTCAAAAAATTTGTTTTATCGATTATCATGAAAACTTCGTTCTAGAATGATTTGATCCACGTGATTTCGATGCTCCAAGCTCTTATTCTATTAAAATTCAGGTCTCGGAACATGAAAATCTCATGAATCAAGTGTATAATTGAGTGAACTGAACGTTATTTCTTGAAACGAACAGACAATATCCAAGTGATACCCGTGGCTAAAAATCGGTTAAGGAAATACTTGAGTAATTCACTTTCTTTTTATTTATAAGTAATTTTATTACAGATATGGTTCACAAATTACATAATGAACAAAATTTTATCTTAGTGTTATTTGTCTACATATTTACTAGAAATTGAAAAAATACTTTTTTACATATCTATTGCTTGTAAGACCTATATTTTACAAAAGGCATAATGATTAGTTTAAAGAAAAATTTCATTTACGTTTTCACGATCGAAAAAAAAAAGTTTCATGCTTGGGAAATTTCGTAATTCACTGGTGTACGTACTAGGTTTTATCAATACAGAATAAATAATAACAGTTAGCCAGTCAGTGAATTATTATGAATATTTTTGCAAATAAAATATGTTTGTCAGTCAGGAAATGCGTGAAGACAGAACAGTTGCTAAATGACAGCATATTTCAAAATAATCAAAATGATATCAGCTTTATCAGCAACCATTTTAATTTTAATCCTTATAATTAAAAAAAAAAAACTCTTTTAGTTTAAAGTATTCATTCATCAAGTATAAAAATCATGTATAGAAACATTGTTTTGAGTATCGATATGAAAGTAAAAATATCGCTACCATTTTAGTATGTTATGATCCAAGTGGGGAAAAAAAAGATAATTCAATCTTAAATATTAATACTCTAGCAAGTTTTTTTCTGTTTACCTTTATCTTCCTTATTCCTTTATCAAATTCTATAATTCATCCATCATTTTTAAGTTTATTATGTCTAGGTTTGACGAAAAATATATTCACGGTTTAAAAATGTATCGCTTAGGAAAAAAAAAAAAATTATATAGACGGTTTTTAACGTTAGTAGATTTTCTTTGTATATAAAAGCTCTCTATACACAGTCAATGTCTTTGATAATTTATTCGCACACGTATACAATTTAATTACATAAAAATACATATATATTGTGTTACACAACACTTAATTATATGGTACATTGTGTAGTGTGATATCCTGTATAATATTTGAAATCCTAGAAAAATAATATATTATAAATATAAATGCTTTTAAAAACACGCTACGTGCTGCTATGAGCTCTTATATTGTGTGCTATAAAAAATAATAAAAAAAATAGAGTTGTATCATGAAAAAAAAAAAACAAGTAAAATGGTTCATTTTAAAAAGAAAATTTTATCAAAGTTTTATAGATTTCATTTTAACATAAAAAAGAAATTTGAATTATTTGAACTCTTAAACTACGTCCATTGGAAATTTCTTGGATATCATAAGCGTCGTTTAAGGTATTTCGATACGAAAAAAATTAAAATGATCCAAAAAAATTTTATTTATCAATTAATTTTCCTTTTATATGTCTTTTGTGAAAAATTCATATCGATTCTCTGAACGGTTTAAGAGAAATGAACTATCAGAGTCAGTGTTTTTTGGAAAAACTTTAAAGAAATAATAATTATTTTAGGATTCCGTAGGTTTTTACCGATAGTTCTTGTCATAATCCTACATACCCTTTGCATATACAAATAATATTATAATGTTAATCATATAAAATACATTACGATTATTACAAAAACCGTTATATTAGCTGGCTATAATAATAACTATGTTTTTTTATCAGAAATCTTCATTCGTAAACATTCAAATAGCTAACGATAATAACCTTTTAAAGGTAATATAAGTAATAGCTTATATTATTTATTATATCAAGAGCCAGAATTTACCACATTTTGGTGGTCGTGAGTTGGCCTTTTTATAGACTACAAGCCCATGCTAGAGTGTTTTGGGTGAGCCCACTAGTGATCTTGTTTAAAAAGACGCTTCCATAAGATTACAGATTATCCAAGATTTCTGATTCTAGCGACGCACAACCTTTTGGTAAAGGTCTGCAAGCTAAATAAAACTTTCTACAGAAAGATTATTGTTTTTTACTACAGATACTTCTTGGTAGGTCCTAGCTCTTGGAGTATTAATTTTATGAGGGTTATTATGAAATAAACTATAAGCTCAACCATATTTTACAGAGTGGTGTATTGCATCCCCGCTAACTACGCTGACATTTATACCTTTTCTGTTTTTTCTAACTTTCTCGTTTCGAACAATGTTTATTGTTTGTTATATTTTTCGAGTTCAATGTCGTATTAAACTTATGTGCGATGTACACTGAAAGGTAATAAATATAAATCAGTTTTTGTATATTGCCGTTTTTACGATTATATTTACCTCCGTAAAAATACCTCAAAATAACCACACAAAAACTTGTACTTTTTTTGAGTTTTCATGGATAATTAGGATCCAGAAAATACAAAATGGCATGGTAGTTTTCGATACTTAGCCTGAAATACCTTCCAAATTTCTCATATCATAAAATTTTCTTGTAGAAATTATAGATTAATTAATTTATTAATTTTCTTTGGAAAGTTGTAAAACAAAAAGGAATAATTTGGCGATTAGAGGAATAAATTCTGAGATATTATTGAAAGACTTTCAACAAAAGCAATTCCTTGAAGTAATCTCAGCCTCAATCTTGTAAACTGCCCAATATCCAAACCAACAACGCTTGAAATTTGGTAAGATTGACCAAAACACCATCATAAATGAAATCTTCAATCTCATCATCAATTCGCAATGTAAAAAAAAAACAATTTACGCGAGGTCAAAAGTAACAAAAACAGGTTTTTCGTGATTTTCAGCGAAACGGCATAAAATTAGTTCAGACTCAAAAAGTTTGAAAAAATTAGCGAAAATTGGAAGAAATGTAGAGAAATTAAGGTTGTGATGGATCTAATTTTGTATCGACAACAAAATGTCTAATAATTAACAATTTTTTTAATGTTATTCCATTTTAATTACCTTTCAAATAAAATATTTTTTTATGTTTTATGATTTCATAATAATTTTTTTATGATTTGCAGCCATAAAAACATAAAACCATGGTGCTAGTTTTAATATTTGTTGCATGTTTATAATTAATGTTAAATAACTTGTACAAGTAGCTAGCAATATAAGTATTACAACCGAACTCGAACGTTGCAATGGTTGTACGGACCATATGGAATCAACTTACTTACTGACTGGCCAACACAATACAACTGACTGACTAACCGAAGTAAGTATATTATTACTATTAGAAACCTGATAATTGTGTGTTAGAAAAATAATGTACAAAAATTTTATAAATACAGTAGAAAATATTTTTAAAACGATAAAAATGCTTTCATTAGACGAACACGAACTTTCTATTTCAACATTCAACAAAGGCGAATATATATTATTTTTATTAACGCGAGGCATTATTTTTATGTTTCCAGAAAAAAATATGAAATTATGGATCTAGGGAAACCAAAATAGTTCCAAATTTGACGTACTGTTCTTGCAATAAATTTTTTTCTCGAAAAAGAGTGATGGTCATCCATATATCCAAGATAGAAAAATTTGATGATAATTAGTTCGAAAAATCTGACATTTTCAAATAGATAAAAACTACAAGTGACAACACTTTCCATTAAATTGCTTTTTCCCTTGAAGCCTTTTCCAAACTGAATCGATTTTCAAGACCATCGCCAATTTTTAGTTTTTTTGGGTACGATACCCTAAACTCGCTTTTGAAGCATAGCTAAGAACACTTCTCATTAAATGAACTATCAAACGAAACAAAAGACTCAAAATCGGTTCATCTGCTTAGACGCTACGATGTCACAGTTTTAGTTTCCCTGGTGTCATTTTTTTTGTTACACTCTTTTTGGTTTTACCATCCAACCATGGCTTCAAAAATGCTAAAATCAATTTTATTTTAAAAATATTCGAGGTATTTTCTATTTTTCAAAAAATTGACAACATAAAAATTTAAAATATTTATAGGAAATAAAAATGCAAAAAAATAAGAAGATTTTTTGAAAATAATACGATCAAAATCATTGGAGATTGGTACCTTTTAAATAAATATCTTCCACCTTCAATGATTTTTAGATTAGAGTTAAGCTCAAAGCTTTTATAAGGTATTTCTTCACAACATACTTACAATAAATACATATTACATACACTTACTGGCAAAGAAAATGATTCGCTATATATTATAGACAATACGGTAGTTGCATAATGTCGAATATGCCATATTACATAAAGAAATGTAAAACTAGACTTGAAACCATGACAAATTTTGAAAGTGAAATTAAAATTGATTAAAAAACGTAGAAGTTATAATCTTTTAAAGATTGATTGCCCATCTTCTTTTTTCAATGGTGGTCCTCTATGTTTCAGTATGAATTTTAAACGTTCATATTTTGCGTACTTCTAGAGATTTTCAAAAAAACTTTTCTGCCCGTGGAGTGAGAACAGTCCCCTGGAGGTGATAAAATAATTTTGTCAAAAAGATTATTAGCTAGTGCATTAAAAACATAAATTACATAAAATTATGTAGAGGTTATGATTTACGTAGTTAAAGAATATCTAACGTGAAAAATATTTGACGCATGTGTAAAACCCATGAGCAAATCTCTCATCAAGCGCCTTCAGATTATGTTCCTTTGGAAAAGAAACTTTTCCATGATCTATTGTGAATCGAATTTTTTTTTGCTCCCAAGTATATTCCCGTAGTTGTGTTATAAAAAGCACCAAGTGTGTAGATACAAGTTCACTTTCTTGGAAAATACTTTAAGTTTCTGTATTTTTAGTTATTTTATTTAATATTATTGATGTTATCAACAACTATTAAATATAAATATAGAAAGCTTTC
Source organism: Chrysoperla carnea (assembly GCF_905475395.1). Lineage (NCBI taxonomy): Eukaryota > Metazoa > Arthropoda > Insecta > Neuroptera > Chrysopidae > Chrysoperla > Chrysoperla carnea. The sequence goes on along the minus strand of NC_058338.1, from coordinate 1,220,927 downwards.
ATTGTGTGCTTTATTTAAAGAAAGAAACAAAGCTTTATTTTACTTAACAATAACTCACATGCTGTTTTCAATTGTGTTTAAAAATATTATTTTATTTACAAGTATAATCGTTTATAATGACTTTATTCATAGTATAAAATATTCCAAAGGCCAGACACGTAAAATTCTGATCGAAAATGTATTCGTTAAGACTTCTATTTTTTAAAATAATGAAAATTTGTCATTTCACTTTTAAAAAATTTGAAAAATTGTTTCAAGAAATGAACATTTTGATAGCATTTTCAATAAAGATTTTAAAATAATGATGTGAGGGGTCTCTTTTATAAGCAGATATGCATGAACAACGAAGGTTTAACCTTAAATTATTGTCAAAAGTATTAAGTCAATTCAAAATAGACATTTTTACTTTTTTTACTTTTGAAAAAAGTGATTTTAATAAAAATGGTGTAGGCGCAAATAAATATGTAATGCATGGTAAGAATGGATATATTATACAACTTATTTGCACTTCCACCATAAATATCAATTTGTTCACCTATTAAAATGATTCGGCTGTTCGGTACAAGTACGGTCAATGTTGAATTTTTTTGGCGGTAAATGATAGTTCAAAGTCCTTTCATCACAATTAACTCAGTTTTGAGGCCATTTGCAAGACAAAATTTTGAGTTATTTCATTTTAAAAATTGTGATTTTTAACATAGTACCTTATGTAAGAAGAACTCACATTAATGTTAATTGCACAAAAATTAATCGGTGATTGAGCTTAAAAAAAGTTTTCATCATCAAGAAAATTTAACACAGATTCTATTTATGCCAAAAAAACAAAAAACAAAAAAAACATTAACTTACAGCGCTTTCCAAAAATAAAATAAAAAAACGTTGGTTTTTGAAACTTTTACGATTTTTTAGAACATTTTTTTACATTTACGCTGTTTGTTACGGATTTTGATTCGATAGCTGATAATGATTTCGAAATCTATGGATAATTTTTAATATCTTTGATTTTAAGACCTTACCGTTGCTATTTATAATGTTACAACTACATATATTTCAGATTTACTACTTGTGCTAGAACTATAGTTTATATATTTATTTATTTATCTTTAGAAAATTTTTATAAGAGTTTCTACGGTATGTACATAGAAAGAGTTTCATAGAAAATAGAAAAATTACTTTACTACAGATTCTGTATGTATCCACATCCATTATGAGTTATAAATAATTGGACGAAAGCATTAAAAAATAAAATGTAAAACTTTTAAAAAAATAAGTAATTTTATCTATAAATATCTAGCTAGTATCTTAAGGTTGATCAGACCGAACCCAGAAATTCTAAATTTTTTTCAGCAGAAACTAAAAATATTAATCAGTTAATTAATTTTTTAAATTTAGATCGCATCTAACACATTCCGTTTCAAATTTCAGGATGGATTCTGTTAGAATTTGGGAAAATTAGATGAAAATTAAGAATAAAATTTTTCGATAAATACCATAGTTCTTGAATTATTGATGCCTAAAGAGAATCACTTTTAGAAGAAATAACACACAAATGCATTTCATTTCATCACTTTAAATCTATTTTATGGAAAAACGAGTGCGGTTTGTTATTCCATGCTTTTCGTTTTATCTTTTAAAGTAAAATATTTACACAACTCTTCGTCAAACTATTTTTTTTTAAATTTCAACATTTTTTTATCCAGGTTAAAATTCCAATCTTTAATAATTAATTACCGAAAGAGACCGTACATTCTTAAAAGATATTTTTAAAAAAAAACTTTATTTTCCTTGATAAAGTTTTATCAAAACTATATGAAAACTTGCTAGCATAAAACAATAAATCCAAAAGTTATTTTAACTGTGAAAATATCTATTTATACCAAATAATAAATAAGGGTGAACAGATTATCACGAATATATATAAAAAAAAAAAAACAATTTTCCGTAAAAATTTATTGAATTGTGTGTTTTTTTTATATATATAAACCGAAATATTTTGTTGTCGAAATCATAAAAAATTATTACAATCGAAACGAATTATAATAAAAAAAATGTGAGGTATTATTCGATTTTAACTTTCATTTGCTTTCAAGAAATTTTGTGATGTATTAGTGGGTTGAAAGTATTGAAATTTGATTTATCAATTGATCACATTTTCATACGCCTCTTGCGAAGAATTCATATCGTTATTCTGTACGGTTTAGGAGAAATTAACTATCAGTGTTTTTATCATACAAAAATTTTTCATTTTTATGGACGGTTTTTTAACTTTGGTATGATTTTAAAGCTTAAAACTTCAGGAATGTTTGTAAAAGTTTTTTTATGTAAATGATAAAACATTTTTAAAAACACTTATTTCCTAAAAACCAACATTTATTACGACTTCTTCATATATCACCAAGCAAAACGGACTATTTAAAAAAATTAATTACTCGAAAACCGAACAGAATCAACCATGTTTTATATATTTAAACGAGCAATCCTTCTATCTCGGAAACGGCTTCGACGATTTTCCTGAAAATTAGTATGAGGGAGTTTTTGGGGCGAAAAACTCATCTAGATTGGTTTCATTTTTAGAAAACGACGGTTTATCTGTGTTTTCAGGAAAAACTGCATCATTGACTGCAATATAGGGCAATTCAACGTGGTATTGAGTGTGGAGACATTTTCAATGGTCCTTACATTTAACTCAAAAAATACCGAGTAAGGCTCAGTCTCTCAGGTACTCGAAAATGGTGCAAGGATTTCACGATTTGATTCACATGCAAGTGATTTGAGTCTGTACACGTCATGATAATATTAATAATATCATATGACATTTGATTTAACCACAAAACACATTCATATGAATATAGCTGTCAATAAAATATCGAAACCTATAAATACTGTTTGTAGTTACTGTCCAGTAAATATTATATTGGTGGGCTGTTAGATCGTGGGCTGTTATAGGTTACCCCCTTGGCTGCCATATCAAATTATTATAAATATTGACTACAATAGTAGACTAGACTAGACTTTAGTTACTAAATCTATACAACAGTTTATTTATTGGCCAATATGTACAGGGTTTTTCAAAAATATCGAACATTCCCTTCATATCAGAAACTGGAATTTTATAATGAAGTTATTCTTTATATAAAACAAACCTGAAGCTTAATAGATTTCACAAAATTCGAATAAGAAAATAATAGGTTAGGTTATATTGGCTCTCCACGAAGGACAAACTTAGGCTATAGAGCCCATTGTGATACCATATATGTGTTTTATCAGCTCCTTAATTTCAAAGGCTGAGTGCACCTCCTTCATGCATATACCATGTACTAACACTAGCCCATCACAACTATTAATTAAATTAATTTTGTTGCGACGACGGGAATCGAACCCGCTATCTTAAGCATACCGCGGACAGAATTGGTTACGCCTTAACCAACTGAGATAATAGGGCAACAATAATAGATAGAATTTTTCATTCAATTTCGGTCGAAGTCAATCGATTTCGGAGGAATCACTTTCTCATTTCAAGATTTTCTAGTTATTTCCAAAGTGTATAAACTTTTCGAGTAATAGTAGTAGTTAAGTTTTAAGACTGATTCGGTATCTCTGATTCTTTTTGAAAAGCTCTGTAGAATATAATAACATTTTTTTTTAAATGATTTTATTAGCTAGTTTAGTTTAATAGAGTTAGTAAGTTATCGATGATGCGTTAAAAATATGGATATTGATTGGATTGCTGGTGTTTATTTATTTATTAAACATTTTAATAAAATTATGTTAAATATTTTTCACATCACTTTACAAATATTTATGTTGTTATTCAATCGATAAATAAATTTAAAAAAAAATAAATATTTTATGCTTGATCAGCGGTAATTTTTATAGGAGCAATTAATCACCTTTGTATAGGTTTTTGTGTATATCGATTCTCTGTACGGTTTATGAGAAATGTGGCCTTTTTTCGGTTAAAAGCCTGAATTTTGAAAGTTAATTTCTCCCAAACCTTTCAGAGAATTGAAATAAATTTTTGAGAAATTTTAATCAAATTGTCACCTCAACAAGTAAATAAAATGCCATACTGCAGAAGTTTTACATCGACATTTAAATGATTTGAAGAAAATTATTTAAAAAAAATGCTGTTTTGAAGAAACGTTATTAAGCAATTAATTAAAATTTGATCGTGACTTTGTTCATAATTACACGAATTTCGTTCTGTACGTTATTTTTTTTTTTAAATAAAGTGATAATTTGTTTGAATCATCGAATAAAAAAATTAATTAATTTATTAAATTTAATTAATATAATTAATATTATATATTTTTTTATACAAATTAAATTAAAGATAAAAATATGTGTCAGTTACAAAATTAAATTGTATGTCATTTTCATTTCATTCTCATTTTATTTTTATATATTTTTTTTTATATGATTAAATATAATCAAGTGAAAATTATCTGTTAGTGATCAAAATAATACATTTATATTTCTATATAGAAGATATAGAAAAAATAAAATGAATAAAACCACCTGACGCTACACGGGATGATGGTACAGAAATTATAATACATAAGAGGAAAATGTAAGGTTTTGTAAGGAAAAATTAAAAACGTTGACAAAAAAAAATTATTTTTATACAGATGATTCTTTTGGAGCCATAAGAAAGGATTGTTCCATATTCTGCTCCCGTAACTACCGTAATCCGTGGCTAAAAATAGTGAACAACAATCTCGTAGAAAACTGGTAAAAAAGGTCAAAAGTTCTTAAATTAATATTCGGAGAACATGTATTAAAAATAGATATTATATGCTTAGAGTATTAGAAGAACATCTGTGAAAACTAACATGTTTGCCTTATAAACTTATTATTTAAATTTATGATATTTGTTGTGCAAATTGTCTAACGTTTTTTTCCAAAGCGGTACATTTTTAGACCGTGGGTATATTTTTCGTCAAACCAAGACACATGAGCTTGAAAATGAGGTGTGAATCGTGGAATTTGATGAAGAAATAAGGAAGATGAGTGAAAGAAAAAAACCTGCTAAAGTAATAATATCGTGAACCCACGTTAAAGTTGTATTTTTGGGCCCTTTTATTTAGGTAATGTAAGAAAATGATTAGAGAGAAAGGTTGTAAGATCTTGGATCATTTTGGCTGTACATAATCTAGAAATCGAATTTCAAATATTATAAAATTTTTTTTTTTGATTCTGACGATATTCATTTTCATACTTAAAATGGGAGAAATTTCTTTCCGAAAAATGTTTCCTTTCAAATTTCAACTCTTCTTTTTACTAGAAGCGCTTACGTTTACCTAGTTTCAAACTAGGCTCTACCAGGGATCTTGTTCAGTAAAAAAACCTACATACTACTTATAGGCCTAACCTTATAATCTACGAGACGATATAAGTATGAAAAACTAAGCTTTCATGCCAAACTTGATTTGGGAAGATGTCAAACCGCAAATCGCTAAAAAGGTTACGAGACGTCTCATGCTAAATTTGACTCTATTAAAGGGATGAAACAGAGACATTAAAATTATAATCATAGGCTCTCTGTTTCAACAAGCCTTTTCTAGACTTTCCAAACTTGTCTTAAAAGATTGTATACTTCAGAAATCAGACCCTTTTTGTAGTAGTTGCAAGCTATTTATGCAAAATCATCATCTAACCACAAAATATGAATTGGCAATCGGGTTTAACTAGCGAAGCTTGAATCCGTAATCTTAAGGTTTTACAGTACTTGAATGGTGATCTATTGACTAAAGAATCAGTCTATAAAATAAGAAGAATGAAATATACAGCAAAAAAAAAAGTGAAATGAAAAAAAAGTAAAAAGATGTTTATTGAACGGAAATTTTATATAATTTTCGTGAAAAAAAAAAATATAGCTACATTGGTGACTACACGATCAGAAGGTGGAGAAGAAGGGAACTACTTTCTACCAGAAATGATATTTATTTATATATGAGAGAAAAACCTTTTATTTAAACGAATTAAATAATTCACAAATATATAGGAAATATTTTTAAAAAATAAGTGAGAGTGTAATGTTATACCTTTGGCGCAAGCTGGTCTATTCAGGCCTCTACGGTGAGAAAGTTTTTTTTTAATATATATTTTTATGCCCCAACCCATTTAATTTCCTTATTAGTGGTTATACATCGTAAATTCAAGGTATTCAAGGGAAATCGTATTCAATATATTTGAAATATTGAAAAATAAAATAATATAAGCGACTTTTAAGGACGCTTTTTAGGAAAATAAATACCAGAAAACATTTTAAGTAGAAGCAAAAATGGCTTTCTTTATAAGGAATTTCTAAAGCCAAATCTTCTCGAACCATTCTCCCAATTTTGAAGACGGCGAAATTATTTACCGAATATAATTTATACCCAATTTACGAATATAATATAAAAATTGAATTTGAAACCTTCACGGAACCCATGTGAAGTAATGATTAAATAGTTTTCAATTTTCTTTAATTAAGATTACTAGACAAGCTATTTGTCAATTTAGTTTACGCTGTATGTATCATATTAAAAACATCAATTATAATCGAGAGACCATGATGTAAATAAATATCGTATACATGATTAAAGTAAACAATTGCAAAAAGTAATGACTAAATAGTTTTTTTTATATAATAGATATTCATGAAAAACTAAAAATATTCCTTAAAATTTCTCTTAAAGAGTCCTAAAAATTTTTTGCCCGAAGGTTGTTAAAGCACCACAGAAAAATTACTTAAAATTTTGAGAGTTTATTCTTTAAAATGTTATGATGCCACAAATAATTTTTTAAAAGATATTCTGAAAGTTATTCAGAAAATAAGTCATCGTAATTTAAGTTAAGTTCTTATGGGAATTCATAAAATTACGACTTTTTCTTGCAGTTTTTCCTTAAAGTCTAAAAACTATGGCTTCCCCTAAAGAACCAATGTTAATTTACGGTAAGCTTGCATAGTTTGTTTTTTTTAAATTTAATTTTGCCGTCTTAACTTGTTTAAGATCAATTTCTCTGAATTTTAAGGTAATTGTGTTTCTTTTTCTGTAACTTAAATAATTCTAAATAAGAAAGTTAACTTTCTTATTAGAAAGGTAACTTGAAATAAGTAAATTTTCAAAAAATGGAAATTCAAATCAATTTTGAATATTCCGACTTAATAGAAATTCTGAGAAACCAAAACTAAATTCATTTCCAAGAAGAATTTTATTTTTTTTGTTAATTTTCTCCGACAATTTAAAATTTATTAAATTCTGTTTAAAAGAAAACTTAACATTTAAAAAATTTTAAACTTTAAAAGATTTCAAAATACAAGATTTTTAGAAAACAAGAAAATCATATCACAAGATAGAATGAAAGATTCCACGAATTGAACGTTTTGTAACAAATAAGTTATAAATCCTAAGGCTATTAGAAACCTTATCGAAACAAAACATTTCGAAGAATTCTATATAAAATAACCTCCAAGATAAACAGTTCTACGAACTTGATATAAACACAGGAAAACTTTAAACCATAAACATTGTACGACCTTTAATGATATGGAAAATAAATTTTCTTTAAATAAAATAGTATTGACATTTCAAAAACAATTTTCCAGAACGCAACAAGAAAATAAATTATTCAAATTGACCTAAATATTATATCTTGAATCATTCTTAGAAGCTTTCAAAAAATAAAAATAAAATTCTTGTGTATTCACAACTTTATTTACAATACCTGTTTGAGCTTTTTGCAGTTTTTTAACAAATTTTGTAAATACAATTTTTCTAATTCTATAAAAAAAAATCAATTATTTACCACTATGCGAAAAATTTCCTTTCCACTAAAGAAAACAACACTATAAATTTTCAACACTAAAAGCACTCACAAGTATATTTTTTTGGGGGGAAAAAATAAATCGAAAATAAAATCGAAAAAAAAATCACACTTTTAGATTAAACTAGCACAGCTGAAGATTTTCTAGATTATTTTTCTTAGATTTTTCACAGAAAAAGAAATTAGAGAAAAAAAAAGAGATTTTGTGGTAGGAAAACACGCACTTTAAAATTCACACTACCCAAAAGAAAAACGAAACAAGAATATCCCTACCAAAAAATAAATAAAATAAAGCACTGAACAAAAGACGGTGAAATTGATTGTTTGAGCACTAAAACGAATTAAATGCCACTAAAAATATTTTTAAAGAGCACTAAAAAGAATTTTAATCGTTTATTTTAAATTTTAAAAAGATCTACAACGCGTAATTTTTTTTTTACTAGAATGCAGTAAAATTTTTTTTGTATACTAAATAAAAATCGAATATATAGAGCACACGTGATACGTAATATTTTTATCGAATTCGATAGACACAACCGACGCTATGGACGTTTAAACGTCGACTAGCTACTTATTAGAACAACCCCAGAAAGTATCGTCGCGACGCGCGCCACTAAATTGTATATATACAATACGAGCGACGTTATTATACTATTTTATATCAAAATGTGTGTATAGATAAATATATATGAAGCATGCCAAGGCAGCTTTAAGGCTTTACAAGGACTGTTTTTTTTTTTTCAAAATTTTGTTACAAGTTCAAAAAAACCGGAAATATTTTCTCTGTTTAATTTATTTTATTAAAAAATCGATAGAAAATGTTTCAAGGGCAGTTGAAGTTCAAGGTCATGATAGTGAACAAATATCTTTTTAACCGACTTCAAACAGAAAAGCGGTGGTTCTCAATTTGTAGATTTTGATGATTCTTTTTTTATTTGAAAGTTGATTCGTCCCCTGTGGTTCCATTTCAATTACGTCTAGTTCCGACATTGGAATCCATGAGAAAACTAAGTTTAAGTTCTAAATTTGCAATAAGAATGTACGCGGCAAATGGACGAATTACTCAATATCATGCCAACCGATTCCGATTATTCATTTTTATACCATGTATATATGAAATATAGAAAGTATACTAAGTTTAGTCCAAAGTTTGTAACGCTTAAAAATAATGATGCTAGGAAAAAAATTTTGTCATATGTGTTCATAAAATCACCTAATTAGTCCATTTCCGATTGTCCGTCCGTCCGTCTGTGGACACGATAACTCAAAAACGAAAAAATATATCGAGCTGAAATTTTTACAGCGTACTCAGGACGTAAAAAGCGAGGTCAAGTTCGTAAATGAGCATCATTCGTCAATTGAGTCTTGGATCCGTAGGACCCATCTTGTAAGCCGTTAGAGATAGAACAAAAGTTTAAAAATAAAAAATGTTCCTTATCAAAAATCAATATCAACTTTTGTTTGAATCATTTTTTCGTAAACATCACTGTTTACCCATGAGGGCGCCAATTAGGCGGAAATTTTATAATATGTACTATACTTGATTATCAGTTATGTATTTTGAAGTCGGTTTTTTTTTTGTTAAAAGCTTTTTTATTTTGTGATTATAGTGAAAGTGAAGTCCACTAACTAATTTTTCGCTAAAAAAGGAATCATCGATATTGGTTGGCGTGAGTTATTCTACCATTTCAACGTATGGAATACGCTGTCGAAAAATTTTAGAACTGAACAAAAATAAAAACAAATGTTTATCAATTAATTCAATTTAACTTTTCCGGGCCCGGAAAAGAGCAGCTCTCTCAATAACGCTCTTTCTGAGAATTTTTCGCATAGTTGAAAATTTCTAGAACCATTTAAAGTTTCCATTTCTTAGTTTCCCATTTTCCAAGAATTAATATATTTACTTGCAGTTCATTTAAATTAAATATGTTTTCTTTGAAGTTTTATTTTTCATTCAGTAAAAAAAAAACACAAACAAATAACTTAGAGCATCCGTAGTGAACAAGTTTCACGCGTAGCATTTAGTAGCGTGGCAAATAAAACGTGTTTATTAATTTACGAAAGAGCATCTTTTACATTTTTCTAGATACTGACTGTAAATATTTCTACCTTTTTTTATTTTATTTTTCTATTCATTAACATTTAATATTATTTCTCGCGTTTAATGTTTTTATTTTAAATTTAATATAGAAAAAACAATTTAATATAGAAAAAAAATTCATTAAGCGTAATGGAGCATGTTACTTCCATAATCATTTTTAAAAGGGGTGGCCTAAAATTAACGCTATAAGTTATTTTGAGAGAAAACACATAGTTTTTATACCATATGAAATATACATAGTATATTAAGTTTAGTCCCAAGTTTGTAACGCTTAAAAATAATGATGCTAGGAAAAAAATTTTGTCATAGGTGTTCATAATATCACCTAATTAGTCCATTTCCGGTTGTCCGTCCGTCCGTCTGTGGACACGATAAATCAAAAACGAAAAAAGATATCGAGCTGAAATTTACAGCGTACTCAGGACGTAAGAAGTGAGGTCAAGTTTGTATATGAGCATCATAGGTCAATTGGGTCTTGGGTCTTGTAAACCGTTAGAGATAGAACAAAAGTTTAAATGTAAAAAATGTTCCTTATTAAAAATTAAACAACTTTTGTTTGAAACATTTTTTCGTAAACATCACTGTTTACCCGTGAGGGCGCCAATTAGGCGGAAATTTTATAATATGTACTATACTTGATTATCAGTTATGTATGTGTCACATGTTTGTATGTGTAATGTGATAAAGAAATCAACACTGACTATGCATGGTATTTCAACAATTAACTCAGTCAATTGTTTGTTTTCACTTGTTTTTAATAAGGTTTAAAAAAAGTGTGGCACAAGTCCAATGATTTTGTGAGTCTATTCTGGTCTTAATTGAGTTTTTTTAATTTATTTTTTCATATTCGATGAAAAATCATAAACTACCAGCTGTCTCATTGCCTTTTCATTGCCAGCACTTTACCACAGAAATGGCAAAACATTCAAATCTTGCGTTAATTTTGGGATATCTTTTATGGGCGAAGCAAATTGAAGAAAAATTTTAATTGCGTTAAAACTAAAAATTAATGAATGATCGACATCAATTAAAAATAAGGCGTTCTTAAATCGAAAACATAATTTCCATAAATTCATTGAATACTGTACTAAATCTCACTTAAATTAGATAAAAACGAATACCAATTAAAAAATTTCCTTCGAAATAATTTCCCGTAAAGCTGAAATTTTGCATCAAATGAAAATAAAACTATAATTAATAATGGAAGTTTGAATTACTAAAAGAAAAAAATAAATCATTCTGCTTGTTAGAAAATGAAATGGAAACATATTTAATACATTTTTAAACATTAGAAGATTCTATGAAAAAAAAATACATACTTTATACAGGGTGTACGGAAGTAATATTGCAAGATAATTTCGTCAAAGATTATGGTACTTACATTGTCGTAACTTTAAAATAAGCTTAAACCGTTTGTTTATGTATTGCCAACCAAGGGTCTGAGCTAACTTTTAAACGATTCTTACAATCAAGGTAATCAAAACAATTAATTTTCGATCAAATTTGGAGTGCGATCTTGTTGTATATTTACCATTTTTTTGGGTGTGGGTTTTTTTATAGCAAATCGACTAAAAGTTATACTGAATATTTTAAAAAATAGACAAAATGGTCTCACAAAATTAAGCATATGCATAATCAATCATCGAAACCAGCAAAAAAAATCAATGCAAATCTGAGTAAAAAAGTAAGCGCTACGGTGTCCCTTTGATGGGGACATACTTCCAACAGGGTGTCCCACGACACCACTCTTTTCATGTTATAGAAAGAACAGTTTTTGTCAGTTTGCATTAGTTGGACCATATTTCCTGTAGGTATATTTTGATATATTCATTCCTTAAGCATTTGTCAATTGAAGTGTGGATAATTTGACTGACGAATCATCATCTAAAGCTCAAATACATCATCTTAAGCACTCCAACTTACGTTCGTATGTGCTTTATTTTTATTTCTTGAATTAATAAATATACGTTTGATGTTCATTCAGTCATCAGAATTTATAAAAAATATTTTGATGCTGAAGAAGATGAAAAATTGTGAGGAAAAACAATCTTTTGGTAAAAAAATTTTAAATGGTATTAAAATGTTTAAACATGCAAGTTTGTTTTAAATAAAATTGAATAAGAATCGATAAAGTTATTAATTTTTTATACGATTACAAATTATTTACATGAAGTTTGTAAAAATTTGAAGTGGTAAAATAGAATTTACATGGTATTTCTAACACTGAAACGCCGTAACACTGTCTTTAAATGGTATTTCAACAATTGGTTAGTCTTGTTTATAATAATTTTGAGTAATTTTTTATTAGAAATTAATGAATAAATACAAATACTCAAAAGTAAATATTACTTTCTAATAATTACGTGATAATTTTTTTTAATAAGCTTAATAATTAATAACTTCTTTTACAGAAAAATAAATTTTATATGACAAAGTTAAAAATAACAAACATTTAAAATATGTTCCTCCACAGCAATCCAGCTTTTCCTCGTCACATTTTCAGTATTTCTCTTAAGTTATGCTACTTAAAAACTAAGAAAACGTAAATTAAATATGATAGTGTGTGTACCTATACGTGTTGTAAAATAATAATATCATTTAATTTTAGATGGGTGGGAGCATCGAACACGAATGAATTGAGCAAAACGAAACATTTCAATAATATTACTAAGAATTTAAAATTTATATATCTGTATATGAAAATAATACACGTATGTGTTTATATATATATATAATGTACACTTTTATTCAAAAATATTGTACTCTTAGTAGTCATAAACTTAAATTCTTTTCAGAAAGTTATAAAGAAACACTTTTGATAGTTTTACTTTATGAACCATCTAGAATTTAACTACAGAACTTAGAACTCAAGAATGATGTGTTTTTGGAACTTTTGTTGTGAACTATGGAAGGTGAACTGTTATTTTATTGTTCATTTATACCTTGTTTTTATACCAGAACACATCACCTTCATACTTCCATTAACAATAACAAATTAAATTACATTTTCTTGATTATATGTAAAAAGAAATTCTTAAGAAAATAGCAAAAGAGACTTTTCTGCCTAAAATATGAAATCAAAATCATTTTTAAGGGAAAATTCGACCTAAAAATATAAAAAACCCACTCGGTTTTTTTTAGTTTACCAAGTTACAGAGAAAAATAAAACTCAAGCGATTCAGCTTGCCAAGAATTTTGAGAATAAGAATTAATATATAAGATTTATTGTTTCCATTTTTTTTGAACATTAGTGTACATTTGTATCCCCAATTTAGAAAGGATAACAATTTTAATACGACTTTAGTGTAAAATTAGGAGAAGAATTCTGTACAGAATACAGTTCTTCTACTTTTGTAGCCGCAGTTCAAAGGTGAAAATGAAACATAAAGATTGAAAATTGTTAAAACATTGAGAGCTTAAAATAAAATAAAATAAATATCATACAGTTTTAGGGTTTGTATCTTGTATCTCTGGATATTTGTATTTTGTTTTGTATCTTGTGTGTGTGTCTGTATCCAGACTCTGTTCTGTTCGTTAGAGAGAGGAGTTTTTGTAGGTGGAACATATTTAGAAAATGTTGGTGTATTCTTGTCAATTTTGAATAAAACATTTTCTATAAATTCTTACCCTTTTACACATCACCTACATATATCTGTATCATTTTCATGTATACAGTGTGCCAATCACCGAATACAATGCAAGTTTTACTGAATTTCTGAATTTTCAATTTTCCATATTTTGGAAAATAAGCCAGAATCGAAAAATTGTATTCTACACTATCGAAATTTATTTATACCCGCTCATATATCCGTAAATTAGGATAAAGTACGCTTTGAATTTGAGAGGGATTGTATTAGCTACATTTATTTGGGCGCTTTCCCGAAAAGCAACTGGGAAAATTATTGAGTTTGTTCGATTTAGTTTTAAAATTAAAAAAAAAAACTAATTTTAATTTTACAAATAAAATTTCGCTTGGTTTACGAGAACGTATCCCACGTTAGTAAACGCAACCGCTACCAATTATAAGGTGGACATCATGAAGCCGTCTTAAAAACATTTGAAAACGTTGTTCTCGTATCATAAAAATTAACAGCCCGGTACAAATAAAATTTGCTCTTAATTTGTATCAAAAACATATTTAATAATAATAATAATCTTGATATTTACTTGTAAACCCAACCCAACTCAACCCACCATCCCGTTTTGTTTATTTTATTTGCCATAATTTGTATCTCTGTTTATCTTTTTTAAGGTTCGTTACCTTGTTCTTTGTCTCTTTATCAGTTCAATTCCAAATTATTTGTAGTATTTTTAAAAATAACCATTTCATTGAAGTTTGTAACAGAATATTATTATTATCATTTTATAATCATCGATTTGATTACTAAAACGAGATAGCAAACGCAATTCATCTATAGATGCCTTAGCCAGGAAAAGTGTGTTGGGATTGTTAGAATCCCTTCAAAAAATATGTATAATTAAGGCACTCTCTTGGTAGTCAAAATTGATCCCGTTTCGAAAAAAATTGCGAATGCCTAAAAATACTTTTCTTTGGAGATCAAGAAGAAGTATTAATTTAAGAAGTCAAATACTTGTTTTATTGTTTAAAGTTTTAAATATTAAAGCTACTTTAACTCTATACTTCATGAATTAATTGTAATATTAGTTTAAAAAAGACATACTTCTGATTTAGTAGTCAATCCAATATGCGTACATTAACTTCATTTGGCTTGATCAAGGTACTTATTATGGCCTAATATAAAATTTCCGTACTGTAAATTATCTCTATTATCTTTAACTTCTTCTGATAACTCACAATTCATTTTTTTTGAATGAAAAGGATAAACTTTGGACAAAAAATATAAATTGACAGATTGTAAATTATTTTCTAAGTTAGCTGAATCGATTAAAAAAGTTTTAGTTTCCCAGGTAATACATCGTTGGATTTTGGGGACGTTTTAAGTTGTTGCACATTTTTGGGTTTTACCTCCCAATCAGCAAAAAAATTATAACGCGCGATGAAAATAGTTCCAAAAACTTTCCTGTTTGTAATCTCTCAGTTATAGAATTCTAATTGTAAGATAAACATCTTATGATTATTATTTCATTAAAGACATTTTATGTCTTAATTAATGAAACGAAAGAATGGTTAAAAATTGATTCAGGAATTTTTGAAAGGGATGGTTTATTAAAATGTTGGAATCTAAAAGTAAATAATAACCATCTATATTTTTACTCTTTGATATATAATTTTGAAGGTACATTATTATATTATTTTAAAGGGAGTTAGGTTTGGTTTGGTAAAGGGGTAGGTACTTTATTTAATAGAGGGTAGTTTTTATTGTGTAATTTTATGTCAATTTTTGTTTTGTTCTGGTAATTCTTAACTTCCTTAATAATATAATCGTTCATATTTGAATTAGGGAACGTTTATTTTTGTTTTCGAAATTATCTTATTAAGGTATTTCGAAACTCTTATTAAGTTGTCAAAGCTTTCACAAAATTCTCGATATTAATAAAATGAATCCTCAGACATGAGCTTCAAATAAATTTTTATTAAAGTCAAATAATTTTTCATCTTAATAGTCTTTTGAATCAATTTTTAGCAGAAAAATTTCTTCATAATATTTTGTCCGGAAATTCGGTATAATAATCGACTGTGAATCGATACGAGTGGTGTCCAAGTCAGAGTCCTGACCTTTTTTTTCGTTTAGATAAATACAAGCCTACTAACAAAATCAATAAACTAATTTGTTCACCGTTAACGACTTGATGAACATGACAGTAATAGTTTAGTTTTCTGAATATAAACATATCGAAATTGTTCTGCAAACAAACAAAAAAAAAACACTGTAATTTGTAAGTTGTTAAACTATCATCGAAAAAAAACTTATGTAGATAAAAAAACCTTTCGAAATGATCGTATATAGAAAAATAACTAGAAAATAATATTTACAAATAATAACATTGTAAATATTTATGCTTTGGTAAAATATTTCATAATTGGAGAGCTGGATAAAATAAAGGCTTAAGTTCTCAAATAGTTTTAAGCTGCGTACGAAAATTGTTCATCGAGAAAATGTATCTCCTGGCCGTAAATCTATTATATGTCCTTAAACTGTTGGAAATTTGTTCCTTATAGCACGTTATAATTTGTTTTTGGTTCAGAGGTAAAACTGAACTTTGTTATCTAGGAAACTTAAACATTTTTAATCGATTCAATTCCAATATTTTAAAAAATAGACAGAAGAAAAAGCACAAAATGTGCATAATCAATCATTCAAACCAGCAAAAAAATCAAAGCAAATCTGAGTAAAAAAGATAAGATAGGAACATAGTTCCAGCCGGGTGTCCTACGAAACCTCTCAGTTTTTCTACAACATCAACTCCCTTAAGGATGTATGAGCATGGTAGTGGGGGCACAAATTTAAAAATAGATATTTTCAATTTTGATGATAAATTTTTATTATTACTTGACGATATAAGACGAAAAGTAAGAATAAAATTTTTCGATATCTGTCTTAATTTTCAAAATATCGAAAATTGAAAATTTTGTTTAATTATTTAGCTTTCGATATTTCGAAAACCAAGACACATATCGAAAAATTGTATTCATATTTTTCGTCTACATTCATGAAGTTATAACAAAATTCATCATCAAAGTTGAAAATAAGATAAAAATAATTTCAACCCTTAATCTACCCTGCTCTTACATCCCTTATATGGAAGGTGACACTTAGTTTTTTTCTTTTCCAATTCATTGCTAATATGTTTACTTTCTATTATAAAGTTTTTTTTAAATTTGTTTTCATTCATTCCAAATGAAAATTATCAAAAACTTCCAAAATATGTTGTTTTTTGAGATTCCTCCATAAGAGCCAATGTATTTTATATCGATTTTCAATGACTTTTTTCTTAAAAATTTGCACGGTTACCTAAGCTGAAATTTTAACCACATATTCTTTGAGTAAAAGTCTACCTACAAACAAATTTTGAGCATTTAAATCAAACGTTGTTGTCATGCTCATACATCCTTAATATTTTTGTTATAAATACATAAATAATAAATGTAAAATACAAACACTATAATACCATTGTTATTAGTCAGAAAGCCTAACAAAGTATGAAATATACATATATATATATATATAGGTATATCTACATTATTAGGCCTTCATCATATATTTATTAATAAACATGAAACTATACACATAACACAATATAAGGATGAAAAGCCTACTTTACGAAGGCCTTTCGTCACACTATATGAACTGACTTGAAGTTCAAAGCGAATCATAACTGAACGAACGACAGGAAATAACAGTGAAATTATTTGTCGGATGTTGTTGGTTATACGTTTGAACGTTGAACGTTGTAAGGAACAGCTTAGGGATTTTATAGTTTCCCCCAAGGCAATACGTACGTACACGGTATTTTATTAGCTTCATATTGTAAATGTTATTAATCCATGTTATTACAAAGGGTTTGTTAAATATTGAAGAATGTAAAAATGCACTGAAAAAAAGGATTTAATAATAAGATAAAGTTTCACTGGAATTCAGATTTTTTTCGTACCCCGTCAGTCTGGTAATCTTAACTCGCGTCATGAGAAGTTTACAATAATTTCTTATAGTCGGAGGGTAAAACTTATAAAAAAAAGTTGTGCCACGATAAGAAGTAAAATTGTATTTTGGCTTTATATATCAAAAATCAGTGTGACAGACCCTTCTGGCAAGATAAGAGATGTTACACAAAATTTTCTTGAAAATAGATAAAATTTTCAATAAAATTGTCTCTTACAAATTAATTTCCAGTGCAAAATACTTGTGATTATTAAAAATATAAAAAATATTTCTACCACTAGCTCCTCGCTTGTAATATTGTTCAAACTCCTTGTACAAGAATATAAGATTGTTATAATAGGTATGATAAGAGTGTTGCTCGTAGACCTACGGTAGGTATTGCTACAAATGTGGTAACTGTTTTTGTTACAATACAGTTGATGGTATAAATGTTTTATTGGTAACCATCACATTTCCACATTAAAACCACCACATGCAAGCTCATGCCACCTTTCACTGATCTCATGCACTGCTCATGCATTGCGTTTTTTAATTATTACTCTAAAAAGTTTTTTCCTGCCGAAAATTTTTTTTTTCGTCGGGCGTTTTCGTTTTGTTATAAAACACTATTCGATTTTTCCATTTTTGCCACAAAAATTGAAAGGATTATTTGGTATGAGCACGTCATAGTGAAGCCTCGTAATAATTTGAAGGTCATTTGAACAAATAAATTATTAATAAATAATTTAAAAGCTAAAGATTTATTTAAAATTTTAGTTCATAATTATTTATTCATAATTTAATACTAATACGTTTTAAAACGTAAGTACATAGCGTAACGTTCTTAGCGTATTATTTTATTAAACGTATGTAAAGATATTAACAGTATTTATATAAACTAGCGCGACTCGTAAGGAATTTGGCTCCCATACGTAACCGTTACCAGTGGGCTTAAAACTACAAACAACAAATTTCGTAGAAAAGTGGTGAAAAAAATCAAAAGTTATTAATTAAAATAATATTATTAGAACATGTATTAAAAATAGTAATTATATGTCTTTAGTATTAGGAGAACATCTGTAAAAATTAACATGTTTGTCTGAATTATGATATTTTTCGTTCAAATTATTTGCCCTAAGCGATACATTTTTAGACCGTGAGTATATTTTTCGTCAAACTTAAACATAATAAGCTTGAAAATAATGAGTTCATCATGAAATTTGATATAGGAGTAAAGAAGGTAATAGTAGGACAGAAAAAAACTTTCTAGCGTAATAATATATAAGATTTACATGTAAATAGAGAAGCCTTGTTATTATTAAAGTTTACATAAGTTTTTATAATCATCCACCATATACCTACCCCCTGCTCTACCACCCATCACCATCATCTAACCAACAACAGTAGTCCTTGTTAAACAACTTAGTATAATTTTATAAGTAACAAATATCTTTATTCCAAAACCTTATCTTTCCCCAAAATATGATAAGCTTATTTATAAGTTTTGGTGTAATGTTTTAAGAAGTATTTATCTATGACGTAAATTAACATATTATATTACAAAATATATTACAAGCCATGTAATAACTAACCGATTTAATTATTTAAGTAGTCTGTACATAGTTGGGTATTTGAGTATGGGTATGGAGGTTAGCGGGCCATGCTCGAGCATCGGGCCTCAAAGCAATGGTTCAGAGCACCTAGCCAAATAGACCTTTGTACTCTATCCCCGCTACGCTTTTCAGTAGCTATTATAACCAACTGATGTACTGAAACCTAGGATTTGCCTAGCGCTGAGTTTCCTAATTTCTTCTGGTTCGACTATGGCCGGACCAAACCATTTCCTTCGCTGTTGTATGAGCGCCGGGTAATAACAGATAAAGTGGATCGATGTTTCTTCTGAATTTTCTCCACATCTGTCACACGCGGGAGATTGTCTTTTTCCAATCTGATGTTGGAACTTGTTCAGGTTATCATGCCCTGTGAGTAACTGTACGATGACTCTAATATCAGGTCTGTTTAGTTTCAAGATCTTCTCGACTATGATACCGAGCAAGTTTCCTTCACCCAACAGGCTTTTGGCGATTCGCCCTCCCTCATAGCTGGTCCATGCCTTTAATTGTTGGTTTTTCAGATTATCTCCTAATCTGTTAAGACCTTCTTGGTATGGCATCCTCGCAAGCTTTTCTTGAGTGGGAGCAAAGATATGTATACAGGATATAAAAACTGTGCGGAAGTAATCCTAAAATTATCATTTTATTATGAGCTGACGGTCGTAAATATAATCCATAAACTATAATAAATAAATAATGTTTATTATTGATGTAGTAAAACGCATTTTAAAAAAAGTGTGAAATGTGGAACTGGTTTGAACAGATGAGGGAGACTGGGTAAATAAGATCATCAATAGTGTAGTAGGGTAGTATGGTGTAAATAGAGTTAACATACATACATACATACATATAGATATCTACATTACCTACATTAATATATTTGTATTGTTAGTACATACCTGAGCAATGTTTGAGTATTCATAAAACGTATGTATATAGTACGTACATACATACGTATGTAATGTTCGTATATACATACATATTTGAACCACTAGAGTATATATGTCGTGTTCTAAATACACACATATTATAATGTATATACATATGTGTATACAGGATGTTAATTATATTATGGGTCTTTCCAAATACATAAAAATTATGCGTAAACAATTTATCATTAGACCTAAGCAAACAAACCACACCCATTGTCACATAGTTTGTTTGTCTACGTACAATAATTTAATGTTTTTGCAAAATAATATAATCCAATTGAATCATGTTATAATTTTTAAAAATCCCTACCTCAGTTGAATATTATTTAAAAAAATTTACTAATATCTTCTGATTAACATTGGCTACTGGTTATCGAGTGATAGTCAGTGAATAATCAAATTTATCAATTTTTTTCATACCTGTAGCTCCCAAATTAGGGCTCAGATCCAAATTTGGAAAAGAGTTTTTTTGTTGCTCTTGATTAGCTTATTTTGGGAAGTTAGGTTTCTGCAGTTAATAACAGAACACGTTGTATGTGTTTTACCACCTTTCCGCTGATAATTTCATTTGTCAGCTCCTCAATTTTAGAAGTTACACTTCCTTCATGCATATACCAAGCACTACATCAGCCCATTCAGATTGTGATCACAACATTCTAATTGACAGCTCTGTATATCTATATAATAGACTAATCGTAATAGGTATAACATACATATATGAGTAAGTAATGTTCGTTGTTGAATACAGTATGTAGTATTTGATAAGGTTTACTATACCTAGTAGGTAGGTAGTAGGTACCTACCTACTACCTACTAATAATATAAGGTAGAATAAGGTAGAATAGGTAGTTTTACCTACTCTACTTATACCTATACAAGTACCTAAACTAAACTAAATAGGATATAGAATAGAAATTTATATATTTAAAATATACAGGATGATTTCTTTAAAGAACTTGTACAAAGTCTTGTCTAAGAATGAAATGTTAGCTCACATTATTTTTAACCTCCGAACTAAAAAAGGGTGTATTTTATATTTCATCGCTATGTGTGTGTGTGTGTGTGTCTGTCTGTGTCATCGCATCGCAGTGCTTAAATGGATGAACCGATTTCGAGTTTTTTGGTTTTGTTTGAAAGGTAATTTAATGTCAAGTGTTCTAAGCTATGTTTGAAGTGCGAATTTAGGGGTCCGTACACGAAGAAACTAAAAGTTGGCGATGATCTTCCAAATCAGTTTGGCAAAAGCTTTAGGGAAAAAGGTCATTAAATTGCCTTTTAAGAGAGTTTTTAGATATGTTTTTTAAATTCAAATTTAGGGTTCCGTACCCGAAAAATTTGTCGGGGATTTTTTTTAAGTTTTGAAATAATATTCGTCAAAAATAGAATTATGACGAAAAACAGTGTGTCGAAGTCGTTTTTGAAGGAAATTTCGTTAAGTGCGTTTCATACTTTTTAGAATGGTGCAAACGTTCTTTACATAATAAAGCTTATATTTAGGATTTACATGTTCAAACGTAAACTTTCAAATAGGTCAAATCTATAAATTTAACACGACTTAAAGGGGACTCTTAGAAAACATTGTTTGTATCCTTCCCTAGGAACGCCCTTAATGAAATTTCCTAGACTTAATGTTAACATTGCGAGCCGTAACTCATCTAACATAAGACTAAAGCTATTTTCTCTCCTTGAACGATGTTAAGACATTTTTTAAACAGCCTATATATATGGATATAAATGTGCTTAGTATATTTGTGGATTCATTTATATTAAGGATAATTGTATTTATTACAATTACGTTCTATGAATGTTAACAAGCCTTGTAATATTGTAATATTGTAATACTGTAATACTTGTACCTACTACCTAACATAACAATGTAAAATGTATCAGGACCTATTATTTGTCTGCTATAGCAGTGTAGGTACTAGTATACTAACAATCTAAACTAAACAGTTTAAATTCTTGCTATGCATCAATGAATGAATGAATGAATGGATGCTTATTTAATTGTAATAACTTGATATTTATTTTAAAATTAACTAACACATAACCTAATATTACCTACAACACCAATTGTGTTTAATTCAGATTTTATAAACCTATCTAGAAATAAATCGATATCAATTTTAATTTATTTTTATTTACGTATAGATAATATTTATTTTCTTTAAATTTTAGATTTATTTCAAGGAGTTCAGCTGTCACGTTTAGGCAATTAGGTTAGGTTAGGTTAGGTTAGAGTGGCTGTCCTGGGGTGGGACACACTTAGACCATAGGGTCCGTTGTGATAACGTAAAGGGGTTGGTTGTTTAAGAACAGCAGGAGGGCTTTGACGTCGACTGCCTTTAGGTCAGAGAGGTCGTTAAAGAGAGGCTGGCTCAAGTTAGTCCATCTCCTCATAACAAGAGCTGGATAGTGACAGACAAGATGAGACATTGTCTCCTTCTCGTCACCACTGTGACAGCTCCTGCAGTAGTCGTGATACACTACCAGGTGTAAGCGTTCAGCATGCTTACCGCCCAGCCAGTGTCCTGTGATAGCCGCAGCAACTTTACGAACAGAGGCCCTTGGAAGTGATATAAGATCTCCAGATCGCCTCCGATTGTACTCAGACCATATCTGTCTTGTAGTACCGCAAGTACGTTCTTCCCTCCATCTAAGATTGGCCTTTTTCATGATATCCTCTTTCAGGAGCAACTCGCAGTTCGCAAATGGAACTCCCGTTTATTTATTGATGCTTGTGTCCGACAGCATTCTGCCATTTCTGGCAAGCTCGACGGCTTCACAATAGGCAATTAGTATGACGTAAATGTAAGAAAATGCTATAAAAATATCGTAAAATAAAAAAATTTGTGTGACGTAAATGTAAAAAAATGCTCTCAAAGTATCGAAAAAGCATCAAAAACAGTAGTTTTTTTATGTTTTATTTTTGGAAGCGTCGTAAGATCATGTTTGAACTATCATTTACCGCAAAAAAAATGAACATTCACCGCACTTGCTGAAACAGCTGACCCACTTTAATCAATCATGGAATTTAAACAATTAACTCAGTTAGTTGTTATCGTCACTTTTTTAATACGATACAAATATCATATTTAACAGTTATGATACCACAGCAGATGTGATTTAAAATATATATAAAAGGTTACATTTACAGTCACTGTAATAACAGTGTTACAGTTAGATATTACAGTAAAACGTTACCTAGATGTAAATTATAAATAATAGCTTGCTTTGGTTTAGTTTGGTTGAATTGCTTACAATATTTTAAGAAGCCAATATTTCATTTTATATGTAATGTTCCTAGCAAGCTAGTTACATTTATTTATAAAGAAACACTTTTGATAGTTTTACTTTATGAACCATCTAGAATTGAACTACAGAACTTAGAACTCAAGAATGATGTGTTTTTGGAACTTTTGTTGTGAACTATATGGAAGGTGAACTGTTATTTTATTGTTCATTTATACCTTGTTTTTATACCAGAACACATCACCTTCATACTTCCATTAACAACAACAATTTCAATTACATTTTCTTTGATTATCTGTAAAATGAAATTCTTAAGAAAATAGCAAAAGAGACTTTTCTGCCTAAAATTTGAAATTAAAATCATTTTTAAGAGAAAATTCGACCGAAAAATATAAAAAACCCACTGGGTTTTTTTTTTTTGGTTTACCAAGTCACGGAGGAAAATAAAACTCAAGCGATTCAGCTTGCCAAGAATTTTGAGAATAAGCAAAAATATTTTTATCATTTGTCAATTTGTATTTTTCGTCAAAATTTTATGTTTTTTCATTTTAAGAAAATGAGTTGTGAAAATGAGTGATCAGAAGTTAAAGATAATAGAGATAGCTTAAGTAAGTGCGAAGAAATTTTATGTTATGTAATAATAAATATCCTGATCAAATCAAATATTAGGTTGACTACTAAATCAGAAATATTTTTTATAAGTTTTATTCTTTAAAGAATAAAAACAGTATTTGACTTCTTAAATTGATATTAAAAATTTTCAGAAAAATATCTTGTAAATAAAAAAGTAAGCTCTATATTTATAATTTACGAAAGGAGCATACTTCTTATGTGGTGTCCCACGACAACTCTCGTACTTTTTTTTTCAAATCCTTTGCTTCCATAACATTGTAGATTGGATCATCTTTTCATGGAAGTGTTCATGTCATGTGTGTGAAAACATTACTTACTTTTTGGCTGCGATGTATGCAAATATTAAATAGGTCTGTTTTAGCTCTTTAATAAGTGTTTAGAGGGAATATCTAATAATTTTAATGGAAGCCTCGATACTATCCTTATATTGGATCCTAGGACATTTTTAGAAATCAGAACCTTATTGATTACGCAGACATAAACTGAAATTAGTAAAAATACAAGTAAAAACAAACAAGTAACTGAGTTAATTGTTAAAATACCCTGTATAGGAAGTGTTGAATGTCAGCAATTGCATTATATTTAATAAATTAGAAAAATTTAATAAACCAACACAATTTTTCAATTATTTTTGAAAGTTTTTTCTAGAATTTTTTTTCGTTTTCCGAGTAATTACATAACTTTATAAACATTTATACCAAAATTTTTTTTCGTGGCATCAATATTTTTAAGCGTTACAAATTTGGAACTAAATCTAGTACTTACAATGGTAGTAAGAACTTATATATAAGAAAATTTTCGATAATAGTGGCCCTATTCGATTTTAACCAATTTTTTGGCTAAATAAAATCCTACGCTAAACAGTTTACTAAGTATTATTAAGTACATTCTTAGCCCAGCAATGGTTAAAATTAAAAATAAGGTAAAACAGTGCCTAAAAAACATATACAAGATATACATGTAAGCATATTACATATAAAGTTTATTCTATAAGAACCTTATTTCTACCTAGAAAATAAAATGATACATCTAAGTAATAAAACGTAGTCAGTACGTCTTCTAACATTGTAAAGTAAAACGAAACGAAACGTAACGCGTGTACCTACAATACTATAATATGAGCTTCTTTGTACCGAGAGCTTGGCTTTAACCTCTTTGGTTTGCTTACAAAATACATTTACAAGCTATACCGGATATTGGCTTTTCATGTCAGACCAAAACTTAGTTCGAGTTAATTAAAAGGTACGAAAATCAAGTTACATGATCGAATTGTGTCTATTTCAAGGTTTTAATGAAGCCTAGATGTAAGTGACCAATAACGTTTTCCTCTACGAAATCTCTTTACGACAGTCTACTTTTTTTTCAAAGCTATAGCGCCGAGCGGCATATCTTAATTAAATTGGGTGGCAAGCCTAAGCCGATGAACATGCATTGATGATGAAATTACCTGGTATTTAATCTGCAAAATGAATCGAAAGTCTAATCTGAACGCCACTTGCATTTAAATGTAAGGTGGAATGACCAACCAGGAAGTGCGTTGAGAAAGATGCTCCCATAAGTAAAAGTAAGTTTAAGCATCAAGGTGTCATTTTTGAGTACAGGTGAGATATGAAAGTCACATCCCTTGGAGTCTCACCTCTGCAAAAGTAAATCTGTAGGTAAGACGTTCTTGGATACTAACTTTAGCAAATTTGATCCGGTATCGAAGTTGTTTTGATCTCTCGTCCATTTCCAAAGCCCTAGGTGATTTATTTCTGTACGGCATTTATGTAATTCTGAAATTTTAAACTAATAGAAAGATTTTCTCGGAAGTCAAGCGATAAGAGTTTACGTTTCTTAATGGACTTTTGTTTTGAATTTTAAGGTGAAAACATCAACTTTGTATCAGAAAGTTAAATAATATTGGAAGAGTAAAAGAGGTTTATTATATTGCTTTTAAATTTTATATCCATCCCCCACAAAACATACCTCATTCCCCCACCCACACAATTTACATCCAAACTGTAACAACGTTTTGAGCACAATATTTTTAAACACAAGAAAACTTTACCTACACATACACACAAATACAAAGAGCGAACAACTTTCTTTCACTCAGTCACTCAAATAAAAACTGAACTCCTTGCGTCTCCATACCTCTCTCTTTTGCCGTATAACTGAACGCTCGTCGCCTGTCGTCTATCGTCCGATATTCCATTTTTACAATTTTACTATTCCATATATCGTTTTTGAAATATACAGAATGTTTCAAAAATTATTTGAAAGATCAAGAATAATGGAAATAACTTTTCAACACACATTGATGGAACAGAGACGTTGTTTGTCAATACATTTTAGTTTAAAAGTGATTCAAACTTTTTTTTTATACATTTATTATTGGAAACCAATACTGGGTCCAATACTAATGTTTGGAACTACTTAACTTTTTTTCCACGGTACTGTTTTCTCTCTCACAACACTGTTTGCATATGTGAGCATTAGTAATTCTAAAAATTTAAAGTATTAATTTAAGAAGTCAAATACTTGTTTTATTGCTTAAAGAATTAAATATTAAAGCGTCCTTAACTCTATACTTTATGAATAAACTGCAATATTAGTTTAAAAAAGACATACTTCTGATTTAGTAGTCAACCCAATTTGATTCTCATTCTGATTCTGATAACTCATGAAAAACATAAACTTTGGACAAAAAGTATAAATTGACAGATTGTAAATTAATTTCAAAATATTCTCAAAATTCATGGCATGCTGAATCGATTAAAAATTTTAAAAAATCGTCGGATACCTCCCAACCAGGAAGCAAAATATAACGTGCGATAAGGAATATAGTTCCAAAAAAATTCACGACTATTCCCTATTCAAGATGTTTTATCCCAAATGCAATACCAGTTTTTAATTTAACATTATTTCATATACTTTGTTGTTGGCTCACTCTGTATATATTTTCTATATGGAACAAATATCATAATATTCAAATAAAATACATAAAAAGATGTCATTGAATGTATAAAATTTTTATATTTTTTAAAGAGAGGGATCAATTTGCTCTCTAGCTATAGTTTCAAATTCAAATTCAAATTTTTTTTTTATTCTCTTGTTCATAAAAATTGTATTATTTTACATTTTTATCTGTTTGAGTACGTTTTTAAAAATGTTACAAAAATATAATACTATTATTATTATTATTGTACCAAAGGTATAAGGAATATCTAACAGGATTTATTGGAAGCAATAACAGGATATTTGGATGTATTTTTATATTATTTATTTCAAATATTTTTATTATCTTAGTTAAGGATCCAAGTCAAGAATATCTATAGGTACTTTCGGTAGTATGAAAAATAAATTATGAAATTTGATAAAAATTAAAATTTATGTAGAAATATACTTTAATTTTCTGATTTTAATACATAAAAGCACATAATTGTTTTATTATATTAAAATTAAAAATCGTTATATTTAAACTGTATATCATGTGATCTAAGAGACTGACCCAGATTAGGAGATAATCTGAAAACCAACAATTAAAGGCATGGACCAGCTACGAGGGAGGGTGAATCGCCAAAAGCCTGTTGGGTGAAAGAAACTCGCTCAGTAACAGAGCCGAGGAGATCTTGAAACTAAACAGAGCTGATATTAGAGTCATCGTAGAGTTAATCACAGGGCATGATAACCTGAACAAGTTCCAACATCAGATTGGAAAAAGACAATCTCCCGCGTGTGACAGATGCGGAGAAAATTCAGAAGAAACATCGATCCACTTTCTCTGCCATAGTCGAACCAGAAGAAATTAGGAAACTCAGCGCTAGGCAAATCCTGGGTTTCAGTACATCAGTTGGTTATAGTAGCCACTGAAAAGCGTAGCGGGGATAGAGTACAAGGGTCTATTTGGCTAGGTGCTCTGAACCATTGCTTCGAGGCCCGATGCTCGAGCATGGCCCGCTGACCTCCATATTCATACCCCATACCACATGCACTAAATTTAAAATATATTTCCCAGAAATCAGTTAAAATAAAAATAAAAATTATTCAACAATTTCTTGTTTTCGCGGACCACTTAGCGCCCCGGGTTTTATTCATCTTGCTCCCGTCGCTACGCCATTTCCTGGAAGGAGAAGGAAAGGCTATAACAAGATTGTCATTTCTTATTAAAGTTTAAATTGTTCAACCAAATAGACGACTAATCACTACTTCTTCATAAAAAAAACAGTAACTTTGTAAGTCTATGAAATTTGACAGATTTTAGGTTAAAAATTAAGTGTGCGTAGATAAAATAAACTTTAAATGCGTACATAATGATATTAAATGACTTACAACAAACTTTTTAAACTCTTCTACTTACAAATAAAACATGTTTTTAAAACATTTTTAAAGACTTTATTCATCTTTGTTCAACAAAACTAATGTAAGTACTTACATTAGTTACGTAGGTAGGTATGTAAGATATGTAAAACTTATGATATTAATAGTAATTAAAAATGTATATGTAGTTAATATCATTAAGTAACATAATTATTTATGTTTATACATAACATTTATGTACTTATGTAGACTGTATGATACTTACATATACATATTATAATATATTAGAAACATAAATAAACATATCATAAGTGTATTTATGTATTTAACACAGGTTGATCTTAAAGTTATACACCTGCATTATAACACCTCTTCAGAATAGTGTCTTTTGTATACATAGCCCTAGAATCTGTAACAATAAACCTTCAATTACACGGAATTTGAAATTTCGCATACGAATCAATAGGTACAAAACGATAGGTACAATATAGAGCTTTGGTGTGCCAGAATTTATTCTGGCAGAAAATTTCTTTGCCTGGATTTTTTTTGTTTTCTACTGGTGTGACAGATATTTTGATCAAGTTTTGAGATGAGAAAAAAAGAGGAATTTCGCGATTAAGGATGTATGAGCATGGTAGTGGGAGCACAAATTTAAAAATAGATATTTTCAATTTTGATGATAAATTTATATTATTACTTGACGATATAAGACGAAAAGTAAGAATACAATTAATACAATTTTTCGATATCTGGCTTAATTTTCAAAATATCGAAAATTGAAAATTTTGTTTAATTATTTAGCTTTCGATATTTTGAAAACCAAGACACATATCGAAAAATTTTATTCTTATTTTTCGTCTACATTCATGAAGTTATAACAAAATTCATCATCAAAGTTGAAAATAAGATAAAAATAATTTCAACCCTTAATCTACCCTGCTCTTACATCCCTTAAATGGACGGTGACACTTAGTTTTTTTCTTTTCTAATTCATTGCTAATATGTTTACTTTCTATTAAAAAGTTTTTTTTTAATTTGTTTTCATTCATTCCAAATGAAAATTATCAAAAACTTCCAAAATATGTCGTTTTTTGAGATTCCTCCATAAGAGCCAATGTATTTTATATCGATTTTTAATGACTTTTTTCTTAAAAATTTGCACGGATACCTAAGCTGAAATTTTAACCACATATTCTTTGAGTAAAAGACTACCTACAAACAAATTTTGAGCCTTTAAATCAAACATTGTTGTCATGCTCATACATTCTTAAGGTAAACTTTTATTGGCTTTTTATATTAAAAGTTGGTTTGACAGACCTTTCTACCACGATAAGAGCTGTTACCGCAAATTTTCCTAAAAATAGTAGGAAATTATCTTTAAAATCGATCATGAGAAAAATGGTCATAACGCGAGTGCTGACGAGTTTATACAGAAAGAAAAAGGACAATCCAAAATCCAAAACCCTTGCTAGTTCTCGTACCATTATAAAGTACCTAGTTCGGTTCCGATCTGTCCATAATCCTCAAAAATTCGTTTGTTTATAAAATTCTCCCGAAAATGAGCTTTTTATACATTGTTACGATGAACGATAAAAACTCTAGTGACTTTATTTTACGATACCGTCTCAAACATATACTTACATAGAAACACATATGTTGATAATAAAATGAGAAATACTATTGTACTTTTATAAGAAGGGATGAGATGTTCCTGAGGGATGAGTTTTTGGTTATGAATACATATAATATACGTATATACATGGATGTCTGTCTACTCCTAATAAATGTACAAGATATATACACATATTGGATTGTTTTTAAGGTGAAGGTAAGTTTTAGTACCGGTAATGTTAAATGTCTGACTAGAGTCATGTGTAGTATTTGACCATTAGCTTTCCAGATTACGTCAAAAATTGATCCGGGATATCTTGCTTCTTAGGAACTATTAGAAACTTTTTAAATATTTTGGGTCAAAGATCCTTAAAACCGACTGCAAAAAAGGAAAAGGTTTTCAATTCGAGTGTATTTTTTTAATATATTTGTAACCTCAGAAGTTTCAACTGGTTGAACCAATTTTGATGGTCCTTTTTACATTTCAAAGGAGATATTTTCTCCAAAGTGGAACTCGTACCCTTTTCCACTTTCATGTTGTTCTTGGTCTCTTGCATTGACGAAAGAACACAGTAAAATTTGACAAAAATGTACCCAGATGTTTACACTGAACTGACAGTTTTTGTCGATATGACATCACATCAGGTCTCGCTTGTGTTTTACGGTCCCACGTTATACAGTTTAAAAATTATGGTTTTTAATTTTAATATAATAAAAAATTAATGTGCTTTTATGACTCAAAATCAAAATATTTATTTTTCACTACCGAAAGTACCCTATTTGAACAGAAAACACCGAATATGGACATATCCACAGCCTGCCCAGGACCAAATACATGTAGATGATACATATCATATACGTAGAACTTACGTATAGCTGTTGCTGTAACATTATTACGTATAGGTTCGAATGTAGAGCTTTACTTGAGGGCTTTAAAATAAATGTGTTTGCAACAACTACAACTCTAAGAGCTAAGAGCTAAGAGTACAAAAGTTTTAAATATATTATTGTTAGACATGTGTATCATATATTTATTTATCTCACTCATTTTAAATATTCGGTAGGTGTTATAGTACTTACTACCTAATATGTACCTGAGTAAATTACCCTTTAAATTACTTCCTCTTTTCATCAAATTTTGATAATCGCTGAAAAACTATATATATTTCATTTTGGGACCAAATAACAATAATGGGAGAGCCAGGCCGAAAAAAAATATATCTGAATTTACTAAAGCTGATCATTTGAGGATTGGTTATAGTAGTTGTGCATACACATACATACTGCGGTCAGTCAAGCAAACGGTAGAACAAGGTTCAGATATAGGCAGTCAAAACGGTAGTGATTTCCGTGGTATTTAAATGGATTTACTAAAGCTGAAAATTGTCAGTCAGTCAGTTAAACGTAAGAACAGAGCTGGTCAGTCAGCCCTTATGTATTTGTAAAATAAATAAATATGATACAATTCATTTTTTAAACTAGAACATCACATATTATGTGCAACAACTTGGGTCAGTATAAATATAAATATTTTTATTTGAGCATATAAATATATTAATTTTATTTCTGGTACAAATACTTTTGTGTGGACCGTTTGAATTGTATGAATTTACTCTCGACCATCACATATCTACCTACAATCATTTTCTATTGTATATCATAAATGAGATCCTTTAGGTATGTCTGCCCTTAAGGAACAAAAATCAAAACTTGACTATTTTATTTTTTCTTCTGCCATTTCTTTATGTTAAAAAAATACGTCTTTTGTTTAAAAAAAACTTGTTTGATTTTTGATAAATCACGGGAATTGTTTTTTTTGGTTTCCAACTAACTTTTTTTCGAAAAATTTGCATCTGTTATAATGTGTTTTATGTGAAAAATGTTAGTTTTATTATGAGGACCAACTTTCTAATTTAAAGTGTTATTCTATCTCATACCTTTTAGAGTCTAAATTGACTATGAAAGCAATTCGGGGAACTCGAAAGTTCAATCTGATGTCAAAATATGATGTCCCCCATCAAACTCTGCACTTTTTGGCTTTCATTTCTTTTTTTTGGCATCTTGTTCGGTATTTCATGGCAGGCCCAACTGATAATTTATTAAAAATACATACAAATGTTTCAAAAAAAGTCATTTTGGTATAAGACCAGTCCAAGGTAATGGATACATTTAACATTTGCACGATTAGTTTTTGCACATAACGTTAAAAATCGATTCAAGATATCGTTTTTCTAGAAACAATTTGCTCAATTGCGAAATAAAACAAAAATTTTAACAGATTTCATGATTACCTTTGAAAAAAAATTTTCGAATTTGTTAATGTTTTTATAGAAACATTTTTTTCACAGCAACTCTTTTTTTTGATACGATTTGATGTTGAAACATTTTTTTCAACTACTTACCGTTTATTTCTAAAAACATTTTTCCTAGAAAGAAAACAAGGATATGAGGTCAAATAAGTAAATAAAAATACACTTTTAAAGAATTGCATAGTTTTTTATAATAAATATTTAATTAAAGGTCACATATTGTGTCATCGATTATTTTTTTCCCACATAACGATAATTATCGAGAAAATAACCAGTTCGTTTTGATATATAACTCATAAATCTATTATTGTATTTCATTTCCGAGAAATCTATTTCCGAACGATGAAATTAAAAATCACATGAAACGTGTGCAACGAAAACTTCAATATAATGTGTATGGGAAAGTATGGGAAATCCTTCTTACAAGATGTATCAGGCATCATATATAAAATTATTCGAGTTCTTGAAAAATTGAAAAATAATCAAGAAATAATTTTGTCACTAGTTTAAATCAAAGGGGGCAAATAAAACACGAAAATAAGCGGTGCCGTGATGAGAAATTTGCTCATTTATTTTTAAATGCACTAGCTTACTAAAAATAGCTTGATAACGTGGTTATTGAAGGATCTTTGAGAGGGAAAATCTTAGAGCAGAGAAATGAAATTCATTTTAACTAATTTAATATCACCATATTTCTACCACAAGTTTTTCTTCTATTTACTGAGTACGACTTATTTAACTTCTCTCGTGATGAGAAAAATTCTCACAACTTCTGAAGGACTTGACAAACACATTTTTTTAAAACTGTTGATTGATAAAAAATATCACAAAAATATCTTAATTAAGATAGAAAAAGTTTCAAGCACATGTACCTTTTAAAAAATAAAAGTTATATATGGTTAAAATCGAGCGTGATCAAAATGCTCATAACGCGAGTGCTGACGTGGGTTAATGAAAAACAAATTTGTCATTAATTTTCCAAATACAAAACAACCTTCTTTGTGAATATCGAATGATTAATCTTTCACACGAAATATCCTAGAATTTGTTTTTCTCTTGAAAGTGAATGACTTTAAGAATCCCTTATTTAAAAATCACTTTATGGTCTATTGATTTCAAATCAATTCAAGAAATGGATAGAAAGCAAAGAAAAATGAAATGAAACGAAGGAATATAAAATTGGGGTACCTTCTTTCAATTTACCCTTAAAAATAATATATTAAAACGATTATGCCAATTTTAATGATATGGCGTCTCTTTGGTAGAGTTCCTGTAAAGTAAACTTTTTTTTTCTATGAACACATGAGTGAATGTTGTTCAATCAAAATCTGTGTATTTGTAGTGTGAGAGCCAAGAACCTTAAAGTGTCCCTTTCGAATACATTTAAAAAAGAACCATATTTAAAAAAAATAATAAATTTTCTATCAAAAGAGGGATCAAGCTGAAACTTTTATAGCTTACTCAGGACGTAAAAAGTGACTTTAGTTCATAAATCGCAACATAGGATCATTGGGTCTTGGGCTTATAGGGCTCATCTTATAAAACGTTAGAGGTAGAAAAAAAAGTTTAAGTTCAAAAAATAATTCTTTTAAAAAACAAACAACTTTTGTTTGATACATTTTTTCGTAAAAATCACTGTTTACTCACGTGGGTTAAATTAGGACAAAACTTTCAGTGCTAGCATTATTTTTAATAAATTAGAAGAACTTAGAAACTTCTATTCTTCAGTTTCGAAAATCTGCAAAAGTTTTTTATAGAATTTTATTCGTTTTTGAGAGTGTTTCGCAAGACCGCTAGTTGAAACTACTTATCTTTCAGAAAAAATTTCTACTTTTGGAGAAAATGGGCACCGAATTTCTGCCCTAATTTCTACACTTTCCTTACAGGGTATTTCTACAATTAACTCGACGATGTTAATGCAATTTACTTTTTTTTTTTTGAAAAATACAGAAACTTTTTAAACTCTCGGAGTATTTTTTTTGGAACAATACCAATTGAATGTGTGTTTATGTAAAGTAGGGTAAAGTACACATAATGGAAGTAGTGTAGAGTAATATGTGATTTACGATGTTCATACATGACCTATTGATCGTAAAACCATTAGTTTTTACACAAAAAAAATGAAAATAAAACTGTTCAAAAGCAGCAAATTTATAGAGAAATTCTTGTTTACTGTTTTCTTTTTTCTAGTTTGTTTTTTTTTTTTTTGACAAAATGTCTGCAAATGAAAGTAAATATTTGTTTTATGGCGTTATTTTTTCATCATTTATATGTTTTAAATATTAGTGCAGTATCTGCAGAGCAAAATGTCTCCGTATAAAAATAAAATAACGAGAATGTTAAGTCGTCTTAACGTGCTATGACTACTGGGTGGATGGGGTTCGAATCCAGGCAGCGGCATTGTGCAGAAAATTTTAAGTTAATATGACGTTTTCTTGTTCTGTAGCGCCTCAACAACCTTAATGACTAATCAACTGCGTTTTTATACAAATGTTCTTACTCACACAAAAATAAATTAAAAACAGTATTTCTGTTACATATATTTGATTTCTTGATAGAAAGTTCTTATTGTCCACCCGATAATGAAAAATTATTAAACGTGATTTGTGAAAGGTTTTGAATAATAAGTTTATTTAATACTATATAGTGATATCCATCCGCTTTGCTGAGTTCGAAAAGTAAATATTGATAAAGATTGCTCTCGTTTATCTCCTTTCTATAACACTCGAAATAATGGTAAGGATTGTTTTACATAGGTAAAATATATGTATGGTTTTCTATTTTTTTAAATGTATAATAGTCGTTTTATTCATTGAGTGTATCAGAAAAGATGGCCGTGAAATATTTTATATTGAATATTTTGACAGAAATCTGTAATTTATGATAATGTCAAATTAAATTTTTTTCTTTTTTTTATTAATATATCTTTGTAAATTATATCTCATGTGTTATTCTGAAGTATGAGCTATATTTAAAAAAATTTTTGACAGAATTTGATGGAAAAAAATGGTTTGAATTGATTGGTGTGACGTCTAAAGATGACATACGCTCTGCGTCATGTTCTTTCGTATTAAATAATATAAATTAGTCGGTAGATTTACAGGTAAGAACACAAAGTAACTCATTGTCTTTACACATTACTGATGTGCAAAGTATGATATAGACATTGTAACTATCATGTTGATAGACCGTTCGATGATGTCCAGCTCAAGGTACTTCAATTTTTATAGCTAATTTCTCAAAATCACTTTAAAATATCACAGTAAAATATTAGAAGAAGGCAATATTTCTAAGTTTTAACGTGATTAAATGAAAACTTTTTGGCAGTTTGCAGTTTGTCAAGAGAGAGAGTAGTTCCAGACGGTATTGACACAACGGAACTCATCATTTTCCCAACAACTCCTAGCCTATTATTCCTAGCCATTCACCTATTATGCTTTTATCCCTTAATTATTCATTAAATACTAATTAAATAATGATTTAATACCTTATATTTCTAAATATTGACCCAGCAATGAAATACGTTAAGCTGAGCGGTCCATCTTTCGCACCCTCAATTTCAAAAATTGGTTCAACGTACCAAAAAAAAGTTTCAGACAAAATTTGTAGATAATTTTACCTTCTACAACTTTTATAATAAATGTTAATACGATTAAAGGCAAAAGTTAACGGAGATGTTCACAATAAACTAATTTTCGTAACCTTTGACCTTGAATATCTAAGGACGTGCATTCGTGACCATATGTGACTTTTAACTATAAATACAGATTTGTGTAAAATTTAGCTTATTCCGAGGATGACTTCTTTAGAAGAAGATAATCGGAAAACAATCTCTTTAAAAGCATGGCAAAAAGAGTCCTCCGAATCGATCACTACCACACGGTCTAAAGTATGAATCATTTCAGTAAAGCGGTGGTTCTTCATTCACATTATAAATACACCTTATAGGAATAAATTTTGATAATAATCTATATATATATGTATATACAGGTATTGTTTAGGGCTGAACGGCTTACCTTATAGAATTAGTGTTTCCTGTAAGTTGTACCTAATATCACTAAACCTAATGTAAGGTTTTTAAAGACTTTGTTATTGTTTTTTAAATTTTTTACCCTATATTTTATTATTCACAGTGTTTTAATATGCATTCAATTTTTGCATTATTTTATTATGCATATTATTTAAAAATAAATTAAATGTACTTATATAGAGTGAGTCATGTAAAAACGGTGTCCAATAATTATCAACTCTCTATTTGGGGTGCTATAAGTTTGACGGCTATATGTGTGTTTCTGTCTGTGCCATATGGTAGCGCCTAAACGGATGAAGGAAAAAAGCAATTGTCCGTTTTGCCAAATATATGCCTAACGTATGTGATATTCGCACGATTAGCTGCGTACCGTACAACTCTTAATTTACCAAGAAACGTAGTGTAGGTTTTAATGGGTTAGTTTTTATAATAACAAAAGTAGCCAAATAGAGTTTTTTTGTAATAATTTTGCATTTAGAGACGCCTTCCACTCTGATCAAACACATCCTCTCTTTAAGTAGTGTTTTATTGGTAGCATTCAAAATGTTATTGAACTGGGATTCGCTAAAGATATATTAATTTATTTTGCTAAATATCTCGCAAAGTAGGCCTCATATCCAAAAGTGGAAAATAACTTTTTCTTTCGTCTTTATGAGCTTATTCTGCAGGATAACGATCTGCAGTCAATAACAGAACACCCTGTAAATCACTTTTTGTTTTTGACTTGTTGTGGTAACGACAGCTACTTGATTTCCCTAATAACAAAATTTTCAATATTTTTATACTCTAGTTACAAACTTGGGACTAATATTAATATACCTGGTCGGACAGTATTAAAACTTATTTTACAATGACTAGTTTTGAAAGACTCATTCTGTATATATTATAGCTATAACATTTTGTAGCTATCTTGATAGTAAAATGTTTAATGCTTTAAACATAAAATTATGTATTCTTATGTATATTATTATGTATTCAACTTGAACATAATTAAAGTAATGACGTATTTTACATTAAACACAATGTATATTTATTTTATATAAATAACTATGATTACTAATTTAATAAACCGTTAACCATTTAGAAAACTTACCACAATCGAAAATCATTTTACAGTTTATTATATTACTCAGACGTTTTATAAAATTTATTAAATTACTTTTATTTTCAATTATTCCATGACAAATGGTAAAACTTTATGATGAGTTCGGGGAAAATTTCGATGATATGCATACTCTGTGTCACAAAAATCGCACGAATTAACATAGAAATATATACTTTCTGAAGACAATCTACAAATATAGATTTTAAAATCAATAAATAATATAAAGAGATATAATTTCATTATCACAATAATTTTTTCTTATCATTAATTAGCCTATTTTCTTTACAAAGGGTCTTTGATGAATCGAAGACCATTTCCGTACAGATAGAATTTCTACTAACTACCTTTGAATCCAATTATTATTACATCATCATGTCATTTGATCGAATCAATTGAATCGAATTAATTTCGAATATAATACCAATCTGCAACAACACACACAGAGAGAAATATTTATATTGTGAAACTATTCCAGTTCCCCTATTAAATCTAAAAGTTGGTCATTGAATATTGACCGGAGGACCGGATACGGTTTACACCACCAAATAACATAGTATATGTGTGTACGTACAGGGTGTCACAAAAGTGTGGATACAGCTGTTACTACGGACTGATCTTAGTATAAACTTAATTTCGAACAATATCCTGTATCCTGTATAGAAGGCAAAGCATACAGAGTTTGGCCATCGGAGACGTATGGTATGGTATGGTATGGAAGTTAGCGGGTCATGCTCGAGCATCGCTCCTCGAAGCAATGGTTCAGAGCACCTAGCCAAATAGACCCTTGTACTCTATCCCCGCTACGCTTTTCAGTGGCTATTATAACCAACTGATGTACTGAAACCCAGGATTTGCCTAGCGCTGAGTTTCCTAATTTCTTCTGGTTCGACTATGGTCGGACCAAACCATTTCCTTCGCTGCTCTATGAGCGCCGGGCAGTAACAGAGAAAGTGGATCGATGTTTCTTCTGAATTTTCTCCGCATCTGTCACACGCGGGAGATTGTCTTTTTCCAATCTGATGTTGAAACTTGTTCAGGTTATCATGCCCTGTGAGTAACTCTACGATGACTCTAATATCAGCTCTGTTTAGTTTCAAGATCTCCTCGGCTCTGTTACCGAGCGAGTTTCCTTCACCCAACAGGCTTTTGGCGATTCGCCCTCCCTCGTAGCTGGTCCATGCCTTTAATTGTTGGTTTTTCAGATTATCTCCTTATCTGTTAAGACCTTCTTGGTATGGCATCCTCGCAAGCTTTTCTTGAGTGGGAGCCATATCTTTTATAAGAATCATTTTTCGATACATTCATATCCTGGTGAATGGTCTTAGTTGTACTCATATTTTTGGACCATCGTATATGAGTGTAGGCGTGGGTATGCTAGTATGGCCTAAACTAAGTTCTCTGTGGGTGTGTGTGTTAAGTTAAACGATCAATGAGGGTTTGGATACACGTTGGAACGGATGAACACACAGACCAAGTAAATGGGGTTAGTATTACTACTAGATTGCTGACTGTTCCGTTTCAAGAACTTTGTTGACATAAATGTTTCTGTATGTACGCTACTGATCATAAAAACATCACACATTTTAATTACACAAAAATCAGAACTTATCTATATATGGATTAGTTCCCAGAGCAAAGTACGAAATTTTGAATTTTTTCAAAATAAAAAATATTTTTGTATTTTTGACAAAAAGTATCACTTTAAACAAAAAGCACTCTTGTGATTTTTTCATTTATACAAAAATGTGTCATTTTTTTAATCTATGAGGGAATTCACATGGCTTACGCAGCTTCTTTAAAATGAGTGCTGAATTTATGAAATATTTAGACCAAAAATTCTTCTTTTGCTCCCTTTGAGCTCAAAGCTGTGTGTACATTATTTTCTTTCTGTGTTGTTGTACTTTTTTTGAATCAAAGTGTATATAATGTAGCATATTGTATTCAAGTCTACTAAATTATTGTCACTATATGCTTACTATAATTCTAGTAGCCGTAGTCCATAGTACTACAAACAATACAGGGCATTCAAAAAGTATGGGCACATCCCATGAAATCGAAAAATTCACATTAGTACATTTTTTTGTTTCGGAATTTGATAAAATTTAGTTTCTAAGGTAATTTTGACACAAAAAATTAGTGCAACTAGAATTTAGATGAGTTGTTTTTGTCAAAAATAGTTTTGAGATATCATTTTTCGTCCTTTATTTGGCGATTGATCGTAGTCTCTGAGAAAAACGATATTTTGAATCGTTTTAAACGTTAGAAAACTATTAGCGTTAAAATATTGATTAATTTCCATGAATATGCAGAATTTATGTGTTATGAAATTCTTTTCGGATCAAATTACAGACACACAACATTTCTTCTCCAAATTGGTGTTAATGCTTATTTATCCTGAACCATTAAACTTATCCTGACGATGAAACATAAAGTTCCACTTATCATCCATCGCAAGTTATCCATTACTATAACTTCCTATACTGGGAAGTTAAAAACATTGGTTTTTCGTTTTACTAAACACAATGCCTTTCTCGAGTTAATTGGCATACTTTTTGAATACTCTGTATCTTACAAAACACCTACGACATATTCAAGTTGAATTTGTATTGTATTATTGCTATATAATATTTCGTTCTTTCTGTTATTTTTTGCCCTTTCTTTTTCCTGCCCATGCCCAATTTATGACTTTTTAAAAAACTTTTTAGTTTTTGTTATTAACAGGAAAAAAGTTTCACTTGTGTTGTTACAATTTACGATTTTGTATCCAAATTTGTTACCAATGAATTCTTTCTTTTTTATTTGAACGAATTTTTTAGATGGAAATATAGCTACTGGTGTTCGTTTTATTCATCGAAACGAAATTATTGGAGGATACAGACTTAGGAATGGGCTTGAAGAAATTAATTTTTTTTCCTATCTTTTCGAAGGGCTCTGCACCAGCGTCAAAAATCCTAGAAAATCGAATTTTTGTTATTCGATTTCAATAAAAATGATATTTCAAGGCTATCTTAATATCTAAATATTATGAAAATCGACTATAAAATTTGCTTAATTTGCTTAATTTCAATTCAACATCATATACCATAGAATAAGTTTCATTAATTCCCGAACCTGAAATTACGAACGGATTTAGAAAGACTGTAAACTGTCAATAGTTTGTTGCAAACAAAATCGGATTTACTGTTTTTTAAGATTTTTGGTTGTCCACCCTGTATTACATGCATATATAATCTATAATAATATAATCTAATAATTTAGTATTTATAAACACAACTCAAACGTACAAGAGTTTATGAATATATAAGCATCTTGTCCTTAACTATAGTGCGAGAGTTCATGACAAGAAATAGTAAATCTAGCCAAAATTCATTTTCTTATCAAAAATAAACTTTATTTGATCGAATTTTAGACAACTCGACTATTTTCTTAATCATGATTTTATTTTTTAGGCTAAGTTTAAGTTAAAACAGACACTTGCTACGTTTTGATTGATTTTTTATCGAAAAATTTCAAACCAAGCTTTCTTTCATAAGAAAGACTGTTTGAAGTTTAAGATTTATAAAGAAACATTCCTAACATACTGCTTGTGAGAAGACTACTTAGAATTATCATTCTTAA
Source organism: Chrysoperla carnea (assembly GCF_905475395.1). Taxonomy (NCBI): domain Eukaryota; kingdom Metazoa; phylum Arthropoda; class Insecta; order Neuroptera; family Chrysopidae; genus Chrysoperla; species Chrysoperla carnea. The sequence continues at coordinate 1,180,050 of NC_058338.1, read as the reverse complement.
CCACATTTTACACCAGATTAAGTTAAGAAAAACTTTGGTAACATGAAAATTATTGAAACTCAAATACTCAATCCTGTTCCTACTTTTGATTTTATCGGGAATCGAATTGTATACAGTATTGTGGTCCACACAGCTCCCACAGTCATATTGTAGTGATTTTCTAGTTTATTAATATTCTGTTTTATAATATATTCCAACTACACTTATTATTGGATTTCATTTAGGTAGTAAGCTAGTACTATGTATCTAGTAGCGTGGCCTTTAGTCAAGTATCTAGTAGCCCACTCAAACTAGTACCTAGGTGTATAGTCTCTAGATCTACTTTCACACTATCATGAACAATGAATGAATTCATCTATCTGTAGTAGATACAAGTGAATAGATGTATCTAGTAAGTATACCGAATGTATCAGAATAAATAGTTATTATTCTAGGTCAGGGTTCCTCAAACTTATGTCCCCGCGTATATCTGTACTTCTGCTGAAGTTCTCCCACAACAGTGACTCCCTTCGTAAAGAAAATAACAAGAAATATACCTCGTTTTTGATTTAACCCTTCAGGACTCGCGTCAACCAATATTAGCTCAATACATATAATTAAAGTAAGTTTGTATTTAGAACTGTATACTCTATATTATATCGTTTTGCCCATCGTGTGCGATCATTATGGTACACGCTGTGTGTATAATAAATTTATATAAATTATAATAATAACGCTTTCAACTATTATTATTACTATTAACATTGGATAAGTAGACGGATTTCCTTGCTACCAGCTAGCTCATAGCTCATAGCTCAATGTTAGTCCCATCCTTCACTCCCCCCCCCCCCCCCACTTCATAGCTACAAGCATAGTTTCAATGTACTCCAAATGTTACACATGATAATAGATTTTACTAGCTGTTAGCCGTCCGCTTCTCAAGCCAAATCCATACATAATTTTGTACATGAAATATGATTTCTCATACCTTACGCCTCTCTTAAGCATACCTCTAACGACAGACCTCCTAAGGGTAGAATTCGAATCGGAATCGAAACTCCAAGGTACAAAGGGTGAAGACTTGGACCTATTAACTAATTATTAACCGTTATTTTTCTTAGTAATCGTAACTAAAAAACTTTTTTATCGTTCAGGTCAGATACCTGATCTCTTTTCCAGTCCTAAAGATATATTAATGAGAATTGATCCCTATTAATCGAGAAGTTAAAGGATTACATACCGAGACACCAACAATTATGTTTGTTTATATAAAATGTTAGCATTCAGATTGGAGACCTGTTCCATTTTCTAGTCCTAGGAACTGATTAATGAGAAGTTGACCTCCATATTAGTTAGGAAGTGAACCGATTACGCAAACAGACGCACCAACAATTATGTTTGATTATATTAAAGTTCATCTAATACCGATTCTAAATCTTTCCAATTATAAACGGTGTGTACGAATGGATAAAGATTATTAATATACTGTATGATAGTTTATACCGGGAGTCACACACATACACAAAGATTATTTAATTGTACAGTTATCAACATAACTTATTGGAAAAACATTTCGATTGATATCTGAATTTTTAAAACGTACGTTTGGAAGATTATGGAAGCCTGAGAAAGTGAGACTGCAGTCTCTGAGAATGTTATTTTTTTCTGAATTAGTTTTACCGGACTACAAAGAAATTATCGTATAATGAAAATCCTCGTCCAAAAACATTTTCTTTTATACCATTTGCGAATAGAAATACAAGAGAAATGACGACGAAAGTCTACCCGAAACCCGACGAAAATCTATCTAATGTTGATCCGTGAGTCTGCTTGTATGTTCATCTGTTTTTGTGCTCAAAATGCATCCACTTTACTGATCTTGAAAAGCCAATTGAATTGGTTTCAAAGTTTTCTGTGTGTATTTCATATCCGTTTCGTTTTAAGTTTTGTTGGTCAGATAAATATTATAGGGTTAGTAATAGTGTGGAGTTTAGAGTTTGAAATTCGAGTTGGTAAAATATACCTAGCTTAGATATATACGATTAAATCTATGTATCTGGTGTCACAGAAATAACGAATTGGTAGGACATAGAAGAACTGGTGTACTAGTCGATAGTTAGAAAAAATCGAAACTCGGAAAAAATTGAGAATTGAAGTTAACCTGCATTGGCACTCGCATTAGGAGTATTTGGTTCAACCCATTTCAACCCGTAATGCATATCCTTCAGGAAGTAAACGTATAAGATAAAATATTAACATCGAAAATTTTCAAGCCTGTTTGTGTACTTTATTTAGTTTAATGTAAGTTGTACTCAGTACATTAAAAAACTTGTGATAGAAATATGTTGAAGTTAGTTAAAATGAATTTAATTACTCAGATTATTTCCCTGCTAGTGCATTAAAAAATATATTTATTTAAAATTATGCGGAGAACCGGACGGATAATGTATATGCTGACTTTTCGAGGTTACTGTCTAACCAAAAAACCCAGGTTAAACATCAAATTTCCTACAAATTGAAATTGACCTACATTGAAAGACAAAATTTATTTGATACGTATACTTACCTGCCTGTGACATTCTGTAGCTGTTGGATAGTTTTCTCATCATTTCGAATTGAAAATGTTTATGCAATGATAAAATAATGAAACAATCTCTGATACGACAAAAGTTATCCACATTTATACGAAATTGGATTAGGTCTGTTTTAGCCTATTTTAAAATTCATTGGGTCTTGTTTATTTTGTTTGATTGTAAAGGACTTATGAGCAGATCCCAAAATTAATCTCTCCAAAAAAAAAAATTACTCCAATAATTATCATTCACCTTTAACTACATCGAAAAATAATGATTTAACGAATTTTTTGGTGTTATTTCTGCCTAAGCAAAAGTTAATGAATGTATATCAAATTATCGGTCGATTTCCAAACGGTTTAAAATCTACGTTAATTGAGAATCGAAGCGCTTAACACCGATTTGGATGTTTTTTTTTTTTTTTTTGAAAGGTAATTTTATGTGTAGTGTTCTAAGTTATGTTTCAAGTTCGAATTTGGCTTCCGTACCTGGAACAACTTGAAAATATGCGATGATCCTCAAAATCGGTTGACTTTTAAGAAGGCTCTAAGGAAAAGGGTAATTTAGGGTTCCGTATTCGAAAAATTTGTTGAGGGTTTTGAAAATTTTATAAACACTTGATAATTTCAATTATCGAAATGGTTAAACATTTGAAACAGAACTCTTCATACACATTCGATTTGGACTCGCATTTGTATTCTTGTTTTTCATAAAACCATTTATTTGTAATAAATATTAGAAAATCATTGTTAAGGGAAAATAACCAAAACAGTTTTCGGACGGTTACATTCGAGTGGACAGAATTAGAATAAAATACATTTTATCAGAAACAACAACACAAGTTCTCAGCAAGTCATATATCTATCTGACTGAGTTTAGTTTTTAGCTTTGAGTATAGCTCGGATCGGACTAGCTTCATTCATTTAGTCAGTCAGTCAGTCAGTCAAGTCACATGTTATGAGCTATGAATGACATATCAAGCGAATATGCTACAAACATAACCTGTAGTGGTTTATATAAATGTTCAGTTGTTCATTTTACATGCGACCATGGATATATTTACAAAAATTTATTTTAGGGTTGACCTACGATTCTTTTATTAACTATATACAACCATAAAAGTTAGTCACACAAATTGGTTTTAATCTAAGAAACGAAGTTTCTAGATGAACGGATTTTGTTGAGGGGGCACGCCAAAAATCGTCAATCAAAAAGGCTCCGGGCGTACATTGCCCCACAGGAGGTACGAAAATGTGTGCATATAATGTCGAATACCATTTTTTCAACTTTTAGAATCGCAATATCTCAGGAATATTGATCTAAGCAAAAAATGTATATAAAATCAATTTTCTTAGATAATTTTACGATCTACAACATTTGTCTGACCTATTTTTATGATTAAACGTACCGTTTATCGGGAAAATTGGAAAAACCATTTTTTCGACATTTGACCTTGTATAACTTTTTTTTGCAGATGTGGGATCGGTGAAAACTTTTCGTACATATTTTATTTTTAATAATACCCTCAAGGCCTGTACCGATTTTCAGATTTTCTGTTGTCAATTGAGGAAATTCTATCTTTACAATTCTCTGTAACAAAGAAAAACTAGATTCGTGGATGACCTCTTTCTGACTAAGGCAAAACTATTGGAAATGCGACAGATGCGTCACTGATTGTCTGGATAATCTTATCAACACTTTTCTTGTTTTCCTACTTATTCTGAATTTTTTGCCTAATGGATTAACTCAGTCTTTTGATTCCCTGGATCATATAAATTTGAAATTTCTTTCCCATTCTATTAAGGACATTGCGTCCAAATGGACAATCCTATTAATTTTCACCTATCCTACATCTATTTCTATGTTTAAAAAGGTAACAAGCAGCAGTAACATGCTATTCCACCATTCCCATTCCTAGTTCCAGGATGTCTCCTGGTGATGATACTATGTGATATAACGTAGGTATACTATGTGGTAAAACTGGGACATTAATCTGAATTAAAAGCATTTCATCTGCAGTTGTGATATCCACCTACATACAGAGTGTATCAAAATGAAAGATCAATAAACAAGGGGGTAGAACATGTGTCCGGAATCTTCTCCTTTCGAAGCTTTAGAAGTAAGTAACGTGCATGCCATACTAAATTCCTGCTGGATCCGGTGGAAAGTGTCCCGAAAAATGGTAGATGGTATTTGAATTTGGGGAATTTTTATCTTATCAAGTTATTTTTTATAAAAATTTGACGAAAGATTTACTATTGAAATTTGTAACATGTTTAGAACTGCAAATATTGAATGAACTCATACTTTTTCGATAACTCATTCAAGGTAAGAAACTTTTACTTTTACATAACAATATTAACAATATTTGTTTCTTGAAACATTTTCCTCGAACCAAATTTATTGTTTTTTTGATACTATCTCATCCCAATGTTTGCTTCCATATCTTCTGATTCACTCTGTAAACATTTATCCAGTTTTGGTTAAGTGGACAAAATAGCGTACGTTCATGTAGCTAGCCAGATCAGTTCGTTAGAATTTTCTACGTTGATATAGCAAACTAAACTAACCGATATAGAATTCCAACCAACATTTGGTATAAACAAACCACATTACCTGAATCAGAATGATGAATATTATATATGATACTTACGGGAGATGGCAACGTTTTAGGATCAGTCAATTTTACGATAGCTGAATTCGATAACTAACAACTCTTTTTTTTTTTGAATGAAAAACTTTAGACAAAAGCTATAAATTGATAGATTGTAAATTATTTTCAAAATATTCTCAAAAAACGTGCGATAAGGAATATAGTTCTAAAAGTTCATTTTAACTAATTTCAACATATTTCTATCAAAAGGTTTTTTAACCGACTTCAAACAAAAACGGAGGAGGTTATCAATTTGACTGTATTTTTTTTTTTTATGTTTGTTACCTCAGAACTTTTCACTATGTGAACCGATTTTGATGATTTTTTATCTGTTTGAAAGCTGGTGCTTCCCGTGTGGTCCCATTTCATTTTGGTCTAATTCTGACAACGGCATCCATGAGAAAATCATAGAAGTCTTAAATTTGCATTAAGTATGCACGACAAGAGGACGAATAACTCAATATCACGCCAAATATTTTGTTAGTGACAAATTAGTTATTGTACTTCAGATTCACTAAAAATCACAAAATAAAAAAACTTTTAACAAAAAAAAACCGACTTCAAAAGAAAATATTTTCCAAAATAAATTAATACGCACTATAAAGTAAAAAAATAACGATAATATAATGTAGTTAAAATTATTGTTATTTTTGGAGTCGGTGTCTGCCAAGCTAATGTAGCAAACTTTTCTGCCAGAGTTGTTTCCTTGGCTGACACCGACTCCAAAAATAACAAGAATTTTAACTACATTATATTGTCGTTATTTTTTTACTTTTAAGTGAATTTTAATTTATCTTTTGAAGTCGGTTTTCTTTTTGTTAAAAGTTTTTTTTATTAATTTACTAAGTACGAATAATAATAAACTGACGGAAGTACACGACAATATACAAGCTCGAAGTCTTAAAAGCAACTTTTTCCTGACGTTACCAGCTCCTTGGCCATTATTGTGTATCATTCATTTGGAATAATACATATATCAGGAAATATTTTTATTCAAATAATGGGAAAAGTTAAACTTTTGTTTATTTTTTTTCTGGATATATTCTAGGAATGGGGTCATATTCGACCGATTTCTCATTTTAGGTAGATTGGGAATTTGAGAAGTTGTTGCCAATATTATGTCTAGTAAATTTTTTCTCGACGAAAATTTCAACCATTTCATTTATTTTTAAATAACTTTTTACATCACGATCTATTCGAAAGTACTTGTTCTTAAAAACTACAATTTTTCTTGTAATTAGCGCGTTAAAATCCGATGGGTAGAGGGATTAATTCTTTTTTAATACAGAGATATTTTGCTTCGCAAATACTGCACTAGAGATGAAAGAATAAGTAGTGAAGCAAAAATTATTTAAAAAAAATAGCTAATACAAATTCACACAACTTTTGTATGATTAGAAAGAGGTACTCGCATATATTATTTTTATATATTGTAGTGTACACACTTGCTCCGGAAAAAAGGAAAAAATTTAAATATTTTACGTTTGAATTACCATGGATCTTTGTCTTTAGTCTCCCTTGTATAAGTCTAGTAAATATAAAACAAACAATTAACAGAATCAATTGTTGAAATACCATATATATTAAGTTGAAAAAACCAACACAATTAGTTAAAAATTCCGAAAATTTCGAAAGTATTACCGAAAATTTTGTTTCGTTTATCGAGTATCTTTCAAAAGACCACCAGCTGAAGATACTTATAAATTTTTAAATGCCGATCTTTTATGGTTTTGAAGATAATAGAAACTTGCAAATTGTCCTAATTTGCGCTCTCACGGGAAAACAGTGATGCTTACGAAAAAATGTTTTCAACAAAAAGTGTTTATTTTTTTAGTCAGAAACATTTTTTATACCAAATTTTTTGTTCTATCGATAATGGTTTACAAAATGGGTCTAATGGGTCTCCTTTCTACCAAAATTTAGTTGGTATCATCAATATTTCTAAGCGATACAAACTTGCCACTAAAATTAGTATACCTTGATATATATATATATTATATACAGGGTATAAAAAATCAAGTGCATATAGTTTTACTAAATATTCTGAAACATAAAATTGTTAGCGAAATTTTCGATTTTTCGAAAGTTTAATTGGCGAATCTTGCGGGGAATTTAGAAATAATTTAAAGATAGTTCAAATATTTTTGGATCGTTCCATCCATAAATTTTTTCGTTAAAGTATAAAATAATATTTCTCACAGCACGTGTACGTAAAAATAATGAATCACAATCGTTTATTCCGTGTGTTTCTTTTCCATTTTCTTTTCATTTTTTCCCATACACATATTTTCTATTTTTTCTATTTTGAGGTTTTGGTTTTCTATTTGTAAGTGTCTGTTTTCTGTTTGTGTTTCACAATTTTTATTTATTTTTTTTTTTTTTTGTATTCATATTTTTTTCTTTTAAGAAATAAAAAATAAAAAACATATTTTCTAAAAAAAAAAAAGGAGAAACATTACCTCCCCCTCGACTCTTCTATTACTTTACGCTTCTCCAAGCGCGCTACGTTGTTATATCATCATGCGGTATAGTTGTTATTTGTTATATATATGTACAGGGTGTTAAAGCGTTATGCGTAAAATATTATCGGAAAGTTAAGCATCTATTAAATGAGCTGTAATTCGGCATGTAGGAAGTCTCTTTATATCGAAATATCTTTGATTTTGGTGGAAATATAATCGATTTTTGCACACTGAAAATTAAAATCTGTATATATAAAAATAAATTGCTGTGCGTTAGTCTCGCTAAAACTCAAAAACGGCTGGACCGATTTTCAAATTTTTTTTTTTTGTTTTGTTTGCTATAGTTCAGGGATGGTTTAGAAAAAAAATCATTTTTATTTTAAAAATTGATTACCTTTTGTTTCGGACAGTTTCTTAAAAAACTAATGTAATAAAATGAATAACAAATATCTTGGGTCTTTGTCCAACTTATTACTGTGTGTCCGAAACAGTAATGAATCGTAATTGAAATGAAAAGGACAATTTCGGAATAATTAGATTCATTGCGGAATAATTTCAGAGACTGAACGAAATGAAAATGTTGGCTCTACAGTCAGATTCATAAAATATCTCGAAAATTACTCATTTAATGGTCAAATAAACACCATTTTTGTAATTTTCGGGTCAAAATTACCTTATAAACTTAGTTTTATCGAAATCGGAAACAAAAACTTTTTTTACACTTTTTGCAATTTGTAAAAATCGAAAAAATCATAAAAAATTCAAAAAAACACAATTTTTGTAATTTTTGGTTGGGTTGGGTTGGGTTAGGTTGGGTTGGGTTAGGTTGGGTTAGGTTGGGTTAGGTTGGGTTAGGTTGGGTTAGGCTGGGTTAGGCTGGGTTAGGCTGGGTTAGGCTGGGTTAGGTTGGGTTAGGTTTGGTTGGGTTGAGTGTGGGTGTGGATGTGGGTGTGGGTGTGGGTGTGGGTGTGGGTGTGGGTGTGGGTGTGGGTGTGGGTGTGGGTGTGGGTGTGGGTTGATTAAATCGGTTGTGTGATTAAATCGTGTAAATAAAGTGAATCGATGAATTTAAAGAAAATTTCTTGCTTTAAATATAGGATTTGGTTACTATGATCGCATATCTATCATGTCTAGTCCATATGTAATTGAGCCAACTACATGAAGATTGTTGTTACTAACTTACAGAAAGTTTGAAATAAAGGAATGAATCTATTTTGATATTTTATGTTTCGTTTGACAGGGAATTTAACGGAGAATGCTTCAATTGCGAGTTTAGGCTCCCGTATCCCAAAAATTTGCCGAGGGTTTTTTTAAATTTTGTAAATTTCACTTGTCACGAAGATGAGTGGATTATTTGTTTTTGTCCATCTTGTAGATTTATTATGTGTGTTTCTATTTTTCTAAATAAATAAAGCACGCCACGAGTAATAGTAGTTGTTGCTTGCTGTGTGAATAACAAAAAGTTTTCTAATGTGAAAATTTTCTTTTCAATTGTGTGTTAGCCTAGGTAGGTAAATGTATAGATGATAGAGGTGCTGGTATAGTAGTTTTTTTTTTTTTAAATCATTAATGTTAATAGCACAGAAAAAAAATAAAACGTATACATGATCATACATGCGTAACGCTTTCTAACCAGAATCAATTCATTCTAGAAAAATTTCTATTGATACGAAAAATCAATAAACGAGTTTCCTTCTATGCGGCATTTTACTGGGAAAAATATATTCAGTAGTTAAAAATCAAAATAATTATAAATAAAATTTTCGTTTTGATGAAATTCAGAAAAAATTTGTATTCCGATATTTGTTGAAATTTGGTACATTAATTAATTTTGATCCAAAATTTCACCGTTTTACAATTAAAAGAGTAGTTTTGGACATATAGCTCTGATTTTCCTGTAGCGAAAAACTACCCTCATTGAAAGATAAAATGCGAAGTTTTATAGCCTTAAATTCTGTCCGCAAAGCTTCTATTCTGGTAATAAGCGCTTATCTGTATTATAAGCCTATTTGGTACTAGAATAATCTAAGTTTCCAAAGTTGCTCAGCGAGACTCAAGAATTTACTCAAAAACTGAAGAGAAAATTTTGTGATTTAAGATGTAAATAACTATTATTTCTCAAACATAAGCGTATATTTTTGAGCTATAAGTGGTTGATTTTTCTTCTATTTTCAAATAATTTACAGTTTTTAAAACTATTTTTTTTTGAAATCCTTCAGAAATTTTGAGAAATTCTCTCATCACGAGAGTAATTATGGCTAGCTTAGTAAACAGTAAGCAATCTGTATATGTTCTTGTGAAGTGATAACGAATACAGAGCTTAAAAGAAATAAAAATTATCTATTCCACATATGCAATTGTTATTAACGTAAATTTCTCCTAGAAAAGAATATTTTTCTATTCAAATAGAAAATGAAAGGCTTAAACATAGAAACTAATGTATTCATACAACACACATCTACCTTCTGGTACGGTTTGCGGGTGGGTGGCATTAACCACCCACTTATAATTAGAGGGATTTTTGTGTTTTTTCGACTTTCTTTTAAAGACTGGCAAAAAAAAGGTGTAATTTTTGTATTCCATTTGGTTACAAATACTTTTCATCATAAACACAAAATTTTCGTAATACACGATATAATTCTTGTGGCATGTTTCGTTATGTATGTAAGCTCTAAAGTGTAAAATTTAAAACAGCCATTTAATGAATTGAATATTCTAATAGCGATATAATTTATTCTTAATTAAATTTATTTAAATAATTTAATATTAATTTATTTATAAACATACACACACATATCATTATTAAAATCGTGTTATTATTTTAATATGTGTATCTTGTATCTATGTATCTATCTATAAACACTTTGACAACAAGATATTTAAGTAAACAAATACATATGGAGTAAATATGGATGGGAGTGCAGGGAAGAGGCTATAGGGGACATATATATCATATCTTTAGATATATACAAGTTGTTACAATCAAGACTGGCCATTAATACACATCTGTATATATAAAAATAAATTGCTGTGCGTTAGTCTCGCTAAAACACAAAAACGGCTGGACCGTTTTTAAAAATTTTTTGTTTGTTTTGTTCGCTATAGTTCAGGGATGGCTTAGAAAAAAAAACTAAACAGAGCTGATATAAGAGTCATCGTAGAGTTACTCACAGGGCATGATAACCTGAACAAGTTCCAACATCAGATTGGAAAAAGACAATCTCCCGCGTGTGACAGATGTGGAGAAAATTCAGAAGAAACATCAATCCACTTTCTCTGTTACTGCCCGGCGCTCATACAGCAGCGAAGGAAATGGTTTGGTTCGGCCATAGTCGAACCAGAAGAAATTAAGAAACTCAGCGCTAGGCAAATCCTGGGTTTCAGTACATCAGTTGGTTTATAATAGCCACTGAAAAGCGTAGCGGGGATAGAGTGCAAGGGTCTATTTGGCGATGCTAGAGCATGGTCCGCTAACTTCCATACCCATACCCCATAGATGGAATTTGCCAATCACATTATTTTTCATAAACATTGGTTTGGCTGTTGATTTAGGGGCTTGATCCAAAACTGCCAGATGGAATAATTGGATACAAAATATTCTCTATATATTTAAACAATTATGTGCTTTTATGACTCAAAATCAGAATATTAAAGTATATTTCTATATAAAGTTTATTGGAGCTATATTCATCTAACCTTCTCATCTATGGCTATACTCGATGGTAACAGTCTGTATAGTTGATACATTGATATGTATGCATGTATGTACAGTTTGTAATGTTGTCATGGATTGATACCGATTTATAATAGACAGCTTATTTGCATGATTGAGATTGCCTTGAAGGGTTTCTATTCTATTCTATTCTATTCTATTCTATGTATATGAACACCACTTCTATCACTTCTAGGTTCTATCTCTTAGTCTATAATGTAAACAAAACTATATCTATTATGCATAATATTATATTATATTATCTATTATATATTGTATATTATTATATACTTATTGTTTCATATATTTATATACAATGTGATTTATAAAAACCGTTCCATATACAGGCTGGAATATTTTAACACATTATGGTTAACAAGGTAGAAAAAAGTGACTAGAATATGATATCGTAACAGGAAAAATCTTTGGCGAGATGAAGAAAACGTCATAGTTATCTTAAAAGGTTAAAATTAAATATGTCAAATATTGACATTCTTCATCTCGCAACCGGAGGGGCGGTTGTAATGCCATGATTTCCAACATTTATTAATCAAACATGGTACTTCATTCATTGATTGATGGTTAATTAGCTCCATCCTTGAGGGATTCCGCTTCCGTAGCTACCTTAACCTGTGGTTAAAAACAAACAAACAACAAATTGCGTAGAAAATTGGTGAAAAAATCGAAAGTTCATAAAATAATATTAGGAGAACATGTATTAAAAATAGTAAGTTATAATAATAATAGGGTTTGACCTCCGTTTCTCTGACATATACGCCTATAACAGAGCCACCCACATCATTGTTTATTAATCTTCATTTATTTAATTACAAACATATTTACAATTTTGATGTGGATGGAGTCGGTTACTTCGTTCTTATCCAAGCGACGACAATGTGATCAATTCTGCATTCCCTTTAATTATAAATTGTTCACACTGCCGCTGCCTGGATTCGAATCCGCAACCTAAGACTAAGTGGACAAACAGACAAAGACAAATGCCTTAGACCGCACGGCCATTTAGGCTCTGAATAAAAACAGTAAGTTATGTCTAGCGTATTAGGAGTTCATCTGTAAAAACTAACATGTTTGTCTAATAAACTTATGGAATTATTAAATTTACTTAAAATTATGATATTTTTTCGTTCAAATTATTTGTCTAGCGTGTTTTTTCTTAAGCGGTACATTTTTAGACCGGTTTTTTCGTCAAACTTAGACATAATAAGCTTGAAATCGAAGGGTAAATCATAGAATGTGACAAAGGAATAAGGAAGATAAGAATAGGACAGAAAAAAACTAAAGAAATAGAAAATAGAGTTAGAGATATAAAATAGTCCTTATAAATACCATATTGACTGCCTTACGTCATTCTAGGGATAGATACAACTTTCAAATTTCCTCTTGACTAAGTATTTTAATAAATTTTAATTTCTCGACGAATATTTACAATCTCGGAATAAAATTTTTCATTGATTCCTGTTTAAAAAACAAGATAAAATTAAAAATAATTGCTTTATATAAAAATATATAAATCAATTTGAATCGTCTTTGATAGAAACGATTACTTTACAAGTTTACACACTGACTGCACTATAAGTATATACAAAGTGGTCCATAAATTACAACCACTTGGGTGATTTAGATCAATGTCATTGGTGTAGCGTGGCGTGAACACTTTAATAAATATAATCATGTTCTTTCTGTTCTTTCTGTGTACACTAAACCAACCACAACCATCGAAGAACCATATACAGATATAATTAACTTTTGTTATTAAGTCCAGGACCATGTGTGATATTTGACAGTCCCTTCATAACGATAGGAAATTTGATGGTTTGCTTATTCAAGCTGTTTTGACGTTATCACAAAAACTAATCTGGTCCATATGGATCAAAATTACCTTATCCAAAACGGAAACTCTTTGAAAAATCGAAAAATTACCGAAAATTTTCGGGCCTAGTCATAGGCCCGGGCCTAGTTCGGGCCTAGTATTTTAATAGTTTAATTTAAGTCGTACTCAGTAAATCAATGAAAACATGTCATAAAAATATAGTGAATGTATTTGACACATGTGAAGAACGCATGAGCTAATCACCCATTACGCGAATAAAAATAGCCGCATGCCCAGCGCGATTGCAGACGGCTCAATGAAATTTTCCATTCGTTTAGAAATGACCGATCAACTATTACGCATGGCTCCTAGTCTAGTTTTTTTTCTAAGAAAGAAGGTTATAATTAACTATGACTACAAATAAAAATTTATTTTCAAATAAAGATTTAGTACAGAGTGGCTTGCTTGGGTAGTTTATGGTTTTTGATTTCTTCATATAAATATCTTTGAATTGTTCCCATTGCTGATATTAATTTGCTATTTAAATCAAATAAATTGTTTGTTCTGCTTGTTCAAATAATAATGATCAGAGAACTCCGAAGAACTCAGAAGATCGTTCATCCATCTCACTTTACTGCCAATGTTTTAAAACTTACAAACGTACAACAAAAAGATTTATTATTATATGCGCAATGAACAACAATTGTTTTCTAGAATTGAGAGAACTAGAAAAACTTTTATTATATCGAATGTGTGTGTGTTGTGATTTGATCGATTCACATTTTTCACAATATTGGATAGAAATCATTCTTCTGAGTCTAATCAAATAAATAGAATATCATGGTAATAAAGAAAAAATTAATGCTTTATTTTTTATTTAAAATTAATGCTTAATCTTTGAAATTTTATTTATAAGTTGTTTATTTGGGTGTACACACTAGAAAAGTATATCTCGGTCAATTTTGAAGCAAGGAAAGTAAACTTTAATTAAATTTTTCTACAAAAAATTAACGTATAAAATAATTAAGGTCTCTAGAATAATTTCGGACTTTGAATATCCAAGCTTTTGATAAATGATTATCAAAAAAAAAAAAATCGCTTGTGAAAAAATTTACTTTGATTTACTTTGAACTACTTATTCCCCACCCCTCAAAAATATTTACAAAACGTTATAAATATCCTGTAGGAAGAATGGATTACATAGCAGCAAGAAACCCCATTGTAGGGGTAGAATATATAGTTTTGTAGTCAATGTAGTGAACATTAGCCGTTAATTTTGGTACCTTTCATCAACACCTGGTGCATTTGGTACAAGTAGTAACTGTATAGTCGTAGTCGTACCAATATAATAAACACGTCCCCAATATCATACCCATAACTAACTAACGATAAGCTACAACCAGTTAGGGCCACTTAGTCCAAGAATTCAAGCTGGTAGTTTGGTTATTTTTTAGTTATAGTTATTTTTATTGGAAACTTCAACTTAAGGATGTATGCGCATGGTAGTGGGGGCACAAATTTAAAAATAGATATTTCCAATTTTGATGATAAATTTATATTATTACTTGACGATATAAGACGAAAAGTAAGAATAAAATTTTTCGATATCTGGCTTAATTTTCAAGATAACGAAAATTGAAAATTTTGTTTAATTATTTAGCTTTCGATATTTCGAAAACCAAGACACATATCGAAAAATTTTATTTTTATTTTTCGTCTACATTCATGAAGTTATAAGAAAATTCATCATCAAAGTTGAAAATAAGATAAAAATAATTTCAACCCTTAATCTACCCTGCTCTTACATCCCTTATATGGACGGTGACACTTAGTTTTTTTCTTTTCTAATTCATTGCTAATATGTTTACTTTCTATTAAAAAGTTTTTTTTAAATTTGTTTTCATTCATTCCAAATGAAAATTATCAAAAACTTCCAAAATATGTCGTTTTTTGAGATTCCTCCATAAGAGCCAATGTATTTTATATCGATTTTTAATGACTTTTTTCTTAAAACTTTGCACGGATACCTAAGCTGAAATTTTAACCACATATTCTTTGAGTAAAAGACTACCTACAAACAAATTTTGAGCCTTTAAATCAAACATTGTTGTCATGCTCACACATCCTTAAACAAGTGAAAACAATCAATTGACTGAGTTAATTGTTAAAATACTCTGTATAGAAGGATTGTCAATGCTTGCATTATTTTAATTGGAACTAGGGTCCTTATCGCACGTTATAATTGGAAGATAAAAGCAAAAAATGTGAAACAATTTAAAAAGACCCAAAAATCCGACAATGTGTTGCCTAGGAAACTTAAACTTTTTTAATCTATTCAGGGTTGGGCTGGGTTGGATTGGGTTGGGTTGGCTATGTTTCTTGGCTTGTTTCCTTCTATAAAAACGTATTTGTTGAATGGTGCAGCTACATTTTTTTGTAGGAATTGACTCTCGGACTAATATGTATTCGTACCAACATAAGAATTATTTTCCACCATATTATAAATGGAATAATATATTATTACTAGAAAATATATAAATGAGACCATTCAGTGCATGAGACCATCTAACAAGTATATTTAAGTTTACAGCTACTCTAGCTACTACGTTCACGCTATTAAATGTTTATGTAGTACTAGCAGCGTACGATAACTAACGTACGCTAGTGGTTTATAATAACAGCTTACCACCTCCCAAAAAACAGTTGTTTGTTCTAAAAACATAGCAGCTTTCATAACGATACTAGAGTGAAGCCATTTTAATACCAACACACTATTTTCTTTCTAACTTATGTGTCGAAAACAATTTTCAACTTTTTATTTAATTTATATGAGATGAAAAAATCTTTTCTTACATTATGTACACATTGTATACAAACGAATGACCAGATAGGCGTTAATGATGTCTGAGCATCAGTGGTGTAGCGAGCTTAACTCGCGCCCACACGGGGCACAATACCTTTTAAGCGTCTCCCCATTCGAAAACCATGTAAAATATACTCGCAAACTAATAAATTAATAAAGTCATACATTCAAGCTAGGCTTTAAATTTGAAATGTCATCTAGAATTTGTTCAAAAGATACCTATTATTTATCTCTAGCCAATTCTCCAGACAGAATTTTTCTATTGTCTCTTCACAGAGCTTGGTTCGAATTTCTATTTAGCGTCATAGATTCTGACAAGTTCAAAATTTTGTTTCAGTATCGCTTAGTCTATAAAACGCGTACTGATAAATTTTTTTGTAAAATATTCATAAAAGAATGTAAAAATTAAAAAAGAAGAAAAAACAAGTAATTATAATTTCAATTTTTAATTAATTTTTAATCCTTTTTGCAATAAAAATAACATCCGAGAAAATCTATAAAATTATTTTTCAATTTTTGACTTCGTCGTACGTAAAAACTAAAGGAAGTTTTATCTCTGGAGCCCGTGGCAGTAACACTGCACTTACACGGATTGGGAAATCTGATATTAGAGTCATCGTAGATACTCACAAGCCATGATAACCTGAACAAGTTCACAACAACATCAGATTGGAAAAAGACAATTTCCCGCGTGTGACAGATGCGGAGAAAATTCAGAAGAAACATCGATCCACTTTCTCTGTTACTGCTCGGCGCTCATACAGCAGCGAAGGAAATGGTTTGGTCCGGCCATAGTCGAACCAGAAGAAATTAGGAAACTCAGCGCTAGGCAAATCCTGGGTTTCAGTACATCAGTTGGTTATAATAGCCACTGAAAAGCGTAGCGGGGATAGAGTACAAGCGTCTATTTGGCTAGGTGCTCTGAATCATTGATTGCTTCGAGGCCCGATGATCGAGCATGACCCGCTAACCTCCATACCCATACCCCTATACCCAAACCCAGGTACATCTAATCCATGTTGTACTTATCGTTAAATAGTATTGATTCATATGCGAAATTTCGAAATCTGTGTAAGTGCAGCTTTACTGTCACGGGTCCCGGCTTATTAATTAGGAATTGATAAGTGAATAAACCGTACAAGGAAGTAGTGATGTGGTGTTATTCAGTTTAATATTTTTTGTTTGTTTTAATAATAATAATTTGTTCTTAAATAAATGTCTAGAATATGTTTTTTCTATTACAGTACTTTCTAGTACTTGTAGAAAAAGATTTTTATTCTTATTTTTTTCTTCACTTCATTTGCATAGAAGAGTTTTTCATAAAAATTTTTTCCTCATTTTTCTCTTTTTTTTTTGTTCTTATTATGTTTTGTTATTTAAAGTAAGTGAAGAACTTTTCTTTAAATAATTTAGTTAAAACTTTTTGATACCATCCATGGAAAAAACAATTCTTATATAATACGGGGAGACTCAACTTGCTTATACCTAGTTCAATTACTTAAAGGTCGCACGTAAATTAATAAATAAAATATGGTAAAAACTGATACAATAGGGTATTCTACTAAAAAAGCCACAAAAATTTTATTCTGGCAAAAATTAACACGCGTTCATGCCATGAAGTTGAATTATATTTAACATCTTTTTTATTCTGTCAAAATCGCTGCCATCCATTTTGGTGACGTAATATTGGTAAAATCAACAGTCATTATGCTTCAAAACATTTCGAAGCAGTGTCCCCATAACGGAACTCCTACCATAATCCACTTCTATATAGATTCTTGGTCTCTTTTTCTGCGTTTCTAATGTTTATGTCTTTCAAAAAGTACAAATGAAAGGCATTGACGAAACAACGCAGTTAAATTTGACAAATATATATCCAACTGTTTACACTGAACTAACAGTTTTTGCCTATATGACATCACATCAGGGCTCGCTCGTGTTTTAAGTCACATGATATACAGTTCAAAAATTACGATTTTTAATTTTAATATAATAAAACAATTATGTGCTTTTATGAATCATAATCAAAATATTTAAGTATATTTCTACATAAATTTTAATTTTTATCAAATTTCATTCCCGAAAGTACCCTATTAAGAAATTCATTTGGAATGTTTCGAATTGCAACAACATATTTAAAATTCGGATAATTTACTTGGGAACCATTTTACAAAGTTTGTGCGTCGACCTTTGAGGTTCATTTACCTTCTACCTAAAATAACTACTAACGTGAATAAAAAAATTGTTAGGTAATATTTATTCATACTTAAAGTTGATAAAACAATAATAAAAAATAATAATTTCTACTTTTAAGGTTAATTTAACACTTTATTTAAAACTTTTTTTTCATCCTCACTCAGAGTAGACGAAGAAGTTTTTGCTAAACTTTTAGGTACAATACGGTGCTTTGTTTTATACACTATCTACACTATAAGGTTGAAAAGTGAAATACCAGATAATATTATTAGGTTTATTGGGAAACATGTGTCTTCTATCGGGTAATTCAGAAGGGCAGAAAAGTTCAAGGCTTTTGCCAGGATTATGCCAAACAAATTATGAAAATATTACTAAATAATTGATACTTATCGCAGGTTGCGGGTTTGAGGTAAAACCAAAAAAAAGTGGAACAGAAAACACGACACCAAAAACCGACCATTTTCACCTAGGAAACTAAATGCTTGAATTTTGAGAAAAACAATTTTCGAATTTGCCAAGATTTTATATTTTTTTATAAAAATATTAAATTGTGAGAGTGAGTTATCAGAAGTTAAAGATAATAAAGATAATTGAGTAATGCTATAGCATAATAAATATCCTGATCAAACTAAATTTAGGTAATGTACACATTGGGTTGATCTTTTATATAAAGAGTGTCTATACGGGTTAAAGTTTGGCTAAGGACTTCTGAAACATACTGTAGAATGAAAATGAATATAGGTATAGAGTAACTTCGCATAGAGAGTAGACTCTAACTGTAACCCCTCTAAAATCTCTTAATGTTCTATTTAGAAGTTAATTATGTAAAGCAGTAAGTTTTCATGTCCGGTGTAATCTCTATGGATATCTTTTGGGTTTTACCACCAACTAGATACATGTAGCACCATTGTACCATGTACCATGTACCATGTACCTCCACTCATATCTATGTCTCTATATCTCTATCTTTATCTCTCTGGTTGAAGAAGACACAAAACTAAAGTTGTACAATCTGATGAAAATATATATTTCACTTTCAACTAAACAAACTACAAACACTCTTAATGTGTGCGGCCACTTTATATTGTATTTTGTTTATATACAGGATGTTTAAAAAGAAATAATAACTATTGGATTAATTAATAATTCAATTCTTGGAAATTTTATTGAACCCCACTAATTTTGAGTCATTCTTTACAGCTGTGATGTTAGTTTTTGGCTAGCATTAACTATGTGCCTAATTTCAAGACCAGGACTTCACATTCTTGAAACCTATTAGAGCTGGATAAGTTTTGATCACAAATTTGAAAAGTATGACTCAAATTTAGTAGGACTACATACTTAATTTATCCAAATTGCATAAAATTTGGATGTGACAGAGCAAAATTAATTGTTTTGGATTTTGCTGACGTCATAAAGTTAAAAAAATCGATTTTTTTGATAACACAGACAAAGATCCGATGTTATTGGAATTTTTTTTGAAACCCACTAATTTTTGGTCATTCTTTTCAGCTGTGATGTCAGTTTTTCGATAACTATCCCTTATCTGCTTAATTAATTTATTATTAAATTCTCGAAGCCTATTGGAGCTAGGTTAATTTTGGTCACAAATTTGAAAAGTATGAACAGATTATAGTAGGATTACGTACTTGGTTTATCAAAATTGGATAAAAGTTGGATGTGATAGAGAAAAATTAAATTGAAGTTCGAGTTTAGTTTCATCAAATTTTTAAGAAAAAGTATAGGTTTATAGTCAAACCACCTCAATGTGTAAAACATATTTCTCTTAGAACACTCTGTATATGATATTGTGTTAAATGATTATTTTATTAAAAAGTAAGTAAGGATGATATCATTAGTGGGTTCTTGGTTTTATGTTTTAAATTTTAACGATAAATTTATGCTTAAAATTTCTTCTGTTTTAATTAGTAACTGTTTTTCTTAGTTAAAACATAATAAGCCTTTTCTGTATGTAAGCCTTTTGGTAGGCATTTATTACAACATATTTCTTCTTTTAAAAAATATACTAAAAACCTTTTATTAATAACATAATTTGCGGAAATTATTAATTTCTACTTGATTGTGAGGAAGTTTTCTCAAAGAACATATTAACTTTCAGTTTCTGTTGAAAATTATGACCCAAATTTAGTAGGATTACATACTTGGTCTATAGAAATTGAATAAAATTTGGATGTAATATAGCAAAATTATTTTTTTTATTCTGATGACGTCATAAAGTAAAGAAAATTTGATTTTTTTGATAATACAAGAAAATTTGATCCGATCTTATTGGATTTTTTTTGTG
Organism: Chrysoperla carnea; assembly: GCF_905475395.1. Lineage (NCBI taxonomy): Eukaryota > Metazoa > Arthropoda > Insecta > Neuroptera > Chrysopidae > Chrysoperla > Chrysoperla carnea. The sequence goes on along the minus strand of NC_058338.1, from coordinate 1,159,476 downwards.
AATCTCACTAATTTTGAGTCATTTTTCCAATAGCAATGTCAATTTCTCGCTAGCTGTCACTCATGTGCTTAATTCCGAGACAAGGACCCCAAAATTTTGAAACTAATTAGAGCAAGGTAAATTTTAATTTGCGAAAGTATTACCCAAATTTAGTAGGTCTACATCCTTGGTTTATCAAAATTGGATAAAATTTGGATGTGAAAGATAAAAATTAAATTTTTTGGATTCTGATGACGTCACAAAGTTAAAAAATCATACAGTATTGTAAATAACGCTTCAGTTATGGATTTTTAGGTAATAATCTATAGAGTATTATCAGATATTTTTGCAGTATATGTCTTTTTACCATATCATACTACCTTAATAAAAGCGTCATACACCAGAGATGTTTGGTACTGAATCCTTTAATACATTTTTATTAAGCGTGTTTTGACTCTGTCAGATAAACTACTCATATAATGTATACACTATACTATAAATATAAAATCGTCATTATTAATATATAATTCCGTACCCTCCGCTCTTCCACTCCACCGTGGAATGTAATGTCTCAAAAGTAACCAATACACACACACACACATATACAAATGTACCCCCGAATTTATAAAACATTTAAATTCAGTGGATAAAAAACAAAAAAAATATATATAAAAATGAAAAGATCAACAAACCTCGAAGAGTATGGAACTTTCGATGAAAATTGAATGTGAAAGCTTAGAATATTTTTTTATAAATATTTTATTTTTAACATCTTCATAACATTTTCATCTTTTGAGTCTCTGATAGACTACACAGTTACATATGGTTTGTGTGTCTAAAGTGGCTCATAGACGTTTAATAGTTTTATTCCTAGGTCTATAATAGTACAAGCACTGGTATGCGTTTTCAAGAGTTTATTTTCAGACGGCTAAAATTCGAATATCATGGGCATGAAGTTCTTCTCGCATCGGAGAGTTGTGGTGTTGGCAGGATTCACGTTAATAAACTTTCTGCCAACAAAATATCGACAATTAATCGATTTATCGATGTAATTTTCAAATTATTCAAAATTGAAAATTGTCTTTAATCATTCAGCTTTCGATTATTCGAAAACCAAGCAAATGTTGAAAAATTTTATGCTTATTTTTCGTCTAAATTCATAATCATAATCCGACCTTTTGAAGGGGGTCAAAATAATGTTCATAGTTTCCGTTACATACTGCCATACTAACATACCAACATATTAACTAACGTTGAAGGTAATAAAAGCTTAATGTTAAAAAAGGACAAAATTATAGAACGTATATGGTGAACTTTATACAAAACGATATACCAAACTATGTATGCAAAACGACGAACAACTTAGAACGATTCGATATAGAATGTTTCTATGTAGAATGTGAGTATGTACGAATATGGTGGTTGTATGGTTTCTTTGAAATATTTATGACATTTTAAAATAGCTGTAGCCTGTTTTTTTTTTCTCTTTTTGAATAAATTTTTACATTGGTTATCACATTCATAAAACATAAAACATAAAACACATAAAACATGTACGTATATGTCTCCAAAATGTATTTAATTTTCTCAATTATTAAATGCTATAATATTTGCTATCAAACTAAACACAAATTTTTACATACCTTGCCTTTTTTGTCTAGTTTTTCATTCAAAAACAAGTGAAAACTGACACATAAACATCTATACCAAAATTTTGTTCGTGGCTTGGGACTAAACTTAGTATACCTTGATATATTTCATATATACAAGGTATAAAAAGATGTGTTCACTTATGTTCGAGCTGGAGAAGTTATATTTTCTACCCCACGCTTTTTTACGGTAAAATGACTTTTAACGATGGCCCATTTTTACAAAATATTACTTTAAAAAGAAAAAAAAATTACTTTTAAAAAACCTTTGAAACCGTTCTGCATTAATAAATTTTCGTAGAATCATGTTAACGAATTTCCTATGAAATTTAAGTACAAAAGACTTTCATAATAGAGTAATTTCATGCGGACAATATCTTGGTAGACGCTTCCAGGAAAACAAAAAAAATTAAATTATTTTCTTGACTTAATTAAATCCACTTTTTATAAGGAACAAATAAAAGTGAATTGACCTCAGTTTGATAATTATTATTATTGCATTGTCTCCACAAAACAGCCACAATCCAACCCAACCAGTTATCAACCAAATTATAAAATGTCAATCAACAACCATTCATCCACGCGAAAAAAGTGGATTTAATTTGTAATTCCAGCAGATTTTTATCCGTGTAGTGAAACGTCGTGAATACAGATGTTTAAAATCACACAAAAAACAAAAACCATCCAAAAGTCTGTATATGAATGGGAATTGTATTTTAACCGACTTCATGGAAAAGGAGGTAGTTTTTTGAATATGTGTCCGGTTCTAAAAACTTAAATTGGATTTGCTTATACAATGTGTCGCATTTAAGATAAAGACATCTTCATATTTTCGTTAATTTATATAGGAATATCGTTTTACAGGGTGACATGTAACAATTTTTAAGATACTAAAACGAAATCTGAACTTTAAACTCAGTCTTTTTACCTGATCTACTCTCTCGAATTATTTTGGCTCAGATCTCAAATTATAAAAATTATGTTTTGGTTTTTGAACATTTTTTTAGTACTTGTTTTGAAGTCAGTTTAATTTTTTTTGTAAAAAAAATACTATTGTTTTAAAAACCACTAAATTTGATTCATGAATTGAAGTGATTCAAAGTTTACTTAAGTTGTATTTAACAAACTATTTAAAATAATTGATCTTTTCCGCATAAATTCGTGTTTCAATAAAAACTATAATTAGTGGAATAATGAGAAGGAGACATTTTTTTTTTTTTTTGTTGGGGTTTTTTCGAAGCAATGATTAAAAAAATTAAAATAATTATTTTTTGTTAAAATTGGTTTGTTTTCAAACTAAAAAGTAATTTCGTTAATGAAAATAATTGAACATAATTGGTACATTTTATATTCTTTTTAGTCCCAAGTTTGTAACGCTTAGAAATATTGATCATACGAACAAAATTTAAATAAGTATAGATCCGTATTAACCCATTTCCTGTAAATATATAATCGCATCACACGGTTTTGCAGAAAAATGTTTCAAACAAAAAATGTTACTTTTTAATTAATAACAATTTTCTAATTTAAAGTGTTCATCTATCAATTACCAGTTATGGAGTAGAGTGTGCTTTTTATTGAGCTTGAAAACCTAGCTCAAGTTTAATGCTTGCGTAAGATGTACGTCTATATATCCAACATTTTTTCACCTGAAGCATTTTTAACGATAAAAGTTACTTTTCAAGAATATATAAAATGAATTCTGTGTGTAGTATGAATCAAACTGTAATATTTTATAAAAAATTTATAGCATATTTCAATATAACATACTGTGCAATTCAAAATATAAAATGAATCAATAGACACTACAGTTACAGTTAGTTATACTGTTACATTTATAGGTCGTCGAATGCTATCCAAAAATTTAAGTATGTCAGCTCCAATGCACGACTGGAGTTTACTCCTTAAGTGTGCTCTTTTCTGTGCTCGTCAGGTTATAGTCAGTTTCAAACAATAGATGCTTTATTTATTATACGTACTATTTTAACACTTTTAAGCAGTTGAGAGTTGAGCCTCACAAAAAAACTAAAATTTTTGTTTAAAACATTTTTTTGAAAAACGTTAGCTTTTGCAGGAAATGCGATTTAAATGTGTCCTGTATTGTGCTCTACAACTTTTATTTAAAACATTTTTCCGTAGTAAATGTGCTTTCTTACGATTATAATGACTTTTCTTTTACCAATATCTGTCAATAAAATATTTACAATAATTGAAATTTAGCACTCCACGCTTTTTTTACGATAAAATGTTGATTTTGAACTTAAAGAAATTATTTTCTACCTTTTAGCGTGTTTTTTAGTTCTTTTAAATTATTATTTATTTGAATCGGTAATAGTGATAAAAGTAAGTCATGTCGGTACGTTTTTTCATGACATGTGATGGACTATAGCATATAGTTACACTCTGTAACGTTTAGTTTATTTTTATTTTATAAATTTAATTCAAAATATAATTTAAAAATGTCACTCAAATTGATTGAAAAAAAAAATAAATATAAATAAATCTATAAATACTAAAAATATTTTATACGTACCTTTATATGAAAAAATTAAAATTTGTTTTTTTTGTAGACTCTCAACTCAATACTCATCATTCATACGAATTCAAAGCTCAACGAGCTCACGAGCATACGAGCCATACGAGCAGCAGGCAAGCAACCAACCATAGTTCATATTTATTTCAATAACAAATATTTATTTTTAATCAAATTTTATCACGTAAATATAGACTTATGTGTACTATATCGATAGCCAACGGAAGGGGGTAGGAATGTGTTGTAAATGCATTTCATAACCCATGGAATACAATATTCAAGATTTTGGGAATATCTGATAATCCAGGCACATTTTATTACCTGATAAGCTCAGTTTTACTCAATTCTAAAAATTTTTGTGTGAATTTTCCGTTTTTTCAAAGAGGTTCTTTTCTTAAAAAGTTGCAAAAAAACGATGAAAATTTTTTGCTTCCAATTGGGATCAAGCTCGTATGGTATATGGTGACTCTGAACCAAAAAATTAAAAAATCGAGTTCATTTAACATTTGCTCCAGGATTTTTTAGGATAACGTCAAAAATCGATTCGATATACCGTTTAAAAAATTAAAAAATTCCATAAAAAGAATTAAATAAGAAAGAGGCATCTAATAAGGGGAACATAAAACCAAAATGATGGAACTTTGCTACTCATGAGTCTATTATTTTACATCTACTATAAGTAAAAATCTACTTGGTTCTGAGCTACCAAAACGGAAGGAGTACATACATTAGACTGTGGGATGATGACCGTGGATAATGTCGCATTCCAACCGAACTATCCCCTTAAGCTTTAAATCATACCCAAATTAACAACTATGCATAAAATATCCTTTTTGGATCATTAAAACAAATTACTTGCATTAATATACTCATTGCAAGGTAGCGTCTGTCTGTTCTGTCTTTGGTTTCTAGTATGTCAAAAAACGAGAAATTCGAAATATGTAAAATTGTTTTGTCTGACATGACATATGTTTGTTTTTTAATGGAAAATTGTTTTTCTAAATTCCATTATTTGATTAGAATATTCAATTTAAGAGTGGACTTCTGGATTGAAAACCAACATAGGGATATTTATTTATTTAGTCTAACACTAAAAGAAGGCGATGGAATAATTTAGGGCATTTTTCTATCAGAGAAACCTAAGTACGCTTAAATTTCTTTCTGTGATTCATTTCACAGTTTTCATAATTTTATTTAAAGCGTTTTTATCTATTTTGGGATGAAAAATTGATTTTTGTTTTATAACGTTTTCAAAATCAAACACTGCTCTGTGAAGCTTCCCTCCCCACTCTTGGGTGCGTTCTGTAAAATATCTAGCAGCTATCTAACAATATGTTGTATGACACGTATGTGTACACTCACTAAAATATTAAATTTATGTATCTTACATAAATTGGAAATCAAATTTTCTTCATAAATAAATATTTTCCACCAAACACGCATTTTACAAAAAAAAAAATAACAAATACAAAAAATAACATTCTTTGTACACAGATCCGACTCCAAGCTGCCTGGAGCCAAACGGCGAAATTAACTGTTATTATAAAATGGTGAAAAAATTTGAAATGCATCTTTTCTATCAACTTATTAAATAATGAAAATTTTCATAGTTGAAAATTTTTCTTTCAGGACGCCTAAGAAATTTATATCTACCGAAAACTAGATACGTGACTAGGGGATTCGAGATTACAAAGAGGTGCGCTCGTGAAAATTTTTAGACAACAATGTTAGCTATCCAAAATAATTAATCAATTTAATTTTTTTCCCTTGAGTATCAATTTTTGGTATCTTTGTCCACGGCTGTAAAACTCGTTTGGCTCCAGACTTTCCAAAAAATAAAAATAAAAAATATAATAGAGGAAAATTGAAATATCACTGTACTGTTTTATAATGTAAATATTTTCATATCAATAGATTTATCGATTGGGAAAAAAAATTAATAATGAAGTGTGATCCTTTGAACTCAAAACAGAAACTTCTTTACATTTTAGCAATATTTACTCGACTAAATAAATCGAGAATCGTTTTTTGAATGGATTATAACATTTGATGTAATTGGGGCGTCCTGACCCATTTTCCAGAATAGATACTGGTCTAAAACATGAAAACTTTGTATGGTACACATGCATAATACATTCACTAAAACTATAGCTTGAACAATTTTCAAATCGAATGTTTGTTTTCTATCGATTGTGTGAAAATAGAAAAGCAATGAAAAATATATTATTATTTTTCAATATAGAATTCTAAAGCTCAATAGATTGAGACTTGAAATGCTTATACTATTCTATTGAGTGTCTCGAAAAGCTCCAATTTAAGTTTCTTTATATATGTAAAAGAAAAAAACTGACTAACTGATTCACTGACTGAGTGATCAACGCAAAGGTAAATCCACTGGGTTTAGAACCTTAAAATTTTGCTAAACCGTTCTTTCAAGATAAGCAAGTGTGTCGAGTTAAACGGGGGTCGAAAGTTTGTATGAAACTGAGTCAATTTTGAAGTTGGAAATGTAAGAAATGAGCTTCTGGAAGCTTACGGAAGTAGAATTTCGCATGGGTCGAACTAATAAATTGTTAATTCATGACCAGAGAGAACAAGCAATAGAGGACGTAAAAATCACAGTTAGAATGGAATCACCCATTAACCTAAAAAATGAAAAATTAAATTTTCATTAAAAAAAAGTTGAATTTTTTTTTCATATTTAATAAACTTTCAATTCGATTTACAAACTCTTCCAAAAAAAAAAAAACTTTATAATTATATTAAACCTACATCAAAGCTGTTTTTCATAAAATAGGTATATATAATAAATATTCTAACTTATTTTCGATGAAAATGTTCGAAGTAGAAGAAACTCACTTAAATAATTTAGAAGATTGTTATATACACTTAATTTTAACACTTGAAAATTTATTTTAAATATAATTAATTATTAAATTATTTTTAATTAATTAAAAATAATTTATAAAATTGAAAAGATCATGGTGATGAAAAAAAAAAACAAGTAAATGAAACAACTAAGTGAGTTAATTGTTTGAATGCCTTACATTTCCGAGTAAAGGTTATTCGAATTGAATGAGAACTTTGATTTTTATATATAAGTATTCGATGAAAGTTCAATTTATGTTTGTATATTAAAGATTGAGATAGTTTCGGATTTAGAAAGTTATTCTTGATGCTAATTTCTAGGAAATTAAAGTAGATTTCTAGACAACCTTCAGAAATTGTGAGAATTTCTCTTTTAACGAACGTAAGCGTGTAAGCAAAAAAAAATAATAACTTCGGAAATTTTCTGGCTTGTTTGTGGACTTTTATTTAAATTAAGTCGTACTCGGTAAATTAAAAAAAAACTAGAAACTTGAAGAAACTTTTACGGTTTATCTCTTAATATCGAAAGATAAATATTATTTCAAGCGTGGAAGTCCCAATTCTTCCTTGATTCGTCGTCTCAATATCCTAGTCCTTGCTAAAAGAATAAGGATTGCCTTAGTTAATTTTTTTAAACTAAAAGTTAAAAAAATCATATTTTTAAATAGAGTAGATGTGGGATGAGAGGGTAAGGGGGGAGGGAGCTATTTACCTGTCATTATAATTAACAATGTAAACGTTTTTTGTTTGCATGTGTTCATTTGAAGTCGATATTAAAGGTAGCTGATTTGAACCTGTTACAAAAATAATTATAATTGACATTAAAATTAATTAAATCATTTTAAATTAAAAGTTTATTTTTATAAATTGTAAATGTATTTATTAAACTAATTATTATATCGTATTGCTTAGAAAAAATTAATTAAAAGAAAAAATATAGAGCAGTTTGCTTTGAATAGAAACACAAATACCGACATACAAATAATTACATAAAAAATATATTTATTAAGCGAATAGTAAACTGTGTTTAACTACACCTTCAAGGGTTCAGTTGGCATTATAAACTATTTATATCGATCTGAAATCTTACACAGTCATACAAAGTGATGGATCACATTTTTTAAGATACTGAACCGAAACCAGAACTTTAATCTCAGCTTACTACAAATTGACAAATAGGGCCCTGATTCTTAATATTTTGCCTAGCGTCAGAGATGGTTAAAGATGTCGAAAAAGATTATAAGATTATTCACAAAAATATTTTTTCGAGCATGGGGGATTGTACCTCTTTCATCGAAAGAGAGTTTTTAACCGTGAAGCTACACATCGTTGTTATAAAAACATTTATTTATATTGAAATATTTTTGGCAGTTATCAAAAGGTATTTTTGTTATCTGAGAGGTTGAATGTGTGGGCGGACCATAAGGGCCCGCACACAAGAAATCTTCTTTTTTAACGCAATTACAATAGGGAATTATCGTTAGTGAAAAATAAATCATGAAATTTGAAAAAAGTTAAAATTTATGTAAAAATATAATTAAATATTCTGATTTCGAGTCATAAAAGCACATTTTTTTTGCAACGGAATGTTTATATATAAAGAAATTCTGATGAATGTGTGTGCTGTGCCGTGCATGATATTTGCATGTTTTATTGTTTTGTTTGTTACATATCAAAAATAATAATTAATAAACCACATAAAACTCTGTTTTTGTGGTTATAAATTTTTTATTAGCAATTTTAAAAACTACTACAAAACTTCAAAAATAACAAAACTATATTAATAATATTCATTATTATTTTATTCTTTTTAATTATATTTTTAATTAATAATCATCAAAGTTACGGTATACAGAGTGTTCTAAAAGCTTCGAACCAAACGTATTTCTTTCGAAATTCTAAGAGGAAAAGTCTTTTAGCAGTTTTATACGGCTAATTTATTTTATGAATTTCTTGACTAATATTATGAAAACTTAAATTTTTATCAGGCCATTTTTTCGGTCTAATATTTACGTTCTAGAATCTGGCACGTCGTGAGATATTCCTTATTCCTTTATCAATTTCTGCTATTGACGGAAAAGGAGAATAAATATACTCACGGTTGAAAAATGTACCGCTTAGGAAAAAATCGGCTAAAGAAATAATATTAAGATTTTATTTGGTTCATTATGTAATTTGTTTATCATATCTGTAATAAAATTGCATATAAGAAAAAAGAAAATATACTACTGTTGGTATTTTATTTCTCGAGTCTGTTTTTAGCCTGCGAGAAGAGCAAAAAAAAAAGCTGACGTTCATATTCAGCTTAGAAAAAAAAATGGTCTGATGGTAAAGTAGAGTAAATTTGATTTGCTACAACTTTGATTATTAAGTTTTTTTAAAATTCTCAATAAGTACTTCAGATCAAAAAATACCAAAAGAGTTTTCCATGTTAGGTGACACCCGGTACATTATATTTATTATTGTATTCGTCACTCATCCTGTCTGCACGGTTTTAACAAAATTTTAAATGATAGCTAACAAATTGTTGTGTGCGAATGGATACAATCAAAATTCTAAAGGGAACCATACACGATAACATAAATATATATGTGTAGGTTATTGGTTTGCTGTGGAATAATCCTTATACAGGGCGTTCTGTTATTAACTGCAAATCGTTGGCCTACAGAATAAGCTCATAAAGACGAACAAAAAAACTCTTTACCAAATTTCGATCTGAGGCCAGATTCGGGAGATGTGTCTATGGGAAAATAGAAAGATTTATGAATTCACAAACCTATCAAATTCATTAAATTAGTAGGTGTTACTTAGAGGAGACTATCATAAAACAATAATTGATTTAATTGGGTAGTGAATACTAAAAAAAATTGTTTGAAGTTATTATTTATAAAGAAAACAAAAATATAAATCACCAATAGCCAGTTAGATGTTTGAGATAATTAATTTCAACGTACTCTTACTACCTTTTGAATAGTAAATAAATAATATAGAACGTCTATGGACTCCTTTATGTTACACAGTTAAAAAAGTTATAGCTAACTAATTCTAAACTAAAATTATAACACACAAAAAATAGTTTTTAAAAACTAACTTTTTTTTATTTTGTTAATTCTGTCAAATAATAAAATTTAATATATTTTTTGCACGCAATTCATAGTTTTGTCATAATATGACGAGTTTTTTTTTGTATTTTGTTTTTGTTTTCTAATGATGTACTGCTTGTCTAACCTGCAAGTCTAACGACAACGTAAAGTCGTGCATTTTATATTACATTATACCCTGTGTGATTTATATACCGTGTGTTTACGGGATGCTTTTTTTTTTTAATTTGACACAAGAAGACTTGAAAAGTTGAAATATTTAACAGACTCTGGTACATTTTATCAACTCAATTTTACAAAGGGCAAAAAATCGCATCTAGAAATATGGCATTTGATAAAGGAATAAGAAAGATAAGTGTAGGACAGAATAAAACTTGCTAAAGTAAAAATATATATACGATAATAAAATTTAGTTAATTGTTTCTCTCTGTACAACAATTAAGGTTATGTTTGACTTGAGAACAAGTGAACTGCAGCGCAGAATATAACAATGTAATTATAATAACAATATAGCATTCATTCATTGTTGTAATTAATATAGAAATAAAATTTCGTTTCAGAAAGTGAAAATGTATGTTTAATAGGAGAGAGCAAAAGGAACTAACGAACAACAACGAGTAACGAGCACTATTATTTGTTTAATGTCTTCATCTTGTACTAAATATAGTCTAATTCCTAAACATTTGAACTTTTACTTTAAAAGTTGCTCATACGAAATCAAACGATTTGCATAAACTTTCTTAATCCGTCAGCACCAGCACAGAGATTTGCTCACGTGTTCTGCGAAGTTTATCGAAGATCCATCATTTGGTGAACAGACGCGACTATAGTTTAAAGTATTGATGATTGAAGAGTGATATCTATATTATCAAATTTATAAGCATCATTTGCACACAATATATTATATATTTTTGTAGTTGCTTGGTATTGTAAAGCCAAAAATAACTCATTACTTGACTAGAAAACATGCATTTGGATTATATGTATGTACCGTGCAATAAACCAAAACTTTTTTACAAAACTGTATGTTTACAATCAATGTTAAATTAACGAAAGTACACGAATAGGTCAGAAAATTTCCGAAGAGTGAATGTTATTAATCGATGGTCACTTTTCTAGATTCCATTTTAAATCCTAAAGTTCAACTTGTATGGATCAAACAATATTTTTGATATTAATTTAGAAACTTAATAACAAATTGTAATAATGAAATTGAATATAATAGTTGTGTTCCAAAAACTATATATATATGGTCAAATAAAGATGGCGTTAGTGTTTTATAAGGTAGTGGAACCAATGATGGTCCGATCTCTCTATGATAGTCCACATTCAAAAGAAACAGAAATAAGTATTCAACAACTTATTCATTTCAAGTTTCGTGCTCATCCGTGAAAAACTATCACAGTCAAAAAGACAACTCCACCTATACAGAAATATAACTCCACGTATACAGATATATACGCCATCATTTTTTAACTTGTGAATGTGAAATAATCATAGAAAAATAGATTCAAGTGAAATTTTGAAAAGTTAAAAAAACCACGACAAATTTTTCAGCTACGGAATCCTTAACTTGAACTTGAAACATATCTAAGATCATTCTCCTTTTTCCTTAGAGCCTTTTCCAAAATGGTCCATTTTGAGGATCATCACCATTTTTTTAGTCTTTTCGAAACATAGCTAAAATCACTCTCCATTAAATTACCTTTCAAGCGAAAAAGATAAAATCGGTTTATTCGTTTAGGCGCTAAGATACCACAGACAGACACACAACTTAATTTAGAGAATTTATAGTGTTTTGATGTTAAGATATGCACCTTACATAGTTCCAGTACCTTAGTGTTGTGTAGTGGGCTTTAACTGACAATACAAAACATTTGAAAACACTAAAATAAGACAACAAACATGGTCGAAAATTTACTATAAACCGACTCTTTGTTGGTGAATGTGGAAGCTGTGGATATTAGATGGTGAAGTATTTTATTTGAGAAGATGAAACAGTTGTACAATTATATGTTATGTTTTTAATACATAATGGGTGATTCATTTTATATGAGTACAGCTACAGAAATGTTGTTAGTTACTCTTTACCTAGAAAGTAAAATATAGGTCGCAGTAAGTGGTCTAGGTTTCAGGGGTAGTAGATACTGCTATAACTTTGTGTTTTTGAAATTTTTGTATTAGGAATATTACTTGTAACTTCAGATTTAAATACAAAGAATGTAATAATCTTTACTTCATTATAGAATAGCGCCTCACGGTGTTATACGCGATTAAAAGAGAGTAGTATTACCCGCGATTAAAGAAGATTTTCAGAGTTTTTATCCTTACTATTAATCAAGCCTTCTTGAAAGAAAATGCGCTAAAAATCAAGAATTTCAAGAACTTTTGAAAAACTCTTCAAAAACACGATTCATATATGCTATCCCATTACCCGCAATTCAAGAGGGAGCACTGAATCACTCTGTACATTGGTGTATACTACAAAATAAAGTACTTTATTATTCCTAATATGTGTATGTGTATGAACAAGCGGTTAAGAGTAGGAACCGGATGTTAATTGTAAGGGAATCTTACATACATATATATATATATGTATCTGCAAGTACCGAGTATTCAAAAAGTAAAAGATCCTCTAATTCATGAGTGACTCCGACGGAATTTTTCGGATACGGAATCCTTACCTCGCACTTGAAATATATCTAAAAACTTTCTCTATTAAATTACGTTTTTCCTTCAAGCCTTTTCCAAACTGAACCGATTTTGAAGATCGCCTATTTTTTAGTTGTTTCGGGCGCGGAATCCTTAAAATCGTACTTTTATCGTATACATTTTTTCGTAAACATCATTGTTTACCATAAATATACTCTAAAGTCCTGTACGAAGATTTCCTTTCAGCTGCAGTCTCAGTGGCTGATTGGATTGACAGTGAGTGTCAAACTTTTGGAACACATTGTCGATATCCATGTTCCATAGAATGAAATGTGTTTTAGGAAGATGACTTCACAACAATGTTGTTCGACATAATACAATGCTTGTGTTGTTTCCTAGTTAGTTTAGTCTCACCTCATTATGGCAACATGAACTCTCATTCAAACCCCTACTCTCATCCCACTCCATCCCCCTCCCCCGACAAAAAAAAAACACTCATCCCGCCATAATAAAGCATGCTTTTACTATCTACATAGGCAGTTAGCTATATTACTGTACATATACAACAAACCAACAAACTTTCATTTACTGAATATTCCAGGAAAAACGATACACATTCATGGGAAAAATCATGCTTATCAGATCAATTTTTATAGCGTGCTACAAAACTTAACCCGCAAGAGATCATTCTTGTATGGAAAATTTTTGGAACTATGTGCCTTATTGCACGTCTCTGATTTGTTTCCTGAGAGGTGAAACCAAAAAAATCGTAACATATGTTGTGTTATAATTATTATTAATATTCTCACAAGCAGTATGTTAAGAATGTTCTTTACAATTCGAAAACTTGAAACTAAATTTAATCGTTGAAAAGAAACAATGCATATAAAATATCTAGCTTATCAGTTAGTTAGTCAGTGTTTCGATGCTTCACATCTGTCAGGCTTCCTGCGATGCCAGCAATTTTTTAATTATTTTAATGATTTCCACTACTCTCAAAACTGCAGAATTATTAGTTTATCTCATTTGATCTTATGATAGAACGGAATTTAGCATCCACGATACAACGACTTGTTTTATTTCTCACTTGTTATCCATGTTTCGCCTGAAACATTCTGTATAGACCATCTTGCGCTTCCTATAACACTAGGATACTAACTAACTGATGATACCTCTTATAGTTTACAAACAGAAGTGGACTGAGTGGAAATGTGGCCAGAAGTTTTCATCTCGCTTTTATATATATATATATATATATATATATATATATCTATGTGTTAACGGCCGTGTGTTTTCCACCAATGCCGCGCCGCACTAACTCAGTTTATACATTTTCCCATATTAGTAATGTTTAGAGTTTTCCTTTTCGTCATATTATTAACATTTTCTAACTATGGTTCCTCTTCGCCTTACATGATGTTAAAATCCCTTAAAAAAGCACACAAGCTTTCTTCTTCGTTGGTGTGTATGTGCTTTCATATAAAATAAGTATTCAAGCGTGTTTAATATGTAAAAATTTTCCGTGTTAAGGAAATTTGTTCGCTTCTTCAATTACATATGTTTCTGTCATTTGACATTTTGTTTTGTGTTTGAAAAAGTCAAGAGTTTTCCCTTTTTGTTAAATTCTTAAATTTTTTAATTTATTCTAAAATATTTACAAATAAAAATTATTCTAGAAAAAACTTAATGGTACAACTTTATTCTTTGTGGGTCGTCGAATCGAAAGGAAATGACCCTGAAATAGAAATGTCATCGAGAAAGTTGATATCAATCCGTCAGCACTCATGTCAACCGTCCGGTTATCTATAGTCGTGTGATGAGAGATTTACTCACGCGTTAAACTTTGTAAATCATAACCTCTACATAATTTTATATAAATTTATTGTTAAATGCACTAGATAATTAAAAATTTTTTGTTTTCTATGGATCATCAATCTTGGAAAACTGTACAATTCACAAAGTTTGTTCAATGCGAAAAATGTAGATTAAAATGTCAAAAAATTCTACGATCATGTTTTAAACTTAATTTTAAAAACATTTGAAAATAAATAACGTAATAAATTATTTAAAAACTATGTATATACTAAATTAATTTTATAGAGAAAAATAATTCTTGCAAGACAGTAAAATTTATCTTGTTTATAACTTGAAACTAAATAAAATTAATTTTATATTTTGCTAGGTCTGCTTAAATACAATTTTCCGGAGAGTTTAATCTATCTTAATACTCGCCCTTGCAGTAAAATCATCCCTAAGGACTTTAATATAGATGTCGTTCTCACAAATAATAATATTTTTTTTTTGCAGAACAGATTTTTCTCTTCTCAAGGATCTCTCCATTTTTGTCAAAATAAGAAAATATGTTTTTAATCGAAATTCCAATGTCAAGAGAATTTATTTTTGCCCACTTAATGCCACATAAAAAATGGGAAAAGGTAAAAACGGACTTTTTTCGCCAAAATTGAAAATGAAAAGTTTTTTTTTTAATTTATTTTTTATGTTGTTCTGTTTTGTGTAATTTAATACAAAACTGAAAAGTGTATTATTTTATTTAAAATGTGAAAGAGTTAGTTAGCGCAACGCTTGCTAGAGCTATTTTAAAATGGTAGAATGAGTTAGATATATTATACTTGTACGAATATATACAAGAAGTTATGTATATATTGAAGGCGTTATCGCATTTAAAAGTTGCTTTTTTTCATATTACAAATAAATTTAATTCAATCGGCATGGCATTTCTTTTAAAACCCACTAATCTTAGGTCATAATTCCCATCTTTGATGTTACTTTGACGCTACCATAAACCGCTATGTGAAAAAGCGGTACCAGGGCCGCGCGCTATCTTCAAACCTTTTATAGTTAGGTGAAATCTGTATATATAAAAATAAATTGCTGTGCGTTAGTCTCGCTAAAACTCAAAAACGGCTGGACCGATTTTCAAAATTTTTGTTTTGTTTTGTTGGCTATAGTTCAGGGATGGTTTAGAAAAAAAAATTATTTTCATTTTAATAATTGATTACCTTTTGTTTCGCACAATTTCTTAAAAAACTAATGTAATAAAATGAATAACAAATATCTTGGGTCTTTGTCCAACTTATTACTGTGTGTCCAAAACAGTAATGAATCGTAATTGAAATGAAAAGGACAATTTCGGAATAATTAGATTCAATGCGGAATAATTTCAAAGACTGAACGGAATGAAAATGTTGGCTCTACAGTCAGATTCATAAAATATCTCGAAAATTACTCATTTAATGGTCAAATAAACACGATTTTTGTAATTTTCGGGTCAAAATTACCTTATAAACTTAGTTTTATCGAAATCGGAAACAAAAACTTTTTTTACACTTTTTACAATTTGTAAAAATCGAAAAAATCATAAAAAATTCAAAAAAACACAATTTTTGTAATTTTTGGTTGGATTGAGGTTGGGTTGGGTTAGGTTGGGTTAGGTTGGGTTAGGCTGGGTTAGGTTGGGTTAGGTTGGGTTTGGTTGGGTTAGGTTGGGTTAGGTTGGGTTAGGTTGGGTTGGGTTGGGTTGGGTTGGGTTGGGTGTGGGTGTTGGTGTGGGTGGTTGTGGTGTTGGTGGTGGTGTTGGTGTGGGTGGTGTTGGTGTTGGTGGTGGTGTTGGTGGTGGTGGTGGTGGTGGTGGTGGTGGTGGTGGTGGTGGTGGTGGTGGTGGTGGTGGTGGTGGTGGTGGTGGTGGTGGTGGTGGTGGTGGTGATGGTGATGGTGGTGGTGGTGGTGGTGGTGGTGGTGGTGATGGTGGTGGTGGTGGTGGTGGTGTGGGTGTGTGGGTGGGTGTGAGTATGGGTGTTGGTGTTGGTGGTGGTGTGGGTGTGGGTTGAGTTGGGTTTTTTTGTGTTGGGTAAAATAAATTGCTGTGCGTTAGTCTCGCTTAAACTCAAAAACGGCTGAACCGATTTTCAATTTTTGTTTGTTTGTTTTGTTCGCTAGAGTTCAGGGATGGTTTAGAAAAAAAATAAATAAATAAATTTATTTTTAATATTTATAAATTTTGAAAGCCCAAAAATTAAACTGAAGAAATCAAAATTTAATAATTTTGTATCGGCACGTTTTAACCAAGCAAAGTAGACGTGTATCAAGCTACTTATCGTTAAACTTGTAAATTCATAAGATTTGAACAAGTTTCTGTCACAGGAGCACCTTGATTATTTTACGAACTCGCTGTATGCATACATATACAGTGGCATCGTTGTTGGTTGGTGAGTTTATCAAAGAGATTTATTGGACATGCACAAGTGCTTGTGACTCTGCTTATTGCATGACAGCCATACAATATACTTGTATTGTATGTAGGTAGATACATCTAGCAAGTAAGCAAGCTAAGCTTTGTACGTACCACGCTAAAAATAATTTAAACGTGCGTTGTGCCACTCAGAAGCCAGTTATAATAATAATAATAGCGACTGAACGACGGCTGGCGACGCGACAACGATAATGGTAGCCATATACAATCAACGGGACTATATTCAGATACAACGCTTTACATCATCAAGTGAAAATGAATTTTTAGTTAGCTTGTAAGTGCAAACGAATGAAACGTGGAGGCTACATTCATTCATATAAACTAACTGTTATTATTATTATTATTATTTGGGAGCTATATACGTGGTGAACCTTTGAAATTGATTCTGGGGAATTTATTAAAATACAGAAAATATTTTTATGAACATCTATGATAATACAATTAAACGAAATATCTAAAAGGAAGAAATTAATGCATCTTTGAAATTTTTTAGTTGTTTATTAGGTTGTAAGCACTTCGAAAAAAAGTATACCTCTCAGAGGTGTACCTAGTCCCCTGTTGGGGGGGGGGGGTTAATCAGCTCTTTACAAATTTAAAAAAAAAAATCAGTTTTCTTGAATTTAACATCCCTTATCGATTGCTTAAATCATTATTCTTCGAAATAAACGTAAATAAGAATAATCGTAGTAGCCTATATAAACGTTTCTTCGAAGAATTCTAAGAATTGTTGTATGATACATCTTTTTTTCTTCTGTATTATATTTTTTCTAGTAGCGATTAAAATAGTCCACCTTGTAAGTGTACACAAATGCAATAAACATTACTTGTTAGCAACTAGCTAGCAAGCACAAAAAAAATAGCAGTACATGAGGAAAATTATATTTTCACGTATCAAAATAAATTCACTAGCTACAAAAAATATGTGAAATATTATTCAGCATATTAGTCAGGAATATTTTATGTAGCTCTTAGACCATACGCTCATTATCAAACCGAAAATTATATGTATGCGTTTTATACTGGCTTTTTGGACGGTTATTAAAGTAGGGTTGGGTAGAAAGCTTGGCTAATCAAGAAAAAAAATATGAAAATCGTGATAAATCTCGTGGGAATGAGAACCATACGAAATTCAAATTAAAATTTCATTTAAGTCCAGAAATCCCCATAAATACCAAATTATGATATAATTGTGGATAAAACTTTTTAATCTGTTTCTCCCGAACTGTACGATTTTCGGAAAAATATTTCGATTTGAAACTGTTGCTCTTTTACTAATTTAAAGTGTTTATCTATCAATTACTAGTTATGGAGTAGAGTGAGCTTTTTATTGAGCTTGAAAACCTCGGTGAATTTTCATGGATACGAAAGATGTACGCACACACACTCAACAGTTTTCACTTGAAGTATTTTCATCGATAAAAGTTATTTTTCGAGTTTCACCCTGTGACACCCTGTATATCCAATCTCTACTTAGTGAGCGTTATAGTTAATATATAATAAATAACTTTATGGTAAAAAGGTTTTATTATTTGTAAATAAATGCATTCAAATTTATATATTTAAAACTTTTAAGCTATTTTCATCTAAATCAGATCATCCATAAATACACATTCGAGGTACAGTGTGATCCATGCTAAAGGAAATCAACAATTAACTAAAAAACTAATTAATAGTAAGTTGGTATAACCCAAAAAAAAAATCCAAAATTGGGTTTATTTGTTAATGGAGGTAGGCAGATATAAAGAATATCTCGAATCGATTTTTTACGTTTTCTCAAGAACTACCCGTTCAAATGTTATAAATGAAATGGATTTTTGAGTATTTTGAGTCAAAATTACCTTATAACATGAGTTTGATTCTCATCAAAAACGAAATTTTTTTTTGCCATTTTTTACAATTTGTTAAGGGGTATCCCTTTGATAAAATCGAAAAATTCACAAATTTTTTTTTTCGGAATTTGATAAACCTTATTTTATAAGGTTATACTTGCCCAAAAAATTCAAAAATCGTATTCATTTGTCGATTATGCTGGTAGTTTTTGGTAAAAACGTTATCTCAACTACCTTGAGGGTTATTTCCAAGATGAAAGTCAAATGAAATTGAAAGTTATTTTCTATTGAACAGAATAAAATATTATATCCTAAAATTGAAACCAAACTATGACCATCAGAAAATTGAGTTTTTTACTGCCTATAAATAATACTCATTATTCTGAAATATACTGTAGCTCTCCAATAAATGTATTTAAATGTTATATAAATTATTTAAAATGTTATTAAAACAAATATTTATTCCACATATCTAAATCCGGTTAGATCATTTTCAAATTATATTCTTGAATTTTTAAGGAATTTATTCAAAAATTATATTTTTGAAAGACAATATTCAAACCTTATGGAATTAGGGTCCCAGTACAATTTCAACGCATAATCTAAAATTGCCTTGATTGTCGTACCTCGTTAATAAGTGTCGATATTCATTTAAGTAACTTGTAATTACGAAGTTAAGCCTTATATTCAGAATTATTGGCCTGACGGTCGTACATCCTTGAACAATTTTTTTTGAATATACAAGAATATTTAATAAGATTAGACATTATTGAATGTGTCCAGTTTTATTAAAAAAAATACCCTACATTTTACAAAGACTGCTGGCAGACAGGACTATAGTAAAGGATTGTGTTTGTATAGTCCTGTTTGTAGTCGTTTGAAAGAGCTATGTAGCTCATCATGTAGCATGTAGCATGTAGAATGTAGATAGATGATGATATCCTTGTAATCTAATTAAATTATTTATTTTAATACACTACTCAAGTTGAGTTCTAACATAAAAGACACAAATTATAAAGTGTTTTGTTTTCAAATTATAATTTTACTAACTGCATCAAAAATATATCTCTTTTAAGCTTTTACAACTCCATAAATATAACATACAGAGTGGCACTCAAGTGTGGATACAATTCAATTACAACTATATTCACGATATTACGATCTTATATCCCCACAAATACTCAAATCTGCTATAAGAATATGTGTTTCTACTTGACAAAAAATAAGTTGGTCCATGGTACTTGAATATAAAATGGTCCATGGTAAAAATTTAAAGTCAAATCCATGGTACTCGTTTCATACATTATTTTTTTCGATTTATTAATATCCTGACGAATTTTTCCAGCTGTATGGTCCACCCTGTATAAACATACCGATAAAATGTATCATCGTCAGTGAAGGGTAATTATGAACCCAAATCAGAACACCTAAATGGTTCCAAATCACCCATAGATTCCATTTTCAACTTTAATCATCAATTTTGTTATAACTTCATGCATGTAGAACGAAAAGTGAGAATAAAATTTTTCGATATATGCCTTGGTTTTCGAAATCTCAAAAGCTAAATAATTAAACGAAATTTTCAAATTTCAATATTTTGAAAATTCAATATCGAAAATATATATATTATTTATACCATGTATATATGAAATATACATGGTATATTAAGTTTAGTCCCAAGTTTGTAACGCTTAAAAATAATGATGTTAGGAAAAAAATTTTGTCATCGGTGTTCAAAAAATCACCTAATTAGTCCATTTCCGGTTGTCCGTCCGTCTGTGGACACGATAACTCAAAAACGAAAAAAGATATCCAGATGAAATTTTTACAGCGTACTCACGACGTAAAAAGTGAGGTCAAGTTCGTAAATGAGCATCATAGGTCAATTGGGTCTTGGGCCCGTAGGACCCATCTTGTAAACCGTTAGAGATAGGACAAAAGTTTAAAGGTAAAAAATGTTCCTTATCAAAATTTAACCAATTTTTGTTTGAAACATTTTTTCGTAAACATCACTGTTTACCCATGAGGGCGCCCATTAGGCGGAAATTTTATAATATGTACTATACTTGATTATCAGTTATGTATGTGTCACATGTTTGCATGTGTAATGTGATAAAGAAATCAACACTGGCTATGCATGGTATTTCAACAATTAACTCAGTCAATTGTTTGTTTTCCCTTGTTAAGGTTTAACTTTAATTGAAAATTTTTTGTTTCTTCGTTAGACTTTTTTTAGAGAAATCCATGAAAACATATCATCCACCTACCGTTTTCTCATAGGACCAATGTAATATATGCCCACTTTTGATAACATTTATTTACTTAAATAAGTCGGAAACTCATCTTAAATTTTCAGAATTCGTATAGACTTAGTTCAACTTCATATACAATTAAAATCAAATCTTCTATCCAAAATTAGCGTGACGCTCGTATACAACCTTAAATAAGTTACAGCATCCTAAAAACATAGTTAAAAAAGATAATTAAACATAGAATATTGTGTAGAGGAATTAAGATATAAAAACATGTCATTCGAGAGCTAAACTATAGGCATCACATGATCAAAGCGAGCGATGACTACCAAGCTAGCTGGCCTAGTCTAGCACAACGTTTGTTAGCGTTTTAGCGTTTTTGTTTTACTAGCTACTAGCATAGCAGTTGTTCGTTTGGCTTTCGCTTTGGCTACTATCATCATCACATTTATTATAAAAGAGTCAGTCGTCACATACAGTCATATCACATATAATGTATATTTGTACCAATACGAATACGTCTAGGATCAACTGTAGTATTTGACAATCATTTCAAAACTGGCAAAAATATGAGAGATTGTTGTCCAAATTTTGTAAAAAGTGCCTACAATTTTTATGAACCGCTTAGCAGCACCGAAAAATCCGGGCCATAAAGCATAAAGATATTGTAAATTTCGATTCGAATTCAAATTTTCGGTCCAGTTTAAACTGGACTATAAAATTTCTTGATGTTGGAACTATTTGGTAAAACCGAAAAAGTGTAACGAAGAAAATCGACATCAAAAATCGACCATTTTTAGGTACCTAGGTCACCTCTAAGAAACTGAAACTTTTTTAAGCAATTCAGGTTGCTTTTTCATTAAAATAAAAATGAATTGTGAAAGTCAATTATCAGAAGTTAAAGATAATAGAGATAATTTAAAGTAAATATAAGCAAATTTTATGTTATTTCATAATAAATATCCTGATCAAACCAAATGTTTATAGTGTACACACTTATTGGGTTGACTACTAAATCAGAAGTATGGCTTTTTTAAACTAAAATTACAAATAATTCATAAAAGTGAAAAAAGTTATAAAATTAAATTTTTTTAATAATAAAATAAATATTTAACTTCTAGAATTCATACCACAAATTTTCATTAAAATATCTTGTAATTAAAGAAGTAAACGCTACACTTATGATGAACGAAGTTACGAAAGAAAATAGTTCCTTCCGGGTAATCCACAATACCTCAGAGGTCACTAATATAAAGACCTTAAGTCAATACAACATAATGCGAAAGCCTTTTCGTATTAAAAAAACGTCGGGAAAATCTTTTTATATTTCCAACCATTCAGAAATGAAGTTCTGTCATTTACGACAGTTGACCCCAAACCTCGAATACACAATACGAAGTACTAGAAATGGAGATGTATTTTAATTGGAATTATAATATGAGAATGTCCGTTCTATGTTTGTTTGTTTGTTTATTTGTTTGTTTGTTTGGCGAGACTTTGTGTTGAAGAATATATTGGCGTTACTTTCAGAATGATTGTGAAAATCCAAAAATAAATGCTTCGGACAATATAATCGTAAAATTCGACAAACATTTATGTAACAATTTCCATGAAAATATCGATTCAGACCATTTGGGCCATGACGAAAACGGTTTGCCTCGGACTTTAATCCTTATTTTTTAAGTTATATTTTGATTAATCAAGAAAAAATTAAGGATTTTTCCAAATACAATTTTTAATATACGTTTAGCGTCCAAAACATTAGCTCCTTTTTATTGGACCACTTTTATTGTATGTCACTAATTCGTTACTATTTGATATCAACCCCCTAAAAGCTTATTATTTCAACCATTATTTAAAAATTAAAATTCAATGCTCCCCGGAAAAACATTAAATTAAGATAATATAAAAGATTTTCAACATATTTATTTTTGTACAAAATAATATATTAATAAATTTTTAATTTATTTATCCATCATACAGAAGACAGAAAACTGATGGATATAGAAAATGAATTCGTGAAACATTTTCACTTTACACAAAAAGAACGGGAGGTGGGAGGGGGTTGGACTACAAACCATCAACCCTTTTACACACCCACCCCATCTCTAAATGTGTAATATGTGTGAACTAAAATATAATCGTTTTTAGTTAGATAAATGAACGAAAAGCAGAAGTTTATGTGTGAAAATGTTTATTTATAGCTTGAGAGCCAAAACGGTTTGGAAATTTTGAGTGGTTGTAGCCATGCCGGAAACATCTCCAATCAGAACTTCAATTATTAGAACAAGAATTGCAATTATTAGAACAATATTGAAATTACTTCAGAAAAACCATTTTTAATAAGGTGAACAAGCTAGAAAAAAGTGTCAATAGTCGAAAAGTTGGTAAAAGCATCGTGTATATAGTAAGTAAATTTACCAACTTAACCTAGTCATAGAGAAGAAAAGGGCTCCAGGAAAGGGCATATGTAGACCAAAATCTTTTTGAAATGCCTATTTTGGCTTAAAATTGTCATCTAGTAAGTATTTTTTGGTCTCGAATCTGATACCTGAGTACACGAATTTTGTCACGTATTGAAAAAATGGCCCCTTTCGGGTCATTTTTGGCCAAAATTTCTGCTAATTTTTACATTTATACAATTATATCAAGGTATTAGAAGTTTCTAGAGATAAGGTATTAGATGTAGTCTGGCATTGGATTCGTAATAAGTGACAAAAAATACCTTTTAGAGCAAAGTTTTGATGAAAAATACTTTTCATCATGTCACGTTTTCTGTTTTTTTGCCATAAAAGTAAAGTTCTTACCTTGGTAGATGTCATTAACAGCCAAAATAAGAATTTCAAAACAATTTTGGCCTACATATACATCCTGTTAGGTCTCAACGCCCCCTTATGACCTGGTTTAGTTGGCTGATTGGTCTTTGGGGTCTTATAAACAGGTAACAAAAATTTTCATGAAACCGGTGCTTTTCCTCAACTTTTCCAATGAATTCCATCTTATTATCTGTACTTTTTGTGAAATATTCTAAAGAAAGCATGGCTTAGAATTATTAAAAGTTTAATTTGGTCCTGGCTGCCATAATATTGGTTGGGTGTTCCTTCTGTGTATGGTGTTACAGCAACCAAAGTGACTGGTTGTATTAGTTTGTGGAGAGCTAGATGGTTTCTTAATGATATATGATTAATGATTATCCAAGCAGACACTTTGAAGAATAAGATATAGTAAGAATGATTATTATGCGATTATAGTCCAGTCGCTGTAACTAGTACGACATATACAGGTAGAAATAATGAAAAACGTCAGCAAGAGCACTAAAAAGACTTTCAAGGCATTTTTTTAAACTTAGATTCGAATAGGATCGTAGTTCAACGTATTGATAAACGCACCCAAAATCGTAGCGGGAAAAACAAGTAGTATTGCGATATCTGCAATGACGTATGAGTCTACACTGTCGAGATGAAATTACTATTTACTAATGTAAGTGGCGCTAACGGCAAAATTATTTTGAGTAGATTACTTTTTGATTATCTGTCCCTATACCATACCAGCATTGTAATAAATGTCAGGCAACTCTAACCGTGTTGTAGGGAATTATAATTTTTTTTAATATTATATCCTTAATGTCAAGACACCAAGAGGGGGGTCTTTCTAGAATGATCCACCAGTGTGTCGTTTCCCCATAAGAGTTAGCGTCTAGCCTACATACAACTAACTACATGTTACAATGTATTTAGTCATTATTAAATGAGTAATGGTTACTCAACTCAAAATGATGATAAGTAGAGAAGGAAGAAAAAGTAAGTGAGTATTTGGGGTTGGTTATTTGGTTAGCTTGGAGCTTAACAACAAGCTGCTAACTCTGACTAGAGAGAGCTACATCATGCTAGTTGTTTCAAATAATGTGATGTTCTTATTTGTTAACAAGAAATATATAAATTAGGGTAAAGTGTGCATTCTTGGATCATTTCCAGTAGACCCAAAGATTCCAAAAGATTCCAAAACCTTGGTAACAGAGGCAAATTATCTACAGGGTGGCTAGCTTAGTTGGTTACAAATGAAAGACTTTTTTATTATAAGGTTTACGAAAAAAATTTATTCTTTATGAAAACCTCTGCTTTCAAAAATATTCAGCCATTCATTTTTTACATTAAATATACAGGATGTCCACAAATTGAGAAAGTTCGATAGGAATATCACTCCCGAGATATGAAGGAGTGTATTTAAACAATAATGTAAAAGAACAAAAACATGTATGGGACGTGAAGGTGTCCACCATTTTTATAAATCTTGATACCATACAAATTCTTAAGGAAAAAACGTGGTAGGTAGAATTAGTAGTTGATCCTGGATACTACACTCACCCCTTACAGTCTTTTTAATCTCATTCATCACAACATGTCTATGCATCCCTTTTCTTTTGTCATTACATTGACTGGTCTATATATATATATAGTACCTTCATACTACGTTACTGTACTATTCCTATCACACGTCATGTCACGTCACATCATGCGTCATATGTCATTTGACGTCATTATATCGTTGACAACAAACAAATATAATTGAATACTGTGATCGAATATATTTATAATATCAAAGTAAATAATCATAAACGAGAATTAATAACTGCTATATTTTTTTATATATTTTTAATATTAAAGCTTAATCGATTAGTTTACCCTGTGTATAGATTATACAGGGTAGATTAGTAAATATTTTAATTGAAATTTTGTACAGAAAAACTGGAATGAATCGTTTTATTAATACCAAAAAAATTCGTCATAATTAAGGTATTATTAAGAACATTCCCAAAGTGATTCCCTCTAAATCTTTAGGCATCAATATTTCAAAAACTTATATCGAAAAGTTTCGCGGTTAAATATCGTATAATATTTACAAGTTGTAATAGGATTTACCCTCAAAGGATGAAATATAAGTCTCAAATATTTTCACGTATTAAAAATACGAAATTCATAGTTTAAAAAATTATGTTAAATTTGCTCATAATGTCGTCTAGATTTTCCACTAAATAAAATGTTTTTCCTATACCTTCAAGTAAAAAAATGATTTTCGATTTATAAATATTGTCAACACTTTCAAAACAGTCTTGAACAAAAACTTAATATTTCCACACAAACCTGTAAAGTAAACCTACAGGACGGCCCACGAGAAATATAATATTAACTAAAACCTTCTACTTTTGTTTTAAATTTAAGTTAAATAAAAGTTTACCCATTGATTATTTTATCTTAATCACATATTTCGAGTTAACTAGACAGAGATTCGTATTTCTACGCCAATAAGTGAAATCAATCAAAATTTGTAAATTGTTTTTTTAACTTTCTTGTGAAAAAGGCTTCGTTTTGAGTTTTTTTGACCCGCCAGAACTAACGTTATGTGAAATTTTATCCAATTTCTAATTATGAATTTTTCGCACTTTTTCAACCTATCTACACTTTTTTAAGTCCTTCAGAAATTTTAAGAGCCAAATATTAACGTAGGCAAATTCAATTAAAATGTCCTTTTTTGAATCGATCTGTACGTTCATCGATCTTTTTAGATATGATGTTAGAAATGAGAAACATTTTTAATTGGCCACTCTGTATATTCGAAGGAGGAAAATAGAAAAACAAAAGCGTACACAGAGAGAGGGTTCAAAAACATAGAATTGAATATGACACAAGAAAATGTTGTGTTAATATGGTTTTTGTGTGTTATTTTACACACAAGTTGAAACAATTCATATTAATATCTATTGTAGCATATTATTAGTTCGTCACATGTCATCGAAAAATGAACTCACTTGATGTACTTGACGTCTTAAAGTGAGAGAAATTGTCTAAATTAATTCATTTTAACTAATTTCACTAGTTTTTTTTACTAATTTACAGAGTACGATTTATATTAAACTAACGAAAGTACACGAATAGATCCGAAGTTAATAGTTTTTTGCTTACACTTTTACTCTCGTGATGAGAGAAACTGTCACAAATTCGAAAGGACTTGAAATACATGTATTTAAAAAAACTGTATATAGGTTAAACAAATCTTCAAGTTGGTACATTTATTGATAACAACGTGACGGACTATAGTAAGCAGCAAGCGAACATGAGAAGTAAGTAAGAGCATGATACTGATATGCTCGTCAAGTCAAAGTCAATATGAAATATATTTATGTTGACACTTAATAAATGTTTGTTGAAATGTTTTCAACACTACTTCCACTATAATGTTATGTTTTTTGTGCAATTCATTGTCATTTAATAATAATTATTATATATCATATGTTAAACAAGCTCTATGTATTGTGGGGTACATTCATTCATCTTAGTTTTATACACAAAAACGGAGAATAGGGGTGCGTTCTATACAAATATATATTATTCAATTATACCTTCAAGCCGAATTTTCCATTAAAATGCACTTAGACATTTATTTATCGTACAAGCTTTTTGACGGAGTTTTTTTCAATTTATTGTTACCAACCCTTTCGGAAAAGTGTGAAATAATTTTTTAGCGAATTTCCGAAGAAAATAAACCATAAACATTTGGGTAAACATCTTTGTTTACCCAAATTAGGTCAGAAAATAAGTTTCAATTTTCTTCAAAGCTATAAAAATTAAAAAGTTGAAAATTTTTAGGGGGTTTCATTTTTTTCGAAATTTCAAGAGGACGGTCAGATTAGCAACATTTTTAATTTTTAATGCGAAAAAAAAGTCGTTTATTTGACTCTGTCTATACAGAATATTGCAACAATTCATTCAGTCAATTTGTATTTTTCATATCTTTTTAAAATATATTTACTGATAGATAGATATATTTCACACTGGATCTGATTATAGTATATAGTTCTTTCTAGATCGAATATTCTAAGTTAGTTGTAGAAGTAAGTAGATAAAATCAATTTATCAAAAAATAAATATCTTATAATTTTTCATCTGTCATGGCCGTCCGTGCTGCTCATGACTTGACTGGCTGCTCTCATGTTTGTAAAAACAACGTGTTTTGGTTTATCAATAAATATTTATAATAATATTTTAAAAGAATCATAATCGTATGTATAGCATGTTTGTACCGGGTGTATCAAAACATGCATTTTGCCCTACAAACTAATTTTCGTGTAGGAAAAGTAGTTGCCGTTAAGCTACAAATGATTTATAAGCGCACGCTTTGAAGCTACAGCTACTACTTAATTTTTAATTGAATAAATTATTATCCCGAGATAATGTCATTATTTAGATAATTATTATGAGAACTAAAAGCGAAAAAGTAAGAGAGCGAAGTATTTTTTATGTTATTTTAACTTCCACTCCCTAACAGAAGAGTGATTTATGACTTAAGTAGAAAAGTGGGACTAACTGGATATACTTATTTAAATTCCCACCCCCTGACAGAATAGTGATTTATGACATATTTGACACAAATTATGACAAGAGGGCGGGTTTTATAGATAATTTAAACTATAAAAAGAGTGGAAAAATTTTAACATCAGGAAAAATTCATTTAATGTAAAAGTAAAACTTTTTTCCCCTTACCGGGATACGAACCAGCGAACCTTGTTTTCAGAGGCTAGTGCTATACCCACACAGCCACCCGAAGCTTTGTAATATGAATGGATATACGATGTAGAGGCTATGATTTTCAAAGTTAAAGAATATTTAACGCACATGTATACAGAACAGTTGACGCGAGTAGTGACGGGTTAAGCTTAAATTACTTCCAAAAATTGATTTATTTTTATTGTAAAGTTTTTGAAACAGCTTGTAAATTGAAAAATGTGATATATACATAAAGAGGCTGTTACCGTTAAACTAAGCCATGAATTATTAAATATTAACATTGTTCATAAAACAGCAGGTACTATAGAGCCGGATAGCTATTTATAAAAAGTTAAGTACATCTTGAAAAATGAAATAAATATATAATTTAAAATTTTGATTTTCATTTTTTAAGATTTCTTTTTTCTCTTACAAATATAAGAAAATTTATTGACAACACAATTTGTTTTTGAGGTTTAATCTCCCTAGTTGAATGGCTCGCTCTAACGTTAACAGCCTGTATA
The DNA here is from genome assembly GCF_905475395.1 of Chrysoperla carnea. Lineage (NCBI taxonomy): Eukaryota > Metazoa > Arthropoda > Insecta > Neuroptera > Chrysopidae > Chrysoperla > Chrysoperla carnea. The sequence continues at coordinate 1,130,278 of NC_058338.1, read as the reverse complement.
CTTGGCTTGCTTGCATGGTCTATATTTGTATATTTTTGTATTATATTGTTTCGTTATAAAGTTTTTCTTGCACATAAATAAATATTTTGTATCCAGAAGAAGATTGATTATGTATTATTTTGTATTTTGTTTGAGGAAAATGAAAAATCACAATCATTTTAATAAAACATTTTTAAATCAAACTTCCTTCTTATTATTGGAAAAATACAACGAAAAATCTCATATTTTCTCCCTAAATCAGGAAATTTGAATGAGTTGTGTATGTGTCGATAATAGAAACATTGATTTTTGATAAGCAATTTATTAAAAAAAAAAATGGGTAAAAAAATACATCTAAAAATTTAACCCGTCAGCACTCGCTTCAACCGACCGGTAATCTACAGTCTCGTGATAAGATATTTGCTCACACGTTATGCACATTCTTCAAATATTTATATCACAAGTTTTCTTAATTTACTGAGACCGACTTATATCAAACTAACCAAAGTACAGGAACAGAAATGAAAAATTCCGAAATTAATGTTTTGTTACTTACATTTTTACTCTCGTGATGAGAAAAATTCTTCTTACAGTTTCTGAAGGCCTTGAAAAATATATATTTTTAAAAACTACGTTACAAAAGTAGAAACTTCGGAAATTGGAATACATTTAAGAATACACTCCATTAAATTATCTTTTTTCTTCGAACTGAACCGATTTTGATGATCTTCGCCTATTTTTTAGTTGTTCCAAACACAAAACCCTTAACTCGCACTTGACCCATAGCTCGGAATACTCTCCATTAAATTATCTTTCAAACAAAACAAAAAAATCCTAATCGATTCATCCGCTTAGGCGCTATTATGACACAAACAGACAGACAGACAGCCCTAATGACACATCGCGGTACGTACAGACACATAACGGTCAAACTTAAAACATACTTTTTTTGGTTCGGGGGTTAAAAATGAAAAAAAAAAATGTACTCGTTCTTGCAATTAAGCAAAATTTAATCAGTTGAATTTATTCTACCTGAATAGAGTAATGAAAAAAATGGTTTTTCTGTTTCGGTAAATAATTAATTTCGATGTATCGAATTTCGATGTTTCAACAAACTATCATCAAGTTGACCACACAACGCAACGCTAATGAATACAATATATTGTATTTTTTTTATGTTTTATATAAAATGAATCGAATATGTTTTTGGATTTTAGAGTTTCACTATAAAACAATTGTTTGTTCAATCGATATCCAATGAAATTAATATTTTTACCTTTCATAAATTTAACAATTTTGATTTATTGAAAAAATTTCTGATAGTTTTAAAAAATAAACTAGGCTGCCTATATTTGGGAACCGAAGTAATTAAAAATGAAATGGAATACTGAAGATGGATTACTTTTTTTATGATTCCGTACATAGAAAAAAAAAATCTGATATTACATCGCATGTCGCTAAAAAAATGGTAAAAAACTTTCTTTTTCCGATTTGTGGATAAAGCTCAAGGTTATTTTGACTCAAAAAATTAAAAAATGAGGTATATTTAAGGTATTTCGATACCGAAAAATGAAAATAATCAAATTTGAAATTTTATTTATCAATTAATCATCGACTTATATGTCTTTTGTGAAAAATTTATATCGATTCTCTGAATGGCTGTCCACGAAGGACACACTTAAGCTGTAGAGCCCATAAATGTGTTTTAACTATTTCCGCTGAAAATTTAATTTATCAGCTCCTCATTTTCAGAGGCTTAGTGCACCTCCTTCATGCATATACCATGCACTACATCAGCCCATCACAACTATTAATTAAATTAATTTTGTTGCGACGGCGCGAATCAAACCCACTAACCAACTGAGCTAATAAGGCGACTTTTTGATAATTAGTTTCTCGTAAACCGTTCAGGGAATCTACCTGAAATTTATATAGAAGGCAAATACAGAGCTCATTAATTGACACACAAAATTTCAGTTTTTGGTAATACTTTCGTTTTAATATCGAAACGCCATAATTTCTCGTATATCTGCACAAAAGTGCATCTATAATAAGAGTGCATAGTTTCCTAACCATTGCACTTTTTCCCCCATTCACACTTACTCGAAGAATAATAACTCGCTCATTACGTTGTTAGTTGGTTGCATTGCGTTGACGTGTTTGGTTTTATTAACGAATATAAAAAAAAAAATACTTTCCAATATTATGATGATATTTTTTTAAATCTATTGAGAATAACTTTTTTTTTGTTCATAATAAAAAATAAAATACAATGAATGCGAATATAGTTTTATGCGCGAAAAATCGTTGGAAAAATATATAGAAATAGATTTTCCACACTCAACATTTTATTTATTTTTTTTTTTTTTTTTTTTTGTGTTTTTAGTTAGTTAACTCCCAAAACATTTCACACTGCTATAGTTTTTTTTTTATTATGTTCAAAATAGCGTCATTGTGTACAGGAAGTTTCAAAAATTGCGTACATTGAATTTGAGAATAGCTAGGTAGTTTCTTAATTATATCTAGGTAATATTTGAAAAATAGTGTGTGTTGCCATGTACGTGCGGGAGAAGTTATATTTCTTCGATAATAACAAATATAATAATTTATATTTATAAACTTGAGCTTGACTTTCTAAATGAAAGCAAAAAATGCATACTCCAGTCTAAAAAAAATTAGTATGGAAGAGTTTAGTAAACAAAACCTAAACAATAAATAAACTCAATTTTTTGCGATTCAATAATTTACTGCCGAACTTTTGACTTTCTAAATGAGCTATTAAGGATCAACGAAAAAGCTCTTTACCATATTTTGATTTAGAACCTAAATTCCTATTTAAGGAACCTTATTAATTGATAAATGTATCCAATGACAAAGCAGTTAGAAATATAAACATGTCTTGGTCGTGACTGGGTGGGGTTTAAATAAAAATTTTAACAAGTGAAAACAAACAATTGACTGAGTTAATCGTTGAAATACCATACCATAGTCAGTGTTGATTTCTTTATCACATTACACATACAAACATGTGACACATACATAACTGATAATCAAGTATAGTACATATTATAAAATTTCCGCCTAATTGGCGCCCTCACGGGGAAACAGTGATGTTTACGAAAAAACGTTTCAAACAAAAGTTGGAATTAAACTCTAAACGTTATGTAACATTATAACAACAACAGTCACCTATGGAAGTACTAGGATTATTCTTGCTACCCGGGTAAAAAAAATTATAATATATAATATATAATAATATATAATAATATATAATTATATTTAATTATATATAATTATATATAATTACATATAACTATATATAATTATATATAATTACATATAATTATATATAAATTACATATAATTATATATAATTTCATAAAATTTCGTATAATTATATATAATTATATATTATTATATATAATTATATGTAATTTATATATAATTATATGTAATTATATATATTTATATATAATTATATGTAATTATATATAATTACATATAATTATATATTATTATATATAATTATATATAATTATATGTAATTTATATATAATTATATATAATTACATATAATTATATAAAAATTACATATAATTATATGTAATTATATATAATTATATATAATTACATATAATTATATATAATTACATATAATTATATATAATAATATATAATTATATGAAATTATATGAAATTATATATAATTATATGTAATTACATATGATTATATATAATTATATATAATTATATGTAATTATATATAATTATATATAATCATATGTAATTTATATATAATTATTTGTAATTATATATAAATATATATAATTACATATAATTATATATAATTATATATAATTATATATAATTACATATAATTATATATAATAATATATAATTATATGAAATTAATAATTGTTAACAGACAAAAGTTATGTAACATTATAACAACAACAGTCACTTATGGAAGTACTAGGATTATTCTTGCTATATATATAATTACATATAATTATATATAATTATGTATAATTATATATATTTATGTATAATTACATATAATTATATATAATTACCTATAACTATATATAATTATATATAATTACATATAATTATATATAAATTACATATGATTATATATAATTATATATAATTATATATAATTATATATAATTATATATAATTATATATAATTATATATAATTACATATAATTACATATAATTATATATAATTATATATAATTTCATATAATTTCATATAATTATATATTATTATATATAATTATATATTATTATATATAATTAATTGTAATTATATATAATTATATGTAATTATATGAAATTATATATAATTATATATAATCATATGTAATTACATATAATTATATATAATTTCATATAATTTCATGTAATTATATATTATTATATATAATTATATGTAATTATATATAATTATATATAATTATATATAATTATATGTAATTATATATAATTATATATAATTATATATAATTACATATAATTATATATAAATTACATATGATTATATATAATTATATATAATTACATATAATTATATATAATTATATATAATAATATATAATTATATGAAATTATATATAATTATATATAATTATATGAAATTACATATGATTATATATAATTATATATAATTTCATATAATTACATATAATTATATATAATTACAATTAATTATATATAATTATATATAATAATATATAATTATATGAAATTATATGAAATTATATATAATTATATATAATTATATGTAATTATATATAATTATATATAATTATATATAATTATATATAATTATATATAATTATATATAATTATATATAATTATATATAATTATATATAATTATATATAATTATATATAATTATATATAATTATATATAATTATATATAATCATATGTAATTTATATATAATTATATGTAATTATATATTTTTATATATAGTTATAGGTAATTATATATAATTATATGTAATTATACATAAATATATATAATTATACATAATTATATATAATTATATGTAATTATATATAATTATATATAATTTTTTTACCCGGGTAGCAAGAATAATCCTAGTACTTCCATATGTGACTGTTGTTGTTATAATGTTACATAACTTTTGTCTGTTAACAATTGCTCCCATTACTCCCATCCTATTTTTAATGTTATAATTTAAAATAATAGTACTTTAAAATTAATATTTTAGTAACTTTTACTAAAGATAAGAGGTTGGCACTTTAGTAGGTATTATTTTAACTATTGAAGCATACGGTCGCGTAAAAAAAAGTAGCGCGTTACCGCACCACAACTTTTTTAGAGTCATTTTACAAAATTCCTGTTTTTTTGCATTCAGCTGCGGTTTGCAAAAAGTATACATTTGATCTTGCTGAAATTGCGTGTGATACTTCATGGACATAAAAGCTACAATCCATTTAAATCTCAGCTTTGAATCTTTAAAACAACAAGAGTTATGAAGTTTTGAAATTTCGAGCAAAATCGATGGTTTTTTGCAATTTGTGGGGACATCGATGGACCAATCGGGTTCATTCTTAGCTCATTTTTTTCGCCTTTTTACGGTGCCTAAGCTTATTAAACGCTTTTTTATTTTTAACTCAAGCCGAGGGTGTCTGACGCGAAAGACCGGATTAGGCCACTTTACCATTTTTTTTGGACCCTTTCCGACCATCAAAAAATGTTAGATTTTAGTTTCTTCAATTTGTATCATAATGATCTACTAAATTCAATTTTTTTCTCCGAACTCAGAATTATCTAACAATTGACGCCATTTTTTTTTATTTGATCACACTAATATTTCTAAGTGCTCTTTCATTGGATAAATTTACTAATTGATTAATTATTTATGATTTTAAATTTAGAATTTGATTATTTATCTCAAAAATTTAGTCAAGAGTTTTGCAACCAATTATAAAACATCTCGTATAAGCTTAAATGAAGTCAATTATACAAAATTAAGCAATCTTATTCACTAGTCCGAGGACCTACATGTCCGAGGACCTATATTGTCAAGAAGTAACTTGGCAAGAAGGAAATGCTTAGTACATCTTGTATAAATATTTTTCATTGTCTTCTTCATCATTTTAAAGGTGTCGTTCATCGTACTAAGCGTTAAGTATTCATCCGTTAATCATATCGTCATCAGTTTCAACACTACGCTCACTTGTTTTCTAGCTCAAACAATAGACGAGCTTGCTACGCAGTTAACTCTAGAATCACACATACTTGGATACTACTATCATTAGTTCTTATTAAAGTAGATACACGTGCATGGGGGGCTAAATCCCTTTGGATTTTGACAAGCAATCCTAGCGATGTAGATGTAGGAATACACCAAGACCCATATCACTTAGTGAATTATACAAAATATGTGAGCTGTAGTAACATACACCTAGTGAGAGTATATATTATCTATTTTATATCTATATAGAGTTATTTGTTGCGTACAGAAGCGAATGTAACGCCACTTTAAGAACACATTCAAAGGCTTATTCTAGAAATCAATAATATAAGCTTATTTAAGGTGTTTCAATATCACAACGAAAGTGTTACCAAAAAACTGAAGTTTTTTGTGTCATTAATACATGAAGAAGTCGTAATAAATGTTGGTTTTTTAGCCAATAATTGCTTTTAAAAATGTTTTACCACTTACATAAAAAACTTTTGTTAATATGCTACATAAAGAAGTATGCTAGAATGCTACAAAGAAAACCCTGCATTTGTCGGGGGTTTTTTAAATTTTGTAAATTTCACTTTCGAGATTTACCTAATCGAGTACTTTTAAAATTAAAACTTTACTATTTTTCTGTGTTTTTGGTTACTAACTGCATCAAGCACTAGTTCTGTTCTACGCTCAATGAATCCGAAGCTTTATCGAGCTAGGTGTAGTAAAATAGAAATAATATTCTATGATTAGAATATTCTATTCACGAATTATCTCTGTTAGTACAGTGTGTTACATGTAGAAAATCAGGTAAGAGGCGTAAAAATGATTAGTTTCGAAGTTACTTTAAAGCCTTTTAAGTCGAACTAGTGTCCTGGAAAAAATTCCCTTTTATTATAGGGCTGTTTATTAGGCGATTAGTATTCCGGGAACAAATTAGAAAAAATTTGGCTACTTTCTCAAACAATCCGGGAACAATTTCGCTACTTTCTCAAACAATTATGGTGGAGATTTATCAGGAACTTGGAGAGTGAATGATTCTTCCCGTTTACACAAAATAGTTTCCTTCAGAACTGTTACCTATAAATAATATTACCAATAAATTCCAGGACTATTATCCTGATTCACGTAGTATAACGTATAACACGATGTTCTATATATATTCCACATAATATGCAATAAACAATGGATATGCATTCAAGGATTATGAATCCTGAATCCTTGTATTATTCACAAACATACTACACACAATATATACCTGTTCCTAGTTATCCTGTGATCCTGTGACATATTTTAATACAATTTTATATATGATAATTATTATTATTAAACATACACAAAAAAAAAAATACAAATAACACACAGGACTAAAACAGGGAATTAATGTAGAATTAGTACGCTAGAACCTTACAATCCTTATAAATGCTTTGTAAATGAAATTTCAATTATAATTTACGAAAATAAACATCAAAAATTTATAATCCAAGAGAGTACTAAACTCTCCTAGATAATATCGAAGTTCAATTTTCACTTCTGAAAGAGAATTGTAAAAAATTAATCCAGATTTTTATATAATTTTATCCTGTATCCTTTGGTTCAATGTATCCAATGCGTCCTTTTGGCTACAAAAAAAAATGTTTGCCTGAGTGTAGATAAAATCACCTATTAAATCCAATTCCGATTGTCTGTCCGCCTAGCAAAAAATTTTGGGTTGCAGGCGCACATCTTACGTATAGGCATTAAACTTGACCTAGGTTTTTCAACTGAATGAAGAGCTCACTCTACTCCATAACAGGTAATCGATAGTAACATTTTAAATTAGAAAATGGGTTGGGTTGGGTGCAATGTGCAATTTTATTGAATAGAAGTGTACTTATATACTTAGAATATCATTTATGTAAATAGTTGATGAGATAAGCCAAGGTGGATGTGAGGATAAAATTTATTCTATTTATCATGAATTGTATTTTATTTGAGTCGATTTGTGTTCTGTAAGTTTTTGAAGATATCTATCTATCTATATTATATGTTGTTGAGTCTTGATCAACACATTCTAACATATTCTACATTATTCTATA